>NC_059107.1:82027718-83227718 GCF_020740685.1 Jaculus jaculus | reverse complement strand
GCTTACGTGGGTCCTGGGGAATACGAACCAGGGTCCTTAGGCTTCGCAGGCAAATGCCTTAACTGCTA
Organism: Jaculus jaculus; assembly: GCF_020740685.1. Taxonomy (NCBI): domain Eukaryota; kingdom Metazoa; phylum Chordata; class Mammalia; order Rodentia; family Dipodidae; genus Jaculus; species Jaculus jaculus. The sequence continues at coordinate 83,227,650 of NC_059107.1, read as the reverse complement.
AGCCATTTCCCCAGCCCTGTTTTTTTGTTTGTTTGTTTTTCGAGGTAGGGTCTCACTGTAGTCCAGGATGACCTGGAATTCACTATGTAGTCTCAGGGTAGCCTCAAAGTCACAGTGATCCTCCTACCTCTGCCTCCTGAGTGCTGGGATGAAAGACATGCGCCACCATGCCCTGCCAGTGATAGTCTTTGAAGTATCTTTTGTCTCTAGGAGTCAAATCCATGTTCTGCCATTAACTATCTCTGTAAGCTATCTGACTTGTCAAAACTCCATGTTCTCATTTTTTTTTCTGGGTTTGTTTTTTTTGTCTTTTTACCCTCATAAGCCAAACCTCACAGTACATAGTTCTTACTGCATTCAGGTCTTGCACCTGTGACCAGAATAGACCATCAAGCTGTACTTACAGCACTGCAAGGTGTCTCTTAGGCTGAGGTTTTAAATCCTTCCACGTTCCTCTTGAAAATCAGCTCCAAAAAGCCAAAGCTACATAGTCAGGCGTCGAGCAGCAGATGACAACATTCCCTGGTACCAGCATTACTGTTGCAGTCAGGTTCAGGTTTCACATTGCTGGCAGAAATCACCTGACCAAGAGCAGCTTGGGGAAAAAAAGGTCTATTCTGTCTTAGACTCTTAAGGGAAGTTCCATGATGGCAGGGGAAAACAATGGCATGAGCATAGGGTAAACATTACTTCTGGCCAACATCAGGTAGACAACAGGAACAGCAAGGAGACACTGGCTATAACACCCATAAGCCCACCCCCAACAATACACTGCCTGCAGCAGGTGTTAATTCCCAAATCTCTATGAACTGGGAACCTAGTATTCACAATGCCTAACTTTATTGGGGACACATGAATCAAACTACCATTCTGTGTGTGTGTGTGTGTGTGTGTGTGTGTGTGTGTGTGTGTGTGTGTGTGTTACAGTAAAAAAGGAGTATTATAGAAAAATTACATTTTGAAATTGTTGGGTGTCAAAACATTTAACTGATAGGTTTCCTGGTTTACTTTGTAGACTGAGTACCAGTAAGAATCTCTTAGCAGTTCTCACATATGTTTGTCCTTGATTACCTTTCCATTACAATAACACATGAAATAAATCAGCTTATGAGTAAAAAAAGTTTGTTTTAGCCCCCAGATTTCAGTCCATAGTTGTCTCGTCCATACTGCCTGTGGTGAGTCATTAAATCATGGTGTGGGGGAGAGGGCCTGAAGAAATGGCTTAGCAGTTAAGACTTGCCTGTGAAGGCTAAGGACCCAGGTTCTATTCCCCAGTACCCACATAAGCCCGAAGCATAAGATGGTGCATCAATCTGGAGTTCCTTTACAATGGCTGGAGACCCTGGCACACACATTCTCTATCTAGCTGCTTCTGTCTCAGATAAACAAATAATATACAAACCATGGTGGGGCCACATAGTAGAGTAAGCTGTTCAACCCCATGATAGTGAGTAAACAAAAAGAGGAAGTGGAAAAGACAAAAGAAGGAGAGGAAAGGAAAAAGGGGGGAGGGGAAGAGGGAAAAGAGAGAGAATGCCCCCCCCCCCATAACCTTACTTTCTTCCACGAAACTACCTCCTAAAGGTCCTACCACCACCCAGCAGTACAATGGGCTTGGGATCAATCCAGTGCATCCAAAGTACTATACTGACAGGGCTCTTTGGAAATGCCACACTGTAGCTATATTGAACATTGCTTTTTTCCTTGCTCTGTGTCTCCACCTCATTCCCTTCTAGTCAGCACCAGTACTATTACCAGAGAGATTTTCAGATAATGAGTCCAGCTTTGTGGTTTCTAGTTTGTCCAGACAGCTTCAGTTGGATTTGGTCATCTTACATCAGTATCTTTTTGGCTTGGAATTCCCTGCTTCCTCCAGAGATTAACCATCACTGTTTTCTCCCTTCTCTAACAGTTCTGTGGAATTCATAGGAGTTATTTGTTGAGCATGTAATTTTGTGAAATAGTAAATAAAGGTGAAAACTGATTGAAGAAGTTATTTGGATAATAATTTTTATGTATATCATTGTTTTTTTTTTTCCAACCCTTTAGTGTTCTTTCGAAGATGACAGTGTCAGTTCACTATTAGAACCTTTAGAACTAGAACTGGAGAAGACAGTCCATACCTACTGTGGGAAAATTTACAAAGTATTTATCAAGCAACTGACGAAAAGCATAAGAAATCGTTATGGCAGACCACCAAAGGAAAGGTGATTTTTCCTACTGCTAAATTAAGTGGATGAAACAACAAAGTATCAGAGGAAAAGTGTGAAGAAGTCTTGCAAGGAAGTATTTAGGAAGATATTTTTATCTCCAGAATAACCTTTTTTCCTGAAGAAGTTAAAAGTAATGAAGCATATATTAAAATTGTGGGCTCCAGCAGTAAGACAATTTTGATCTCTGATATTTTAGAATATTACTTGGTATCATTCCAGTATTGATAAAAAAAAAAATGAAGAAGTCTGGGCTCTAGCATGTAGAGTTGTGCTGAGTAAGAACAGTAGGAGTGGTGAATGAGAAAACTGTACCTCATGCAAAGTGAACACATTCAAGCTGTGAGGAGAGCAACCCTTTTATGTCAGCACTAACCTCACTTTAAATGTGTGAGAAAAAGTTTACAGGAGCAGAAAAGTTCTGTTTCTCAAGAAATGTGATGTAACCAATGTAACAGTTGACAATCTATGTGTACCCTTATACATTTCATCTCTATTCTACAATATTTTGTGACAATCATGCTTAAAATTATTTTTAGGTGTTAAGTAAGTTGCACATTTAAAATGTTAGCTATATAAGAGGGAAAATATTGCAAGGAGTATACGTGTGTATTTGTACACGTGTATGGTGAGAGAGACATGTTGTCATTTTATATATTAAACTATCTTGCCAAACCTAAGCTCTTAAGATATTTGAGGACATCAAAAAAAAAAAATCAGCTTTACTGGGAATTCTGGAAGCAGAACATATTATGCTGATAATAGAGTGTGAGAACTTTTATAGTAATACTAATATGATGATGGAAAATACAGTGGACCAAAATGCTTAAGCTGTAATACTTTCTGTCATCAGTAATTGTAGTTACAATAGAAGAGAAAAATAGTGGTTTATTTAGATTTTTCTTCTACCTCAAAATGGCTTTATAAGATCCTTTGAAGAATCAAATGCATCAAGCCTTACTTTACGTTCAACATTTTTTGTGGATGATTTGAATTGAGAATGTTTATATCTAATTATAGAAAATTAGTTTTGGGATAATGTGCATATCTTCCTTTTTAAAAAGTCACTAAAGTTAATTTTTTGTAAATCTTGAAGATGAGAAAATTATTACTCCTTGGTATTCTTGACTTCCTGTCTAATATGACCATAGATTCTGAGCAGTCAGCGTGCACCATGCCAGGCACATATCTCATCATACATGTGCTACATGCTTACCTTCTTTGATACTGTAATGCTTAAGTGGAGAAGGAAAAATCATGAAGGAACACATTACCCCTGGAGATTGTGGCCTTTGGAGTATTCATAGAGAAGTGATCAGTATACTTGTGCCTGTTTTCCACAGTCCAGCTGGGGACAGATTGAAACACATTTAAGACAAAAGCTGTTGCCCCTCAAAAGAGAAGTTGATAACCAATCAGTACTTTTTGAATAGGTAGGCCATACATGAGGAGCTTGTTAAAAATGGTACCCTTAAGTTTCACCCTTTGGAGATTCTGATACACTATGTCTAAGAAGGAGTTTTCAAAAAAATTTTTAATAAAGTGGATAAAGGCTATGTGGCACAGTGGTAGAGTGCTTGCCCAGCATGCCCAAGTCCTAGCACCACAAAAATAAATTTCAAAACCCCACAAAACTAGAGAGCCTAGTACCACATGCTTATTCATATCTAACACCCATCAGTATCTTACCATCTTCACCTCATCGCTTCCTTTTTCCTTGACTTCAAGCCCCAGGTATCATTTTATTTCGCTGCATTGGTAACTCCAAGGACTTCATACCTAACTAAAGCAGCATCCATGATTTGGAGTCATCTGATGCCCAGTCCTTAAACAAATCTGTTTGTGGCAAGCATGGTTTGTCAGAATCAGGGCACAAATGCACATGACAGTATGATTCTTTTTAGTTTTTCGAGGTAGGGTCTCGCTCTAGCCAAGGCTGACCTTAAATTCACTATGTAGTCTCTGTGTGGCCTTGCTCAAACTCATGATGATCCTCCTACCTCTGCCTCCCCAGTGCTGGGATTAAAGGCATGCACCACCACACCTGACTCGGATGATTCTATTTTTAACAAGTTCCTTGGGAGATTTTGATATCGACTAGTTTGGGAACCACTGGAACTTATTTTGTCAACTTTCAGGTTGAAAGTAAGATGCCACAGTTCATAGCACAGTTGGTAAATGACAAATGTGACTCTAGAAGGTGAGGTTATTAATAAGATACAAATTTACATGATGATATGTCTTGGTATTTAATTTTCTCAGTAGTTGGGGACACCTCCACAGGTTTCCAAGGGTGATTGACTGGGATTGTATAGATGGGTCACAATAAACCAGCTGGCTGTGCCATGGGCTTGCTTCTGTTGTAGCCTGTCGACTGACTCACAGTCTAGATTGGGATCAGTCAAAAGGTTCTTCATCTGGCTTAATACAGAGTATTTTACCATAAATTGAGTTATTTTTCTGTTTTATTTTTTTTTTAATTTATTTGAAAGCAACAGACACAGAGAGAAAGGTAGGCAGAGAGAGAGAGCCAGGGCCTTCAGCCACTGCAAACGAACTCCAGATGTGTGTGCCCCTTGTGCATCTGGCTAACATGGGTCCTGGGGAATTGAGCCTCAAACCGTGGTTGTTAGGCTTCACAGGCAAGCGCTTAACCACTAAGCCATCTCTCCAGCCCAAAACCTGTAGTTTTTAGCCTAAAATCAATGATATTACAATATGTTTATATAGTTTTAAAATGAATTTTGTGAATGTTATTTTTAGATAGTTTTCTTGAGAATTCTTAAGAAATGCAATTCTAAGAGTTAATGTGGTTATAGCTGAACAATATGTCAGTAGTTTTTCATAAAACATAGTATATCTATGCAGTTTGTATGAATTACCTACTCTGTGTATTAGAACAATTCTGACCTCAGAACTATCTCTGGGCTACAATATTGCCAAAGTGGAAAGGCTTCATTTGTATAACGTCATCTTAAAAAGAATTTGAAAAATGCAGTTTGTGATTTAAGAAATCACATACCTTTTCTCCTCATGAAGAATAGTTCACATTGTATGTGGTCACTATCACTTTTGAACATGTTAGGGCCTGAAACCTGTGACTGCTTCCTCATTGCACTCTTGGCTTGCCTTTAGTCATATGGTGTGGTGTAGTGACAGGAAGCCAAACTGGGAGCTAGATCTGGGTTTTTACTTGCTTAGGGTCCTCAGGCATGCCACTTTCTCTGTGCCTTAGGTATTTATGCACAATCAATATGCCCTTCAAACCTCACAAGAAAATGAACTTTAGAGAGTGGATGGAAAGTATTCCCTTAGCCCCTCACGCCACACCAGTAGTGCTAGTGAGGTTGTTGGCTCTGTGGTCAATCTTCTGAGGCTCACAAACCTCCAGCATGGATTTGCAGATACCATGTACAGAAGAGTTTTTAAGGAAAAGAAAGTACAGAAGAAAAGGATGATGTGAATGAATAATAAGAAAGAAGCAAATAAGAGGAAGTGAGAAAGGAGAGGAAAGAGAAGGAAGTAAGAATGGCAAAAGGCAGAGTAAGAGAAAGATGGAATGAGTGTGGGAAAACAGAGAAGTAGAGATGGAGAGAAATGGTGTGGAAGCTGTTTCTGTTTTTACCAAATAGCTTTCCTTCCTAAGTCACGGTCCTAGTCCTTGAGAATCAGGAGAGATCCTGCTTCTGTGAGGGAGCCTCAGTCAGCCAGCCCTTTTGATTTGTTGGTGTTAGTCATGTTACTGGTTGACCATGCTCATTAATCATTTAGTAGTAACAATTTAACATTTTTTCTTTTTACTGGATCTGAATCTGAGCTTAGAGAGACCTGTGGAAACACAAATGCCTTCCACTTTAATGCTGTCCTTCAGCCATGCCAGGTGTGATTAGGTTTAGGTGGTACTAACCATAGTCTCCATGGGAAGCGAAGGTGGAGGGGACTGCTTCATTAGGTTTCAAGGAGGCCTGGGGCTCTGCAGCAGTTTCCCCAAAGATGCTGATACTGATAGGAGCTCAGGTTGGGGGATCCCATCCTGCCTTGAATGGCAGGTCACATTAATTTGTCCCTTAGTAGGGATAGTTTCAGGTGAACTCTGACAAGTGGATTGAAGAGAACAGGAGATGGTAGAAACACTAAAAGGAAGAGTATATATATTATTGTCTTCCAGTTGCTTCACTGTGAGTGATCAATAGTGTAGTCATACCAGAACCCCTGAAATAGTTTACAAAGATCCTTTTATCTTTCCTTTTTAAAAAATAGCCTTTTTGGTTTCTTAAAATAGAGAAAAGTTATGCAATTTGCCAAGTATGGAGCCAGTTACCCATTTATTAAATGTAGTTTCAAGTGTCTTAAAGTTATTATTGCCTTATTATATTTTAATCTTTAATGAAAAGACTGTGATGATTTATATTGTAGTAGCTATCCTATAGCAACCTTTTTAGCCTGTTAAAGTCTGACTGAACTTTTTTTGGTGTTTTCTGTTTTTTAAATTCATTGAACATTAAATTAGTTTTTAAAATCTAACATGTAAATTTAAGGCAGAAGTCTAAGAGCTGCTAAAAGAATTGTGGAAGAAAACTGGGCATGGTGGGAAGTGGCCTGTTGACACAACACTTAGTAGACTGAACCAGGAAGATTGCAAATTCAAGGCTAACCTGGCCTTTTTGTTAACACCTGCCTCAAAAGTCAAAAATCAAAGGGGAGTAAGAAAGAAAAGCTAAAAGTTTATGATGGTACTTAAATAGCTAGCAGTGAAAGAATCATGAGGGCAAACAGTATATAGGTCTGGGCAATTAAAAAATTTATTTACAATTAGAGTGTGGTGGCTTACAACTGGAATTCCTACATTCAGGAGGCTGAGATAAGAGGATTGCCATGAGTTTTTGGAGTCAGCCTGGGCTAGAGTGAGACCTTGCCTCAAAAACGAAAAGAAAAAATCTGCTCAGACTTCCTTTGGAATACTTGTCACCTCATCTCTGCTAGTAATTCTAAGTATTTCATGGGATGGTTTCCTTTAAAATTTCTATAAACTTATTTTTGCAAACAAAAGGGAGCCTTGCAAGGAATTTCTCTCACTAATACTGTGAATATTATTTGGCTGCTCTGTGGCCTGGCACTTCACTGTCAAACATGAGAACTGATATGGAGCCTCTGATTGTGTGGGTTATGTATACAACTGGAATATATGTCAGCATGTTCACGCAGAGCCCACCATGACCATTCCCCTTAAAAGCTGGTTAAGGGGATGTGACAGTCTGTATGCCATTTAAGAAATAAATTGGTTTTGACTATGATAGCTATGTTCATTCAACTTTGTATATCACTTCAGGGAATATTGGAATTTTTGTGAAAAATAATCTAGAGATCGTGGTATTGTTGCAGTATGTGTAGCTATGCAGAATTCCACAGAATATGTATGTGTCATGCATTGGCATCAGTTTCTGAGAGCTGGACCAGCAGTTCTTGATAGAAGACCCTAGGAGAGCGTAGAAATCAGACTGGAAAAGGTTGCAAGTGCTTTACTTTTTCTAAGCATTTTGCATAAATGCATTAATTTTTTGAGTAGCAGAAGTTCTAAAGTTGTAGGAAGGCATCGTAGTACAGATATTACTGCCTTTATAAAGTGCTGTTTTTAAAACTTTAAATACTTTGGTTTTAGTATTTTGTATTTTAAAAGGGAGTATAAATTTCTAGATTTGGGTCAGACCTAAGAAGAGTGAGAAATTGCTTCATTTTGTTTTGGGGGGGTTTCAGCTCAGCTTTCTCTGAAGAAGCTGTGTGTTGCTTATACTAAATAAATGTGTACTCAATAAAGGTTGAATTTTTTCAAAGAATGTGTCTGAGTTATTTTAACAAAACAATTTTGGGGGCTCAATCCCCAGCATCCTCCCACAAAAAAAGAACAATTTCTAACCTTTAGGTTGGGTGCCTAGACAGAGGGGTAGTTCCTGCATTGGCTAATTTGGCAGCTGAATAATGGTGTATTCACCATTCTTTACCTCTTTCATTCATTTATTTATTTATTTGCTTATTTTTTGGTTTTTCAAGGTAGGGTCTCACTCGGGCCTAGGCTGACCTGGAATTAACTATGTAGTCTCAGGATGGCCTCGAACTCATGGTAATCCTCCTACCTTTGCCTCCCGAGTGCCGGGATTAAAGGCGTGTGCCACTACACCCGGCTGTCTTTATTTTTTAAAGAATATTTTGGATAAAGGTTTCATTTATGGAAATAAATAAAATTTGCCAAATTTGTCTGTGTTTTGCCTCCTGTTCTGTAGTATTTAATGTGTATTAATACAGTCATTTAGCTGGTTAAAAAGGGGTTTTAGCTGGGCGTGGTGGCACATGCCTTTAATCCCAGCACTCGGGAGGCAGAGGTAGGAGGATCACTGAGTTTGAGGCCACCCTGAGACTACATACTGAATTACAGGTCAGCCTGAGCTGCAGTGAAACCCTGCCTCGAAAAAAACAAAAAAAAGTAGGGGGGCTAATCCTGTACACATACACACAAATGAATATGAAATTTGAAGGGTTGTTTTTGTTGTTTGTTTGTTTGTTGGGAAATAGGATGTTGTTCTATAGCCTAGGCTGCCCTTAGAACATGCTCCTGCCTCTGCTTCCCAAGAGTAGGGATTCCAGGTATGAGCCACCATGCCTGGCTAAAAGCATGTTATGACTTAGTATAATCAAAATGTTATCTAGACATGTAGATAGTATAATGTGAAATATTTCATCTTTTTTTTTTTTTCTGAGGTAGGGTCTCACTAGCTCAGGCTGACCTGGAATTCACTATGTAGTCTCAGGGTGGCCTCAAACTCTCAGCGATCCTCCTACCTCTGCCTCCTGAGTGCTGGGATTAAAAGCATGCACCACCATGCCTGGCCCTATTTTACATTTTTTTTTATAATGAGAATGCAGTTTTCACATATAACTTGCCCCATTTCAAGTGACCAATGGCCCCATGAGGCCAGTGAGCACTATGATAGACATTACACATCTAGACACACTGCTAATTTTGTTGTAGTGTCTCACCTATTGCTATGGGCCTGCATTGTGTATTTGTTGAATGAATTTTAATTGGGAAATGTTACTTTTAAAAGTTGGGTAAATTTGAAAGAGTTTGAACTCTGACCAATTTCTTTTAAAAATACATATATTTGCGAGCAGAGAGAGATAGGAAAGAAACAGAATGGACATGCCAGGGCCTCCAGAAGCTGCAAACTCCAAATGCATGCACCCCTTTGTGCATCTGGCTTTATATGGGTACTGGGGAAGTGAACCCAAGTTGGTAGGCTTTGCAAGCAAGAGCCTAAACTTCTGAACCATTTCTTCAGCCCCATGTAGCCAATTTCTTTATAAGACATTAAAATTCATCAGTAAATGTCAATTCTCGATAGCCTTTAAAAAATGCATTTAAAAACAGTCCCTCATGGGCTGGAGAGATGGCTCTTTGTTTCCTCGTGTGACAAGGGCTTAAGCTGGAGAAGGACATATGTGACTGCATACTGTGAACTTACACAAGGAAGTTCAGCTTAGCTGGTACCTTAGGATATGGTCTCACCTGCACTTGAACTTTATGCTTGGCTTGCTTTTTTAAAAAATTTTTGGTCATTTTTATTTGAGAGCAACAGACAGAGAAAGAGGCAAATAGAGAAAGAGAGAGAATGGGCACGCCAGGGCCTCCAGCCACTGCAAACGAACTCCAGACAAATGTGCCCCCTTGTGCATCTGGCTAACATGGGTCCTGGGGAATCGAGCCTCGCCATCTTTCCAGCACTTGGCTTGCTTTTAACCCATTGGGTCACCACAGATGTTTTTCTCGCTATTGCTAACTGCAGTCTTTAGCTTCTGTATTAACTGTGGCTTGCAGAGAAGGGAGATATTTTTTTCTAAAATTAACTGAAATTAACTCTTGGTTTTCTAGACTATGATTACTGAACTTCTGAACTGTAAAACTAGTACGTTCAATCTTATGAATTTTTCCTGTAAAAGGAGCCCTGAAGTGCAGCCTGGTACTGCATTCAGTCTCCAAGTCCTGGATGTAGTCACCGGCTGGCAAATAAAGATCCCTTTCCTAGTACTTGGTGTCCATGGGGTCTTCACCAGAACATTCTGGAGGCCCCAAGGAGATCCCTAGGGGATCTAGACCTCCTGACATGGGGACAGTGCTTCCGAGACTATCCAGAGGAAAGGTGCCACCTGAGACGGTCCAGGGCCCCCAGGACACTCTAAGCACAGCCAAATGTAAGGAGAGACTTCTGGAAAACCTCCAAAGGTAGGTATGGTGGGGCACTGTGGGTTTCTGATATGACAAAACCCCAGTGTTGGGAGACCTGACTGAGACGTTACCAGGGTCCCTGGTTTTGGTTCAGAGTAATTGAACTAGTGGCCACTGTGTGACTGCTGTGTTGTGTAGCTGTGTGACTGACTGTGCAGTGTGACTGTACTGCTGTTCTGAATGAATGAGCTGTGTGATGTGTTTGACTTTGTTCTTGTACTTTTCTGCCTAACCTGTAGGGCAATGGGAAACTTGACAAGCTGTCCCAATGCTGAAACACTTCAAAGATAATTTTGTAGGTGGATCTGACTATGGTATTTCTTTTTCCCAGGAGAACTCAGGACTTTGTGAGGTAGACTGGCTGGCCTTCTGAGCTGACTGGCCAGATGAGGGAACGTTCAATGTCATGCCATTTGGCGTGTAGTCACCAGCAATCCTGGATACCCTGATCTGTTCCTGTACATTGACCACTGGCCATTCTTAGTCCTCCATCCCCACCATGATTTAAAAGCTGCACTCCACCTAGGTTCTCATGTCCTTTCAGCCCAGGCAGCAGCGAGAAAGAAACCTAAAGTAGAGTCAGTTCTCGGCTCCACCAGAGAAGGAACTTCCCCGCTGTGTACACCAGGCAGACCTCTCCCCGGTCCTGGGGCCAGGGGAACATCCATGGGGATCTGGTCTTTTCCACTTAAGACAGCTTCCTCTCTCCAGGTGCAGAGCAGAGCTGCACTGGTGAGGCGAGCAGGCCTACTTACCCTCCCTCAGGATCAGTTCATTGAAATGTAAAAAGGGGTTGACTTATGGGTGCAAGGAAAAGAAAGCATCCTTCAGGTCTGGAACTATTTTACCTCTAACTGAAGGATCGAGTGGTCAGTTTTCTTTTCCTTATTTGGATATTCATTTTTTAATGCCCTTTTTGATTGCAATGATCACATTGATCCTTTCCTAACTTTGTTCTGAGAAGGTCTCAGATTTTTTTTTGTTCAAATTTTTATTAACAACTTCCGTGATTATAAAAAAATAAATCCCATGGTAATACCCTCCCTCCCCCACTTTCCCCTTTGAAACTCCATTTTCCATCATATCCCTTCCCCATCTCAGTCAGTCTCTCTTTTATGTTGATGTCATGATCTTTTCCTCCTATTATGATGGTCTTGTGTAGGTAGTGTCAGGCACTGTGAGGTCATAGATATCCAGGCCATTTTGTGTCTGGGGGGAGCATGTTGTAAGGAGTCCTACCCTTCCTTTGGCTCTTACATTCTTTCCACCACCTCTTATGCAATAGACCCTGAGCCTTGAAAGGTGTGATAGAGATATTGCAGTACTGAGCACTGTGGTCACTTCTTTCTAGCACCATGATACCTTCTAAGTTATCCCAAGGTCACTGCCATCTGAAAAGACAAGTTTCTCTAACCAAAAGTGAGAGTAGCATTAATATAAGGCCAGTTTGATCAGCATAGTGTATACATTTAGCCAGACAGCAGCAGATGTTACACCCCTAGGGCTCATGACTACCCCTGTTTTAAGTTTTCAGTATCAGGGATGTATTCCCTCCCATGGAGTGGACCTCCAGTCCAATTAGAGGGCAGTTGGTTTCCACCATAACAGACATGGCACTATTGCACCCGTTGGCTCATGTGACCTGGCTGGCCAAATATAAGCTTGCAGTGTCCACTGTTGAGTATCTTCACTGGTGATACCACTTTTTCCCATTGAACTGCATGCAGAATGGCTTCTTCCACCTTTCTGTCAGCTGGTCTACATGGAGAAGGTTATCAGCTCAGTTCCAGCAGGATTTCTCAGTGGCCTTACAGCCCAAGTATGTGGAGTCTTCAGCAATAGGGTCTTGCCATCTATTCCTGGTAGGAAACCAAGGGCCTCAGCAATGGCCTATAATGTTTTGGGGGCATCAGGGACCTCCCTGACCAACAACTCACTGGAAGGTATCCCATCCCTGGCAGTGAAAATTTTCAAGCAACAATCTATGACTCCTGAGTGTTTCATTGTCCAAAAAAGTAGGGTTCCATATGATTTATTTATATCCTCTTAGATTTTGATTAGCCCTCCCTCCACCTTTCCTTTACTCAATCTCTTCCCCTAACCTCACTTTGATCCTTTTCACCCCCATTAATCCATTCTGCTACTTACATATATACAATACCATCCTATTTAGTATCCACCTTCCTTCCTTTCTATTCCTTTTATATTTCTTTTCTACTTTACTGGCCTTTGCTACTGAGTTTTTTTCCTACTCACACAGAAGTCCAATCATCTGTAGCTAGGATCCACATATGAGAGAGAACATGCAATGCTTGGCTTTCTGGGCCTGGGTTACCTCACTTAGTATAATCCTTTCCAGATCCATCCATTTTCCTTCAAATTTCATAACTTTATTTTTCTTTACCGCTGAGTAGAACTCCATAGTATAAATGTGCCATATCTTCATTATTCACTCATCAGTTGAGGGACATCTGCGCTGGTTCCATTTCCCAGCTATTGTGAATTGGGCAGCAATAAACATGGTTGAGCAAGTATTTCTAAGGTAATGAGATGAGTCCTTAGGATATATGCCTAGGAGTGCTATAGCTGGGTCATATGGTAGATCAATTTTTATCTGTCTTAGGAACCTCCACACTGATTTCCACATGGCTGTACCAGATTACATTCCCACCAACAGTGCAGAAGAGTTCCCCTTTTACCACATCCTTGCCAACATGTATTGCATTTGTTTTCTTGATGGTAGCCATTCTGACAGGAGAGAGATGGAATTTCAAGGTAGTTTTCATTTGCATTACCCTGATGGCTAAAGATGTAGAACACTTTCTTAGATGTTTATATGCCATATGTTTATATGCACATTGATCCTTTTCTAATTTTTTTTTCTGAGAGGGTCTTAGATTTTTTTGTCCCTGGGCTTTCTATTATGTTTTCCTTACAGTTGCTCCTACTACCATAGCCAATTTCTTGTTTTGCTTTTCTTCTACAGTATCCCTACTGTTACATACTTTTTGAGCAATTTCTAATAACTGAGACTTATTCATGCCTTCAAATCCTAAGTTTTGTAGTTTCCTTCTAATGTCTGGGGCCAACTGAATGACAAAGGCAACATTTATGGTTCACTGGGGCATCCGGGTCTATGAGAAGCTGAGGCTGCGTCCCCCTCTCCCTGTCTAATACACAAGATGGATCTGTTTATGGAGTGAGACAGTTACCCACAGAGGTAGGGGCTGCACCCCTTCTTCCCCTCAGAGAAGTCCCACCAGTGCAGGGCAGGGACATCTCAGCCCCTTCAGAAGCCCCACATCCATTTATGGTATATTCCTTTCTCTAATGATGATTTACACTCAGTTGAAACCCTTCTGAGAGGCACCCCGAATGCTGGATGACAAATGCCTCAGCGAATCATTACCAGGCCCTGCTTATGGACCAGCCCTGCCTAAGGTTTTACAAATTTCAGCCCTCAACCCAGCCAGCCTGCTGTGGGTGGCAATCTAGGACAACCTGTACATGACTACTGAGGTGACTAATTCAATCCAGTCTACTAGACCAGACTTGACAGATGTCCCACTGACCAAGGCTGGCAAAATGTTGTTCACTTATGGGAGCAGCTTCATTCAGGAAGGCTTTAGGTATGCAGGGGCAGCAGTTGTCACCAGAGACTGGATTATTTGGGCTCAGTCATTAAGCTGGGGAACATCTGCCCAGAAGGCTGAACTTACCGCCCTGACTCAAGCTCTTAGGTGGGGAAAAGACAAAGCTATTACAATCTATATACCCAGGAGCTGTGCTTTTGCCACTGCCCATATGCATGGGGCATTATACAGAGAATTGGGATGCCTCACCTCTGCTGGGACAAGAAAAAAGATTTTGGCCCTGCTGAAAGCCTTTTGGCTACTAAAGTGTGACCATTGTCCATTGTAAAGGACATCAGAAGGAAGACTCTCCCAGACATGGAAACAGGAAGCAGATTTAGCCATCTAAGAGGTGGCCCTAGAAACAGGGGGGCCCCCAAAGTGCTTACCAATGATACCAGATCCAGTCTGCCTCGCAAGCCCACCTATACCTCAGAGGAAGAAGCCTGAGCACAATGGAAGAGTGCTAATCAGGAGGACGACGGATGGCTGCTGTTACCAGATGGGAGAACATTCTCCCCGGTATCTCTGTGACGCTAATTAGTGACCCATCCCCACCAGACTACACATCTGGGAGTCACAAGGATGACTGAATTCCTCAGACCCAGGTATTACATCCCCCAACTGGACCAGATCATGAAGGAGACCGTGTCCAGGTGTCTGTCCTGTGCCCAGGTAAAGGTGCTTCACCTGGAGAACATTGGGAATTCGACTGTACTGAAATCAGTCCTACTACTTTCAGGTATAAATACCATCTAGTTTTTGTAGACACGTTTTTTGGATGGGCGGGGGCTTTTCCTACTTGAATGGAAACTGCTTCTATAGTAGCTAGAAAGTTTCCTCAAGATTTAGTTCCTAAGTCTGCCTTGCCCCTTACTTCAGGGTCCAACAAGGGCCAGCCTTCATGGCCAGATTCTCCCAAAATTTGGCAAAGACACTAAATATCAATTGGAAATTACATTGTGTTTATAGACCACAGAGTTCAGATCAAATGGAAAGAATGGATAGGACATTAAAGGAAACTCTCACTAGTTATAGAAACAGGAAAAAGTTGGGCTAATCTCCTACCTTTTGCTGTCCTTAGAACCAAATGCATTTCTTATGAGATAATGTGTGGAAGGCCGCCCTCCATTCTCCCTAAACTATGAAACATAACTGAGGCAGAAATAACTAATCACTTAATCCTTTACCCACTGAAGATGAGTCAGTTTGGACTCATGCCCATAGAACTAGTAGGGAGAAGGATGTAAGTGACTCCATATTGTGAACTTACACAAGGAAGTTCAACTTAGATGGTACCTGAGGATATGGTCTCACCTGTACTAGAACTTTATATGCTTTAACACAGTAGGTCACCACAGACGATGTCTTTCTCGCTGTTGCTAAATGCAATCTTTAGCTTCGGTATTGTTTGCATTTTCAGGACAGGGAAAATGCAGGGAGGGGAGATTCTGGAAAAGTTTTTATTCTAAAATCAACTGAAATTAACTCTTGGTTTTCTAAGATTATAATTACTGAACTTCTGAACTATACAACTAAGATGTGCAATCTTATGGATTTCTCCTATAAAAGGAGCCCTGAAGTACAGCCTGGCACTGCATTCAGGCTCCTGAGTCCTGGATGTATTCTGTGTCTGGCTAATAGATTCCTTTCCTACTACTTCGTGTCTGTGTGGTCTTCCCTGGGGACCCTTAACATAACACACTCCTCCTTTAGTACTTTATATCATTTTTCTGGTACTATTTTCTCACCATTCTTTTATTCTGAAATACACCAGATCTTCTCCATTATCTCATCCAATCTATGCCTTTGAAGATAGGCTGTCTCCAAAATAGTTTGTATGTTTAAAGTGTGTTGCCCAAACTCCATATTCTCCTCTACTGCTTTCCCCTGCTTGACATATTTCTAGGATATCTAAAGTCAATCTCACACTTAGAATATCCAAATCAGCACCCATGACTTTTTCCTAAATCTTCTCCATTCCAAACTCTGAATTGCATGTTGATCCATCCATCCTTCCACCATCCCAGAGTAACATCATTGAAATTGTCCTTAGCTTCTGTCTTCATCTGATAGATTCCACACACAAGCCATTGCAGCGCCTGGGCTGAATCTCACCTTAGATTCAAATCCAGGTACAACTATTCATTTTCCCTGCTGTATGCTTGTATGGACTGCCATCATATCTTGCAGTAGATTCTTAATCAGTTCCCTGTTTCTAACCCTGTCCATCTACAGTTTATTTGAGAGAGACAGGAAGAGAAAGAATATGGGCATGTCAGGGCCTCTTACTAATGCAAATGAGCTCAAGACACATGTGCCACTTTGTGCATCTAGCTTTACATAGGTACTGGGGAATTGAACTTTCCAAGCAAGTGCCTTTAGCCACTAAGTCATCTCTCCAACTCAAGTATCTCCTTTTCAAAGGTGGCTCATGCCATTGCCATTCCTCTGCTGAACCCTCTAATCCACCATTTATTTACAATAAAAGCCAAAATACTTTAAATGGTTATAAGATTTCAGGATCTTCTAGCAACTTATCCACTTTTTCTTATCCCCATACTTGGAATAATAATAGTCCCATTTTGTGTGTTCTGTTTAAGCTGCATTGACATCCATGCCCAACATATTCCTAACTATGGGATTTTGTTTAGGGGTGTCTTTCTGTGATTCTTCCAAATATTTTTCTGGTCAGCTCAAATCTGAGTTAATGATGCCTATGGTGGGGGTGGGGGGAATCTCCTCTGTCTTAGTTAACATGATGGCTGTAACTGCTTGGTACAATGTGACTGGCAAATCTGGTGATAACAAAACTGGCAATGGGCTATAGAGATGGCTCAGCAGTTAAAGCACTTGCTTGCAAAGTCTGATGACCCGGGTTCAATTCCCCAGTACCCATGTAAAGCCAGATGCACAAAGGGGTGCATGCAGCTGAAGTTTGTTTGCAGCTGCTAGGGCCCCTGGCACACCATTCTCTCTCCTCTGTGTGCAAATATAGTTTTAAATTTTGTCTTGTTTTGGTTTTTTTTTTAATTTTGAAAGATCATATCTTTCTTTCTTTTTTTTTTAATTTAATTTATTAGTTTTCTTTTCAGTAAATACAGGCAGTTTGGTACCATTATTTAGGCTCATCTGTGATCTACCCCCTCCCATTAGACCCTCCTTGTTATTGAAAATGGGTCGTGCATTGTGGAGTTAGCCCCCAGTTATTAGTATGATAAATGTCTCTGCAAATCATGACCCAACATGTAACTCTGACATTCTTTCCGCCCCCTCTTCCGCAAGATTTCCCTGAGCCATGTTGGGTTCATTTTTGGTCTGCTTCAGTGCTGAGGTGTTGGGGGCCTCTGAGGCTCTGGCTCTCTGATTTGGTAGGAGTTGATTTTTCTCTGCATTGATCTCCTTCCCCTTTGTGCTGGTATCCAGTTCACAGGAAAACATCACCCTTGCTTATTTCGCCAGTTGTCCTTAGTTTCAGTTGGGCCCCTTCTGAGGTATGTTGGGGCAGCTCTCTTCTTAGGATCTGCATCTATCTGGAAAAGAGAAGCAGATTCTCCAACGGAGAGTAAGTTAGCACCCAGAAAATTGAGATAACACTTACTTTTTTGATAGACAGTTTGATAGGTGTAGGCCCTCTTATACCCCGTGATTGATGGTAGCTTGATATTGTAGAGTGGGCTTGTGTTTGGGTATGGTTCTGACTTGTTTCCCAGCTCCAGCTAAGGGTCTAGTACCACTGAGTGGATCAGTTAGCCAAATCAAGAGCAATTGATTCCTCACCATGGCTGTGTACCACTATTGCACTTGTGTGGGTATCACATCCGGTTAATTGTTGCTACTTAGGTTAAACAATGTGTTGCTTGGACAGATCTTGGTCACTTCCCCCAGTCGCCTATGTAGCGCCTTCTGGCACTAGAAACGCTGACTGTCTGGGGACTGACTCTCTCCTGGCTTCCAGCCATGTCATTCCATTTTATGCGTCAGCTGCGTATGGAGTCTTCAGCAATAGGGTCTTTGGTGGGTCATCAATTACTCTGACAGAAGTCTGTCATTGTTTTGGGAAACCTTGTAGGTTTCTCTGATCAAAAACTCATTGTGGATTGTAGGCCCAAGCTGGAAGTGGGGGTTACAGGTCAGTGTCCACTAAGAAATTGAGGAAAAAGATAACTAATATACAAGAGTTTGAGAGGAGAGAGATAGAGGGGAGAGGGGGAGAGGGAGGGAAGGAAGATGTAGGAGATTTAGGTCAGTCTTGATCCTACTCTCTCCAGTGTCTTGTGGTTCAGGTGTTTCCTGTAAGGGACTAGTGAAGGTTCAGTCATTTGGTCTGTCTTTTAGGAAGTAGAATTTTATGGTACCATTGCCGTTTGGGTCCGGATTACTGTTTTCCACCCTTTGATTCCCTCCCCGCCCTCCCATCCATCTTATTGTCTAGTCCATGAGGTACTTGCTGGGTATGTAAGGCATCTTGGGCAAATTCAGGTTAGGTGTTGCAGATGAGTGAGACTATGTGTCGATTTTTTTTCTGTGATTGGGTAAGTTCGCTGAGAATGATCTGTTCCAGGTTCAACCATTTTTCCTCAAATTTCTTTATGTCGTTTTTACTTACTGCTGTATAGAATTCCATTGTGTAGATATACCACATCTTTGTTATCCATTCTTCTAATGATGGACATCTGGGTTGATTCCAGCTTTTAGCTATTACGAATTGAGCTGCTACAAACATGGTTGAGCAAATCTCTCTGGCTTTTGGTTTGAAGGTTTTAGGGTACATGCCCAGTAATGGTATAACTGGGTCTGTTGGTATTTTTATAGTCAGCTTTTTCAGGAGTCTCCATATTGCTTTCCAAAGTGGTTGTACCATCCTGCATTCCCACCAACAGTGAATGAGTGTCCCTGCTTCTCCACATCCTCGCCAGCATTTATTTTCATTTGACCTTTTGATGTTGGCTATCCTTATTGGGGTAAGGTGGAATCTCATAGTTGTTTTAATTTGCATTTCTCTGATGATTAGGGATGATGAACATTTTCTTAGGTGTGTGTTTGCCATTTGTATCTCTTCCTCTGTGAATTGCCTGTTTAACTCTGTGCCCCATTTTGTGAGTGGGGTATTTGTCTTCTTATTGTTTAGACTTTTGAGTTCTTTGTAAATTCTAGAGATAAGGCCTCTATCAGTTGGATAACCTGCAAACATTTTCTCCCACTCTGTGGGTATTCTATTGGCTTTGTTTATTATATGCTTATCTGTAAAGAAACTCTTCAGCTTCATATGATCCCAATGGTTGAGTGACTGTTTAAGAACTTGAGCCACTGGGGTTTTATTCAGGAAGTCTTTTTCCATTCCTATATCATGGAAAGTACTTCCTAAATTTTCTTCCAGTAGTTTTCGAGTTTCTGGTCTTATGTTGAGGTCTTTGATCCATTTGGATTTGAGTGTTGTGCATGGTGAAATGTGTGGATCAAGTTTTAGTTTCCTGCATGTGGTTATCCAGTTTGTCCAGCACCATTTGTTGAAGATGCTATCTTTTTTCCAGTCTATATTGTTTGGGCCTTTGTCGAATATCAAGTAGCTCTAGTTGCTTGGCCCAAAATCCGGGTCCTCAAGTCTATTCCATTGGTCTATACTCCTGTTTTTATGCCAGTACCATGCTGTTTTTATTACTATGGCTTTGTAGTATAACTTTATATCGGGTATGGTGATGCCACCAGAGGTATTTCTTTTGCTGAGGATATGTTTGGATATGTGAGACCTTCTGCCTTTCCATATGAAATTTGAGATCATTTTTTCTATGTCTGTGAAGAACATTGTAGGGATTTTAATTGGAATTGCGATAAATCTATATATTGCCTTTGGTAGGATTGTCATCTTCACAATGTTAATTCTGCCTATCCAGGAGCATGGGAGGTCTTTCCATCGTTTCAAGTCCTCATCAATTTCTTTTTTGAGAGTTTTTATATTTTCGTTGTATAGATCTTTTACTTCCTTGGTTAATGTTATTCCAAGGTATTTTATTTTATTTTTTGCTATTGAAAATGGGACTATGTCCTTTATTTCTTTTTCTGTGTCTTTGTCATTTGCATACAGAAATGCTTCCGATTTTTGTGCATTGATTTTGTATCCTGCTACTTTGCTATAGGAGTTAATCACCTTCAGGAGTTTTGGGATGGAGTCTCTCGGGTCTCTTACATATACAATCATGTCATCAGCGAATAGAGCTAACTTAACTTCTTCCTTTCCAAATTGTATCCTTGTTATTTCCTTCTCCTGCCTTATTGCTTAGGCTAGGACTTCCAGAACTATATTGAAAAGCAGAGGTGAGAGAGGACATCCCTGTCTTGTTCCTGATCTCAATGGGAATTCCTCCAGTCTCTCTCCATTAAGAATTATTTGGGCCTTTGGAGCTTTGTATATTGCCTTTATTATATTAAGATGTGAACCGGCCATGCCGATTCTCTCCAATGTTTTGATTATGAAGTGATGTTGTATCTCGAAAGGCCTTTTCTGCATCTATCGAAATGATCATGTGATTTTTATGTTTAACCTTGTTTATGTGGTGTATTACATTGACAGATTTTCGTATGTTGAACCACCCTTGTGTTCCTGGTATAAATCCCACTTGGTCAAGGTGGATAATGCTTTTGATGTGTTGTTGGATTCGGTTTGCGAGAATTTTGTTGAGGATCTTTGCGTCTATGTTCATTAGGGAAATAGGCCGATAGTTTTCTTTTCTTGTGGCGTCTCTGCCTGGTTTTGGGATTAGGGTGATACTAGCTTCATAGAAGGAGTTGGGTAGTTTTCCCTGTTCTTCAATTGTGTGGCATAGTTTCAGGAAGATTGGTTTGAGTTCTTCCATAAAGGTTTGATAAAATTCGGCTGGGAATCCATCTGGTCCTGGACTCTTCTTTTCTGGGAGGTTTTTTATTACTTTTTCAATCTCCATGAGCGTGATGGGTTCATTGAGGTGGTTGATCTGCTCTGAGTTTAGCTTTGGTAGATGATATGCATCCAGGAATTTATCCATCTCCTCCACATTTTCCAGTTTTGTGAAGTAGAGGTTTTTGAAATAAGTCCTGATGATTCTGCCGATTTCACTGATGTCTGTTGTAATCTCTCCTTTTTCATTTTGAATTTTGTTAATTTGGAGTCTCTCCTTTTTTTGCTTGATCAAATTGGCCATAGGTTTGTCAATCTTGTTTATTTTTTCAAAGAACCAGCTCTTTGTTTTGTCAATTGCCTTAATTGTTTCCTTGGTTTCCAATTCATTAATTTCTGCTCTGATTTTAATTATTTCCTTCCTTCTGGAGCTCTTTGGGTTGGATTTTTCTTGTTTTTCCAATGCCTTTAGGTGGATGGTTAGGCTATTGATTTGGGATCTTTCTGTCTTTTTTATGAAGGCATTGAGTGCTATGAATTTTCCCCTGAGGACTGCCTTCATTGTGTCCCACAAGTTTTGGTATGATGTGTTCTCATTGTCATTCAATTCCAGGAATTTTGCAATTTCATTTTTTATTTCATCCACTATCCATTTATTGTTTAAGAGTGTGCTATTCAGTTTCCAGTTGCCATTGGGGCTCTTGTTGGTTTTTTTGTTGTTGATTTCTAGGAATATAGCATTATGATCTGATATCATGCAGGGAATTGTGTCGATTTTCCTAAATATGTGGAGGCTATCTTTGTGACCCAGTATATGGTCTATTTTAGAGAATGTTCCATGGGCTGCTGAGAAGAATGTGTAGTCTGTGGATTTGGGGTGGAAAGTTCTGTAGATGTCTGTTAGGTCTAAGTGCTCTATGGTTTTGTTGAGCTCTCTTACTTCCCTGTTGAGCTTCTGTTTGGATGATCTGTCTATTACTGATAATGGTGTGTTAAAGTCCCCAGCTATGATGGTGTTGGTGGTTATTTCTGTTTTATTGTCAAGTAGGTTTTGTTTTATGAACTGCAGTGCCCCTGTGTTTGGTGCATACAGATTTATGATTGTAATATTCTCTTGATGGATTGTTCCCTTTACAAGTAGGAAGTAGCCTTCTTTGTCTTTTTTGATTGTTTTTGGTTTGAAGTCAACTTTATCTGATATTAATATAGCTACACCTGCTTGTTTCTTATTCCCATTTGCTTGGAATATTGTTTTCCAGCCTTTCACCCTGAGGAGGTTTCTGTCTTTAGTGGTAAGGTGGGTTTCTTGAAGGCAGCAGATTGAGGGGTCTAATTTTTTGATCCACCCTGTTAGCCTGTGTCTCTTGATGGGTGAATTAAGGCCATTAATGTTTAGGGTGATGACTGTGAGATTTGATTTGATCCCTGTCATGTTGTGGTGGTAGAGGTGTGTTGGCATTTCCATGGAATTTTTTTTTTTTTTTTTTTGTATCTACTCTGGGTTTGATTGATGTGATCTTCTTCTTGTAGGCATTTGTGTTTGGTTATTTGTTTCTTCTCTGTGGAGAATTTCCTAGAGTACTTTCTGTAGGTTTGGTTTTGTGTTCATATCATTGTAAAGCTGAGTTTTATCATGGAAAGTTTTCCTTTCACCATCTATTATAAGGGAGACTTTTGCTGGGTAGAGTAGTTTAGGTTGAAAGCCATAGTTTCTTAGAGTTTGAAGAGTATCATTCCAGGCCCTTCTAGCTTTCAGGGTTTCCATTGAGAAGTCTGAAGTAATTCTGATGGGGTTTCCTTTGAAAGTGGTGTGCTGTTTTTCCCTAGCTGCTTTTAGGATTTTTTCCTTGGTGTCAATGTTTAGAGTCTTAATGATAATATGCCTTGGGGAGTTTCACCTTTGGTCTATTCGGTTAGGAGTTCTGTTTGCTTCTTGAATCTTGATGGGCCTTTCTTTTAAGAGACGGGGGAAGTTTTCTTCAATTATTGTGTTAAATAAGTTCTCCATGCCTTTGGTCTGAAATTCTTCTCCTTCTGGTATTCCAATGATTCTGATATTAGGACGTTTAAGTGTATCCCACAATTCTCTCATGTTCTGTTCACAGGAACTTTTGAACTTACTGAAATTTTTGGACTCTCGAACTGTTTCTTCCATCCTGTCTTCCAGATCAGAATTTCTATCTTCCACTTCGCTGACTCTATTCTTGAGAGCCTCTAGTGAGTTTTGGACTTGTTCAATTAAGTTTGCATTTTCTACTACTTTCCTATGTATCACTTCCATCGCTTTGTCCAGCTCCCTTTTTGTCTCATTTTCTGATTTTCTTGATGATTCTTGGAAATCATCCTTGCATTTCTTTATGTTTTCATTTAGTGTGGCCAGCTGATTTTTAAGGTCCTCTTTTTTTTCATTCTCCCTCAACTCTCTTAGCTCTCTTTGAATTCCTTCCAGTGTCTTATCATATTGCTCTAGCTTAGTGATGGTAGCATCCATACGATTATCTATCCTTTGTAGCTTTCCTGTCAGATCTAGCAGTAGTTTGGTCAGGGTTGCATTGTTCATTGCTTCCACTTGATGTTCTGATCCTAAACACTCTTCTATGTTTTGGTTTGTTGTGATCCTTTTTGGGCTGGGTGATCTGTCTGGATTTTCTTCCATTTTATTTTTCGTGTTATTTCTTTTGCGCTGTGGTCTACCCATGTCAGTGTATGGCCAGGTAGGTGGGTGGAGCAGCCTGGGATCTAGCTTAATGCAAATCCAAGGCAGCCTGGGGCAGTTGTAAGCAGCCTGGGTTTTTGCTCACTCTTGCCAAAGTCGCCTACCTATAGCCTGACAGGGGCACCAAAGTTGCCTGAATTCTCACCCAGTAATGCACCTAAGCTGCCTGCCTTTGAGCTTGAAAAGGGACTGAGGTAGCAAGCCTTGAAGGTGCCTAGATTCTGGCTGGGTACACTGGCGTCTGTAAACAGTCTGTGCTCTTCCGCCTCAGGGGAGTGGGGGATGGGTGGCGATGTACAGGTAGGGGATGGCACCTGCGCTGGCGGTAGTGACTCAGTGTGGACTTATGTGGCTCTTGCTGTGGGAGTGGGCCCACTGCACGTGCAATTGTAGTGCAGAGGCAGATGATGTGGGTACGGAATCAGGACACAGCAGAAACTGACCGGTGGCAAGTGATGTGAGAACAGCAGGGCGTGAGGGGAGGGGGGGGCAGCTAGGAGCGTGGGGCGCTGTGGGATACCGTGGGGTGCTCTGGACTCGCAGGGGGGGAGGGGGCGGATCGCGCGGGGGGGTGAGGGGGCCCAGGGGGTCGCAGGTAGCGCAGGGGGCGTGGAGCACGCTGAGGTAAGATGGAGTGCTGGATGCTGCGGGACGCTGCGGGGCAGTCTGGACGCGCGGCGGGGGTGGGGTGCACGGGGGGGGGGGCTCGAGTAGCGCGGGGGTGGGGCGCGGGGAGTCTCGGGGCATGCGGGGGGGGGGGGCGCGGGGCACACCTGGGCGCCCGGGCGCTGGACGCTGCAGGGCGCTTTGAGCGCCCCTGTCGCGTGTGGGTAGGGAGCGTTGGGCGCGCTGGGGGGGGGAGGCAGGGGCGGGGCGCGCGGGGGGGGGCTCGAGGCGCGTGGGGGTGGGGCGTGGGGGTCTCAGGGCGCAAGGGGGGCGCGGGGGTGTGGGGCACGCCTGGGCGCCCGGGGCGCGGGGCGCTTGGGGCGTGCCTGCTGTGTGTGGATAGAGAGCACGGAACGCGCGGGGGGTGGGGCGCGCGGGAGGGTGGGGCGGGCGTGGGGTGGTCTCGAGGCACGCGGGGGTGGGGCGCAGGGGTCTTGGGTGCACGGGGGCACGGGGCAGGCCTGGGTGCCCGGGGCGCGGGAAGCCTTGGTTCGCTTGGGCCGCGTCTGCCGTGTGTGGATAGGGAGCGTTGGGCGCGCTGGGGGGGGAGGGGCGCGCTTGGGGGGTGCGGGGGGTGCGGCGGGCGTGGGGCACGGGGGTTGTGGGGTGCACTGGGCCGCCGGGGCGCGTGGGGCTTGGTGTGCACGGGGCGCTGGGCCGCTGGGCCGCGCCCGATGCAGTTATTCGCGGCGGGCGGGGTGGCGGGGCATGGGTCTCGGGGGTGTGTGCTTCCCTCTTTTATCCCAATCTGTGCCCTCCCTCTTCAAAAAGTGCCTAATTTCCCTTGAATACTTGCCTTTTTTTCGTTGTTTGTAGTGCAGCTAGGTGGTCGCCATCTTGACCGGAAGCCTCTCTTGTTTTGTTTTTTGAGGTAGGGTCTCACTCTATCCCAAGCTGACCTGGAATTCACTATGAAGTCTCAGGATGGCCTCAAACTCATGGTGATCCTCCTACCTCTGCCTCCCAAGTGCTGGGATTAAAGGTGAGTGCCACCACACCTGACTCAAATATTTGTATTTTTAAAACAATGGGTCAATAAATGGGCCAATGAAATGAACAGGCAGTTCACCAAAGAAAAAACACAAACGTCCAGCAAACAAAAACATTCAACATACTTAGCCATCAGGGAAATGCAAACTAAAACCACTTTGAGATTTCATCTCACTCCAACCAATGTCTATCATCCAGAAAGTTAATGATAGCAAATTCTGGTGAGATGGTGGGGACAGAAGAAGCCGAGACTTCTGAAACAGCAGAAAATTGAAATACCATATGGCCCAGCTATACCATTCATTTACCAAAAGAACTCAAGTTTCTACTAGAGATACCTATACATCCATGTTCATTGCTACTTTATTCACAATAGCTAGGAAATGGAATAAACCCAGATGTGCATCAACTGGTGACTGTATTATGAAAATGTGGTAAGTATATACACAATAGAATTTTATTCAGCTGATTAAAAAAACATCAAATTATAAAATTTGCAGTTAAATGGGTGGAGGTAACTCGGGCCCAGAAAGGGAAAAATTGCATATTCTCTCTCATATGCGAATCCTAAGTTTAATGTCCGTATTCAAGTAAATAATGGGATTAAGAGTGAGTATGTATTATGAATCAAGACAGATCATGGGAGAGGAACAAGTGATGAAGAAAGGAACAGCAAAAGGAAACGTGTCATGAAAGTGGAAAGAAGGGTGTAGTGGTGGTGGCACAAGGGGAGTGGGGGAAGAAATACACTGAACAACATAAACCTAACTCCGTGTGCTATTAAAATGACCACCCAGTGCTAGAGACATGGCTTCCCAGTTACGGTGCTTGCCTACAAAGCCAAGGACCCAGATTTGATTTTCCAGATGCACAAGGTAGTGCATATATCTGGAGTTTGTTTACAGTGGTTGGAAGCCCTTGCATGTCCGTTCTCCCTCTCTCTCTCATAAATCAATAAAAATCACTTAAAATATATAATTTTTTAAAAGTGCAATCTCATTGTAAAGATATTTTGCTGTTGCTATTAGAAAATTGTGTTTGGTGGGCAGCTGGTTGCTTCAGTGTTTACTTGGTTACAAAGGCTGAACCATAACAAAAGCTAGTTAACAGCTTTGTAACCTTTACATTTTCACTGACTCTCCAGTATGTCTTAAGCTAACATGAAGACGGTTGATACTACATTCTTCATACAATGAGAGAGGTTTGACTTCATCTCAGAAGTTTATTCAGGTATAAAGATGTACACATGTCTACACAGGCATGTAAATATGCAGTTGTATGTGTTTACATGTAAATGCATTGTTTTGTCCAGAAAAAATGATCCAGGATAGCTGCAATCTTGGTTTTGAATGAGTGAGTTTATTAAGGATCAAATAGGGCATTTACCACCATCCACCAGAAATGACTAGAGTAGCCCCAGTGAAGAGTGGAAGAAAAAAATGTTGAGCAGCAAATAAACAACAGAACATCAGGTTATGTTCTTACAACATCCAGCAGAAATGACTGGGGAAGCCCCGTGGAACAGTCAGCTGGAGTTCCTGATCAATCAAGAGCCCTGGGTAGGTCTTCTTGGGAGAGGCTTCCAATAACAGTTCCCACCGCAGACATCTTTATGCCATGAGATAATAGTGACCTCTACTCAAGTCTTAAAATTTAGGGGTAGTGGTGGTACAATGATTTCACCCCTTGGGCATGCTTGGGTCTGAGATGAGGTGGAGGGGAGAGTAGGGTTGCATCATACCCAGAGTCAGCTCTCAGCAAGCTTTAACAGCACATGGCAGCTTATCAAGATAACATGTATGCATGCAACTTCAGACATTATACAGAATTGGTTATGCATTATAAAAGTGGGCAAGGGCTAGAGAGATGGCTTAGTGGTTAAGATTCTTGCCTGCAAAGCCTAAGGACCCTGGTTTGATGCCCCAGTATCAGATGCACAAGATGGCGCATGTACCTGGAGTATGCTTGCAGTGGCTAGAGACTCTGGCATGCCCATTATCTTTTTCTCTATCGTCCCCTCTCTCAAATAAATAACATTTAAAAACTAAAAATAAATAAAAGTGGACAAGCAATATGAAGTTGAAATATTTATCATTCGTTAATTTTTTAGGAAATTTTTTTTATTGAAAGTCGAATGCTAAGTGGTCAACTAAACCTTAAAATATAAGTGTGTCGGGGACACACTTACATGGAGCTTTTTTGCACAAGCTGACCTGGAATTCAATTTGTATTCTCAGATGGCCTTGAATTTATGGCAATCTTCCCACCTCTGCCTCCCTGCTGGTATTAAAGACAAGCGTCACCACACCCGGGTTTTGTTTTGTTTTGTTTTTTGAGGTAGGGTTTCACTCTAGCCCAGGCTGACCTGGAATTCACTCTGTAGTCTCAGGGTGGCCTTGAACTCATGGTGATCCTCCTTCTTCTGCCTCCCAAGTACTGGGATTAAAGGTGTGCACCACCATGCCTGGCTCTCATTTGTTATTCTTTTATTTTTTTCAAGGTAGGGTCTCACTGTAGCTCAGGCTGACCTGGAATTCACTATGTATTCTCAGGGTGGCCTCGAACTCATGGCAGTCCTCCTACCTCTGCCTCCCAAGTGCTGGGATTAAAGGCATGCACCACCGCACCCAGCTCATTTGTTATTCTTGAAGATAATTTATAACTAGAAAGCAGTGAGATTCAACCAGCCATTGTTTCTCTACTTTTTAATCAAAACTGGGTTTGTTTTGAGTATACATTAATGAAAATCATAAATATCTTGAAGCAGATACTTTCGTATTAAGCTCAAATCACAGAATATGCTTTATTACCCATATATTTCTAGGATGCTAATTTTATGCAAAAGACCCACTTTGCTAATCTCTACCAATTTAAGCTTTATCTGCTCTCAGAAAAATACATCCTGCTTCACAAATGGTTTTATTAGAGCTAACCTTTTCTAATAGTCTTTACCTACTGAGCACCAAGTATGATGATCTTGCTTTATCATTCCTATCCAGTGAGTTAAGAAGCACTGTCTTCCCTTTGTGTGTTCAGTGTACAGTCCTCTGCTCTACCAACTGAGCTATCGAAGGGAGCACTCTTCCCTTTGTGAATGAGGAGATGACACTTAGGGAGCACTCTTCACTATATGAATGAGATGACAGTGAGTTAAGATTGTCTTCACCTTGTGAATGAGAAGACAGACAACTTGTTACTTGTTACAGACAAAGCAGTTTACAAGTGGCAAAAGTAGACAGGTTTCAATGCAAGTATACATTCTTTTCTTTCTTGCTCTTTTGCCAATTTTTATGCCTTTTGACAACTGTAGTTATTACTGAATGGATTTTCATTTTCCAGGGACTTTCTTTCTGCTAATTTTTGTATTAATATATGCCAATTGGAGACAAGTAGTTTATGAGAGTGCTGTCATGCTTTTCACCACCCTGTCTCAGGAGGCCAGTTTATGTCAGACTTTTCCTTTTGCAGCTTATTACCATCCACATCCACAGTGCTATAATTGTGTGCTGCACATGGCAGGCTCATTTCTGAAGCTTAATTAATTTGTTTATTTTATTTTATTTTTTTGAGGTAGGGTCTCACTCTCTAGCCCAGGCTGACCTGGAATTCACTATGTAATCTCAGGGTGGCCTTGAACTCATGGCAATCCTTCTACCTCTGCCTCCCGAGTGCTGGGATTAAAGCATCTGCCACCACACCCGACTTGATTTCCTAAACTTAATTTTTAAGGAATTGTCAGGTATGCTGGTCATTTGCCAGTCTTTTTGTGCCAAAACTCATCTGTGGAATTAATTTATAAGAATTTTATTGATTGGGAATGTTTTATAACATATAAACAACTTCAAATATGTGGTCACATTGCTGACAGAAAATCAACCTAACTTAAGTAAGGAAACAAAACCCTCCCTACCCAGGACTGACCAAATATACACAGAGAGTTTGGGTATGTTTACAAATAGAGTGGTTTTTGATAAATTTTAAACATAAGAATTATATTATAAATCACTTAGCTGACATTTACCTTCCCTGACTATTTGTAAAATTGAGATTGCCTGTCTTCCCAGGGCAATAGAACAATCAATGGAGAAAATGTGAGGGTGATCAAAACCCTGGAGTTTATGATTCTCTCTTTCCTTAAAGAAAAAGAAAAAAAAAGGAAGAAGGGTGGGAAGCAATATTCAGAGTCATAGCTATCCCCACAATGACTGACTCTTACAACTCCATGGTGAATACCAGGAACCTCACTAAGGAAGGCTCTCAGTGGGATGGAGGCAGGGCCGAGGGAAATGATGGTACCAACTTATGATATGCCCTTAAAGCTTCTACTTAATACTAAAAACAAAACAAAACAAAAAAAAACAGGAAAAATTTCTGAGATGTCTTGTCTTGGGTAACACATTGAACACTTGAAGCCTCATGTATTGAAGAAAGTGTTGTTTAAATGATGCCATCTGATTAACGTCCCTGTTATTCCTGCCAGGGCTCCTGATCAATAAATGTTTTGGAATAGTCATGAAATAAACATTTTTAATTATTATATTTATTGAGGGAAGTAGAGCCAAGGAAAGACACCCATGTGGCTAGAGATCCCACTTAAAGGGCCCGAGGGAAAAAGCATGGGAAGAAAAGAGAAAAGAAAGTTTAAGGAGCTTCTGCCATGTGGAGAGCTGGAGGGGATAAAGAACCCATGCAGAGGGCTAGAGAGATGGCTTAGCGGTTAAGTACTTGCCTGTAAATCCAACGGACCCTGGTTCAAGGCTCAATTCCCCAGGACCCACGTTAGCCAGAGGCACAAGGGGGCTCACGCGTCTGGAGTTCATTTGCAGTGGCTGGAGGCCCTGGCGCGTCCATTCTCTCTGTTTTCTGCCTCTTCCTCTCTCTGTCTGTCGCTCTCAAATAAATAAATAAAAATAAAAAAAATATTTAGAAAAAAGAACCCATGCAGAGAGTAAGGGCTAGAGGGCCCTCCCAGCTGGGCCTCTGCTAAGGCGTAGGCCAAGCCCCTCCCGGCTTGACCTAGGCCTGGGCATGGGTTGTCCTTGTGGACTTGTAGGCCTTGGGAAGCATTCGAGGGAACCCAGGTAGACAGAGATGGATTGTTTCAGAACCATCCTGTGGCAGCATAGGCCATATCTGAGGCATAGAAAGTAGGTACATTTTACCCTTTAAATAAATACAGTTATAAACACAGGCAGAACCTGTTACCAGTCTTGAAAAATAATACAAATCTAAACCAATTAATTTAACCTAGAAATTGTCAGCAAAAGCAAGACAATATAAAGTTTTAGCATCTGTGTTTGAAAACACCTTTTTTTAGTTGAGATACCTGTGTGTGTACCAATTACCCAGGGAACTTTGGAAGCAGAACCACAGAGCTTGAAATTATTTCTCTCAGGTGAGAAACATTGAGCATGAAGCTATACCCTAAAGTAGGGAATGTCTTAGGAGTTAATTTTGTATAAGCACTGTACTTGAGATGCCGAAAATAAGACAGTTACTTTATATATAATAGACCAGAATCTGGTCATTATTGAGCCAAAACAGTTAAGCTCTAATACAACCCTTGACAAATCTGTTTTGAAAGAGAAAACACCATATGATAACCAATGATCTTAGCTTAATCTTGATAGCAATTGTTATTATGTACCATAGAATTTTTTTTCCCAAAGCAGCCAAAACCAGCTCACCCATTTATTTGATTGAGAACATTAAGGAGGAAAACAAAATTAAACAATTTTTAATAAAATTTCTATATAAAACTTAAGTCACAGGGCAAGTACTTGGCTATCTTTCCCATGTCATTAAGGATTTTGAAGAATCAGCAGTAGTTTTCCTGGACCTTGCCAGTACTCAGTCCATGTGCTGCCAAAGCAAGCACCTTGCCAGTACTCAGAAAAACCAATCCTTTACACAGTCAAACCAGTAGTTCCTATTGCACATATTCACATTACTTGTCACCTAGCACCCTAGCTACATGGTACCTCAAAAATAAATTAAAGATTTCCACACGGCATGAAACCATTTCAATCTGAATACCATTGAAAAAATCACATTATTACAAGTTTTAATAAATGCAGTAAGAACAAATGGCATATTACTAAAATAATGAAATTTAGGTTTGGAGTTTATTCCATAAATAGGTTCCTTTTCATTTGCTCTCTTGGATATATTTGCTCAAGTATTATGTTCTATGAAATGAACTCTTTCATAGCTACATATAAAAATTGTATTCATGTGCCTCATTACACACACACACACACACACACACACACATATATATATATAATTTTTTTTTTCTTTTCGAGGTATGGTCTCACTCTAGCCCAGGCTGGCCTAGAATTCACTATGTAGTCTCAGGGTGGCCTCAAACTCATGGTGATCCTCCTACCTCTGCCTCCCGAGCACTGGGATTAAAGGCATGTGCCACCACACCCGGCCAGAAACTTTTATTAACATAAAATACTTTGTGTCTTACCCAGTCTTAAAATTGATAAAGCTAAGACAAGCTACCCCAACATATTTTACCTAACAGGAGCATAAAGGTTATAGTGACTGAAATTATATCACTTAAACCTAAGTAATTAAACCTAGTGATGATCATTTACTAGAATTAGCATAAATAAAACAAGTTATCTTTGAAGTCACAATGGCTTTAGGTATGAGTACCTCATCTTTAGAAATTAAACACATATGTGAACCTTTATCTTAAGACTCAGTTTCTCCAATAGTTAAAACCTTGATGAATAGAGGAACCTAATTTACTTTACTGAGAGTCTTAAAGCCAGTTTTTATAATCCTTAAACCATAACAAATTAGCATCAGTGAGCTGTTAATGAGTGAAGCCTTAACCATAAGATTCAGTTTTTCTATTGGTTAAAACCTTGGCATTAAGTAAACATATTTAAGATTTTATCCAATTAAGTGCCCTTCCCTGAGCAACTTTCATTACCTTTATGATCTCCTAGTGATGCCTATCCTTTATCTCCTTTTCTGGTCCCTTTTGCTTTTTCTTGGCTTTCCAGTTATAATAAGCAGAAGTTGCTACCTGGAGCAACTGTTCTAAGCTGGTTTAACTGGTTTAACTACCAAGTTTTGTAAGTCTCTGGGGAAAAGTAATGAGCAATTCCTGTTCTCTCTGTATTATCTAAATGAGCCCAGTTTCTCAGGAGACAGGCTAGCAGACACTTTTGGTATATCCTGGAAGTCATCTGTTCCATCTGAAACAAAGTAGAAAAAGGTGAAAAGAAGTCTAGAGTCATGTTATGCCCAATTCTGGCTTGCATCTTCTCATTGAAGGGGGGCATTTCTCTGACCAGATTTGGGAGAAATTTTTCTCCCCAACAAAACGGAGACACAGTGCAGTTTATGTGACCCCAGGAGCAAGGAAGGTCCAGGACAGGATATCCATGCTCAACTTGCCTGTCCAGCTCCCAAGACTGAGTACCTCCAGCATTCCCCCAGCCCTGCATGTGTCTTACATCACAGCATATAAGCAGTGCCATTGGCAAAATAGGCCCAAGTGTGAAGACTTCTGCATCTACTCCTGTCTTGACCCCTATATTCTCGTCTGGGGGAAGGGTTTCCTGGGACTGTTTTCCCTTCTCCACTCTGTGGAAGCCTGAGATATGAGTCTCCCCCCATTTGCGAATGTTTCAGAATGGTATAGAGGCTAAAGAGTATTATTTTAAAAGTAATCTTGAGAGAGAGGTGAGAGAGTGTTCTAGGGTTTCTATCCACTGCAAACAAACTCCAGACATATGTGCCTTGTGCATATGGCTTATGTGGGTACTGGGGAAATTGAATCCAGGTCTGTAGACTTCCCAGGCAAGCACCTTAACCACTAAGCTGTATTTGGGGGTTGACTTTTATTGCCTTTGATGCTTTCAGATTCATAGGGCCTGTGTCTTTTTCTTCTGTCATTGGGGGCAGGGTCTGCTACCAATCTAGGCTGACTTGGAACCTAATTCAGAACAGAAATCTCAACCTCCCAGCTGACAGGATTAAGGGTGTAGAGAAACACACATCTTTGGGAATTGTGGCTTTATAAAGTTATCTGTTTGTTTTAATTCCCACACTTGCATACTCTGTGCTGGTTTTTATTAAATGTGTATATTGCTCAGTTGGATTCACTGGTGAATTTTACCAGACCTTCATGCAAGAACACCACTGCTTCTCAAGCTTTTCCAAAAAAATAGAAAAGGAAAGAATTCTACTGAACCAGCAACCAGCAACACCCTGATATAAAAACCAGACAAAGACAGAACAATAAAAGGAAATTATAGACCAATCTCCCTCATGAACATAGATGCAAAAATTTTCAACAAAATGTTGGCAAACAGAATACAAGAATATATCATAAAGGTTATTTACCCTGACCAAGTAGGCTTTATCCCAGGTATCCTTTATCCTAGGTATGGTTCAACATACACAAATCAATAAATGTGATACACTATATAAATGTACTGAAGGACAAAAATAACATGATTATCTCAATAGATGCAGAAAAGGCATTTGACAAAATCAAACATCCCTTCTTGGTAAAAGTCCTACAGAAACTGGGAATATAAGGAGCGTATCTCAACATAATAAAAACTATTTATGACAAACCTACAGCCAACATAATACTAAATGGGGAAAAACTTGAAGCTTTTCCACTAAATTCAGGAACAAGACAAGGATGTCCACTGTCCTCACTTTTATTTAACATAGTACTGGAAGTCTTAGCTATAGCAATAAAGCAACATAAAAGGGATACAAATTGGAAAGGAAGAGATCAAATTTTCATTATTTGCAGGTGACATGATACTATACATATAGGATCCTAAAGACTACCAGCAAAATGTTAGAGCTGATAAACAGTTTAAGAAAAATTATTTATTTATGTGAGAGACAGAGGGAGAGAGAGAGACCAAGTGGGTGCACCAGGACCTCTAGCCATTGCAAATAAACTCCACATGCAGAAGCCCCCTTGTGCATCTGGCTTATGTGGATCCTGAAGAATCAAACCGGGATCCTTTGGCTTTGCAGGAAAATGCCTTAATCACTACGCCATCTCTCTAGCCCTGATAAACACTTTTAACAACATAGTATGATGCAAAATAAATACACAAAAATCAGTAGCTTTCCTATATACTAACAACAAACATGCAGAGGATGAAATCAATGTATCTCTCCCATTCACAATTGTACAAAAAATAAAATTGTAAAGTACCTTGGAATAAACTAGTGAAGGATATCTACAATGAGAACTCAAAATACTCAAGTGGGAAATTGCAGAAGACTCTAGGAAATGGAAAGGCATCCCATGTTCTTGGATTTTAAAAATCAATATTGTGAAAATGTCAAGTTTACCAAAAGCAATCTACACATTTGATGCAATCCTGATTAAAATTCCAACTCATTCTTCATGGAAATAGAAAAACAAACCTAAAATTCATCTGGAAGCACACAGAAAAATCTCAAATAGCCAAAACAATTTTGAGCAGCAAAAGTAAGGCTGGTGGTATCACCATACCTGATTTTAAGCTATGTTACAAAGCCATAGTAACAAAAACAACATGGTACTGGCACAAAGACAGACATGTAGATCAATGGAACAGAATAGAGGACCTAGATCTTAATCTCCAGGCAGCTATAGGCATCTGGTTTTTTGTTTTTTTGTTTTTGTTTTTTGTTTTTTTTCTTAGGTATGGTCTCATTCTAGCCCAGGCTGACCTGGAATTCACTAGGTAGTTTCAGGTGGCCTTGAACTCACAGTGATCCTCCTACCTCTGCCTCCTGAGTGCTGGGATTAAAGGCATGTCCCACCATGCCTGGCTAGGTATCTGTTTTTTGACAAAAATGCCAAAAATACTCATTGGAGAAAAGATGGCTTCTTCCACAAAATGATGCTGGGAAAACTGGATATCTATAGGTAGAAAGATGAAAATATATCTACTTTTAGCTGTCTCAAGAACCTCCACACTGATTTCCACAGTGGCTGTACCAGACTACATTCCCACCAACAGTATAAAAAGGTTCCCCTATTTCTGCATCCTCACCAACATTTATTGTCATTTGTTTTCTTGATGGTAGCCATTCTCACAGGAATGATATGGAATGTTAAAATAGTTTAAATTTGCATTTCCCTAATGGCCAATAATGTAGAACACTATTTTAGATATTTATATGCTGTTGGTATTTCTTCCATTGAGAACTCTCCATTGAGTTCCATAGCCCATTTTTTGATTGGGTTGTTTGATTTCTTATTGTTCTGTTTTTGAGTTCTTTGTATATTGTGATATTAATCCTCTGTTAGATGTATAGCTGGAAAAGATTTTCTACCATTCTGTAGGTTGTCTCTTTGCTCTATTCACAGTGTCCTTTGTAATTTCATGAGCTCCCATTGGTTGATTAGTGGTTTTATTTCCTGAGCAATTGGGGTTATATTCAGAAAGTACTTGCTTATGCCAATATGTTGAAGGGTTTCCCCTACCTTTTCCTGTAGCAATTTCAGAGTTTCAGGTTTGTTATTAAGATCCCTGATCTATATGAACTAGATTTTTGTGCATGGAAAAAGACAAAGATATATTTTCATCTCACTCTAGCTCTGGATGACCTGGAATTCACTATGTTGTCTCAGAGTGGCCTCAAACTAATAGTGATCTTCCTGACTCTGCCTCCCAAGTGCTGGGATTAAAGGTGTGTGCCATCATGCCTGGTTTGGAGCCAATCTTTTTTTATTGTGATTCTTTGCTGACTCACACAG
The DNA here is from genome assembly GCF_020740685.1 of Jaculus jaculus. Lineage (NCBI taxonomy): Eukaryota > Metazoa > Chordata > Mammalia > Rodentia > Dipodidae > Jaculus > Jaculus jaculus. Next base: position 83,191,537 of record NC_059107.1, on the reverse strand, counting down.
ATGCAACCTCTAGTCCTTAATCTTACCCAGAAGGCACAGACAGAGGCATTCTTTCATATAACAATGGCATAAGAATGAAAATCAAGATACTTAACAAAGATGCAACCCCATTATTTCATACCCAAGCTACATGCTCAAAACTCTTGGGTAATCTCTGTTTCACTCTTGAACTACCTCTGGTTCAAGATGTGCATAGGGAGGTTACAAAATAAACAAACAAATCAGTAGCCTTTCTATATGCTAACAACAAACACACAGAGGATGAAATCAGAGAATCACTCCCATTCAAAATTGCATCCAAAAAAAAAAAAAAAAAAAGTACCTCGGAATAAACCTTACCAAGGAAGTGAAAAATCTCTACAATGGAAACTTTAAAACACAGAAGTAAGAAATTGCAGAAGACACTAAGAAATGGAAAGACTTCCATTGTTCTTGGATTGGAAAAATCAATATTATGAATATAGCAATCTTACCAAAAGCAATCTACACATTTAATATCATCCCCATCTAAATTCCAATGGCATTCTTCACCAAAATAGAAAAAACAATCCAAAAATTCATTTGGAAGCACAAAAATCCTCAAATATCTAAAACAATTTTGAGCAACAAAAATAAGGCTGATTGTATCACCAAACCTGATTTTAACCTGTATTACAGAGCCATAGTGACAAAAACAGTGTGGTACTGGCACAAAGACAGACATGTAGATCAGTGGAACAGAATAGAGGACCCAGATGTAAGTCCAGGTAGCTATAGCCACCTGATCTTTGACAAAAATGCCAACAATACTCATTGGAGAAAAGATAACCTCTTTAGCAAATGGTGCTGGGAAAACTGGATATGTACCTGTAGAAGGATGAAAATAGATCCTTATCTCTCTCCTGCACAAGAATTAAATCCAAACAGATTAAAGACCTTAATATCATACCTGAAACTCTGAATCTACTGGAGGAAAAAGTAGGGGAAACCCTTCAACATATTGGTCTTGGCAGACTTTCTGAATATAACCCCAGTTGCTCAGGAAATAAAACCACAGATCAACTTCTGGGACCTCATGAAATTACAAAGCTTTTATAAGGCAAAGGACACTGTGAATAGAGCAAAGAGGTAACCTATAGAAAGGGAGAAAATCTTTGGTAGCTATACATCTAACAGAGGATTAATATCTAGGATAGACAAAGAACTCACAAAACTAAATAAGAAATCAAACAACCCAATTAAAAAACGGGCTATGGGGGGAGGGGATATGATGGAGAATGGAATTTCAAAGGGGAAAGTGTGGGGAAGGGAGGGTATTACCATGGGATACTTTATATAATCATGGAAAATGTTAATAAAAATTGAGAAAAAAAATAAACATCACCAAAAAAAATGTAAAAACAAAAAAGGGCTATGGAACTAAATAGAGAGTTCTCAAAAGAAGAAATAGAGATGGCATATAAACATCTGAAAACAATGCTCTACATCATTAGCCATCAGGGAAATGCAGATTAAACTATGTTGAGATTTCATCTCACTTCTGTCAGACTGGCTACCATCATGAAAACAAATGGCCATAAATGCTGGCGAGGATGTGGAAAAAGAGGAACGCTTCTACACTGTTGGTGTGAATTCAATCTGGTAGAGCCATTGTGGAAATCAATGTGGAGGTTCCTGAGACATCTAAAAATCAGTTTACCATATGATTCAGCTATACCACTCCTAGGCATATATTCTACAAACTTGTCTCACTACCTCAGAGGTACTTGCTCAACCATGTTTATTGACGCTCTATTCACAATAGCTAGGAAATGGAACCAGCCTAGATGTCCCTTAACTGATGAGTGGATAATGAAGATGTGACACATTGGAGTTCTACTCAGCAGTAAAGAAAAATGAAGTTACAAAATTAGCAGGAAAATGGATGGATCTGGAAAGGATTATAGTTAATGAGGTAACCCAGGCCCAGAAAGACAAATGTCACATGTTGTCTCTTATTGTGGATCATAGCTACAAATGATTGGACTTCTATGTAAGTAGGAATAAAAAAAGAGTAGGAATAAAAAAAGAGTAGGAATAAAAAGCAGAGGCCACTAAACTGGAAAGGGGATAGAAAGAAAATAGAAAGGGAGGAAGGGGGAACTTAATAGGACAGTATTGTATATATGTAAGTAGAAGAACAGATTAGTGGGGGCTAAAATGCCTAAGTGAGGTCATGGAAAGAGCTTGAGTAAAGGAAAGATGGAGGGAGAGCTAATCAAAATCTAATTGGATATAAATAAGTCATATGGAAACCACTTTTTAAGAAAATAGAATACTCAGAAGCCATAGATTACTGCTAGAAAATTTTCAGGGCCAGCGATGGGATGCCTGCCAGTGAGTTGTTGGCCAGGGAGGTCACTGATTCCCCCAAATCATTACAGGCATTGCTGAGGCTCTGGTTTCCCACCAGGAATAGATGGTAAGACCCTATTGCTGAAGACTCCATATACTTGGGCTACAAGGTCACTGAGAAATCCTGCTGGAACTGAGCTGAAAAACATCTTCATGTAGACCAACTGACCAAAAGTTGGAAAAAGCGATCCTGCATGTAGTTCAATGGGAGAGGGAGATACATTATCCATGGGGATACTCAACAGCGGACACTGCAAGCCTTGAATTTGGCCAGCCAGACCAAATGAGCCCACGGGTGCAATAGTGGCATGTCTGTTATGGGGGAAAACAACCACTCTCTAATTGGACTGGAGGCTGTCTCCATGGGAGAGAATACATCCCTGATAATGAAAACCTACTACAGGGGTAGTCATGAGCCTTAGGGGTGTAATGTCTGCTGGTGTCTGGCTAAATGTGTATACTATGCTTACCTAACTGTCCAGTAAGCACTTCTCTAAATGTTCACACCCATATATTAATGCTATTCTCACTTTTGGTTAAAGAACCTTCTCTTTTCAGGTGGCAGTGACCTTGGGATGACTCAGAAGGCACCATGGTGCTGAGAAGAAGTGACAGAGGAGTGGTCAGCACTGAAATATCTCTATCACACCTTCCAAATCTCAGGGTCCATTGTGGAAGAGATGGAAGCAAGAATGTAAGAGCCAAAGGAAGGGTAGGACTCCTTACAATGTACTCCTCGAGGCACAAAATGGCCTGAATATCCATGACCTCACAGTGCCTGACACTACCTACACAAGACCATCATAATAGGAGGAAGAGATCGTAACATCAAAGTAAAAGAGAGACTGATTGAGAGGGAGAGGAGATATGATGGAGAGTGGAGTTTCAAAGGGGAAAGTGGAGGGAGGGAATTACCATGGGTTATTGTCTATAATTATGTAAATTGTCAATAAAAAATAAATTTTTTAAAGATCAGCATAGGGATGTACACTGCATTAAAATATGCAATCCAGGTTGGACAGATGGCTCAGAAGTTAAAGGCACTTATTTACAAAGCCTGCTGGCCCTAGTTCCATTTACCAGTGTCCATATAAAGCCATATGCACAAAATGGCACCTGTATCTGAGTTCATTTGCAGTGGCAAGAGGCCCTGGTAAGCACTTTCTCTCTCTCTTTTCTTCTTCTTTTGTTTGTCTCTCAAATAAATAAATAAATCCTTTTAAAAATATGTTAATTCATTTTCCTCTATATAAGCACTTGAAAGGTAGAGGTAGGATGATTATAAATTCAAGGTCATCCTCTGCTACACAGTGAGTTGAGGCCAGCCTGAGATGAAGAGAAAAGATAGTCAACAGCACTTGAAACTATTGAAATGACATTTTTATCCTTGTAGGAAAGTTCTTTTATAGAAAATTCTCTGCCTTACCAAAATGAAAACAAGGAAGCAGGAGGGAGATAGAAAGGAAAGGGGGAATCTTATTAACCAAATTCTATATTTACATGGAAACAAAGCAGATTTAGCCTAAATTTTATAAGAACATCAAAGAGTCAAGATCAATAGAGGGAGGGGGGAATATGGGCATGCCAGGGCCTCTTAGCGTTGCATATTCCAGACTTATGTACCACATTGTGCCTCTGAGTATTACGTGAGTGTTGGGACTTCAAACCCAGGCCAGCAGACTTTGCAAGCAAATACCTTTAACCACTGAGCCAGCTCCCCAGGCTGGAAGTATAGTTCTTTTTGTTTGGATTTTTGTTTTTTCAGATAGGGGTCTTGCTCTAGACCAGGAATTCACTGTGTAGTCTCAGGCTGGCCTTGAACTGAAAACTATCCTCTTACCTCAGCCTTCTGAGTGCTAGGATTCAAGGCATGCAACATCATGCCAAGCCAGAAGTGTAGTGATTTTTTTTAATTTAATTAATTTGTTTATTTAAGAGAGAGAGAAAGAGGCAGAGAGGAGGGGAGAGAGAGAGAGAGAGAGAGAGAGAGAGGGAGGGAGCCTGCCAGGGACTCCAGTCACTGCAAACGAATTCCAGATGCATATGCCCCTTGTGCATCTGACTTACGTGGGTCCTAGAGAATTGAACCAGGATCCTTAGGCTTTGCAGGCAAATTTTAAGTGCTAAGCTATCTCTCCAGCCCCAGAAGTATAGTTTTGATAGAGAAACTCTGTGTGGGTCTAAATAACTGTATCTCTTAACTCTATTTTGTTTTGCTGCATCTTTTCATAGCATTTCTACTCTACTGTAATTAACACAGACTCCATCAAAGTTTAAAAGCCTTTGTTTCAAATACTGACTGAGGTTCTGACTTCCGGCTAAGATGGCGGCATAGGTACCACGCCAAAGCAGCCTAGGGGGCAAAAAAGACCAAAAAAACTCAGCAAAATACACACTTTTACTAAAAAGTGAGGTGTATAGGAAATTGAAGCAGCAGTGGAGAAGTAGAAGAGTTATAGAGCATCCAGAGCCTGCACAGGCGGGAAAAGCGGCTCCGGCAGCTCGGCCAACTTCCACGGCTGCGGTGCAACAGAAAGCCACCAGACTCGGCTCGAGCCGCAGGAAAAGCCAGGTGCGGGGGCTTTCCCTCACACCACACTCTCTACAACTTGGGAAATGTGCATGAGGGGAAGGTGGCAGCAAGCAGCGGAGGAGCAGACCACGAGGTAGAAGAACGCGTGGAGCAGCGAGAGAACCAGAGCAGCTGCGGCTCCCTCCCCTCCCCCACCACCTGAGCCCAGCTCAGGTGAACTCAGCAGCGGCCCGGGACCCGGCCACGCCAACTTGGGCTGACAGCGGGACCCAAGCAGGAGCAGAGTTCGGCAGCAACATCAACGGCTCCAGCACTGGTAACAGCGGCCCCAGCAGCAGCAGACCCAGGAGTGGCAGCAGCGGCAGACTGGGCAGCAGCAGCTTCAGGGGGAGCAGTGGCAGTGGACACAGCAGCAGCAGCTTCAGCAGCAGTGCTGGCTCCAGCAGTGGCAGCTACAGCAGCAGCAGAGGCAGCAGCAGCGGTGGGTCCAGCAGCAACACCTTCAGCAGCAGTGGCTACAGCCCAGCAGGGGCAGCTTGAGCAGCAGCAGTTCCAGCAGCAGGGGAGCTGATCTGCAGGGCCACACTTGCCAGGCTCGGTTGGCCCCACAGGAAAAGCAAGTGCCCAGCTCCAGAAATCAGAACAGCAGCCCGACAACCCAGGCAGCAACTTGACTGAGACCAAAATCATCCAAGGTAACTGGGATTGCACCAGGGAAGGGTCTCACTTGGTCGCAAGCTGACTTGGATCCCTCAACAGACCAAAAATCTTTTTTTTTTTTTTTTTTTTTGGTTTTTTGAGGTAGGGTCTCACACTGGCTCAGGCTGACCTGGAATTCACTATGTAGTCTCAGGGTGGCCTCGAACTCACGGTGATCCTCCTACCTCTGCCTCCCAAGTGCTGGGATTAAAGGCGTGCACCACCACGCCTGGCTACAGACCAGAAATCTTAACCTTTTTGCTGATAGAGGATCTGGTCGTTATAATAACTACTCTTGCATACATACTCGGGGCTGTTTTTGATTGAATGTGTACAGTATTTCGTTAAATTTTAGAACCTACCTGTATTTTATTCCAATTAGCCTGCTTGAATACTCCTATAGCAGGGAAACTCAACCCCCAAGAACATCTTTGTAGATACTCTGAGAGTCTTAAGAGCCACACCTTACACCTTAAGGTCCTACCCTGAAAATATATTACATCAAATCAATTGATACAGCTAAGAATACACAGCTAGCTAGAAAATCCAAGCATTAACTTAATCCAAGATGCAAAAATATATACATTATAACACAAGAAACACTAAAAAGCAAGACGATATAAATCCACCTAAAAGTATTAATGCATCAGAATTGTCCTCCAGTGAGAAAGAGTTAGAGGAAATGCCTGAGAAAGAGTTCAAAAGAATGATTATAAATATGTTCAAAGAGGTCAAAGAACACATCAAAACAATCAAAGAAGAAATCAAAGAGGAAATCAAAGGAATCAAAGAAGATGCAGGACACCAATTTCATGAAATAAAGAAGGCAATACAAGACATAAATAAGGAAATAGAAATAATAAAGAAAAACCAGTCAGAATTACTAGCAATGAAGAACACAGTTAATGAAATAAAAAACTCTAGAAAATCTCACCAGTAGGATGGATGAGGGAGAGGACAGAGTATCTAAGCTAGAAGACCAGGTGGCAGACCTAATACAGTCCAACAAAGAGAAAGACAAACTTATAGAAAAGTATGAGTGGGAATTTCAAGATATTCGGGACAATATGAAAAGATCCAATATAAGAATTCAGGGCATAGTAGAAGGAAAAGAACTCCATCCAATCCAAAGGCATAGTAGGCGTCTTCAACAAAATCATAGAAGAAAATTTCCCCCAAATTGGGAAAGAGGTGCCAATGCAGATACAGGAAGCCTTTAGAACCCCAGCCAGACAAAACCCAGAAAGAACCTCTCCTCGCCATATTATAATCAAACTTCCAAACACACACATCAAATACTGACTGAGCTAGACACAGCACTTGGGACAATGAGGCAGGAGGATTATAAATTTGAAGCCAGCCTGAGCTATGTAATGAGACCCTATCTCAAAAATAAAACATATAACAAAGCAAACTGAAAATTGATCTGAAAGAAAGAAGTCTGCAGAGAGGAAGCAGAACTACACTGGTCAATGTGATGCTGAGGAGGAAATTGCATGGTGAGGAGACTCTGGATAGGAAGAGAGGGAAGAAGGTGGTGGTGGTGAGGAAAAGAGCAGGGGTGAGTGGTCAAAGTCATGGGATCTGGAGATATACAGTATATCTGGAGATATACAGAAGTTGCAGAGTTGGTAGCAATGATGTGACAATATTTAAAGGGAAATTAGACAGGGTTCTTTCATAAGGGAAGATCTCAGTGACTGAGTGGAACAGAATGAGGATTTTTAAAAAATTATTTTATTTTTATTTTTTTCTTCAAATTTTTATTAATAAATTCCATGATTATAAAAAGTATCCCACAGTAATGCCCTCCCTCCCCCAACTTTCCCCTTTGAAACTCCATTCTCCATCATATCCCCTCCCCATCTCAACCAGTCTGTCTTTTATTTTGATGTCATGATCTTTTCCTCCTCATATGACGGTCTTGTGTAGGTAGTGTCAGGTACTGTGAGGTCATGGATATCCAGGCCATTTTGTGTCTGGAGGGAGCACGTTGTAAGGAGTCCTACCCTTCCTTTGTCTCTTACATTCTTTCCGCCACTTCTTCCTCATTAGAACCTGAGCCTTGGAAGGTGTGATAGAGATATTGCAGTACTGAACACTGCAGCACTTCTTTCCAGCACCATGACACCTTCTAAGTCATCCAAAGGTCACTATCATCTGAAAGGAGAAGATTCTCTACCCAAAGTGAGAGTAGCATATATAAGGGTATGACCATTAAGAGAAGTGCTTACTGGACAGTTTGATAAGCATAGTATATACATTTAGCTAGACAACAGCAGATGTTATACCCTAGGTCTCATGACTACCCCTGTTTTAAGTGTTCAGTATCAGGAATGTATTCCCTCCCATGGAGCGGGCCTCCAGTCCAATTAGAGGGCAGTTGGTTTCCACCATGACAGATGTGCCACTACTGCACCCATTGGCTCATTTGGCCTGGTTGGCCAAATATAAGGCTTGCAGTGTCCACTGTTGAGTATCTTCACTGGTGATTTCTCTTTCTTCCATGGAACTGCATGCAGAATGGCTTCTTCCAGGTTTCTGTCAGTTGGTGTGAGGATTGTTTTTTAACAGGTGTAGAGTCTCAGCTTTGCCACGTGAGAACAGCTCTGGAAATTGTCATCATGACGATATGAATGTATTTAACATCATTGACATGTACACTTAGACATGTGTAAGATGGAATCAGGAGTGCTGGCATGTTGGTGCAGGCCTGTTACCCAGGCTCTCTGAAAGCAGAGGCAGGAGGATCACAAGTTTGAGGCCTGTGTGGATTATTTAGTGGACCTATCTCAAAAAGCCAAAAATAACATCAGAAAAAGATAAGATGATAATTTTTTTTTAAATTTTTATTAGCATTTTCCATGATTATAAAAAAATATCCCATGGTAATTCCCTACCTTCCCCTCCACACTTTCCCCTTTGAAATTCCATTCTCCATCATATCCCCTCCCCATCTCAATCATTCTACTTACATATATACAATATCAACCTATTAAGTACCCTCCTCCCTTACTTTCTCTTCCCTTTATGTCTCCTTTTTAACTTACTGGCCTCTGCTACTAGGTATTTTCATTCTCACGCAGAAGCCCAATCTAAGATGATAAATTTTGCATTACACATACTTTACTTTTAGCTTCTCATTTCAAAAGTTCCCTTCTGGCCTTAATATGATACTTTTTTTTTGTTTTTTTGAGGTAGGGTCTTACTCCAGCCCAGGCTGACCTGGAATTCACTATGGAGTCTCAGGGTGGCCTTGAACTCACGGCAATCCTCCTACCTCTGCCTCCCGAGTGCTGGGATTAAAGGCGTGTGCCACCACGCCCGGCTAATATGATACTTTTTAAAATAAAATGCCATAAAATCAGCTTAGATGAAAATTCCCAGTGATATGAAAATCCACAAAATTCTAAGGCCACTGCATAGTAAAGCCCAAACAGTCATAGTTTCAAAAGTGCCTCCCTCCCTCAAGGTGGGACAGGTGGAGCCAGGGAGCAGAAATGACCATGATCTTTCAATTTTAGCATATGTGCTGCTGGAGTGAGCATGCCCAGGGTCTTTCAGTAGCACATCAGTAGGGTCCCCCTGTGACATGTTTATATCTTCACATCATTCCTTGTACAGTCAGATTAAGGACACATTCTCAGTTCAAGTTAGAAATCTCCACACATAATAAAATGAGTGGTGAATCATATGCTTTTGGGTTAGCACTGATGGAGGCAGATGCTCTGATAATGATGCTGGTGTATCCAGGGAGGCATTGAGGGTCTTGCAGAGTGATCCTTCCTTAGATAAGCACTGCTTAATTAAGAATAATTGAATCATAGACACTATTTGGGAGGCCAATATCATTTGTCTTGTTGATAGTAACTCCAAAACACACCCACACTTGAATTAATTCACTGGTAACTATCAGAAGAGGGGGAAAGTGGGTCAGCTAATCAGCAGGGCTGTCAGCAGTGATCTGATTTCCATAAGGATGCTACCCTGTAATGTGCTTTCCGAAGGTCAACCAACCTGGTGCTTTCACTTCTTGGTGGTGTGAGTGGGAAGCAGCTCTGCTCATTCCAGCAACCCACACTGAACCCCAGATCTCATGTTCTTCCCTCCGTCAGGGTGGGACAGATGGAGTCAGGACTTCGCCCCAAGCCCATTCTGGTCACGTAGAAGCAAAAGGTAGGAGCCAGAGGGAGCAGCTCTGCTCTGCTGAACTGGATTCTTAAGAGAAGGACAAAGACCTGTCACATCCACGGGCTGAATCAGTCAAATGCCTAGAGGAGAGAATAAGAGGATTTAGGCAGCAAGCCTCATTGTTCAAGAAGCAGAATTATAGCACAGATAGAAATAATCAGGCAGACTTCATCACAAGCAAGAACAGCACCCAATTGTTATATTGGGTGGGAGCCACCAAAAGTAGGAAACTCATCTGGGCCTGGGGTGCAGGAGGCTAGGGTCTAGGGATATAAGTACATTGAGGCTGTACCTATCTACATTTGGAAATGTCCTAAACTGATTGTTTATTGAAAGTTTAACAGTGACTTAGAATTGTACTGAAAAAATAGGTTGATTCTGACCCACAAGCTCATTGCAGAGAGGCTTTACAAGGAGCCGAATTTAACTGGACTTTTCCAGCCATACTTTTTCTTCTGGCTGGAGCCCTCCTCAGCCAACCAGGCAGTTTCTCAGCTTCTATATAATTTTCAGAAGCAGTTGCTGGGCTGGGGGTGGGGTGGGTGATGGTGGTGAGATTTCTTCCCCTTACTTCTCAAGAACTCTTTATCTCTAGCTGAACTCCTGAACTCCTGCCCCACCATCTATCCCTAAGTACCTACATTAACCCTGTCACTCCCCCAGACTGACATTTCACTCTGCATCCAATAGATTCAGTACTTCACAGATGACAGAAAATGTGTCACCCAGACTGGGGTGATCCTTCCAGACGTAAAACCTAAACTATTTCTTTTTTATTTATTTGTTTTTTTAATTTTAGTTATTTATTTGAGAGAGAGAGAGACAGGGAGAGAGAGAGGAGAGAGAGAAAGAATAGACATGCCATGGCCTGCAGCCACTGCAAACGAACTCTAGATGCATGTGCCACTTTGTGCATCTGGCTTATGTCAGTAGTGGGGAAACAAACCTGGGTCCTTAGGCTTTGCAAGAAAGCACCTTAATAGCTAAGCCATCTCTTCAGCCCAAACCTAAACTATTTCTGTCCAACAGTTTTGTGCTTATTAACTGCTATGCTGGTGGCTAAAGACACATGGTGACCATGAACATTATAAAATCACGCGAGAAAGCTGTTGCTTTTCTTTCCTGAACAGACTGATGTCAGCTTGATAACATGGATTATTTCTCAGCTTTTAAGTTTAAACAATTGTATTTGGCTAGCCAGTTCTAAAGTGGGAAGGTCTTGCTGTCTTGAAAACAATTTCTTGTTTCCTTTTATTATTATTATTATTTTTTGGTTTTCTGAGGTGGGGTCTTGCTGTAGCTCAGGCTGACCTGGAATTCACTTTGTAGTCTCAGGGTGGCCTACCTCTGTCTCCCAAGTGCTGGGATTAAAGGCGTGTGCTACCATGCCCGAACCTCCTTTTAAATTTTTGAAATATTTTTATTTATTTCTTTGCAAATGTTTATGTGTGCATGCATTTGGGCATGCCAGGGTTCCCTGCAGCTGCAAATAAATGCCAGATGCTTGTACCAGTTTCTTTTGTCTGGCTTTATGTGTCTACTGGGGAATGGAACTTGGGCTGGCAGGCTTTTTGCAAATAATACTTTTAACCTCTCAGCCATCTTTTCTTTGTCTAAATCCTTCTTTCTTCCAGGTCTTACCTTGATAATCATCTCAAAGCTGCTGTGAAGAAGCTCTAGGGTTTATTACTTATGTAATGAAACCAAATTCCTTCAGCTGACAAGTCACAGTTTCTGAAGTCTGGTCTTTGACTCTTCCAATCATATGTCCCTTAGGTCCCTGACATGAATACCACAGAGGTCAGGTGGATCCTGATGCTAGATTGTCACCTCTGTACCTTGCTCACACTCCCTCCCACCTTCACTGTCGTACCTGTTACTGGCGATCTTGTCTGGACTGGGTCTTTCCAGGTTTTTGGTGTCTTACTCAAAGGATTGAACAAGGCCAACAAGTAGCAAAACAGCAAGGGATTTTATTTACACCAGTATAGGACAGTTACTCTGTAAGGAAGCCATGGGTTCAGAGTGAGGCTGGTCAAGATCCCAGTGTTTTTCTGAGAATCTAGAAGGAGGAGGCGGACTTGTTTGTGAGGGATGAGTTATGAGTGGTTTTCTGTCTTCATTGACAGTATTAGTTTACATAAGCCATTGTTCACTGTACATGTCCTTTCTCATGATGCATGCAATTGTGTGTGCGCGCATGTGTGTACATGTGCACGCATGTGAGATGTGTACAGTAGTCAGAAGAAAAAGTTCAGATGAAGGTCTTCTTCACTTCTATCTTGCTTGAGAGTATGCTTTATTATTCACTGGGCAGCATTGGCCAGGCTAAATGACCCACGAGCTTCCTGGAAATTCTCCTCATTGTAGTTACTTTCTTGTTGCTGGGAAAAACATCAGCCCAGGAGTAGCTTATGGGAGGAAGGGGTTTATTTTGACTTACAGTCTTGATGGGAAACTTCATGAAGGCAGGGGAAAGATGGTAGAGCAGAAGCTGGAAATCACCTCCTTGCCAACCTTAGGTAGATAACAACAGCAGGAGACTGAGCCGAACTCTGGCAAGGAGGAGTTGGCTACAACATCCCTAAGCCCACAAACAATAACATGCCCCCTCCAGCAAGGCTCAACCTCCCAAATTGCCATCAGCTGGGAGCCAAATATTCAGAACACATGAATTTATGGAGGACACCTAATTCAAACCACCACACTCCTGTCCCAGTGTCCCTTCATGCCCTAGGTACATGCTATAGTTACAGATGCTAGTGCTACAGCATTCAGCTTTTGCATAGGTTCTGGGAATCCAAACTCAGGTACCCATGTTTGTGTAGCAAGTACTTTATCCACTGAGCAATCGCCCTAGCTAAATGTATCTGATTTTAATCATATGCACACCCAGTCATATATTTATAGGATGAGGGGATTTTTTTTTTTTTTTCATAGAGGTTCATTTTAAGAGGACAGTTTGCTTTACTATACCTGCTTCTAAAAGCAGACCAAGCTGGATTGGTGCATTGCCTCTAGTCCCAGGATATGTTCTAGGGTGAGTTTGAATGAAAACTAACCACAAAAGGGGAGTTGTAGGGCTGGGGGCATAGCTCAGAGAGTAAAGTACTGTATTCATAAACATGAGGACCTGAATTTGATTCTCAGTACTCACATACAATGCTGGGCATGGTGGTATGTGCCTGTGATCCAAGCACCAAGGAAGGTGGGATGTACCAATCAATGGAGCTCTCTGGTCAGCCAGACTAGACTAATTGTCAACAAGAGACAGTTCCTTGAAAAAAGATTGATAGCATAACTTAAGAATTGTGGGGTCCCTGATTCCTCAGGAGGCTAATTGTGCACTGGCTCCCCAGAGGCATCCAGGCAACTATGGAGCAGGATCTTGAGTTGCCATGAGTGTGACAGGAAGAAACACCCAAGAGACAGCTTCAGAGAACAGCTCGCTTATTTGTCAGGGGACTGAGTTTTTATAAGCAGTTGACAAAGAGAATGGGAAGAGGGTCCTAAGGGGATTGGTGGGTTCAAAGGTTGCTTGCCGATGCCTAATATGGAGACATTCATTCTAGCACATAGGGACAGAGTCAGGTGATCTATGTAGTGATGGGAAAAGGTATGGGATATTGCAGGGGGATGGGCTGTGTGAAGTCTGCTGGATACTATATAAGGAGTTTCCTAGGCAAGTGGCCAAAGGTCAGAGGGCTCTGAGCACAGCCTAAGTCCAGGTGTCCTATGCTGGGGGGGGGGACGTAAGGAAGTGACCTCCTGTAGCCTGGGGACCCTTAGCCATGCCTGGCAGCTCAGGCCCATTTTAACCCTCAGTGGCCTGGGACCCTTACCTGTGCCCAACAAAGAAAGACACTCAGGTTGTTCTCTGGCTTTCACATGTATACCACCCACACATTTGGGCCCACACACATATGAACATGCATGCACACATACACACTGCACACGCATAAACAGAAGGGGCAGGATTGCTAGGGAGTTGCTAGGGCAGAGTTGGCATTGTTTTGTTGAAGAGCAGTGTGCTTGGGTAGCTTCCTGAAGGTGGGGTCTTGGGTTACTAGGTGTGGTGGTGTATTAGGGTTCTCCAGAGGAACAGAACTGCTAGAATGAATTATATTAAAAAGGGAATTTATTGGATTAGCTTATGGTAGTCCAATAGCAGTTGTAGGCCCGAGAATCAAGGAACCCGGTAGTTGCTCAGTCCACATGGCCAGATGCCACAGCAGTCCCGATCTGACACTGAAGGCCTGGAGGCTACCTGAGGAGCCGCTAGTTTTCAACCCACATGAGTCTTCAGTTGGCACTGGTCTTCAGTCCATGCTGATCTTCAATCAACCCTGGAAGGCAGCAAACAGCTCCAGCAGCCAAGTGGAAGGAAGGAAGGTGCTCTTTTCACCCAGAGCTTCCTTATATAAAGTCCTCTGTCGGACATAGGCAGGGCCCTGGATTAAAGCAAACCTAAACCGTCTGACACGAAGGCCCCAGGCTATGGAGGGGTTGCAGCAGCCTGAACCGCTGCCACTAGTCATATCTCGGAACCGGGCAGGCAGAGGAGCTCCTCCCCCCATTCTTGGGGGTCACAGTGAGCCTGGACCCCCAGACCCCAAGATCAGCAGGAAGTAATGCCACTCCCTCTCCAAGCATGGGATCCCTGGACTTTTTGATAAGACTTAGGCTTTGCCCATAACCCTGTGGTCTTTGGCCAGTTGCCTAGGAAACTCCTTTTATAGTATCAGCTAGCACTTTTGCATACCTTCCCTTTACCATTACCTATGTACTGGAATGAATGTCCCCATATTAGGCATAGGCTAGCAACTTTTAAACCCACCAAACCCCTTAGGGTTCTCTTCCTGCCTTCAACTGCTTATAAATCCATTTCCCTGACAATAAACTGAGAGCTGTAGTTGTTCACTGAAACTGGCTCCTGTGAGTGATTCTTTCTTTTGTCATGGGCACACAACCTTAGTCTCCATAGTTGCCTGGGATGCCTTTGGGGGGAACAGTGGCTGGGCCCCAGAGGACACAGAAATCCACACTCCTCTGAAAGACGCTGCCCACGCTGGGGGAAGGGCTCACGCTGGAGGAAGGACTTCCTCCTTCAGTTAATCATTCTGAAAGCAACCTCAGAGACCCACCCAAAAGGGATTTCTGTGGATTACTAATCAGATCAAGTTGACAACACCTTAACCATCACAAGTCCACCCCTTGTCAACTTGACACCAAACCATATCTCCTTACATCATACTTAATTTCCAAATGAAAACAAGCTCATAATTCTGCCTAAAATGGTATAACTATCCCACATACAACTGGAAATGCAAAATCTTTTCCCCCCAACACAAAGTAAGGTTCCTTGAGGAATGCTTAGTCTCTAATATAATAGATCTAATATAAATTCAACAACAGTTAGCTAGAGATATAATCTTAATATTGGTGTAGATATATACAAACACTCTTATCAAGGTAGGACAGAAACATTGCAATTACAGTCCTTGTTTTTTGTAACTGGTCATGTAGCCTTGGCTGGTATTGGTAACTACCTTCTCCTCCTTTTCCTCCTCCTCCTCCTCTTTCTTCTTCTTTTTCTTTTTTGTTTTTTTGAGGTAGTGTTTCACTCTAGCCCAGGCTGACCAGGAACTCAGTGTGTAGTTTCAGGGTGGCCTTGAACTCATAGTGATCCTCCTACCTCTGCCTCCCGAGTGCTAGTGTTGGGACTAAAGGCATGCACCACCACGCCCGGCTACTACCTTCCTCTACTACCCGTTCTGCATTTCCTCCACCTTCAGTAAACAGCTCAGCAGGTCTTGTTTCTTTACTTGGATGGATGACCCATACCTCCATTCCTGAAGATCTGGGCCATTTATCACACTACCTCAATTGGGTTATTGCAGTTGTCCATCGATTTTAGTAACAAGGCATGGTAACACTAAGAGAGGCCCTAAAGGATCTCCAATACTCCAGACATACTCTTTCTTACCTCCACTGTGGAGGAGCAGACCAATTTCCCTCTGGTAGTCTGGGTCAATCACCCCTGCTAACACTGTAACTCTTTTCTTAGCCTATTGACTGGAGGGCATCAGGAGCCCAAAGTGGCCAGGGGGGAAGTCTTAGCTCCCAGTTCAATGGAATGGTCTTTGTGCCTCCTGGGTCTGGCACCAAGACCTCTAGGCCAGCAGAGTGTAAGGTTGTGGGAACAGGAGGCAAAAATTTGGCTAATGGGTCACTTGGGGTGATGGTAAGTGGGACCATTCACACCCCTTGATTCCTGGTCCCATGAATTCGGGCTATAGGAGAAACAGCACTGTATATAGGACGCTGATTCAGAGCATATGCAGCTTGCTGGAGGACACTCCCCCAGCCCTTCAAGCTATTGCCACCTAGTTGGTGTTGTAGCTGTTTTTTATTTTTTTATTTTTTGGTTTTTTGAGGTAGGGTCTTACCCTAGGCCAGGCTGACCTGGAACTCACTATGTAGTCTCAGAGTGGCCTCGAACTCACAGTGATACACCTATCTCTGCTCTCCTGAGTGCTGGGATTAAAGGCATGTGCCACCACTCCTAGCTCTGTAGCTTTTTTTTTTTTAAGGCCATTCCACCATTCTATCAAGCCAGTTGCTTTAGGGTGGTGGGGCACATAGTAAACCCAGTGAATTCCATGATCATGGGCCCACTGCTATATTTCCTTGGCTGTGAAGTGAGTTCCTTGGTCAGAAGGAATGCTGTGGGGAATACTATGATGGTGAATAAGGCATTCTATAAGCTCATGGATGGTAGTTTTGGCAGAAGCACTACATTCAGGAAAGGCAAATGCCTGCCCAGGATAAGTGTCTATTCCAGTAAGGACAAAAAGCTGCCCTTTACACGAGGGAAGTGGCCTAATGTCGTCAACCTGCCAACAAGTTGTTGGTTAGTCACTCTGAGGAATGCTACCATATTGGGGGCTCAGAGTTGGTCTCTGCTGCTGGCAAATTTGGCACTCAGCAGCAGCCATAGCCACGCCAGTCTTAGTGGAAGTCCATGTTGTTGGGCCCATTCATAGCCTGAATTCCTGCCATCATGGCCACTTTATTCATGGGCCCATTGGGCAATGACAGAGATGGCTGAGGAAAGAGGTTGACCACTATACACAGAACAGGTCAGCTTATCTACCTGACCTCTGATGAGGTCACCTTCTGATGAGCAGATATCTTTATATCCTTTGCCCACTCAGAGAGCTCTATCCACATACATCTTCCCCAAATGTCCCTTTCACCAATTTTTCACTTGTGCTCCTTTCAAGTCCTGGACCATCCAGCCAAGCCAGTGGCCACAGCCCATGAATCAGTGTATAGCTGCACATGTGGCCATTTTTCCTTCCAAGCAAATGTACAACCATGTGCACAGCCTGAAGTTCTGCCCATTCCCTTCACCACAGTCAGAGTTGTTCAAGAAAGGGGCTGTAATGCTGCAGCTGTCCACTTCAGGAGTTGCATGCATAATATACTGAACCATCTGGAAACCATGTACTTTTCCTCTCCTCCTCAGTCAATTGATCATAGGGCACACCCCATGATGCCATACATACATGCTTGGGGACAGAAGGCATTGTAACAGAAGTAGCAACTATAGGCGTTTGGCCAACTTCCTTGAGCCTGCAGGGACTGCTCAAGCCTGATCAGATATATACCACTTCCACTTGACAATGGAATGCTGCTGTGCATGCCCAACTTTATGGCCTGGTGGGTCAGATAACACCCAGCTCATAATGGACAGTTCAGGTCACATAATAACTTGATGGCCCATTGCCAAGTGTTCAGTTTCCACTAAGGTCCAATAGCAGGACAAGAGCTATCTCCCAAAAGGAGAATAATTGCAGGTGATGGCAGCGCCTAGCTCCAAAATCCCAAGGGCCTCTGCTGTGATTCACCTATGGGGGCCTGCCAAAGGCTCCAAACGGCATCCTTATCTGCCACTGACACCTCAAATAGTAGTTTCATTTCTAAATAAAGTGATTCTAATGATTCTTCATAGGCATTTTAGTATACTGTATTAAAAACATGAGTTCAAGCCGGGCGTGGTGGCACATGTCTTTAATCCCAGCACTCGGGAGGCAGAGGTAGGAGGATCACTGAGTTCTGAGTTCGAGGCCACCTTGAGAATGCAGAGTGAATTCCAGGTCAGCCTGAGCTAGAGTGAGACCCTACCTTGAAAAACCAAAAAAAAAAAAAAAAAAAAAAAACCAAACAACCATGAGTTCATTCATTTTATTAAAAAGGGAGCATTTGAATAGTTTATTTTTCAATCCTTAATTTTTCTATATTTTGTGATATGTAGGTTTTATCCTGTAAAGATCCAGTTGAGGGCATGGTGGTACCTGCCTTTAGTACTAGCATTTGGTAGGCTGAGGTAGGAGGACAGCTCTCAGTTCAAAGCCAGCCTGGGATACTGAGGTGAGACCTTACTTCAAAAAATTGCTTTGTAAATTGCTACGTTGGGGAGATAGATCAGTGATTAAAGATACTTGCTTGCAAAGCCTGATGGCCTGGGTTTGATTCCCCAGTACCCACATAAAGCCAGATGCACAAAGTGGGGCATGTATCTGGAGTTTGTTTGCAGAGGCCCTGGTGTGCTCATATTCCTATTTTTTCTCTCTCTCTCCTTCTAATAATAAATCCAGTTTGAGGGGCTGGAGAGGGGAGTGGTTGAAGTGCTTGCTGGCGAAGCCAAAGGACCCAGGTTTGATTTGTCAGTACCCATGTAAAGCCAGATGCACAGGGAGGTGCATGCATCTGGAGTTTGTTTGCAGATAACAAAAATATATTTAAAAAATC
The DNA here is from genome assembly GCF_020740685.1 of Jaculus jaculus. Taxonomy (NCBI): domain Eukaryota; kingdom Metazoa; phylum Chordata; class Mammalia; order Rodentia; family Dipodidae; genus Jaculus; species Jaculus jaculus. Next base: position 83,172,924 of record NC_059107.1, on the reverse strand, counting down.
CAATTTGAGAAATGACTACATTTCTAAATTTCAGATATCTTTCAGATAATCCTTTCAAAAAATGTTTATTTATTTATGTGCTTGAGAGAGAAGAGGGAGAAAGAAAAAAAACAGAGGGAGGGAGAGAGAGTGCCAGGGCCTCTAGCCATTGCAAATAGACTCCAGACACACGTACCATCTTGTGGACCTGGCTTATATGGGTACTTGGGAATCAAACCTGGGTCCTTAGGCTTTGCAGGCCTTAACCTTAACCACTAAGCCATTTCTCTAGCCTCTTTTTCAGACAATTCTATTATATTATATATATTTTAAAAATTTTTGTACATTTTTATTTATTTGAGTGTGACAGACAGAGAGAGAAAGAGGCAGATGAGAGAGAGAGAGAGAGAATGGTTGCACCAGGGCCTCCAGCCAGTGCAAACGAACTCCAGATGCATGCGCCCCCTTGTACATCTGGCTAATGTGATGTGGGTCCTGGGGAACCGAGCCTCGAACTGGGGTCCTTAGGCTTCACAGGCAAGCACTTAACTGCTAAGCCATCTCTCCAGCCTTATTTTATTTTTTTATTATTAAAATAAAAATTATTTAAAAACCTACATAATCCCCTCTCACCACTTTCCTTTGTTCCTCACACCCCACCGTGTCCACTGAGCCCTCTTCTTTTCCTATTCTTCTCTATTGACTCTTCTATATTAATGCCTTTTCCCCTTCCTCTATCACCCATGATAATCTGCTGATGGGCCCAATATTATGCAGGTCTTGTGCAGGTAATTACAGCAGCTGTGAAAACAATGATTACCTTGTGTTGGGACATAGTATTCCAAAAAACTCCTTCCCATTCTTTAGCTCTTACATTCTTTCTATTATCTCTTCCACTATAGTCCCTGAGCCATTAGAGAGTATGACAGAGGTCTCATTAAGTGCTGAACACTCAGCTGTCACTTCTCAGCACAGAAAAAGAAACTTCTCTAACCAAAAGTGATAGCAGCACCAGGATACACGCAGACACATAAATACTTAGAGGGCAATTTGGTGGGCATCAGCATATCCACGTAGCTGAACAACAGTAGTAACTTCTCCTCTAGGAAGACCTTCCCAGCCACAGGGTTTTGATTAGGTTTTCAGTATCAGTATAACTCATATGGAAACCTACTTCTTTTCTTTTGTGGAAGAAAAGTTATCTCCATTTATTTCTATTCATATACATCCATAGTTGAATTTTTAATACAAAAAGAAAAAAATTAGAATTTGACAAATGTTTACAAACAAGATACCTTCAAATAGATTTTGCTCATTTTAGCCTGGTGCAGAGTAAATGACAAAATGTACTGGTATATTCAAGGCAACGAAGTCTGTAGTCCAGGACCACTAGCCCCACCTTTCTGCAAGATTAATTTTGTCACCATGAACAATAAACTCATTGTTGATTCCTGGTCGTGTGTGTGCACATGTGTAGATAGCAGCTGCTTTCATAGAAAGAAAGACATCTAGAGGTCGTCTTGTATCTCACCTACAGGAACCATGATAAATACAGGGTGCACACATGGAACTGGGGCTGGATTTCATAAGAAAAAAATAATTAGCTGACAAATGAGGGCAGCAATAAAAAAGCATCTTTTTTTTTTTGCAACAATAAATAAATACAAAGTTTTCTGTGAGACTCTAAATCAGCTTCTTCACTGAAGAACAGATGTGGCATTTCCATAGAGTTACACATGACCCCATAGCATCTTTTTTTCTTGCTTTCTTTTCCTGTTTTTTTTTTTTTTCAGTAAACAAAGTTTTCCTGCTTCTGCCACAATAGTAAAACCATTTGATCTTGATAAGATAATGGTGTCGTTGACTTTGCTTTTCCCTTGTCCATTGGACAAAATTGGCCAAGAATATAACTGGACTGTTATGACCAATAAAAACGAAGTCTAGGTCAAGTCTTGTCAGGATATCCCGACTAAAAACATCTGGCTCCTTAATTTCAAATAGTTCAGACAACCAGATTCTTGCTGTGTTTTACATTAGGGTTACACTGTAGACTGCAGCTTGTTGTTATGAGACCTGCAGAATACAGAAAACAGGGGACAATTAAGCACCCTCCATCTTTGAAAACAATGATGTACTATACTATGACTGAGTTCTGGTAACTGTGTAGTAATTTGGTTTACTAACAAAAATTGTGAATAAAAACTGTGAAACTAGTAAGGAAGACTTTCTGGACTTTAGTGGAAAAAAATGTGATTTTAAATATTACTATTTCTCTTCTTTTAATATAATTTTCCCTCTCTGTTTCCCAAATCAGTGTAAACACACACACACACACACACACACACACACACACACACACACATACATACACCCCTTTTACTACAGTGGTAATGTTTTTATAAATATCTATTTGTCCCATTGGCTAAAAATGTAATCTTTATTAAGGGGAAAGCCATTGTTTAAAGCATTGGTTTTTTCCAGTGAGCTACCATGTTTACTGTATGGTGAAAAGTTTCAATATCATAGTTTAAAGTTCTCTTAATTGTTCTCTTGTATTTGCTTGCCGAGGACGAGTGAAAGAACATGGCTGCTTCCCCCAGACTAACTGACCTTGGCATACCCATAAAGGAAACCTACTTCTGTGTTAATTAAAAAATATAAGTTAAAAAAACGATAGTTTGGGCCTAAGTTCTGAGTGGGTTCTGACTGTACCCAAAAGCCATAGGTTGTTACAGAAAAAAATTTAGTGCCAGGGTTGGGATATCTCCCAGTTAGTTACATGTCAAAATAGTACAGATGATTGGCAAGGCTCTTGGTTACCCACTGAAACTAGATGGTGAAACACTGTTGCTGAAGACCACATGTTTTGATTGCAGGACACTGAGAAATCAAGCTGGAAGTCTTTTCCCTGCTGACTAGCTGTCATAATGCTAGAAAGTTCTATGTGGCCTGTTAGGGGAGAAAAGTCACCAGTAGCCTTAACCAGCACTCACCCCTGAAAGCTGCACCACCTTAGGTAAAATGTATCCACTAGTTCAATTGCTTGTCTTTTGCCAATTGCTGTCTAATTGGATTTGAGGCCTGCTCCATGGGAGGGAATTTATGCCATTATATTTTAAATATTTTAATTAATTTATTAGCAAGGAGAGAGAGACAGAAAGAGAGAGAAGGTAAGAGATAGAAAGAGAGGGAGGGAGAGAGGAGGGATGCCAGACGCCAGGGCCTCTTGCTGCTGCAAATGAACTCCAGATGCATGCACCACTTTGTGCATCTTTGTGCATCTGGGTACTGAGGAATTGAACCTCATCTGTCAGACTTTGTAAGCAATCAGCATTAACCGCTGAACCATCTCTCCACCCCTGTCATATTTTAGGATCAACCTTTGCTTTTATGTTTTCTTTCCATTTAAATTTTGTTTCCTATAGCTTTTAGTGTTCTACCTCATCATCAGTATAATCATTTTTAGATTTTTCACTTTTAAGTCACTATAGGCTTTAAAATTATTTTGTGTATTTTATTCATTATTTATCTGAGAGAGAGAGAGGGAGAGAGAGAAAGGCCAACAGGGAGAATGAGTATGGGTGCACCAGGGCTTCCTGCCATTGCAGATGAGCTATAGATGCATGCACCACTTAATGCATCTGGCTTATGTGGGTCCTGATCAAACCCAGTTGTTTAGACTTTGCCGGCAAGTACCTTAACATCTGAGCCATCTCTCCAGCCCCACTACATGCTTTTATGTTTTCTTTACTGACTTTTCCAATAGCTGAAGTCTTTGAGGACCCATGCTTTTATTTCTTCTGAGTGTTTTTTTTTTTTTTTTTTTTGTGAGGTAGCCCAGGCTGACCTAGAATTCACTATGTAGTCTCTGGGTGGCCTTGAACTCACAGCAATCCTCCTACCTCTGCCTCCCTGTACTCTGAGTTTTATCATGGAGGCTAATTGGTTGATATGTTTTATAATTTTAGATTGTGAGATATTGTTTGCTTGACTTTTATATGTTAATGTGTTTTTAGAGTTTTGAATTTGAATCCCAACCTCATGGAAGTTAGCATGAAGTAATAAATCTTTGGAAAGACTTTAGACACCACAAATATGGGTCAAGATAAACACATCTTGTTTATTCTCTTTGATGGTAGGTAGACAACCTTCATTTTTGTTTTTGTTTTTTGAGGCAGCGTCTCACTCTAGCCCAGACTGACTTGGAATTCACTAAGTAGTCTCAGGGTGGCCTTGAACTCACAGTAATCCTCCTACCTCTGCCTCCCAAATGCTGGGATTAAAGGCGTGTGCTACCACGCCTGGCTCAGACAGTCTTTTTTTCCAGGCTTCTCTGGATGTGAGAGCACATGTGGGGGTTTAATTTCAATTTCTTTCCTTATGTAAGTTCACAGTCCTATTTTCTGTCTCCAAGTAGTCATAAAACACAAGACTTTAGGCTGGGTGTGGTGGTGCACGCCTTTAATCCCAGCACTCGGGAAGCAGAGGTAGGAGGATCAATAGCTGTGAGTTCAAGGCCACCCTGAGAATACATAGTGGATTTCAGGTTAGCCTGGGCTAGAGTAAAACCAACCTCAAAACCAAAAACAAACAAACAAACAAACAAGAGACTTTAGATAATGGAAACCCAGCAATGCTTTGAGGCCAACTGAATGTTTTTTGTTTTTTTTTTAAATTTTTATTTATTTATTTATTTGAGAGCGACAGACACAGAGAGAAAGACAGATAGAGGGAGAGAGAGAGAATGGGTGCGCCAGGGCTTCCAGCCTCTGCAAACGAACTCCAGACGCGTGTGCCCCCTTGTGCATCTGGCTAACGTGGGACCTGGGGAACCGAGCCTCGAACCGGGGTCCTTAGGCTTCACAGGCAAGCGCTTAACCGCTAAGCCATCTCTCCAGCCCCTGAATGTTTTTTTATCTTTTAATTTTTTTACTTCTTTTTTTAATGACTGTCTCCTGCATGGCTTGTCTCCACAGGACTGAGACATAGGAATATGCAGGTGCAGACCCACAGGCCCAGCCTCATCTCCAACGTTGTGGAAAGGGACTGTACATCATGGAGCAGAGCCTTATGCTCCCCTGTGCCACTTGGACAGAGCCTCAGGACAGTGTCCTCCCAGAGTATTCTCACTGGACCAATTAAACTTTTGATGCCAGCCTACAAATGGGTGTTACATTTTTAGCCTAGGTTCCTAAACATTCCTTTCCTTTGCCTTCCTTCCTTCCTTCCTTCCTCCCTCCCTCCCTCCCTCCCTCCCTCCTTCCTTCCTTCCTTCCTTCCTTCCTTCCTTCCTTCCTCCTTCCTTCACAAACTCTACTGTGCATTGGAAAAGATTAATGTTATATTCTGTTAAGTTTTTCTAGTTATATATAGAAACTTTGTTTTGTTTGTTTTTTGAGGTGGGGTCTCACTGTAGCCCAGGCTGACTTGGAATTCATTATGTAGTCTCAGGGTGGCCTGGAACTCACAGCAATCCTCCTACCTCTGCCTCCCAAGTGCTGGGATTAAAGACGTGCGCCACCATGCTTGGCTTCATGGAAACATTTTTCAAAGCATGTAGTTTTCTACTGTTCACACAATTTCTGTGTCTTGTGTTCTGAAGCAGTGGACTAACAAAACCTGCCGCTTACTGGATGTTTTTGCTGAGCCGAGTGCTTTGGCTGTGCTAGCTTGCAGTCACCTTTACTGTAAAGTGGGCTGTTCTATGAACAGGACCTGTGCATTGTTTCTCCTTGTGTATCTCTTACACAGCAAACATCATAACAGGCAGGCATTTGTTCTTCTGTGTTCTTATTTTTTTGTTCTACAATGTAAGTTCCATAAGAATGGAGACTGTATCTATCTTGGCCTTAATTGGATTTCTAATGTCTATGTAAACAATTCTTTATTAGCTCTCAAGAACTTTTTTCCATAGTTAAGAACAGAATCTGTGATGGAGGTGGTAGTGTGCTTGGTTTCAGATGAAAACCTGGGCCGAGAGAAGTGAAGTTCTTGTCCCAGGTCTGGAGATAGTACTTGACATACGCTAAAGGGTCACTTGATGGCCCAGCCCACACCCTTGTTATGTGGGACTCCATTTCTTTCACTAGGTTTTGAGAAGCTAAGGTGAATTATAAAAGCAGTTTTATTAAATAACTGCAACAAATTGTTCACATCATAAGTTTCAAATTACTTTTAATTTTAATATTGTTAAGTAAGTTATATGGAATTAAGGAATTTCCAGAGTCAGCATGCTAGGGTAATATGTCCAAGCCCTATTCATTATACAATTTTTGTCCTATTCCTGAGAAGTAGAAGACTCATTTAGTTTGGGAATTTATTTACCTTGGGAATATATTTTGAGTTCTTACCCAAGATGAGGGAAATATTAAAAAAAAGTTCCGGTCTTTCTTTTCTTTCTCATTCTTCTTCTCCTCTGCTATGATAGAGAAGGTTTGGAACAGGGTGAGCCATTTGGTGGTAGAGTGCTTGCCTAACATGTGCAAAGCTTTGGGTTCAATCTCAGCACTACTTAGTCAAACAAACAAACAAACCCCAAAGAAAAAGCTGAAAGCTATTATGTTTATTGAATGTATTATAAGTCAGTTAATAATAATTTTAAAAATACCACAAAATTGGGAAGTTCAAAATGTCCTATTCTTAAAAATCTCTAAAGAGGACTAGAGATGGCTTAGCAGTTAAGGCACTTGCCTGCAAAGCCAAAGGACCCAGGTTTGATTCCCTAGGATCCATGTGAGCCAGGTACACAAAGGGGTGCATGTGTCTGGAGTTTTTTTGCAGTGGCTAGAGGCCCTGGCACACCCCTGCTCACACACACTCTCTCTTTCACTTGCTCTCAAATAAATAAATAAAATATTTAAAAAATCTCTAAAGATCCTGACACAGGTTTTAAAATTGTGCTACTTTGAATAAACTGTAAGAGTTTTTGAGGGTATATCTTTTTGTCATGTGCATATTTTTTATTGACACCTTCCATAATTGTAAACAATAGCCCATGGTAATTCCCTCCCTCCCCCCACTTTCCCCTTGGAAACTCCACTGTCCATCATATCCCCTCCCCCTCTCAATAAGCCTCTGTTTTATTTTGATGTCATGATCTTGTCCTGTTATGATGGTCTTGTGTAGGTAGTGTCAGGCCCTGTGAGGTCATGGATATTTTAAAATGGCGGTGAGAGTCGGATGAATATTGTAGAGCCCCAATAGCTGGAGACAAGATTCTCACAAGAGAGAAGCTGCTGAGTCGAAAGGCGTTTTGGATCTTTCTACAGTAAATCTGCAAGAACTGCTGTGGTTCATCCTTAGATAGAAACTGAAAACAAATGAATATATGTGCTTTGCGCATGAAGTTGACCTGTTGTGCCATTTTAAGCTTAGTGTTATGAGAAAAGTGACTCCTGTTGTCTGAAAGAACAATTTCTGAAGCCCCTGGGAAACATTCTTATACTTCCAATATTAATTTTAAAAAAATGTTCTCTCCAGGGTTCTACTGCAGGAGGTAGAATCGGAATCTAGTTCCCTGAAAACCTGAGCCTTGATTCTTGCATTGCACTGCCTTGGGTCCCACAGCAGTGTGCACAGAGGGCAGCCTTTCAGCGTTGAATGACCGCGACCTGTGTTTATGCTACTTGCACACCGATACTATTTTAACCACAAAACATTTGGGTAGATTGTGTTTTTAAAAAGTATACTATAGGGGCTAGAGAGAGGGCTTTTAAGGCACTTGCTTGCAAAGCCCTAAGGACCCAGATTTAATTCCCTAGAACCCATGTAAGCCAGATACACCAGGTGGCACATGCGTCTGGAGTTTGTTTGCAGTGGCTGGATGTGCCCATTCTTTCTCTCTCCCCACTCTCTTTTTCTCTCACACAAATAAAATATTTAAAAAATATACTGGAAAAATTAATGTTTAGGAGATAAGACTATTTAGAAAATAAAACACTTTGAGGCAAAGTAAAATGTGATATATTTATTTCCATGTATCTGTGGATGGAGAAGATGCCATCGATCATGCACTGCTAGGGTCAAGGGATAGCCCTTATTGCTTGTTTCTTTCCTTTCCTGCCATGTTTGTTGACACCAGCTGAAGGCCTTTGGAGGCTGCCATGCAAATAATGATGGATAAGCCTCTGAATAGGGCTCAGTGGGGTAACTTCTCACCACAGGAGGCATCCTGTTCTGGACTGGGCTGTTTAGGTTTTCTTCTCTTGAGTGGACCTAAGGTCCCCTCTTAGTTAGGTAAGTTCTCTGAAGCCTTCCAGACAAATCTCATCCTTTGTCCATGTCAAAAAGCCCTTTAGACAAATTTAAGGACAAATATAATGTCGCACAGTGTCAGTTATGGGATGGCAAGTACTGACCCCTGTCTTTTAGGACAAATTAGGTTCTTAACTAATCCTACCTCTTCCCTGACAGGGAGAGAGAAAATTCATGTGACTAGAGTTTGTGTGAGGTGTAGAGGATTTCTGGATTTCCTAAGTCCTCTTTCTGGTCCCATGCTAGAACTTCTGCCTTAAAATCAACTTCACCATGTGACATTCCCCAATACTGGAAGAAGAAAAGCTTTACTCATATGCAGACAGACCACAAGTTCACTCTGAATGACCACTAACTTAGGAGCTAATGCAAGTGCTTATTGAAGTACAGCCTGCAGGGTCTGAGGAATAGTGAAAGAGAGCTAGTTAACATGAGGACTGGGGCTTGGAGAGTGGTTGAGAGGTTCTGGAGTTATCAACATAGAGACAGAAGTTGAATTTAATTAATTCATCAAATATTTACTGAGCTCCTGAACATGCTAGGTGTTCTGCTAGGTATGAAGTCAGAGTTCTAGGGTGTGTAAATACCTTCAGGATTTGAATCTAGTCATGGAGCCTCAGAAAGAACAGGTAGGACCAAGTAGAGGAAGTAGTGACGCTAGTAGTAAAAAAAAAAAATGTAGTCATGTAGTACAACTTTCTTATTTCTTAGGAATTGAATTATACTCCTGTTATTGACACATGTAATTTTAACTAAAATTCAAAAATAGTAATTGTCATGTATAAAGAGTTTTTGGCTATTGAAATTGTGCATTTAAATTTATATATGAACTAAAAATGAAGCATGTCTTGTCATAGTTTGACAGGTATAATCACTTACTCTGTAATGCAAGCAATAGCCTAATAGCAAGATGCTAATTGTGCCTTGGTGCAGGTGGTGCTAATTAGCCATTGGCTCAGGCTGCTCGGCTTCATCTCTTCATGTTTGTGCAAAATGCAAATATAAAGTTCTTAGCTGTAATGCTTAATGCCACCCGTGACCTTGAAACAATGAGAAGCTTGAACTGGACAATGATCACAGCCTAGTTGTACTTTTTAAAAAATATATTTTATTTATTTAAGGGAGAGGGAGAATGGGCATGCCAAGCCTCCAGCCACTGCAAACGAACTCCAGATGCATGTGCTCCCTTGTGCACCAGGCTTACATGGGTCCTGGAGAGTTGAACTGGGATCCTTTGGCTTTGCAAGCAAATGCTTAATTGCTAAGCCATCTCTCCAGCCCCACTTGGTTGTATTTTTAGGCTCAATCAGTCCCTGGCTAAATAAGGTTTCTCTTAAAAGGAAGTTAAGCTTGTCGGGCTTCTGGCAAGTGACCAGGTATAAAGTCATTTATTTGCTCCTCCTAACAATTCTAGTAGTTGGATCATTCAGAGACAGTAGTAGCAATTATCAGGTATTAGGAATATTTTGTTTTTCATTTAGTGAGTGCTTACTGAATGCCTTTTGAGTATGTAATAGGGAAAATGTAAATAGTTGAATGAAAAAGCATCACTAGAGGGTTTCATAAAGGCTTTTATAAATATTTTGTAAATTTTGTGCTTACCCACAGTGAATAAATAATATCTTTGTGTGAATAATGTATAGAATAGAGTCATAGTAATCATTAAGTAGTTCTTATTTTTCAACCTCTTCAACTGTGTGGATAATAAATTCCTGTTCTGTCAGAGACATGAGTCTTGTGCTGGAGAGATGGCTCAGCAGTTACGGTGTTTGCCTGCAAAGCCTATCAGCCCAGGTTTGATTCCCTAGTACCCATGTAAGGCCAGATGCACAAAGTCGTGCCTGTGTCTGGAGTTTGATGCAGTTGCTAGAGGCCCCTGCATGCACACACACACACACACACACACACACACTCTCTCTCTCTCTCTCTCTCTCTCTCTCTCTCTCTCATTCTTCTTGCAAAAATAAATAACTAAATAAAATATTTTAAAAAAAGACATTGCCAGGCATGGTGGTGCACTCCTTTAATCCCAGCACTTTGGAGGCAGAGGTAGGAGGATCACCATGAGTTCGAGGCCTCCCTGAGACTTTGTAGTACATTCCAGGTCAGCCTGGGCTTAGAGTGAGAGCCTACCTCAAAAAACAAAAAACAAAACAAAACAAAAAGATATGACTCTAGCTGCTTGGACAGTGGAAAGCTCATGGATGCAGGGGGAAGGTAAGGTACACCTCTGGACTATGGGTGAGGAGATGGGACCTGTAAAGAGAAGGGACCCTAGCCTTCCAGGACCTCCCTTCTAGTTCTTTACAATGTATGCCACAAGCTACTGGAAATTTGTAGTCATTCAATTGTGCTGTAGACCACAACCCCTTAACTCTTTGTTTATTTTTTATTTATTTGTTTGAGAGTGACAGAGAGAGGGGGGGGGGATGGAGGGAGGCAGGGAGTGAGAGGGAGAGAGAATGGGCGCGCCAGGGCTTTGAGCCACTGCAAATGAACTCCATACGCGTGCGCTCCCTTGTGCATCTGGCTAACATGGGTCCTGGGGAATCAAGCCTCCAACCGGGATCCTTAGGCTTCACAGGCAAGCACTTAAGTGCTAAGCCATCTCTCCAGTAACAACTCCTTAACTCTTGTTAGTGAACTGTCATTTGGTATTTATTAGCCAGCCTGTTTGCTTGCCCCACATTGGGGTTGTTTGGATTTAACATCAGCACTTCATCTATCCTAACACAACAACCATTTGTACATTCTGTTCTAGATCTTTGTTAATGTAATTGTTGCTGCAGCACTGTTTACTGAAGCAAAAGACAGCAAAGAGTCAAATGATCATCGCTAACAGATGGCTTGCATAGATTATGGTCTTCCATACCATGGAAATTAGGCAGCTATTTAAAGGAATAGTCCAGTTTGTAGTTACCTCTAAGCTATATTGTTAAGCGAAGAAAATGATAGTACAAAACAGTGCTCGTCACTTTAATTAGGATTAACAAGAATATATATATATATATGTGTGTGTGTGTGTGTGTGTGTGTGTGTGTGTGTATGAATGTAGATGTACATATTTATGCACATAATACAGACATACATAATTTTTGCAATAAAATATATGCAAGAAACTCACTATCTTAACCATTTAGGTATATATTTCAATGACATTAAGCATTTTCATTTGTTTTCCAGCCATCAGTCTCTAGAACCTAATAAAATCTCAAATGAGAACTTCTTATTCTTCTGCTGCTTCTTCTAACAACTCTTTTGGGTAGAATCTTAACCTTATAGCCTGTGCTGCCTGGTCTCAAATTCATTTTGTAGCCAAGGCTGGCTTCTAGTGATCCTCTTGCCTCAGACTATAGTCTGGGATTGTAGACACATACCACTGGCCAACTTCAAATGGAAAAAAAATTCTTTTTCCTTCAAGGTAGGGTCTCACTGTAGCCCAGGCTGACCTGGAATTCACTATGCAGTCTCAGGCTGGCCTTGAACTCACAGCAACCCTCCCATCTCTGCATTCTGAGTGCTATGATTAAAGGAATGTGACACTAAACCCAGCAGGGAAAAAGAGAGAAGGAGAGGGAGAGGGAGAGGGAGAGGGAGAGGGAGAGGGAGAGGGAGAGGGAGAGGGAGAGGGAGAGAGAGAGAGAGAGAGAGAGAGAGAGAGAGAGAGTTCGTCAGGGTCTCTAGCCACTGCAAACAAATTCCAGGCTTTACATGGGTACTGGGGAGTTGAACTCAGGTTGTTAGGCTTTATGGACAAGTGCCTTAACCACTGAGCAATCTCTCTTGCCCTCAAATGAAAAAATTTATCCATAAATAATAACTTTATATTTTCCACTTGACAACCCTCAGTAACTAGCATTGTCCTTTCTATCTCTATGGATTTGACTACTTTAGGTATTTCTAGGTATTAGTCTAGGTATGAGAAGAATTATATAATTTTTGTTCTTTTGCGACTAGATTTATTCCCTTAACATATCTTCTAGGTTCATTTGTATTATAGCATGTATTAGAATTCCCTTCTTTCCTAAGGCTGAAATATTTCTGTTGTCTACACATGGTATTTCACTTACTGTTTCACTTGCAAATGTACACCTGGGCTGTTTCCAATTTGGAGCTCTGCATGGTCTGCTTTGGCCTAAATCCTGCTTTTAGTTTTTCTTGGTGTTTACTCAGAAGTGGAATTGTGGGGTGATGTGATAATTCTATATTTAATTTTATTTGTTTATTTGCAAGTGTGTGTGTGTGTGTGTGTGTGTGTGTATGCACACGTATACCTGGGTGCAACAGGAATTCTTGCCATTGTATGTTTTGGCATTCGGCTTGCATGGGTAGTTTGGGAATTGAACCTGGCTGGCAGGCTTTGCAAACAAGTGGCTTTAACCACTGAGCCATCTTCCCAGGCCCTGCTTACTGATGGCAGCCAACCCAATGTGTGAAGTGGCATCTCCCTGTGGTTTTGATTTGTGCTTCTCTAATGGTTATTCATGATAATGGGACATCCTCCCTGAATATTCAGTTACAACTGTTATTAGGTTCGCATAGAGGAACTGAGACACAGCCTTGCTTGGAGAAGTGAGGTTCACTTCTTGAGTGGTTCAGAGCAGAGTGGTTTTGGAGGCTAGTGGGAGAAGGGGAAAACTTTGGATCTGACTGAGAGGAAAGAGGCAGGATGGTGAGAGAGCCTGCAGTTTGGGACAAAAGGGACAGAGGACAGGATCCAGGAATGCAGACTACTGGCTTCAGAAGACACGTGGCAGCGGCTGTGGCAGCCACCCTCGCCTGTCACTAGCTGGCCCAAGCAGCTACAAGGGAAACTCAGAGGTCCCAGAAGTGGAATAGCAAAGGGTGGAAGGGGACCAGGAAAAAGCCAAACCAACTTTGAACCAAGATGTGGAGGCAGAGTGAGGAAGGGAAAGTGAAAAAGAAAGAGGAAAAAGGCCCACGCAGTAGGAAGGGAGAGAGGCAGAAAGACAGAGATGGAGAGACAGAGAGAAAGCAGAGAGACAAGACACCCACTTTAGATCAGGAAGAGAGAAGAATGCCCAAGGAAGGCCTTATCTATGCTCCATTTCATGGAGGGGAAGTTTCCCTATGAAGGAAAGGCCTTGGGAGATGTGTGGAGTGTAGGCTGGTGGTTGAGGAAGGAGCCAGGCTGTCTGGGCCATCCTGCAGAGTAAAGCCTTTGAAGTCATAACTATGGCTTGCTGGGAGTGGGAGATAGGGAGATGTAAGGAGATGAGAGTCGTACACTATCTCAATTTTATTCTTTTTAACTTTAATTTATTTATAAGAGAGAGAGAGAGGGGAAGAAAGAGAAGCAGAGAGATGGGCTGGAGAGATGGCTTAGCGGTTAAGGCACTTGCCTGCAAAGTCAAAGGACCTCAGTTCCATTGCCCAGTACCCACGAAAGCCAGATGCACAATGTGGCACATACATCTGGAGTTCATTTGCAGTGGCTAGAAGCCCTGGCACACCCATTCTTTCTCTCTCTCTCTCCCTCTTTCAAATAAATAAATAAAAATAAAATATTAAAACAAGAGAGTGAGAGAGAGAGAGAGAGAAAGAATGGATGTACCAGAGCCTCCAGACACAGCAAACAAACTCCAGATGCATGCCCACTTTGTACATCTGGCTTATATGGGTTCTGGGGAATCAAACCTTGGTCCTTAGGCTTTGCAGGCAAAGCTTTAACTGCTAAATCCAACCCAATTTTATTCTTTTCTAAGTTATTGTTTTCAATACTAAACCAGAAAAGTGCTTACAAGTTATATAGTTACTTTTGTGTTTTCATTTTCTTCAGATGTAGAACGTCTAAAATTTGAATAGTTTATGAAGTTTCTTATATCTTCCTTAACATTTGAGGGCTAGTATTGTAATACTGGTTAAAAGTATTATTTCATCTCAGAAAGACAGATATCAAATGTTCTTTGTCATATGCAGATCTAACTTCTAGTTGTTAATTAGATGTGTTTGTGTACCAGTGAGTGTGGGTAAAGAAGCTAGATGGGCCAGGAGAGGGGAACTGGAGGCTTTAAGGAGGGTGCGGAGGGCGGAGGTGGCGATGGAACACAAGTGGCATGCGGGTGGCAGGGGAGCCCTGGGAACACGCGGTGCGGGCGCAGTGAAGCAAGCAGGCAGAGGGAATAGTCTAGCCACAGAGACGCTGCTTGGCTTGAGCAGTGAATGCCCTTCTTCTAAACATGCATCTAGCTACCTGTTGGCAACCTGGGACCCTGCTCTGTACCAGCTGCACATATACCTCAGCCCATAATAAGCTAGCTTTCTCCTCCCCTTAGTGACTATTATTTATGATCAGTTCCTACTCAAATATGTTCTTAAATATGTCTGAGATGGAACCATCAGAGGGCTATCTGGCCTGCACTGGTTTTAGGTGCTTGTGCAGTGAAGCAAACTTTGTCCTTTAAGTGGAGAATATTAGGGAAAAACCCCTATCTTTATCTTATGCCTGTATATAACTGTATGTATGCATGATTAAAGTCAGATGCATCATGTGAAGGAATAAGTGCAGAGGAGAAAGTGTTATATAAACGAAATCTGCCAATCAAGCCAGAAGACCACTCAAACTGCGGCCCTAGCAAGTGATCCATCCTTCTATTAAAAATCCTATAAAAAGAAACCCAAATTTCTTCCTTGAGCACTCTCCACTGCTCCTTTGAGAATTTATTCAAATCTTTACTATCACTTTGCTCTTAATAGTTTCTTGCTGCTTAACTACTCGTATGCACCAAGAACCTGGAAATACACACACACACACGCACACACGCACACACATGTGCGCGCGCACACACACAAATGCGCACACATACACGCGCGCACGCAAACACACACACACACACACACACACACACGGGGGGGGGGGCGAGAGAGAGAGAGGCATGACTACTGGTAACAGGGAGTGGGGAAGGAGATGGAGACGAAGAGATGGGTAAGGAAGAATCAACCAAAACTCCATCTGAAAATGCCATGAGAAAACCTGTAACTTTGTTTGCTAATCACCGATGGGCATATTTTCTAGATTCAAATTATTTGTATTCAAGCCTGGCTTTGTAGGGCTGGAATATAGCTAGGTGGTAGAGTGCTTGCTAGTGCCTGGCTCTGCTGCTCGTTAGCTATTTGACTTTGGATAAGCTCCTCAACCTTTATGTGCCTCAGTTTCATCTTCTATAAAATGGAGATAACATTGGTACCTGTCTTGGGGTGAGGAAGGATAGAAAGACAAGAAAAAAATTGGGGCATGGGAAGGGAAAAGGAGAACCTCACCCAGAAGTCAGGATGAAGCTTCTCACCAGAAGAGAAGCAAGAATTCTAGCACTACCAATAGTGACAGGCCTTTCTCCCTTCCTAGCTAGAGCCTATTATTTTCTAGGAACATTAGAAACCTCATTTACAACAAAACTCCTCATGCTTCCTTAGTAGCTCCTGGTTTTATCTATTCAGACTGTAACCCCAACTGTTTTAATCAGCTCTCCATTGTTGGGATGAACATCCAACCAGACTCAGTTTATGAGAGGAACAGGTTTATTTCAGTTTACAAATCCAGGGCATCAGTGGCAGAAGAAGCTATTTACTTCCATAGATTCAAGCAGAGAGAAACCACCAACAGCCAGCAAATATCAAGCAAGGAACACTAGAGCTCATATTGATCTCTCTACATTTTTAGGCTGGGATCCAGATCTGCCTCCAAGCCCACCTTAGGGCTGGACTCTAGGAGCTGCCCCCAGGGAACCTCCTCTAGCCAGACAGCTGGAGACCCAAGTTACAAATTTATAATAAAATTATAATATGATATAATAAATAAATTTAAATTTTTAAAATAATAAATAAATTGAAATTTAATGTAATAAAATTATATTAAAATAATAGACCACTTGAGTCTATGGGGCCATACATTTACACTATCACATTCAAATTATTATACCACCCAAGATACCTCTAGAGCAACCCTAAAATCTCACCTACCAAAGACAGAGAGAGAGAGAGAGAGGGAGGGAGGGAGGGAGAGAAGAAGGGAGGGAGGGAAGAAGAGAGGGAAAGAGGGGGAGAGAGAGAGAGAAAGAGAGAGAGAGAGAGAGAAAGAAAAGGGGAAAAAACTGATTCATGGCAACTTTTTTTTGCATTTTATTTATTTATTTTTTAAATTTTTATTAGCATTTTCCATGATTATAAAAAAATCCCATGTTAATTCCCTCCCTCCCCCCCAACTTTCCCCTTTGAAATTTCATTCTCCATCATATTACCTCCCCATCACAATCACTGTACTTACATATATACAATATCAACCTACATGGCAACTTTTTGAGATGTAACTTGAGGTGGTCATGCTGGTGCATGACTTTAACCCCAGCACTCTGGAGGCAGAGGTAGGAGTATTGCCATGAGTTTGAGGCCACCCTGAGACTACATAATGAATTCCAGGTCAGCCTGGGATAGAGTGAGACCTTACCAAAGAGATGTAATTTGAGAACCACAAAAAAGGGTGTATATTACTAGCAGTTAATTGTGGTTCTCCTCGAGGATCTCACACCCACACTTGTGTGTCTAATTCCCTACATGAATCCCCCACAAAGAGCTCACACCCACCCTTGTTTGTGGCCCACTTTCTGTGACTCTTTCTTAGAGAAGCCCACATCCAAGCATGCTCTCAGGTGTGTTCTCATTCAGTTTTTGAGTGCCTCTTTTGCTACCTTTGATAAAATCTCCAACTATGATTAATAATGGCTCTTCACAAAATTCTTTTCTGTGTTGTCAAGGCTCAAAATCCTGGGTTTGCCTTAGTTGAGGTCCCTAAAACTCCAAGGGAACTCCTTAGGTTGCTGGGCATGCCGTGCCTCACTGCTGACAAGAAGGTTATTGTCATGGTGAAATTAGTTAATATGTGTCAATCACTTGGAGCGACTCCTAAAACACCATAAACAATAAAAGTATACAAATTATCAATATCATTAAAATACCTTAACTCATTTGGTAATAGCACAACATATGCTTATATATATTTGAAGAATATGATGACAGTGTTATCTAGATCTTGGACTGGGAATGTAACTCAGAGAGCGCTGCCTAGCATCTTCGCAGTTCCGGATTGGGGCTTCAGTATCATATGTACGTACACACACACACACACACAGTTTTTCCTTTTTTAAAAAAAATTAAATATTTTTATATATTGCACCAGAACATCCAGTCAATGCAAACAAACTCCAGATGCATGCGGACCTTGTGCATCTGGTTTATATGGGTCCTGGGGAATTGAACCTGTGTCCTTTGGCTTTGCAGGCAAGCCCCTTAACTGCTAAGTCATCTCTCTAGCCTAACAGGGTTTTTTTCAAGCCTACTATTATGTAGCTCTCAAGCAAAGGAATAAAAAGCTCTGCTCATCATTGCTCCTGAAGAGAGTGGATGGCTTTGAACAGAATGACTTATCTGGTTTGTGTTAGTCAATAAAAAGTAGTTGAAAGTCACCTTCAGTACTTCTTTTAAAAAGTAACTAATCTTTTGACACCCTGGGGCCTGGGATCAATGGTTGCAAATCAATATTTTCTGCATTTGGTTATTGTTTCTTTCACCTTGTATCCTGGGGACTGAGAATCAACACACTGTACACTGAGACAATCAATGGGGTACATTTGTGGGCTAGAGAACTGTGGATGGGAGAAACATGTACTTTTGGAAAACATATGAAGAGAATTATGTCTCAGAGGAATCCTGGAGTCACTGCAGGATGAATTTGTGATCCAAGAGGCTTTTCCTCAATTACAGTGAGAACTGCCAATGTATGTTCTTTGCAGTAAGCAGGCTCTCTCAAGCATCAGATAAAGACCCAAGATTGTCTCTGTTAGAATAATTGGCTCCAGTGAGCCCAAACTCAGGATTTATAAATTGCTTCTCATTTCTGGTCCATTTGGCCTTGATTTTCAGTTACACTTGTAACTTTAGAAAGAATCTTATTTTCATCAATCTCAAAGAAATGTATCTAGATGGGATTAGTAGAGCCAGCTGAACCGCTCCCTAAAGCCAACACATGCTCACCAGTATGCATGCCCGCTTGGGAGCTGAGGAGCCCAGCACAGTGGAGGTTACCCATACAGGTGCTGACAGGATTGGTATGCTGTGAGGTTATCACAGGCAGATGAGCATCCCTAAGGCAGGGCTTCTGTCTGTATTTTGACAATGTTGTAGAGTATTGAAGATGGGGTGTTTATATTGCCATTTGAAAATTAGATTCATATCATTGTTTAATCTAAAAATAAGTTTAAGGTTAAACATAGACCTACCTTACTGTGTACTTATCAGCTAACATCTGAGGTAGCTCAAGTATGCCATATTCTAGCCAAGACTCTGGGAACTCATTTAGTCATTTATTCATTGCAAAAATATAGTGTGTGCCCAGTGTCAACTAAGGATTGGAAATACAGTGATAAACCAAACAAAATCTGTTCCCTTAGTTGATTTCATAATCCTAGTCCTGTCCTAGACATCTTGGGCTATGATAATAAAATGCCACAGAATTAGTGGTTTATAATTCCAGAGGCTGGAAAGTCCAAGATCAAGCTACTGGCCAACTCCTTTCCCGGTGAAGCTTTCTTCTGGGCTTGGTAGTGGACATACTCTCTGCTATGTTCCACCTGGTATGGTGGGAGGGGAAGCAAACTCACTATTATTTCACTTTATAAGAGCATTAGTCTCACTGTGCCAGGCACTGATCTCATGAGCTCACCTCAACCTAGTCACTTTCCAAAGGAAGAGTAAGATAAGATTACCTTAGGGGACAGTGTTGGCAAGTTGCAGTTTTATACAAAACTTTTGCAATAATGTAATATTGTAAACTCTTTGATTTTTACCCTTGAATGAAATGAAACAACACTATAGAATCATGTATTATTATTATTATTATTATTATTAGGAATATAAGAAGAAACAAGGTGTTCATTACATAAACTTCTAATTAAGCCTATGTGGTTTGCAGATTGGCTTATCATTTTAAATCCTGTGCATGTGGGATGTAAACTTTTGATGTTCAACACCTTTGAGACTTTAAAAAACAGTAGTGGTGGGGCTTTCCTCTTTAGATTGTTCTTGGGCTAGGGATGTAGCTCACTGGTCAGTCTGCTGGAGGCCCTAGATTCCTGAAGTACTGGTGTAGAATTCCAGGGTCTATGTAAGACTTTTGTAGTGGTTTGGGTGGATGTCTCCCAATAGATTAACCAGTATATTAGAGCTTATAATTTAGATCTCCAGCTGCCTGGCTGGAGGATGTACCACTGGGTGGATCCTGGGGTTCAATCCTAATGTGTTTGTTACTGGTGTAGATCTGAATTCCAGGATAAGATATGCAGAGTGTCTGAGCTCTGCCTGGGTTCCTGAAGTGTGCTTGTTTGTGCTGGTGGTGGTTGCTTTTTTTACTCTCTGCATAGACCTGTGAAAGGAGGCCAGCTTCTGCCATTATAAAACTTTCCGAGTCCGTAAGCTTCAATAAATTCTATTCCTCCTATAAACTGTGTCTGGTCTGCAAGTTCATCCGAGCAACTGAAGCTGACTATGACAGCTTGATACCCCTTGGTGTCTGTAGCAGTTACTTTCGCTTTGCTGGGACAAAATACCTGACCAGAAGCAGCTTAAGGAAGGAAAGGTTTATTTTCAGCCTGCAGTTTTAAGGGAGAGTTTGTAATGGCAGAGATGGAACATGGCAGGTAGGAAGTTGGTTCACCTAGTCACTTTAGCAGAGAAGAAGGAGAGCAAAGCAATGAATGCTCAAGAGGAGCTAGGCTGTAAGACCACCTCATGGACCACTCCCAGTGACTCTCTTCCTCAGCAAGGCCTCATCTCCCACAGGTTCTTCAGCCTTTATAAACCAAACAGTGCCACCAACTGGGGATCAAGTATTCCAACACCTGAGGCTGGAGGATGAGAGGTGCATTTTACATTCCAACCAGTCTAAAGTACAGTGTCTAAAAAGTAGCTAATCCTTCTATCCATATTTTGGCTTTTTGTGGCAGGTATACACATCTGAACTTTGAAAGCTATAGCTAAATTGTACTCCTTGGAGGAGTATTTGAGAGTGACTATTTTCCATGTCCTCAGCAAACCCCTGGCCATTCTGTAAAACTTCTCTTAATCCCTTATCAGTCTTTCCCCAAAGCCTCTATTCACAACAGACACTATGTTTGTGCACGAAAATCCCTTTACCCGAGGACTTAAAGCTAATGATGCTAAAATAGTATTATAAAATGTAGTGTTTATTATAAAATAGTATTATCAAATGGCTTGTAACCTGGAAAGGTTAAGCCTTTTTAGCATTCATTCGCACAGCCCTATGAGTGAGTTATTAAAGAGAAGAGGGAGGATTCAAAGGTAGTTCTAAACATTGCCTAGGCTGGGCCTGCAGTGACAGAGCAGGAAGGAAGGCTTTAGAGCTGGCTAGGAAGTGGGATGCCATCTGATCAAACCCTCCATTGTGTTTCAGAAGAGAAGGGACTTGAGAGGTTAAAGTCATGGTCCCAGCAGAACTGGGAGGATTGCAGAGGTTGGGGTGATGGTCCCAGGAGAACTGGGAGGACTTGAGAGGTGGGGTGATGGTCCCAGGAGAACTAGGAGGACTGCGGGAAGGCCTGGGCTTCTTGTACACATACAGCATTTTATGCAGGGAAATCAGATCAGGAGAACCAGAAATCATTTTTTTAGAAATTTTTTGGGTGGAGGAAATTAAATATTTTTAAAGTATTCATTTATTTCTTTATTTGAAAGGGTGTAGGAGAGAGAGAGAATGAGAAAAAATATGGACATACTAGGTCCTCTTGCCACTGCAAACGACTTCCAGATGCATGCACTTTGTGCATCTCTGGCTTTATATAAGTACTACAGAATCAAAGCCAAGCCATCAGGCTTTGCAAACAAGTATCTTTAACTACTGAGCCATCTCTCCAGATCCAAAATATTTTTCAATGCATTGATTATGAGATAAATAAGGACTCTGACTTGATTAGTGGCTTAATATTATTTTTGTTTAAAATATATTGGAGGGAGAGTACCACCTACAGTTATGGCTTCTGGAGGTCCTACTTCAGTCTTGAATGTAGGTCTCAAATACTTGTTCCTCACTCCTCCTCAACACTGCATCTCTGCTTGCACACCAGTATACATCATGATATTCTAGACACTGGTACTTTGATATCTATTTGGGTCACATGTGAAATGAACACTGATATCCACATATCATCTATAACTTATTTGAAACAAATCTGGAAGATTCCTGAAAACTTTTAGTGGGACCCAAAACTTTGTGCATCTTAAATATAAAAATTATAGGCTTAGAAAACCTCAAGTAATGTAAATTTATGAACATATGTAAGAATATAATTCTATAGGTTATTAACGAATGAAATATTTAAAATATTTTCTTACTAAAATAGTCTTCTTTTTTAAATGAAAAGCTTTATTATTTTATTTTATTTTATTTTTCTCAATTTTTTAAAACATTTTCCATGATTATAAAAAATATCCCATGGTAATACCCTCCCCACCTTTTCCCTTTGAAATTCCATTCTCCATCATATTCCCTCTCCATCTCAATCAGTCTCTTTTATTTTGATGTCATGATCGTTCCCTCCTCTTATGATAGTCTTGTATAGGTAGTGTCAGGCACTATGAGATCATGGATATCAAGGCCATTTTATGTCTGGAGGGGAGCATGTTGTAAGGAGTCCTACCCTTCCTTTGGCTCTTACATTTTTTACACCATTTCTTCCACATTAGACCCTGAGCCTTGGAGGGTGTGATCTAGATGTTACTCAGTACTCCAATCACTTCTTTACAGCACCATGATACCTTCTGAGTCGTTCCAAGGTCACTGCCATCTGAAAAGAGAAGATTCTCTATCCAAAGTGAGAGTAGCATTAATATAAGGGTATGAATATTAAGAGAAGTGCTTACTGGGCAGTTTGATAAGCATAGTATATACACTTATCCAGACATCAGCATATGGGGCTCATGACTACCCCTGTTTTAGGTTTCAGTATCAGGGATGTATTCCCTCCCTTGGAGTGGGCCTCCAATCCAATTGGAGGGCAGTTCGTTTCCACCATGATAGGCATGTCACTATTGCACCCGTTGGCTCATTTGGCCTGGCTTGCAGTGTTCATTGTTGAGTATCTTCACTGGTGGTATCTCTTTCTCCCATTGAACTGCATGGAGAATGGCTTCTTCCAGCTTACTGTCAGGTGGTCTACATGGAGGAGTTTATCAGCTCAGTTCCAGCAGGATTTCTCAGTGGCCTTGCAGCCCAAGTATGTGCAGTCTTCAGCAATAGGGTCTTACCATCGATTCCTGGTGGGAAACCAAGGGCCTCGGCAATGGCCTATAATGTTTTGGGGGCATCAGGGACCTCCCTGGCCAACAACTCACTGGAAGGTATCCCATCCCTGGCACTGAAAATTTTCTAGCAATGATCTATGGCTCCTGAGTGTTCCATTGTCCAAAACTGAGGATTCCATATGATTTATTTGTATTCTCTTAGATAAAATAGTCTTTTTATAGAGTAAATAATATTAAATTAATCAAAAAGGTGAAAGAAGATATATAATATATAGTTCCTTTAAGAAGTACCAACTTCAACAGCCAAGAAATGGAATCAACCTAATTATTCACTGACAGATGAATAGATACAGAAATGTTTTATACACAGGCATCGTATATATATATACACATATATAAATATATATGACATAATAATATATGATACATAATATATGTAATATAAATACAGTTCTATATAATAATATAAATATAATATATATTGTATATATATATATACACACAATATATGTATGTGTATAGTATCTCTCTATATATCTATATCTATATCTATATCTATATCTATATCTATATCTATATCTATATCTAAGATACATAGATATAGATATAGATATAGATATATAGATAGATAGTGCACATGGAATAGTATTCAGCCATAAAATGGAATAAAACTTTGCCACCTGTGGCAATATGGGTAGACCTAGGGGACAATAAGAGAAATAAAGCAGTTACAAAGAGATCAGGACTACATGTTTTCAATCATAAGTCTGAGTTAAAAAATTTAATTTTTTTTTTTGTGCAAGTCAAGAGTAAAACAGTGTTCATTCATGGCTAGGGATGGTAGTGGTTAGAGGGAGTTTGGCTAGTGAGTATTAAAATATGTTAGACAGGGGCTGCAGAGATGGCTTAGTGGCTAAGCACTTGCCTGTGAAGCCTAAGGATCCCGGTTCAAGGCTCAATTCCTCAGGACCCAAGTTAGCCAGATGCACAAGGGGGTGCACGCATCTGGAGTTCTTTTGGAGTGGCTGGAAGCCCTGGCGCGCCTGCCCATTCATTCTCTCTCTCTCTCTATCTGCCTCTTTCTCTCTGTTGCTCTCAAATAAATAAATAAAAATAAACAAAAAATTATAAAAATATGTTAGACAGAGGAAGAAGTTCTGCTGTTCTGCAGTACAAGAGGGTGGCTATGGTTTGTAGCCCTTCAAGATCTATTTTATGAAGAACCAGAGCAGAGGACTTCCATGTTCTCTAACAAAGAAATGACAAACATTTCAGGAGATGAAAATACTAATGACTTTTATCATCACATAATACCTGCCCCGGCCAGCAGGAAGTTGAACAAGGACTTGAGGAGAAGCTAACCTGGGTGGGAAAAGGCAAACAGACACAAGAAGGAGACCATGCTAGATGTTTGTCAAGGCTTCGAGAGTTTATTCTTACGTGTAGGTTTATATAGGGTTGTAGGGGGAAGGGGACGTGGTCAGGGCAAGGAGTTATAGGGGGAAGGGGACGTGGTTAGGGCAAAGATCACAGACTTACCGGTTAAACTGCAGTGCCTTTGTTTCTTCATCAGCTACCGGCAGGATGGGGGGTGTTTAGCCAGGTGTACGATCCCATTGTTTCTAGTAGTTGAATATTAGGTGAGGAAGTAGACACTTAACTTGCTATATGGCAGTCTTTGTTTCTGGTAGTTGAGTATTAGGTGAGGAAGTAGAAACTTAACTTGCTATATGGCAGTCTTTGTTTCTGGTAGTTGAGTATTAAGGTTTGGTTCATAGCTCCCAACAAATACCACATTGTATTCCATAAAAATGTTCACATTAGGACTGGAGAGATGGTTCAGCACTTCAGGGCACTTCTTGCAAGGTCTGACAGTCCGGGTTTGATTCCTCAATACCCACATAAAGCCAGGTGCACAGAGTGGCACATGCATCTTGAGTTCAGTTGCAGTGGCAGGAGGCCCCGGCACATCCATTAATTCTCTCTTTCTCTGCTTAGAAATAATTTTTAAAATAATAAATATATTCAATTAAAATATACAAAATAGAAAGCTAAAACCAAGCAGCAACTCAAAACAATGGGACCAATGGCATCACAAGTCAGCAGCACGCACTTTTCATACATAGTTTTCTAGCTGCTGGCTCTGCCTTTTCTGACTCTACAGCCAGGAGAGGTGGGGTGCAAGCTGTGCATGTGATGGTCTGTTAATTATAGGAAACAAATGCTATCGAGTTTTGAAGAAAGCACATCTGGCTTGTATCTTTCTGAATTTCATCATGTGCACACAGACTCAGCGCTCAGCTTTGCGGCCGTACACCTGACTGCTCATCATAGCTATCATGAGTGTGGTCCTATCTTCAGGTCAAAAAAGCAGACACAGTTTGCCTTAATGTAAAAATTATAACTTCAGTCTTTCAATACATAAAAACTCAGATTTTGAATGTTTTTGAACACTAAAATAGCACCATTATTTAGTTATTTATTTTAATTTTGTTACTGACAACCTCTAGATACATACACAATATACCCTGATCATAGTTCTCTCCCACCACCCTCCTCCCATCCCTATTGAACTTTTTCTTCTTTCCAAGTCGTTCCTCTTCTATTTCGATGTCATCATTTTTGTTTTTAATTTGCCCTCAAATTATGCAGGTCTTGTGTAAGTCGTGACAGCCAGTGTGAGGTCATAAATGAAACGTTCGCTTTGTGTTTGGAAGAAGCATTCCAAAGCACTCATCTCCATCCTCTTGTACTTGTGTTCTCTGCACTTCTTTCTGCAATGGTCCCTGAGCCTTGCAGGGTGTGATAGAGATGTTTCTTTCAGTGCTGAATACACCATTGCCATTTCTTCTTGGTGAGGTTTGAGTCTCTCCAGTGGTCACTGCCATCTGAAAAGAGAAGCTTCTCTAACCAAAAGTAAGAGTTGCATTAATATATGGATATAAGCAAGAAAGAAAGAAAGAAAGAAAGAAAGAAAGAAAGAAAGAAAGAAAGGAAAGAAAGAAATACAGAAGGAAAGAAGGAAAGAAAATGCTACTTTTGTCCAGCATGGTGTCATACTTTTATAATCCCAGTCTTCAGGAGGCTGAGGGAGGAGAATAATAAGTTTGAGGCCATCTTGAGCAACATAGATAGTCCCAGGACGGACTAAGCTATGTAGTGAGTCCCTGCCTTTAAAAAAGCCAAAATAAGTCAGCAGTTATAGATTCTTGCTTGCAAAGCCTGATGGCCTGTGTCCAATTCCCCAGAACCCATGTAAAACCAGATGCACAAAGTGGGGCATGTGTCTGGATTTTGTTTGCAGGGGCAGGAGGCCCTGGTACACCCATATTCTTTCTCTTTCTTTTCCCCTCTCTATCTCTGTCTCAAATAAATAAAAATATTTTAAAAAGCCAAAATTAGAAGAAAAAAGGTTAAGTTTTGGGGCTGTGGGGATGGCTCACTGGGTACAATGGGTAAAGTGCTTGTTGTACAAGTATGAGGACCTGAATTCAGATCCTTAGGACCCGTGTGAAGCTGGTGGTACATGCCTCTAATCCCAGTGCTCAAGCAGTGTCAAGATCTTCCTGGGGCTCACTAGTTAGCTAGTCTGCTTGAACTGGTGAGTTCTGGTTCAATGAGACCCTGCTTCAAAGAATAAAGTGGATAGTTGTTGAGGAAAGCTTCCACTGTAATGCATACATACCACACACCTATACCTACAAAAAGTTAAATTTATACAAAGTCCAAAGTCTATATATAAAGTCAGAAGAGTTTGCCACATTCTAAACTGTCATATAAGATTGCAAAACTACCTTAGCAACAACTATGGTTTCTTTCTTTCTTTTTTTTCTTTTTGGTTTTTCAAGGTAGGGTTTCTCTCTAGTTCAGGCTGATGTGGAATTCACTATGTAGTCCCAGGGTAGTCTTGAACTCACAGTGATCCTCCTCCCTCTGCCTCCCGAGTGCTGGGATTAAAGGCGTGTGCCACCACGCCCAGCTCTACTATGGTTTCTATAAATACCCTTCGAAGGCCATGTATAAAAAAGCTTGGTCCCCAGCCTGGGGTGCTATTGGGAGTCAGTGAAATCTTATATAGGTGAGGCCTAGTGCAAGTCAGGTTGAGGGCTTTTGTAGTTACCTTCACCTTACTGGAACAAAACACTTGGCCAAAAGCAGCTGGTGGGAAGAGAGGGTTTACTTTGGCTTACAAGTCTTGAAGGGAAGCTTCATGATGGCAAGGGAAAGATGGTAAAGCGCAGGCTGGGCCTCACTCCCTGTCACAGCATGTGGAAGACTGTAGCAAGAGTAAGCTGAGCTCTGGCAAGGGGGAGCTGACAATAACATTCTCAAGCTAGTCCCCAGAAACACTCTAGCAAGGCTCTACCTCTCACACTGCCACCAGCTGGAGACCAAATATTCAAAAGACATGAGCTTATGGGGGACATATGAGTGAGCAAACCTCCTCTGTTTGCTCCTGCCATGATGCCTTGCTTTTCAACAGGCCCAGTGACCATGGACAGAGACCTCTGAAGCCATGTGACAACACAAACTGTTCCTCCTTTTAAGCAGGTTGTCTCAGGTGTTTGTCACTGTGGTGGAAGCTGAGTAGCACAGCCAAACTGCCAGCTCTCACCAGAGGCTCCTTTACACCAGTGTATGTGGACTGGAGAGATGGCTCAGTGGCTGAAGGCGGTTGCTTGAACCAGCACATGCTAAACACTGATGCTACTTTTAGACTCATAATAAGCTAAGACGTTTGCATTAACTTCTCACACACAGGTCTGTGTGACAGCTTTCTCACAAACAGGTCTGTGTGACAGCTTTCTCACAAACAGGTCTGTGTGAGAGCTTGAGCAAATTTATCCATAGACATAGTCTCTATCCTTCTTTATCATTAAAAATTGTATTCACAATGGATATTTTTCCCTAGCCACATCCTTGTTAGTGTACCTACTGCTGAGTTTCCTAAGTATTATTGGAGAAGTGGAGACAGAAAATGGCTTTAGTTTAGGTGAAAAAATGAGTAGCAGTAATGTGTGTGTATGTGTGTGTGTGCGCACACATGTTTTTGAAGAGAAGTTGACTTCGGGTATCTTCCTCAATTGCTTTTCACCCTACTTTACTGAGGCAGGGTCTCTCAGGCTCACTGATTCAGCTTGTCAAGATAGCCAGCTTGCCCTGGGGAATCTCCTGTCTCTGCCTCCCAAATGTTAGGAGTATAGGTGGGCTGCCAGGCTCACCTAGTATGTCTATGAGTTTGGGGGATCCAAATTCTGGTCCTCACTCTATGTGGCAAATACTTTACCCACTAAGCCATCTCCCAAGCTTCAGGAGCAGTAATTTCTTATGGCTAAACATGTAATTTTTTTGATGTGTGTATAAAAAGTCTACTTTAAAAATATATTATGCTTATTTATTTATTAGAGATAGAGAGAAGGAAAGAGGCAGGTAGAGAGAAAGAATGGGTGTGCCAGGGCATCCAGCCACTGCTAAAGAACTCCAGACACATGCACCCCCTTGCGCATCTGGCTTATGTGGGTCCTGGGGAATGGAACCTCGGTCCTTTGGCTTTGCAGGCAAGTGCCTTAATCACTAAGCCATCTCTCCAGGCCAAGAGTCTATTTTTAGTATTATGTTCTTTCTCAATATTTTTGGATATAGTTGCAATAAAAATGAGAATAACATCTCTTTTAAAAATATTTTATTTGGGCTTAAGAGATGGCTTAGTGGTTAAAGTGTTTGCCTGCAAAGCCTAAGGACTCATGTTCAACTCCTCAGATCCCACATAAGCCAGATGCATAAAGTGGTACAGTGTGCAAGGTCGCACATGTGCACAAGGGGTGTATATGCCTGGAGTTTGATTGCAGTGGCTGGTGGCCCTGGCACACCAATTCTCTCTCTCTCTCACCCTTGCTCTCTTGTATAAAAACAAAAAGGCCAGACTGTTGGGTTTGCCTCTATTTTAAAAAATTATTTATTTATTTGTGAGAAAGAGAGAAAGAGGCAGATAGAGAGAGGGAGAATGGGTACACTAGGGCCTCTAGCCACTACAAACAATTCCAGATGCATGTGTCATCTTGTGCATCTGGCTTATGTGGGTCCTGGGGAATCCAACCTGGGTCCTTAGGCTTCATAGACAAGCATCTTCACCACTAAGCCATCTCTCCAGCCCAAGGATTGTATCTCTTCCTATCCTTTCAATGTCAAATTGTAAGTATAGATATTCAATAAAATATCAACTGTACTCACTGTTGGGAGGAGGTGGCCACAGGAGGTTGCTTCTGGGCACAGCTGCCCAGGTCTGATGGTGCTTGTGACCCAGAAACTAGGGTTGGCATTACCTGGAGAAGAATTTTGAGACTTGTGGAGCAATCCTTGACATCCTGGTTAAAACTTACAAGATTCATGCCAACCATGGTAGAAAGCTGGTCTCTGGCCCTCAGCAGCGTTTACTAGTTCACAGCGGAGAGCCCTTGAAGCGCACTGTCACCCTGCGAGCAGGCTGCGTCAGAGTGGAGTCAACGCTGAGTCTAGAGCAGAAAAGTCAGCACTCAAGCCGGGCGTGGCGGGGCTGCAGTGCTCAGTATTTCTGTGAGTTCCAGGTTCGCCTGGGCTACAGAGTGAGTTCCAGGTCAGCATGGGCTAGAGTGAGACCCAGCCTAAAAATAAAAGAAAAATCAGCACTCGATGCAAATTTCAGCCTTTTCTGGAAATCAAGGCTACTTTTAATTAATTGCCTTTAATTTCAATATGCTCACTTAAAATATTTACCTTAATAACTTGTGTCATCTCTTTTACAACATTGTTTGAGTGTTTTTCCTCCTTAATAGTTCCCTTTATATTTGTGTATATTTAAGCTGTACAAGGAATTAATTTTATAGAACCTAAAATGAATGTGGAAGAAAGCATTTTAATTAGGGTCAGATACATTGTTACAAAATGCCTGCTGTGGTTCTATGAACTGAATCAATTAAGATATAAACGGGGATTTAAATTTTAAATTTACTTTTGCTTGAAATTAGATAAGATTTCTTGTAGTCAATGGGGCAAAAATAAAATAAACATATGTGCTAAATATACTGCTAACAAATAAATCTCACATATTCCTTGACAGAACGTCAACACTTCCTGGCAACCCTTAGCAACCTGGCCTCTCCCAGCGGTGGGCAGCAGGTGGCGCTGCGCTCCCCCTTTTGCGGGCCGCGGTCCTGTGCTGCGTAGCTGAGCTGAGGACTGAAACCAGCAGTATTCAGAACTTAGTGAGCAATCGAAGTAAAAACGATTACGCACATTTAGGATAGTATTTTACCTCGTCAGGACAAGCAGCTCTTGTTACCCTTGAGTTCTGTGTGGATTAAAGCGCTGGTAACCTCTAAGGCAAGGGGCTGCTGGGCTGAAGAGGATCTCATGGTAGCTGGGCAGGTTATAGACCGCTAGCTCCCAGCAAACCCCAGCACACCCCAGGAGATGAAGCCCCCTTCCACGCCCACACGTGAGAGTTTGTCAAAGACTCCTTAATGGTCCGTATTAGGCTGCACTTGAGGAGGTGTGTTCTGTGGCCACGAAGGTGACTCGCTGGCTACACCCAACCAGTCTCGTTTCCTGTCGTGACTGTTGATCGTGTCCAGTGTTCACCTTCCTGCTTGCCTTTTCTTTCTTCTGGTCTGTTACATTAGCTAAATTAGCCTGTGTTGGCTTTGGCAAGCAGATATAGTAAGCTCTATTTTCTTAAGACACTTAATAAAAATGGGTGTGTGTGTGTTAGTGGGTAAAGGCTGCAAAGTACAATTATCGTGCAGTTTTCAGCTTGATGGGATTGTAGAGATCTAACCTACCAGCAATGGACTGAACTCACCCAACACCTTGGCCAGAATGTGCTGCCCTACTGTGTAACCCCTTATTCAGGCTCCCACAGAGGCAGGGGGAGGATCTGACCCAGGGCTCTTGATGGTGAAGCATAAGGATTGTGCTCTGTGGTATTCTAAAACAGGATCTGCTCATAAATGCCAAGCCAAAGGTAGCTTATTTCACTGACACGTTGATGGCAGTTGGCTGGCTGGTCACTTGTCACAGAGCCATTGGAACAAGTCCTTCTCTGCTTTTGTTTCTTTTTGCTCCTGATTCCTTCTCTTCACCGCTGCACTTGGCCTTAGCCCTAATGTGATGGACCATGTCTCCTTCTCTGGGCAATGAAGTTGTTGGGAGCAGCCATTTTGCTTCATGGTGGATGGTGTCCTCTGTGCCTTGCATAGTGCCTGACATCGGAAAGCATGCCCAAGTGTTGACTTAATGAATGGGCTTTTGACTGAGACAACCCTGAACCGGGCACAACTGTGTGTGGCAGGAAGCCTTCCCTGGGCTCTGATCACACAAATATAAGCAAGGCTCTGAAATGTGCACTTGGACTTTAGTATGTGAAAAGAAGGCCTTGGAGGCTAAAGATGCAAAAGCCAGCACGGCGTGTGCTGTGCAAGAGTGCAGAGCAGCAAGATGCTCTCAGCTGTGATGCAGGAGCGTGTAGTCACATTATTTCCCTTATGACACATAAAAAATGACAGGAAGGGCTGGAGAGATGGCTTAGTCCTTAAGGCACTTGTCTGTGAAGCCTAATGACCCAGGTCTGAGCCCCCAGTACAGACGCACAAGTTGGCACATGCATCTGGAGATTGTTTACAGTGGCTGGAGGTCCTGGTGTGCTCTCTCTCCAATAAACAAACAAATATATATATATATATATATATATATATATATATATATATATATATATATATATTTAGAAATGACAGGAAACCATTCCCTACAGCTGAGCTATGATTTATATTTGGGTGTGGGTACCAGGACACAAATGCTGGTTAGAAATCATTGTTTTGGGAACTCATGCTTTTGGGGGCCTCCAAGGTGCCAAACCAGCTGCTCTGGCACCATGTTCTTATGCTGCAACTTATACTAGAGACAATCTAGTAAGCCAGGAAAGGTCAGGGCATCCCAAAGTCATACGGGAAACACAGAGGGAGCCACAAATTAGTCAATAGCTTACCTAATTGGCCTAATGTCTCATTCCAAACACGATCAGCTTGTGTACCTGAGTAGTGTTATATGAATGTTCATCAGCTTGTTTTGGCAATCACAAAAATAAGGTCTGCCAGAGATTTCATATTTTTTCATGTTAAGAAAAGCCAACAGATGTGTGATTGTGATTATCTGATTTTTAGAGTGAGCAGTGAATTTATTGACAGCCATCACTGGGCTCCTTTCAAATCCCTCACATGTATAAGAACCTGGGAGACTTTATGAGGAGGACTGTCCAGCCTCTGTACAGCATGATCACAGCTGGTGTCTGCATGTCCAAGCCATGTGCCCAAGTGGCAAGTGTCTTGTGACTCCTGGACCATGTCCAGGTGCTGCCCAGCCCTGCAAGTCCCACACTTGGGATCCTCATCTGAAGGAGTTTTGACTGCCTGGATCTCCTTCCTTGTAGTGTAAGAGAGAATGAAGGGAGGAAGGGAAGGACGGAGGTGGGGGACATTGACACTGGCCCTACCTCTCTCTCGTGGGTCTGTTCAGGGTTGGGTGAGATGGAGGGTAAGAACACTACTTTTCTCGAGGCATGCTGGGTGATGGAGGAGCCACCAGTGAGGCTCACTAGGATGGTTGTTTCCCTGGCTTGAGCACGAAATGAACTAATTGTGCTCATCTGTATTTGGTGGCTGTGTTGTCCTTAAATACATGTCTTTAAGTCTTAGAATCACATTTGGAGAGGTGAGATTCTGCTGTTACGAGGACATCTGAGAATGGAATGGAGCCCACTTGGTGCCATAATGGCTCAACTACTTGCCAATTCCACGACATGTGGGCACTAAAAGTATGGCTCTGAGATGTTGCCTTTGCTATTTAGTTTCTTCACCCCTGCTTTTTCTTTTCGTTAGGTTTTTCCCTACCCCCCCAAATGTGTATTAAATTCAAGCTAATCTAAACATGATGCAACTCTTTGTGTTATATTCATAAAACCTGGAATAAAACACCTTGGATTCAGGACCCAGATCTGTCACCTATTTCTTGTGTGACTTGGACAAAGCACTTAACCTTTATCGATGCCTTTTCCTCTAGTGCACACTTTAGGATGACAATGTCTCATTGAAGTTGCATGTGTGGAAGCACATTGCCAATGTCTATTTGTCTATTGCTTGACTGAAGCTAGTGATTGTGGCCAATGTTTTTTTTTTTTTTGCCGTATACTTTTGATACCCTGAAACCACTGTGCCACAGACAGCTATTAGTTGTGTGTTCCTTATCCAAGAATAGTATGAGCATCTAAACCATGATAGCTTTTAAATGTATGGGAAGTCTTTGTAGAAAGTCTCAAGGTTTTTATATTACATTTCTTTTCCTGACTGGGCTCCTGTAAGAGAACTGGGTGAGAGACTTAAGAAGAACACTGTTGTGAATGCAGCCTCCCCTGGGCTCCCTCCCACCTGGAGGAAAGGGGCTTGGGTGGGGGTCCTGGGTCAAAGAAGTTCCTGAGGACACATCTGGGCCCCAAGGCAGGGCAGCTGTTCACATCTGGGGAGCTCTTTTTTTCTCCCTGACTGCTTCTCTTTCCTGTTAGTTCATGGGGGCTGGAGCTGTAGTGAATCTGCCCAACTTACTTAGAGACACTCTTTCCTTCCAATGCTTGGAGGTTGGATGGCCCAGGAATTTATCATCTGAAGCTGTACATGAGTGACAGAGGTCTGTTATTAATAATTATGTCAGGGATGTTCCATACACACTACCCAGGAGTGTGACTTAAGGCACACTTTCCTCATGGGAACCTTTACCATGCCTTCCCTTTTCCTTATGTCTTCTTTCCTAAGTGGCACAATCTCAAGAGTTGAAAGGGTGGGCCTGGGAAAGGGGTCCCAGAGCTCTGGGCTTTGGTCCACAAAACAGGTTAATATTTCGTGGAAGCTGTCAGCAAGCACTTAGCGTAGAGAGTGGTAAACCATAACCTTGTCTTCTTTCTTCCTCAGGGTCCTGTGTTAGGATGGGTAACAGGTCTTCAATTCCATTTTTTTTTGATCACAAGCTCCAGTAGACACCAAGACTAAATAATAATATATAAGAGCTAGCATATAGAACATTGACAGTGCAAATTCACTTGGTAGTTTGCATAGATTTAATCCCCATAACCATCCCCTGAGGGACATTATTATTCATTTCTCAGAGGAGGATACTGAGGGTTAGGGAGAAGCTGCCCGGTCCACCCAGCCAGTAAGAGGCACATCCTGGTTGGTCACCCAGTAGAGACTGCGGAGCACACCCTACTGTACAAAACACCATGCTACAGACACATGCAGAGCCAGGTGCACAGCATAGGATGTGACCTCTTGGCATAAGATGAGAAACAGCAGGCAGGTGACAATGTTGAGCTTCTAGCCTTCTGTACCCTGGATTTCACAAAGCCTGCTTCCTTCCCCTCTCTCTCTCTTTCCTATGATTGCTGGCTTGCCTGATCACACCCACAGGCTTCTATAATGTGGAACTTCAGGAAACTCTTGCATGTTTTCTTGTTCAGTTAGTTGACAGGAAATGTGCAGAAACTGAGGTGACTCAGAGATGTCAAGTGTAGGGAGATGTGTAAAGACTTTTGGGTGTCCTATGTGAAAATATTTTCATTCATATTACTATTACATATTAGAAGTTGTCTTTTAATTAATCTACACTGAAAGAGCTAGAAATGTGTTTGAGATGCTTGGCTATTCTCCTAGGCTTACACAATTAATGCTTCAAAACCATTGCAAAGAAAATATGTTTATTGCAGAATTGTGTTAGCTTAAAAATTTTGCTTGCACCAAACATTTTCATAGTTTTTTTAAAAGTAAATAACAAGTCAGGTTGGTGGGAGACAGCTTTTATTTAAAAGCATGTCAGCCAGCTGAAATTCTTGTCAGGGTTCTTATCTCTGTATTCAATCTTGAACCAACTTAAATAAGAAATATTGGGAATGTAGTGCAAAAATCAAGATTAAAAAATGTTTCCAGTGATTAATGAAAACAAAAACCAACTGGCTGGAGAGATGGCTTAACTGTTAAGGTGCTTGTCTGTGAAGCCTAAGGATCCAGGTTCAATTCTCCAGGTCCCATGTAAGCCATGTGCACAAGGTGGCGCATGCATCTGGAGTTTGTTTGCAGTCTTCAGTAGCTAGAAGTTGTGGTGCATCCATTCTCTCTCTTTTTCTTTCTCTCTGTCTGATACGGGGTCCAGTGTCACACAAGTAAGACTATTGACTCACAGAATGTAAGGCAAAGCTTTATTAGGTAAAAAGAAAGAAAAAGAAGAAAGCTGGTGCACCAGGTCTGCATCCCAGAGTTTGGGATCTCAAAATGCAGCTTTGAACTGTTTGGAGTGTTGTTTGGAGTGATGTTTCTAGTAAAAATAGGCTCTGGAGCTAAACCACAAAATTACATACTGTTAAACAAGGGGGGAGGGGCTATTACAAGAAGTCACAAGGTTATATAGGTCACATAGGTAGAACCGAGGCAAGAAACATTCTATGCTATGTAATCCCAAAGATATTTAGAAACAAGTAGATACAGGGAGGTCATGGTACATTGCACAGAGGGCTCATCTCATTCCTTTCACATTCCATTTTCCATGTCTCAAATAAAAATAAAATAAAAAGAAGGCAGAAAAAGCCAACTGAAGTTTGGGCACCACTATCTTAATTAGTAAGTCCAGGCACTCAGTGTAATAACTTCTGAGGTCTGCCAGCCATAGTTTTATAGAGTGATCCCTCCATTTCAGTGACAGACATTTCTGCTGTGGTGTGTGAGGAGATCAGTGGAGAAGTCAAGTGAGATGATGCCATCACTCTAGGACAGCTGGAGCTTCATGGCTGACCCTGGACTTGCAGGTTCTACAGTGAGAACCTAAGCTCCCTGGTGAGGTCTGCTGTGAAACAGTGGGGTTGTGTTCTCAAAGTAGGGACAAAAATTTGGTTATGAATTTGAAATGGAATGAGCAGGGTAGGCAGGGAGCTTATCAAGTAAGCTAGGAATATGCCACGTGGGTTCTGGGCTTGAATTGGTACAGCCTAATTGGGTACCAGATGTCTGGGGAACGTAAAAGTCCATGAAAGACCCAGCCTAGACTACCCTTTATTTTATTTTATTTATTTATTTGAGAGCGACAGACAGAGAAAGAGGAATATATATATATATAGAGAGAGAGAGAAAGAGAGACAGAGAGAGAGAGAATGGGTGCACTAGGTCCTCCAGCCACTGCAAACAAATGCCAGATCCATGTGCCGCCTTGTGCATCACTTGGGTCCTGAGGAATTGAGCCTCAAACTCGGGTCCTTAGGCTTCTTAGGCAAGCACTTAAGCACTAAGCCTACCCTTTTGTGGAAATTGTGATGAGATGAGAACCTTTCTTTATGACTATAAGAGAAAAGTAGATGCGGTACTAAGACAGGAAGCTGCATAGGACTTTTACACAGGTGCCCACCGACATCTGTTCAGTGCAATGAGCTGATGACGTGGGTTTTCTTCCTGTACTGACTGGTTGTCACACAGACTGGCTCAGCTGGCTGGCTGGTTTAGCAAGTTTCAGATATAGCCACAAATTCCAAATTTCAGAAATTCTATTTGTATTATCCTGCAAGGTTTTACCATGTTAAGAAAGTTGGGCATTTGCTAAGAAGTGGTATAGTTCTCTTACCAATGACACTGACAAACCTGTGGTTGAGAACATTTGAGGTCTCAGCTGGAAATCAACTTTAGTTACTGAACTGCTTTCGTGTTGAGAATTACATGCGTAATTAACTAAAGACATGCTGTATGATATATGTATGTATGATATATGTATACATGATCTACTTTACATTCAGTAGGTCAGAAGTTTGTCTTTTTTTTTTTCTATCTAGTTTAACTGTCTTCAGATTTTGGAGTCATCATATTATCACTTGAAGGTTGAGATCAATTTTTTTTTGTTGCCATTTTTGGTTTTCTTGAGGTTGGGTCTCACTCTAGCCAAGGCTGAACTGGAGCTTACTCTGTAGCCCCAGTTTGGCCTTGAACTCAGGGCAATCCTCTTACCTCAGCTTCCTGAGTGCTGGGATTAAAGGTGTGAGCCACCACACCCAGATTGGGATCAAATTTTGAAGGGCCTTCACCAGTAACCAAGAGAATAGTTTCTCCAGAAAACATTGTTCTTGCTTGCGTTTTTAGGACTCTTTGCCATTTTCCAAGTCCGTGTAGAAAACAAATATACTCTGCCTTCTAGTAGGATGTATATGATGAAGACAGCCCGAAATGAGAGGAACACCACCCAAACAGCATTAGTGCAATCCTGTCATTAGGAAATGCTATTTTTCTATAAGAAGTGGATAATAGGATACAAAGATGCTAATATGATTAGGTGATGAGCTGATAATAGGAATTTTTTTTCATATCAGTAATTCTCATCTGTCACCAGCAAAGTTGATCTCCCTAATATGATATGATATTATAATAAAACCCAGTCAAGAGTCAGCAGTGAAATTTATGATGCAAAAGAAAAGTCAATAGCATTATAAATCTTATAAACTGATTATATTTTAGCAGTCAGTGTTCTTGGCTGGGAAATCTCCTTTAATTCCCTATCTTCGTCCTATTTACTTTAGTGATACTGAGCAAGGAAATGAAGTAGATTTAAATCTTTATCTTAAGGATATCTTTAATCAGTGGCAGTCAATTCCACATGGTCTGACAGTTGCAGATGCACCACTTTTGCCTGACTAAACTCTCATCCAATTAAGTGCCCATTTAAATGCAAGTAGTTGGCAGGAAGGAGTCAGCAGAAGTTAGTTTCTTGAGATATGAATTGAGGTTTCTATGACGTGTTTGAAGCAGTAAATGGCTCTCTGAGAGCATGGGATAGCTGCTGGAGTTTCATCAGAGGATTACCACAGGCAAGTAGCCTGTTACCCAACAGAGGCCTTTCTTTTCAATGAAAGTAGTCTGGAGAGTAAACATTTTGGGGAAATTTTAGGAGGGAAGAGGAGGTCAAAAGCAATGAGACTCCTCAGAGCCATGCAATCATGCAACTACAATCTCTTCAGTTTCAGCAAAACCACATAAGCACACATCTGAGTCTTACTAGAGAGCTTCTCTCACTGTCAATGAACTGAAGACACTCTCAAAGGGCCCGGCAGGCCTAGCCAGAGGTTTTGAAATGTACCTCCAGGAGTACTAAATGATGGCTCTCCCTTCTAGCTTATAAATTAAGGAAGGGCCAATTCCCAATAGTATGACAAATACTATAGTAAGCTGTGAAAGTCGTTGGGTCTAATTTTAGTGTTATGCATTTTCTACAAACCCATTGTTTAACAGCATTAATATATAGCTCAAACATAAGAGCAATGAATACAGGAAGCTCAGCAAATTTGAAAGTATGAACAAAGAGCTGAGAGAAATATTACTACTGGAAGTGCCTTGTGCATTGGGTCTCATATATAATACAGCCTTCTGCAGTGTAGGATGCAGACATAGGCAGATACATTTAGCAGGTTTAAAAAGAAACTTTATGTTGGATACACCAGAAGAATTTTGTTAGAATATTATTTCAACCAAGGCATGACAGACTTGTGTCTCTAGAGGGGGGCTCCACTCATTTAACTTGCTTAATTCACCCTCAGGACTTTGGAGCACTTTATAAAGTGGATCCTGTAGCTCCCTCCTTTCAGTACATAAGTCTTGTTGGCTTCAGAATATGGGAGAGAAATTCATACATTCTGTGTGAGCTCCCTGTGTGAGGTTGTCATGTGCATAGTTCAAGGTTTTGACCCTTTTCCTTTACTTCCTATAGCATACATACATAAATGTACACACACACACAGTTTGTTACAAAGGAAGAGGAAAAGAAAGCAGCGAACAGACTCCTCAGTGAGGAGGGGATTCCAGAGCTGAGAAATCTGCCCTCCCATTGGGAACTGGACTTTTTTTTTTTTTTTGAGGTACAGCCTCACACTAGCCCAGGCTGGCCTGGAACTAACTCTGTAGTTCCAGATTGGCCTCAGACCCATGCTCCTCCTCTGCCTCCTGAGTGCGGGATTAAAGGCATTCGCCACCACATCCAGCAAGGGAACTGGACTTTCATCGAGGGAAGCTGGCCCATCCATGCATGACTGGTCAGCTTGAACAAAGGTGATGGCATTAGTTGATCCATGATGCATCTGGTACTGCGTAAGTCTCAGGAAGCCTGACAAGCCATTTCAACAGCAGGAAAATCCACTTAGGCCAGGAAGAAGGAAGAAGTGGGGTCAGCTACTTTGCCACCTTGGGTTAGAATATCGTTACCTACCCTTTTTCTCTGTCTAGCCAAGGGAATTGTTTATTGTCTATCTCTTATACTGTTTCAACCCTCTTTCTCAGAAGCCACTCTAACTACTGTTGGGGAAATGGAGCGGTGACCACGCCTAACTGCTTTGTGTTGATAAGGGGGTGATGTTAGGCCACAACAGTCAGGGTTCCTCTGGAGGGTGTGCTATGTTAGAGCTCATTGCACAACATTATAGCCTGATGGTCAGCTTTTGGGCAATAAAATATTTGAATTTAACTAAGTTTCCATTAAAAAAATCTGCATTTGGCTCTCAGTTTGCCATGATACTATCTGAGCTGAATTTGGACTAAGCTTAGATCAGAGGTCTCATAGTTTCTATTTTTTTTTTCTTTTCATTTTGAGTGGGAAAGGCCTGTTAGGAACAGATGAAAAGAGGAACTGCTCCACGGTCCAGTAGTGCTCTTTCTCTTGAGCTTTGACCTTGTCCCTCCACCTGGTTTCCTGCCTCTCGTTTATCTACTCTGCACTGGCCACTCCAGCTGCATAGACTAACCTGTGCTGGTCACTCCAGCCATACAGGCTGTAATCTGTGATTAAAGGCATGCACCACCATGCTCGGCTCACTTTTTTTTTTCCCCCATAAACAAAATACACCATTCCAGTCAGTTTCTAGATATGGATATCTCCCAACTACAGAGCAGTGTCAGCCATTTAGAAATCCCGCCCACATAAACACCAGGTAAAGGAAGGTAAGGATTTGGGTGGGGCAGGAACTGGATGAGGAGGGAGGGCTAGCTAGAGATGTTTCCTGCCATCACAGCAGTTACAGCTCACTTTCCCTGAATGCTAAGTGTCTACCATGCATTTTCTCATGCCATTCTTGGAACTGGTCTAGGTAGGCACTCTATCACTGAGCTGGGATCATGGCCCTTCTTTGCAACTCCTCTGTGCACTCTATTTCTGTTGCTTCTTTGAGTTTTGGGAATTGGCAATAAGTAATTTTTTTTCTTGGTTATGCAGCCAGTAAGGGATTTGAATCAAGACTCACCTGACAGTAGAACTTGAATTCTTATCATCTTGTTAGACTATGCTTTCATGAATTGTTTAGGAAATAGCAATTGCAATTTGCTTAGAGTTCAATAAACTTTCTTACTTTTTTATTAATGTGTATTACCAAGAATTCAATACAATTTAAAAATATTTGTATTCGAACAATAGCGCACTAAAAGATACTTGAATGACAGTGGCTTGACATTTAATTGCCCTCTCCTTGAGTCACAGGCTGATCCTATAATTTGTTTGTCCCATGGGACAACTCAGTGGCTTCCAAGTTGAGGCCATAAGAAGCCTTGTTGCTTTTGTGTGGCCCTACAAAACATTACTTTTCTGGTGCTACCTTTTACAGCCTAGTCACTATGAGAAGCCCCCTGTACATGTAGATTATGCATATAGGTAAAACAACCCTGCCAAGCTGAACCCCTGTAAGAGCTGATAGCCAGAAACCATGTGAGTTCACAATCTTGGATGTTCCAGCTTTACCAAGCACACAGGTAACTTTCAGCTGATGTTATACTGGAGTAGTACTTTTTCCATGGATTGACTACCATCAATCCATGGAATTAGGAGACAGTAATTTTTTCTTTAAGCCTCAAACTTTGAGTTGTGATATACTAATAGGTAACTGAAACATACATCTATGTGTGATAGCATGCTGTTGGGTATGTGCACGTAGTGGATAACTGACTCAAGGATCCCTGAAAATAACCTTGAACCCAGGAAGAGCTCTCTGGGACCTGAGAGGAGGTTTGTGGAAAGCTTTCTATAGTGATACATCCTGTGTACATTTCTAATTTGCAAATCCATCCAGGTAATGACAGTATTCTCAATTGTCTAGAAAGGGAATGAAAATGCCTATGAGATGCGATGGGGAGTTGAGTTAAATGCAAGTGCACATAGGAAACACACACACACACACACACACACACACACACACACACAATCTAGATGATCTGAAAGGCACATTATGTATATGTGTGAAGCATTGGAAAGAAGCAGCTATTTGTATATTTTTTCCTTCCAAGGACAATATTCAGGCTACACAATGTTAGTAGGTGCCTTCCATAAGCATTCTGAAAGTCCTAAATCCTGAAATTTTAATATGAGGTTTCAGAATACAATAAACAAAAAACTAGGTGTACTGTTTTATGTCATTATTAAAGTAGTGTATGTAATTGCTGCCTAGTAATCAGAATATTTAAAAAGATACTTGATTATAATGGGTGCTATGTTTTAAATATATCTCTTACTACCGCATCAGTTCACTTACATAAAATTTTTCAAATTAATCTTTTGCAAAGATAACTTACAACTAGCAGTTTTGTCACCATAGTGCTGACAAGTGACAATGGAGTGTTTGGCATTAAGTAAGGCATCTCTGTCACACCTTGCAAGGCTCAGGGACCATTGCAGAAGAGGTGGCAGAAAGAATGTAAGTGCCAAGGGAAGGGGAGGAGGGCTTACCATGCTGCCATCCAGACACAAAGTGGTCTTGGTATTCATGACCTCACAGTGGCTGAAGCTACCTATACAACACCTGCATAATAGGAGAAAGAAAATAAATGATGACATGAAAATAGAAGAAAGACTAGTTTAAAAGAAGAAGGAATTCAGTGGAGGGAAGATATGAGAGTGTGAAAAAGGGACTTGGGGGGGGAGATGATTATGTTATATTGTCTCTATTTATGGAAGTTGCCAATAAAAAGTTAAAAAAAGAGCTTTCAGTTTTGGTTATGTTGTTTGTGTTGTTTTGTTTTAATATCATTACATATTTATTTATTGCACGTGTGTCCTATGTCATGGCCTATCTTTATGCAACCCTGCTGGGTGATTATTACTTATAGATGGGGAAACCGAGGCTTATTTGGTCATAGTTACTCAGTTTCTGCAGAGCTGGGTTTGAAGCACACTCTAAACCTGGTTCTTAGGCACATGTCTGTGTTGTCTTATGTGACTGCTCCTGATGTTGCCCTTCTAAAGAGCTCGTGACTCAAAAGGCAGTGTGCACTAGAGAGCCAGTCAGGAACACAGGCTCTGGAAGCATTTCTGCCCTTTCAGGTACAGAATATTTTGTTAGAAGCAATAATAATCACAGCAAGTGTCTCTACCTTAATTGCCACTACTATGCATGGTCTAGGTTACAAGTTCAAAATTTCCCTGATTATTGGTGCATAATTGGCTTTGTGCAGATGATAAATGTATTACTGATTGATTGTCATGACTTGGTCATATTTGAAATGTCAAAGTAGAAAATTGAATTGTCATATTATCACATGTTCTCATTCAAGCACCAGATAAATATTACAAATGATGATTTTCCATGGAGTACCATATAAAGAATTTATGGAATATTAATAATACTGTTATCCACAACCTTCATGCTTGGTGAATGACCCCAAACTGAAATCATGTTTGACTTTTGAGGAATAAACCTTACGAATGATCCGCTTGAACCTCCTTCTTGCTGCTGAGAGTTTTATAGCATAAACATTCCTACGGACAATCCTTGCCTTAGTGAGAATTGAATGAACGTTTATGACCTGCTTGATATTGCTGCTCTGTCTGATCCTTTTACTACGCGTATTCTGTGCTGGGCAGGGTATTCGCTGTTCAGAAATCACATCTTCACAGACTCTCAGGCCGGGTCTGTCGTCTAACCATGGCCGACACCTGATTGCTTGAGAAAGGGCTGTTGACAGCCATCCGCAGCGCCTGTTTCCCATGTTTTCTGCTACATCTAACCTCTGCTTTTGCCAGGGCACAGGGGCCCTGTTTCCAGAAACCAGTTAGGAAGAGCTGGGAGGTAACACCTCTGAAGCAACAGGGTGAGGCAAGAGACCTCAGTTTGTAAGACTGCAGCCTCTGCTGTGGGCCACTGACGTGATGAAAGGATCTTCAGGTTACCAAGGACACCGCCGTCATTTGCAGGTTCCTAGGTACACTCCCACTGCTCATGGCTGAGTGTGGTACGCAATGGGACTGTTTTCTAGGTGTATGGACAATGTGGATTCTGCAGTGGTTGATAAAATGCCAGTCATTTTAAGATAATACCAATTTATAATACCTCTCATCAAAGTGTATTTTAGTTTGATTTGGCTATGCTGGCTGACTAGCAAGTCTCAGGCATCTTTTTGGTCTCCCCCCACCTACTTGCCACTACACCTGGCTTTTATATGGGTGCTGCGGATCCAAACTCAGGCCCTCATGTTGTCTGGCAAGCATTTTATCCATTGAAGTAGCTCCCCAGCCCCCCAGTTTTAAATTATGTGTGTACAACTATATGCATGCTGTAGGGGTGCGCACATGC
Source organism: Jaculus jaculus (assembly GCF_020740685.1). Taxonomy (NCBI): domain Eukaryota; kingdom Metazoa; phylum Chordata; class Mammalia; order Rodentia; family Dipodidae; genus Jaculus; species Jaculus jaculus. The sequence goes on along the minus strand of NC_059107.1, from coordinate 83,129,720 downwards.
CATGGCACTCAAGTCTGAGGGCAACCAGGTGTGTTTGCCCTTTCCCTCTTTCCCAAAGTTCCTCTTGCTTTTTAAAAAAAATTCTCTTGCTTCTCTTCATGTGCACCAGTCTAGTTGACCCACCAGCTTCCAAATTCTTCTGGATCCACCTCCTATTGCCATAGACACATTGGGATTAAAGAGACATGTACCATGCCTTGCAGTGCTGACAGTACCTACACAAGACCCTCATAACAGGAGGAAAAATGATAATATCCAAATAAAAGAAAGACTGATTGAGAGGGGAAGGGGATATAATGGAGAGTAGAGTTTTGATTGAGAGGGGAAGGGGATGTAATGGAGAGTGGAGTTTCAAAGGTAAAGTTGGGGGGAGGAAATTACCATGGTTTACTGTCTATAATGACAGAAGTTGTCAATAAAAAAGACATTTGTGCCACTTTGTGCCCAGTGATATGTGGGTATTGTGGAATCAAACTTGGGCCAGCAGCCTTGCAAGCAAGTGCCTTTAACCATTGAGCAATCTCACTAGCCCCTAAGATATGGTAGGAGTTATTTTAAATTTCAAATTTATTTATTTAAACCTATTGAACCTGGTATTCCTAGGTGGTCTCCCATCTAAACACTAGCCACACTGGACCCTACTTAGCTTCGAAGATCAGATGAGATAGGTGCATTTAGGATAGTATGGCTGTAGGCCAAATTAGTTAATTAATTATTGCTATTATTTTTGGTTTTCTGAAATAGGGTCTCACTCTAGCCCAGGCTGACCTAGAAATCACTATGTAGTCTAAGGCTGGCCTTGAACTCATAGTGATTTTCCTACCTTGGCCTCTCAAGTGCTGGAATTAAAGGCATGTTTTTGTTTTTAGTATTTTTATTTTTATATTTATTTACTTGCAAGGAGAGAGAGAGAGAGAGAGAGAGAGACAGAGACAGAGACAGAGACAGAGACAGAGAAGAGAGATAGACAGAGAGAATGGCCATGCCAGGGTCTCTAGCCACTGCAAATGAACTCCAGAAGCATGTGCCACTTTGTGCATCTGGCTTATGTGGGTACTGGGGAATCAAACCTTTGTCCTTAGGCTTCTCAGGCAAGCATCTTAACCACTAAGCCATCCCTCCAGCCCAAGGCATGTGTTTTTTAACTGCCATATAAAACAAAAAATTAAGCTGGGCATGGTGGCACATGCCTTTAATCCCAGAATTCGGGAGGCAGAGGTAGGAGGATTGCCGTGAGTTTGAGGCCACCCTGAGAGTACATAGTGAATTCCAGGTCAGCCTAGGCCAGAGTGAGACCTTACCTTGAAAAACCAATATATGTATATGTATACATATGTGTGTGTATATATATACACTTATATGGACCATGTGGTGCTTCAGTAACACAATGTGTATTATTAGATAATTATAAAAAATAATATATTAGGGATATGTTAGGATGCATGGTTATTTTTTATTCCTTAAAAATTTTCTATGGTCACTGTCTGAACCAAGGAGCCATTTGTTCAATAATGGTTGCTCTGGCAAGAGAGAAGGCTACCTGGAGGATGCAGTTCATAACCACCACATTCTGCCATTGCTGGGGCATTGAGGAAAACTCACATTCAGGTGTTTTTATGATTCTTTTGACAGCAGCTCTCTGTTATGGCTTGAACCTGAAATATGCTCCCCAGGTCGTCTTTTAAAGGCTTGACCTCCAGCTAGTGCTATTATGAGAGGCTGTGAACCTTCAGGAGGGGGGCTTAGGAGGAGATGGGCCGTGGTGCTTGTCCCTGCTCACTCTTGCTCTCTGCTTCCTGTCTGCTTTGATAAGAGCACCTCTTCTTCTTCACATACTTCTACTACCATACTGTCCTGTCCAAATGCATAAAGCCAAGAAATGGACTAAAATCCTCAGTAACCATGAGCGAAAATAAATCTTTCCTCCTGTTTTGCTTCTGTCAGGTATTGTGGTCATAGTGCCACAAAAGCAACTCTTAAATGTTGCCAAAGTTCTGTAAGTACTTCCTTTAATCACTCCTTTCCATACTGTTATTCTTGATTTCATCATTTATTCCTTGTCAAGAGTAGCTGCTCAATAAATATTCATTAATGATGAAAGAACAGGTTTTATTATTTGTGTGTGCATGTGTGTGTGCGCGCGCACTCCAATGCCATGACACATGTGGATGTCAGAGGTTAGCCTCTGAGTGCTTCTCCTTTCCTTTCATCTTATTAAAAACTTATTTATTTTTGGGGTGTGTGTGCATGAACGCTCACATGTGCATGAGTGCCAGGGCCTTTTGTTGCTACAAACAAGCACAAAACACTTGTGCTGCTTTTTGTGTCCAACTTACATGGGTGGCTTGGGAATTGAACCTGGGTTGGCAGGCTTTGCAAGTAAGTGTTGTTAGCCATTGAGCCATTTTCTCAGCCCCTTTTCCTTCTCTTTTTTTTTTTTATTAACATTTTCCATGATTATAAAATATCCCATGGTAATTCCCTCCCTCCCCACCCCCATACTTTCCCATTTGAAATTCCATTCTCCATCATATTACCTCCCCATTACAATCATTGTAATTACATATATACCATATCAACCTATTAAGTATCCTCCTCTCTTCCTTTCTCCACCCTTTATGTCTCCTTTTCAACTTACTGGCCTCTGCTACTAAGTATTTTCATTCTCACACAGAAGCCCAGTCATCTGTAGCTAGGATCCACATATGAGAGAGAACATGTGGCGCTTGGCTTTCTGGGCCTGGGTTACCTGACTTAGTATAATACTTTCCAGGTCCATTCATTTTTCTGCAAATTTCATAACTTCATTTTTCTTTACCGCTGAGTAGAGCTCCATTGTGTAAATGTACCACATCTTCATTATCATCTGTTGATGGACATCTAGGCTGGTTCCATTTCCCAGCTATTATAAATTGAGCAGCAATAAACATGGTTGAGCATGTACTTCTAAGGAAATGAGATGAGTCCTTTGGATATATGCCTAGGAGTGCTATAGCTGGGTCATATGGTAGATCAATCTCTAGCTGTTTTAGGAACCTCCACACTGTTTTCCACAATGGCTGGACCAGATTACATTCCCACCAGCAGTGCAGAAGGGTTCCTTTTTTTCCACATCCCCGCCAACATTTATGATCATTTGTTTTCATGATGGTGGCCAATCTGACAGGAGTGAGATGGAATCTCAATGTAGTTTTAATCTGCATTTCCCTGATGACTAGTGACGTAGAACATTTTTTTAGATGCTTATATGCCATTCGTATTTCTTCCTTTGAGAACTCTCTATTTAGCTCCATAGACCATTTTTTGATTGGCTTGTTTGATTCCTTATTATTTAACTTTTTGAGTTCTTTGTATATCCTAGATATTAATCCTCTATCAGATATATAGCTGGCCAAGATTTTTTCCCATTCTGTAGGTTGCCTCTTTGCTTTTTTCACTGTGTCCTTTGTGGTGCAAAATCTTTGTAATTTCATTAGGTCCCAGTGGTTAATCTGTGGTTTTATTGCCTGAGCAATTGGGGTTGTATTCAGAAAGTCTTTGCCAAGACCAATATGTTGAAGGGTTTCCCCTACTTTTTCCTCTAGCAGTTTCAAAGATTCCGGTCTGATGTTAAGGTCTTTAATCCATTTGGACTTAATTCTTGTGCATGGCGAGAGAGAAGAATCTATTTTCATCCTTCTGCAGATATTTATCCAGTTTTCAAAACACCATTTGCTGAAGAGGCTGTCTCTTCTCCAATGAGTATTTTTGGCATTTTTATCGAATATCAGGTGGCTATAGCTACTTGGGCTTACATCTGGGTCCTCTATTCTGTTCCACTGATCTACATGTCTGTTTTTGTGCCAGTACCATGCTGTTTTTGTTACTATGGCTCTGTAGTATAGGTTAAAATCAGGTATGGTGATACCACCAGCCTCTTTTTTGTTGCTCAGTATTATTTTAGATATTCAGGGTTTTTGGGTTTCCAAATGAATTTTTGGATTGTTTTTTCTATTTCCATGTAGAAAGCCTTTGGAATTTTGATAGGGATTGCATTAAATGTGTAGATTGCTTTAGGTAAGATTGCCATTTCCACGATATTGATTCTTCCAATCCAGGAACACGGGATGTTTCTCCACTTTCTAGTGTCTTCTGCAATTTCTCGCTTGAGTGTTTTAAAGTTCTCATTGTAGAGATTCTTTACTTCCTTGGTTAGGTTTATTCCAAGGTACTTTATTTTTTTTGATGCAATTGTGAATGGGAGTGATTCTCTGATTTCATCCTCTGTGTGTTTGTTGTTAGCATATATGAAGGCTACTGATTTCTGTGTATTTATTTTGTATCCTGCTACATTGCTGTAGGTTTTTTTTTTTTTCCATTTTAAGATTCTTTATTAAAATCACCTGAAGGTGGTCATGCATATTCACACCCCAACCCTGAATCCTCTGACATACAGATATAAAAACATACCAGGCAATGAAAATATACACAACAGGCTTGCTTATTAATGCTTTTGAGAGAGGGCTTGGGCTTTCAATAGGCCAGATTCTCTCATCAGGATCATGGCCTGACAGAAGAGGTTACTTGGAAATGAACCTCAGAGGAAAGGAGTAGAAAAGTCTGCGTCTGATACCATGAACAATTCAAGCGAACAAAGCATTTGCTCCTCTCACTGTGCTTTCTAAGCATAAACCTTCTGCTTTCATCTGCTTTAAGGTCGTAGAACATGGACACTTTAGAACCATTCAAAGTCTTGAAATTCTGTTATTCTCCAGCAGAGGATGACATTGCATTCAACACAGTTGTAGCACCATTCTTGAAGGGACATTTGTAGCTTCTCTACTTTGTAGACATGGATAACTTTAAAAATCAATAAAATACATTTTCTCTACATTCTAAGAAAGTGAGAGTTGAAGAAGAAAAACAGACACTTGAAGGACTGCTCATCTGTCCACTCATTTCATCAGGCATTCCAGTGTATGTGACATTCCAGGGGTTGTTTTCAAAGTCCCAAAACACGAAATGCATCTCGAAGGTCGTCGACCTCATACAAGGGCAAAAGGATGCGTCGAAGCTGTCTGGAAAGTCGGACTGAATTTTCATGCAGCCCCTCCCATGCCTTGAAAGTTCTTTCACGATTTTCTACAAACGTATTCCAGCAGTAAAAATAGTCTTTGAAGGTCATGACCGCGATCTGGACCCCCGCGCGGTGCAGCCGCCGCAGCCCCTCGGGCTCAGCCTTGCGATCCTCGCAGAAGTAGAGGCGCGCGGTGAAAATCCTCAGGCTGAGGTTGGGGTTCCCCCGCAGGAAGTCGGCCACGTGCCGGGCGCAGTCATAGCAGGGGCTCCAGGAGGTGAACCAGGTGACGCGGTAGCAGCGGCCGGGTCCAGATCCCAGTCCGAGATGTAGAGGAGGACTGCTGTAGGTTTTGATCAGCTCTAAGAGCTTGCTAGTAGAGTCTTTAGGGTCCTTTATGTATAGAATCATGTCATCTGCAAATAATGATAACGTGATCTCTTCCTTTCCAATTTGTATCCCTTTTATGTGTGTCTCTTGCCTTATTGTTATGGCTAAGACTTCCAGAACTATATTACATAAAAGTGGGGACAGTGGACACCCTTGTCTTGTTCCTGATTCTAGTGGAAAAGCTTCCAGTTTTTCCCCATTTAGTAATATGTTGGCTGTAGGCTTGTCATAAATAGCCTTTATTATATTGAGATGTGTTCCTTCTATTCCCAGTCTCTGTAGGACTTTTATCATGAAGGGATGTTGGATTTTGTCAAATGCTTTCTCTGCATCTAATGAGATGATCATGTGATTTTTGTCCTTCAACCCGTTTATGTAATGTATTACATTTATAGATTTGTGTATGTTGAACCATCCCTGCATCTCTGGGATAAAGCCTACTTGGTCAGGGTGAATTATCTTTTTGATATACTCTTGTATTCTGTTTGCCAATATTTTGTTGAGAATTTTTGCATCTATGTTCATGAGGGAGATTGGTCTGTAATTTTTTTTTTTGTTCTATCTTGCCTGGTTTTGGTATCAGGGTGATGCTGCCCTCATAGAAGGAGTTTGGTAGAATTCCTTCTTTTTCTATTTCCTGGAAAAGCTTAAGAAGCAATGGTGTTAGCTTGTCCTTAAAAGTCTGGTAAAATTCAGCAGTGAATCCATCCAGGCCTGGGCTTTTTTTAGTTGGGAGATTATTGATAACTGTTCGGATCTCCATGTTTGTTATAGGTCTATTTAAGTGATTAATCTCATTTTGATTTAATTTAGGTAGGTCATACAGATCAAGGAAATCATCCATTTCTTTCAGCTTTTCATACTTTGTGGAGTATATGCTTTTATAGTATGTCCCTATGATTTTTTGAATTTCTCTGGAATCTGTTGTGATGTTACCTTGTTCATCTCTGATTTTATTAATTTGTGTCTCTTCTCTCTTTCTTTTGGTGAGATTTGCTAAGGGTTTATCAATCTTGTTTATCCTTTCAAAGAACCAACTCTTTGTTTCATTAATTCTTTGGATTGTTCTTTTTGTTTCTATTTCATTAATTTCTGCCCTAATCTTTATTATTTCTTCCCGTCTACTGATTTTGGGTTTGCCTTGTTCTTCTTTTTCCAAGGCTTTAAGGCAAGCATTAGGTCGTTTACTTGCGACCTTTCTAATTTCTTAATATAGGCACTTAAGGCTATAAATTTACCTCTTAGAACTGCTTTCATTGTGTCCCAGAGATTTTGGTATGTTGTGTTCTCATTATCATTTGACTCTATAAATTTTTTGATTTCCTTTTTGATTTCTTCATTGACCCACTCATCATTTAGTAGTGTATTGTTTAGTTTCCATGATTTTGTGTATGCTCTATAGCCTTTCTTGCTACTGATTTGTAGTTTAATTCCATTGTGGTCAGATAGAATGCAAGGAATTATTTCAATTTTCCTGAATTTGTTAAGATTTGCTTTGTGTCCTAATATATGGTCTATTTTAGAGAATGTTCCATGTGCTGCTGAAAAGAATGTATATTCTGCAGCCTTTGGATGAAATGTCCTGTATATATCTGTTAGGTCCATTCCTTCTATGACCTCATTTAGTCCAGATGCCTCTCTGTTTATTCTTTCCCGGGATGACCTGTCAATTGATGAGAGTGGGGTGTTAAAGTCACCCACCACCACTGTGTTTGGTGTTATCTGTGACCTTAATTCTAATAGTGTTTGTTTGACGAATTTGGGAGCCCCCATGTTAGGTGCATATATGTTTAGGATTGTAATGTCCTCCTGTTGGAGTGTGCCCTTAATCAATATAAAGTGACCTTCCTTATCTTTCTTGACTAACGTTGGACTAAAGTCTACCCTGTCTGATATTAGGATAGCAACCCCTGCTTGTTTTCTAGGCCCATTTGCTTGAAACACCGTCTTCCAACCTTTCACCCTAAGATAATGTCTATCCAATGTAGAAAGGTGAGTTTCTTGGAGACAACAAATTGTAGGATCCTGCTCTTTAACCCAGTCTGCAAATCTATGTCTTTTCGTTGGGGCATTGAGGCTGTTGATATTAAGAGATATTATTGAAAGGTGTGTATTTTGTTTGCCATTTTTTTTTGTGTGTGTGTTTCTGGTTCTACCTGTGCTCTCTTCTGTTAACTGGTATTTGAGTATAGCTTGTTTTTTCTAGGTTCCTTATATGCGTGCTTTTCCTTTTGTTCAGCATGGAGGATTCTATCAAGTATTTTCTGTAGAGCTGGTTTTGTCTTCAAATACTCCTTTAACCTGCTTTTGTCATGGAATGTCTTTATTTCTCCATCTATTTGAATGGATAACTTTGCAGGATAAAGTAACCTTGGTTGACAGTTGCTATCTTTCAGAACTTGGAATATATCACTCCAAGCCCCTCTGGCTTTAAAAGCTTGTGTTGAATAATCTGCTGTAATCCTGATGGGCTTGCTTTTGTAGGTAACTTGATTTTTCTCTCTAACTGCTTTCAATATTTTTTCTTTGGTGTGTGTGTTTGGAAGTTTGATTATAATATGGCGAGGAGAGGTTCTTTCTGGGTTTTGTCTGGCTGGGGTTCTAAAGGCTTCCTGTATCTGTATTGGCACCTCTTTCCCAATTTGGGGGAAATTTTCCTCTATGATTTTGTTGAAGATGCCTACTATGCCTCTGGAGTGGAGTTCTTCTCCTTCTACTATGCCCTGAATTCTTATATTGGATCTTTTCATAGTGTCCCGAATATCTTGAAATTCCCACTCATATTTTTCTATAAGTTTGTCTTTGTCTTTGTTGGACTGCATTAGGTCTGCCACCTGGTCTTCTAGCTTAGATATTCTGTCCTCTCCCTCATTCATCCTACTGGTGAGATTTTCTACAGAGTTTTTTATTTCATTAACTGTGTTCTTCATTGCTAGTAATTCTGACTGGTTTTTCTTTATTATATCTATTTCCCTATTGATGTCTTGTATTGCCTTCTTTATTTCATTAAATTGATGTCCTGCCTCTTCTTTGATTCCTTTGATTTCCTCTTTGATTTCTTCTTTGATTGTTTTCATGTGTTCTTTGACCTCTTTGAACATATTTATAATTATTCTTTTGAACTCTTTCTCAGGCATTTCCTCTAACTCTTTCTCACTGGAGGACATTTCTGATGCATTAATACTTTTAGGTGGATTTATATCATCTTGCTTTTTGTGTTTCTTGTGTTATAATGTATATATTTTTGCATCTTGGATTAAGTTAATGCTTGGATTTTCTAGCTAGCTGTGTATTCTTAGCTGTATCAATTGATTTGATGTAATATATTTTCAGGGTAGGACCTTAAGGTATTAGGTGTGGCTCTTAAGACTCTCAGAGTATCTACAAAGATGTTCTTAGGGGTTGAGTTTCCCTGCTATGGGAGTGTTCAAGTAGGCTTAGTGGAATAAAATACAGGTAGGTAGATTCTAAAAGTTATCTAAATACTGTACACATTCAATCAAAAACATCCCCAAGTATGTATGCAAGAGTAGTTATTATAACAACCAGATCCTCTATCAACAAAGAGGTTAAGATTTCTGGTCTGTTGAGGGATCCAAGTCAGCTTGTGACCAAGTGAGACCCTTCCCTGGTGCAATCCCAGTTACCTTGGATTATTTTGGTCTCAGTCAAGTTGCTGCCTGGGTCGTCGGGCTGCTGTTCTGATTTATGGAGCTGGGTACTTGCTTTTCCTATGGGGCAAACTGAGCCGCTGCTGCTGCCTCTGCTGCTGCTGTAGCTGCCACTGCTGACTCCACCACTGCTGATGAAGCTGCTGCTGCTGTGTCCACTGCCGCTGCTCCCCCTGAAGCTGCTGCTGCGGGGTCTGCTGCTGCTGGGGCCGCTGGTACTGGTGCTGGAGCCGCTGATGTTGCTCCCGAACTCTGCTCCTGCTTGGGTCCCGTTGTCAGCCCAAGTTGGCGTGGCTGGGTCCCGGGCCGCTGCTCTGTTCGCTGGAGCTGGGCTCAGGCGGTGGGGGAGGGGAGGGAGCCGCGGCTGCTCTGGTTCTCTCGCTGCTCCACGTGTTCTTCTACCTTGCGGTCTGCTCCTCCGTTGCTTGCTGCCGCTCTCCCCTCACATTTTCCGAGTTGCGGAGAGCGCGGTGTGAGGGGAAAATCCTGCACCTGGCTTTTCCTGCGGCTCGAGCCGAGTCTGGCGGCTTTCTGCTGCGCCGCGGTTGCTGCAGTTGGCCAAGCTGCCGGAGCCGCTTTTCCCGCCTGTGCGGGCTCTGGATGCTCTATAACTCTTCTACTTCTCCGCTGCCGCTTCAATTTCCTATACACCTCACTTTTTAGTAAAAGTGTGTATTTTGCTGAGTTTTTTGGGTCTTTTTCCCCCCTCGGCTGCTTTGGCGTGGTACCTACGCCGCCATCTTAACCGGAAGTCCCTCTTTTCCTTCTCTTGATGCAGGGTCTCTGTCATTGTTTTGTGGCAAGTCTTCCAGATTCTCCTGGCTCCCCCTCCCATTGCCATATATGCACTGAGATTACAGAAGCATGGGCCACTTTGTGTCCAGCTTGACATGGGTGCTGAGGAGGATTGAACTCAGGTTGGCAGCCTTGCAAACAAGTACCATTAACTGCAGAGCTGTCTTCCCTGCTCTAGTCTCTTTCACTGTAAGCACACTTGTCACCAGATTGTCATGCTTAGTCATGTTTGCATTCAGGGACTATCTCTGAAGTTCATGGAGCATCCTTGTGTCAGAAAGAAAAGGAAATCAGTGCTTCATACATACCATTGAAAAGATACCTTCTCTGCTCTTCTTGTCTAAGAGTCAAAATATATTCTTTTTTTTCTTTTGCCTTTTTAGAGGTAGGGTCTCACTCTCAAGAGTCAAAATATATGCTAATTTGAGTTATTCACCTGGCTTTTAGAAGTAGCTTCTTGCAGAGCTTGATTTAAATGTCAGGTGTCCAGTTTCCTTTCTTGCACATCCATATGTTTAGAATGGAAATGCCATGAGGGCAAAGATCCTCTCTAACTCATAAATATGCAATAAACACAAACTTGAGGAAATATGTTTCTTTTGAGCTAACATGTCTCTCTTTCTGTGTTCTGTACATAAGGCTTCTCCAGTTATAAGACCAAGGCTTATTGGTTTTCACAGGTAAGCCATGTTATGAATAACCCAGCTACAGTGGATGGACCTAAGAACCCAGTGAACATTTAAAATTTTATTTTCTGGGAAATGCGAAATAGCTGTTTTTGTGACCAAGTCCACATGATGCTGGTGTCATTCTTGCTTGACCCCAAGTGATGCCTGGAACGATATGTAATTAGCACACAAAGTTTCATGCATTATCATGTAAGAGTGGTGCCCTAAAACATTTGTGAGTTTCAACATCCCCTACTGACCTTGCCAGATCCAGATTAGAGCCTCACTCTTCCATGCTGTAATTCACTGGCTGAGCAGTGGGCAGAGAAACCTGCCTGCTCGTCAGCCACTCCAGGTAGTTTCGACACCTACGTCTGGAAGTAGTTGAGTTAAAAATATTGCCACAATGATAAGAACTGGTTCTTTTTAAAAATTATTTGTTGACAACTTCCATGATTGTAAACAATATCCCATGGTAATGCCCTTCCTCCCCCCACTTTCCCCTTTGACACTCCTCTCTTCATCATCTCTCCCCCCTCTCAATCAGTCTGTCTTTTATTTTAATGTCATCATCTTTTCCTCCTAATATGATGGTTGTGTGTAGGTAGTATCAGGCACTGTGAAGTCATCGATCTGCAGGCCATTTTGTGTCTGGAGGAGCACATTGTAAGGAGTCCTATCTTTTCTTTGGCTCTTAGATTCTTTCTGCTACCCCTTCTGCAATGAACCCTGAGCTTTGGAAGGTGTGATAGAGATATTTCAGTGTTGAGCGTTCCTCTGCCACTTCTTCCTAGCACTATGGTACTTTCCGAGTCATCCCAAGGTCACTGATGTCTGAAAAGAGAAACTTCTCTAACCAAAAGTGAGAGTAGCATTAATATATGGGTATAAACATTAAGAGAAGTGCTTACTGTGCAGTTTGATGAGCATAGTATACACATTTAGCCAGACAGGAGCAAATGTTACACCCCAAGGGCTCATGACTACTCCTGTTGTAGGTTTTCAGTTTCAGGGTGTTAATTCTCAAATCTCCATCAGCTGAGAACCTAGCATTCAGAACATCCAAGTTTATGGGGGATACCTGAATCAAACCACCGCATGTGCTAAGACCTTAGTAGCTATTAGATTTTACTATGTATACATAAGAAAAGTTGTACTTAAACTTTCTTTTATTCCTTGTAGTCATGGTATTTAAAAAATGTGTATGTATGTTTGTGTGTGTATACAGATATATGTATGTGTGCATGTGCATGCATGTAGAGGCCAGAAGATAACCTCAGGTTTGGTTCCTCAGGTAAACACCCTATCCCCCCTTTCTTATCAAGGTAGGGTCCCACTCTAGTCTTGGCTGACCTGAAAATCACTCTGTAGCCCCAGGCTGGCCTCAAACTCATGGTGACCCTCCTATTTCAGCCTTCTGAATGCTGCTGGCTTCCATCTTTTTGAGATAAGCTTTCTTATTGCCCTTGAACTCACCAATTAGGTTTGGCCAGCAATCCCCAGGGATCTTTATGTCTCTATTTCTCTAGCATTGGGATTATATGTGTGCCAGACATTTTTTCTTTTCATGTGGGTTCTAGTGATTGAACTTGGGTCCTCGTGACTGCAAGGCAAGCACTTTGCTGACTGAACTGTCTCCCAGCCCATAATGTCAGAGAATTCATATTTCAAAAATGCCTTACTCCTGTTCTTTTCCCTTTGCTCTGATTTTTTCCAAATCACACTGAAAAATAGGAGGTTCATAGAGTCTGGTGAAGGTCTCTAGGAATCTTTGGATATAATATTCTGTCTTCCTTTAAGATAAGATAGAAAGTCTGGGCGTGAAGTGTGTTTACTGTGGAGCTGGGGCAGGAATGCTATACTTTGGTCACTTTTTGGTACCAACTGTGCGAATGTTGGCCAGTTACTTCACCTTTTTCCTACCTGAAAAATATCATTCTGAAAAGCATACATTCTGACAAAGATCCAGGGAAGAGTCAGAGAAGAGCACGGATATGGGTTCACAGGCAAGTTTCTGAGGTCCAACTCGGCCCCTTGCCTGCTCTTCAGATCTGGTCACTCTGTCATGACCTCAGTCTGTGCCTTAGCTTTACCATTAATAGGCTGCAAGGCCTCTGATGCCGTGCCTAAGCAAGCACGGTGCATCCTGAAGGACAATGCTGTGCAATGTGTAAATTGGGCTCTGAAATAGGATTGACATGATCTTTCTGGTGTTAACTGTTCAACTGTGTGCAGAACTAGTTTACCTTTTTATGTTTCACATTCTCCATTCATACAGAAACATTAGGTTTACCACAGTGGATTATTCTGAGCCTGTAAGAAGTGAATATACATGGAGTATTTCAAGTAATGCTGCTACACATAAACACTCTCTATATGGCCATTACTGTTATTATTTTGAGGCAATGTTAATTTGGAAGCAACATTTTCCTTTTAGGAAGAAATCTTTCTTATGGGGTTATTTAGGTTAGTTTGAAGTCCTTAATAAGGACAGCCCAGTATTTATCATAATTTCTCAGCCCAAATCCTTCATATCTGAGTGAGACTTTCACACTGTCTTCTCAGTCTTCTGTTACATTTATTGAGAGCATAATCTACACTGAACATTTGTTCCTATAGCACTGCTGTGGTCTTGCAAAGGTCACAGGATCAGCATGAGCAGTGACTGCTCTGGAGAACACTGTTCACATGGGAAGCTTTATTTTCTTTCTTCCTTCTTTCTCTCTCCCTTCCTCCTTTCCTCCCTCCCTTCTTCCTTCCTTCCTTCTTTTTTTTTTTGAGGTAGGGTCTCACTCTAGCACAGGCTGACCTAGAACTCACTATGTAGTCTCAGGCTAGCCTCAGACTCACAGTGATCCTCCTACCCCTGCTTCCTGAGTACTGGGATTAAAGGTATGCACCACTATGGCCAGCTGAGCTTTAGTATCTTGTCCACTTCAATGCCACTTCCTCGCCGCCCTTTCTTTTGAGACCCTATTTTTCTCAGAACCACGCCAGTCTATCTTGGCTTTGAATTGTTAGTGGAACACTTACTTCCTTCTTTCAGACTGGAACTTATTAGTCTCTAATTGTCTCACTCACTTACTATCTTTATAAGGAGTTTTAAGTTCTTTGAAGAACTTACTGTAGCAGTTATCTTCTAATTGCTGGAACAAAACACAGGTTGGAAGCAGCTTATAGAAGGAAAGAGTTTATTTCAGCTTACAGTTTCAAGGGGAAGTTTCTTCATGGCAGGGAAAGTATGGAAGGAGCAGACAGTAAGGGCATCACATCTCACCAATATCAGGAAGGGGGTAGTCCAAGTATTGGGTTTACAGCTTGGCTATATTAGTTCAAAGTTCACCCCCAGCAGCATGCCTATTCCAGAAATGTCCCACAATTTCCCCAAATTTCCACAACTAGGTATGAAGTGTTTACATTCAAACCATCATAGGCTCTATGATGTTCCCCAGCAGCACTGTTATACATTAGGCATAGGTCAGTTTTATATACACATGTATTAGTTTCAATGGCTCCCACACAGAGTGACTTAAACAACATAATTGTTTTTTCACCATTCTGAAAGCTACACATTTCAGATCAAGAGGTTGGCAGGTGTGGTTTCTCCTGAGACTTTTCTTTGGCTTGCAGATGGCTGCTTTCACACTGTGTCCACACATAGCTTTTCTTATATGTGCATGTGTCTGGTATTTATATAGCCAAGTTTTTTTTTTCTAAGTGTCTCATTCAAACTGGATGAGTCCACTCTGATAATCTCATTTTAGCTTTTTTGGCCAGTGAGACCCATGATGTCCCCAACACAATGTAGGTCATTGCTAATACACTTGATTATCTTCCAGAGCTAAAAGGTAAGCCCCTATTGCTGAAGACACCACAGGCTGTGGTCACATGAGAATATCATATGGAACTGAAGGGGAAACTAGCTTCTTCCTGGCTAGCCCTCACAGTGCTGGAGAGTCCTATGGGAGACACTGGAGGACAACAGTCACCAACAGCATGAAGAAACAGGGTACCCTGCAGACATGCAAGTGATAACGGCTCTGCTGTCTGCCTATTCTCAGGCCATAACCCATCTGAAATTTTTAAATAACATTTATTTTCTGCAATTAATTCATAGATATGTGGGAGACCAACAAAGCCTAACCACCCACCATCTCTATGCACTCCCTCCAGGTGGCAGATCAGCAGGTGTGAATGCAATTAGCAATTTATGATGGAAGCTGAGTGTAATCAATTACACAATTTGGAGCTGTTCAAATTTAATCCATTAAATTACATCCTGAGGTGTTGGAAATAAAATGGGTGGGGGGAGCATGAAGTAAGGCCTTTGCCTAGAGATAAGAGAGGTCTTTTGAATCTTCCAGAGCTGGATGTGAGTCCTCACTCTGTCACTCAGTTTTTACATGGAAACTTCAGACAAGTGTCTTACCTTACCTGTGGCTTAATTCCTCACTTGGAAAATGGTGACAATAATAATGACTGCTGTGTGTGTTGTGAAACTCAAGTGATGTGAAAAAGGTAAACACAATCATTTGGTATGGCATAAATACTTCTTCCTTTTGTCATCACTGGAGCCCCAGGATTTGGAATTGTGTTAGAGAATGTAGCAACTCATTGAGTAATTACTGGAAAGAATCAATGAATAAATGATATAAGAAAATAAAAGAAGAATCCCCATGGAGAAATGTGAGTTATTTCCATGGATGAAGGCAGGGGTTTTCATTTTGTCTGGCTACACACAGTGAAGTAACCCAGGCCCAGAGAGCCAAACATCACATGTTCCCTCTCATATGTGGATCCTAGCTACAAATGATTGGACTTCTATGACAGTTGGAATAAAACTCAGTAACAGAAGCCAGTAAGCTAGAAAGGGTATATAAAGGGAATAGAAAGGGAGGGAGGGGGGACTTAATAGGATGGCATTACATATATATGTAAGTAGAAGAACAAATTAATGGGAGTGAAAAGGCCTACGTGAGGTGAGGGGAAGAGATTGAGTAAAGGAAAGGTGGAGGGAGGACTAATCAAAATCTAGGAGAATATAAATAAGTCACATAGAAACCTACTTTTTTAGACAATGGAGCATTCAGAAGCCATAAATTATTACTAGAAAATTTTCAGTGCCAGGGATGGGATACCTTACAGTGAGGTGTTGGCCAGGGAGTTCCCTGATACCCCTAAATCATTACAGGCCATTGCCAAGGCTATTGGTTTCCTACTAGGAATAGATGGTAAGACCCTATTGCTGAAGACTCCACATACTTGGGCTGAAACATCACTGAGAAATCCTGCTGAGCTGAAAAATTTTTCCATGTAGACCAGCTGGCAGAAAGCTGGAAACGTTATGCTGCATGCAGTTCAATGGGAAAGAGAGGAATCACCAGTGAAGATACTCAATAGTGGACACTGCAAGCCTTGAATTTGGCCAGCCAGGCCAAATGAGCCCATGGGTGCAATAGTGGCATGTCTGTTATGGGGGAAACAAACCACTCTCTAATTGGACTGGAGATCTGCTCCATGGGAGGGAATACATCCCTGATAATGAAAACATACAACAGGGGTAGTCATGAGCCCTACAGGTGTAACTTCTACTGGTATCTGGCTAAATATATATACTATGCTCACCAAACTGGCCAGTAAGCACTTCTCTTCATGTTTATACCCATGTATTAATGCTACTCTCACTTTTGGTTAGCAAAACTTCTCTTTTCAGATGGCAATGACCTTGAGATGACTCAGAAGGCACCATGGTGCTGAGAAGAAGTGACAGAGGAGTGCTCAGCACTGAAATATCTCTATCACATCTTCCAAGGATCAGGGTCCATTGTGGAAGAGGTGGTGGAAAGAATGTAATAGCCAAAAAAAGGGTAGGACTCCTTACAATGTGCTCCTCCAGACACAAAGTGGCCTGGATATTCATGACCTCATAGTGCCTCACACTACCTACACAAGACCATCATAATAGGAGGAAAAGATGATGACATCAAAATAAAAGAGAGACTGATTGAGAGTGGGAGGGGATATGATGGAGAGTGGAGTTTCAAGGGGGAAGATGGGGGGCAGGTAGGGAATTACCATGGGTTATTGTCTACAATTATGGAAGCTGTCAATAAAAGAATTTAAAAAAAGAAAAAAAATGTCACAAAAGACTTGAAAATGTCAGTGCCAGGCTTCTGCACACTGGTGTATGGTTTCCTGGTTTGCATTTGGTCTCTAACAGTGACATTTCTTTCCTTACAGCATGTGTGATCCTCTACCACTTGATGTAACCAGTGCATATATTATATAATCTTATGGTAGGCATAGTATCGTCAAGGATTAATATCACAAGGGTTATATTTAATTTTTTAATCTGTTCCTTCCTCCCATATGTAGTCTTCATGATCACAGAGATTTGTTTTGTTTCTAATTTTTAACTTTTTATTGACAACTTTCATAACTATAGACAATATACCATGATCATAATCTCCTCCCATTAGTCTCTTTTCCTCCTCCCAAATTCCCACTTCACTGAATTCTTTCTTTCCAACTAGACTCTCTTCTATTTTGATACCATCAGTTTTTCTTCTTCCTATTATGTAATTTTTTTGTAAGTAGCTTCAGCCTCAGTGAGGTCATGAATTTCAAGGTGACTTTTTGTCTGGAAGATAGCATTGTAAGCAGTTCTTTCCATCCTTTGGCTCTTCCTTTGGCTCTTACATTCTTTCTGCCACATCTTCTGCAATAGCTCTTGAACCTTAAAGGGCGTGATATAGATGTCTCAATACTGAGCACTCCACTATCACTTCTTCTTAGAACTTTGGTCAGTTTTGAATGACCCTAGTGGTCACTGTCATCTGAAAAGAGAAGCTTCTCTAAGCAAAAGTTAGAGCAGCATTAAGATATGGGCTTAAACATAAGCATTTAGCCTGGTGTAGTGGCTCACGCCTTTAATCCCAGCACTCGGGAGGCATAGGTGGGAGGATTGCTGTGAGTTTGAGGCCACCCTGAGACTCCATAGTGAATTCCAGATCAGCCTGGGCTACAGTGAGACACTACCTCAAAAACCCAAAACAACAATAACAACAAAAACCCATAAGCATTTAGAGGGCAATTTGGTGGATATAATATATACATCTAGACAGTACAGAAAATGGTACTAGTCCCCTGCCCCTTCCAAGGGTTATGACCTCCTCAGTTATAGGCTTGTGACTAGTTTTCAATACCAAGCATGAATTCCTTCCTATGGAGTGGTACTCCAGGCCAATCAGAGAGAAGTGGGTTTCCCCCATAACAGAGCATTGCATAAATTGGCACATTGGCCTGGTTGGCCAGCTGTAAAATTTGCAGGGTCTCCTGCTAGTCAAGACTGTTGATGACTTTTTTTCCCCAACAGGCCACATAGCTCTTTCCAGCAGTATGGCAGCTAGTTAACAGGGGCAGGTCTTCCAGTTTGGCTCCAGGTTGATTTCTCCAGGACCTGCAGCCCAAGCACATAAAGTCTGCAGCAACAGGATCTTACCTTCCAGTTCTGGTGAACAACCAAGAGCCTTATCAATAGCCTGCAATGTTTTGGGAGCATCAGAGATTCTCCCTGGCCAACAACTTGCTAGAGGGTATCTCAATCCTGGCACTGAAAAATTTCCAGTAACAACCAATAGTTCTGGGCACACCTTTATCTACTTCCATAGGACACTTCTGTCCAAATTCTCTCCTTTTAACAATATATATATATATATAATTTTATATTTTATAATTTATATTTTATAATTTTAACTATATATATATATATATATATATATATATATATATATATATATATATATATAATTAGCTAGAAAAGAAGTAGGTTTTGACATGGCTTATTCATCACATCTTAAATTTTGATTAACCCTTTTCTAGCCCTTTCCTCTCTTTCACTTCCTCCCCTGACTCCACTTAAGCAATTGCATTCCCTGTGCTCTGCCCCTCTACTTGTATACCTACTATACTTGTTTGTTTCTTTTTTTTTTTTTTTTTTTTTTTTGGTTTTTCAAGGTAGGGTCTCACTCTGGCTCAGGCTGATCTGGAATTCACTATGTAGTCTCAGGGTGGCCTCGAACTCTCAGCGATCTTCCTACCTCTGCCTCCTGAGTGCTGGGATTAAAGGTGTGCGCCACCACGCCCGGCTTGTTTTGTTTCTTGATGTATCTAAAATGCTGAGAATGCATTTGACACACAGTAGATTATTACTGAATGACAATAAAGATGATCCAAACCATTTGGAGATAGATGCAGTTTACATTTTTAAGTACTAGGTTTTTCTGCTTAAAAAGAGATATGGAGTCATTCGGTTCATAGCAAGAGTTGGGTTGGGGAAGGACCATCACTAGAGCAATGGTAATGGAGGATGGATCCTTTACCTCCTGGGATGAATCCTTGGCAAGGTTAGATAATAGAAACCACAAATAAGCATGGGGGAGGGAAGCTCTGGAGCAAGAGTGTTTGTACTTTACCTCCTAGGTGAAGCTTGAGAAAACAGAGAGGTCCTAAGATAGGACTCCTGTATAGAGTCCCCAGCAGATTAAGAATGGCACAAAGCTTGTGTGAATAGAAAAGAGTTGATGGCTCATTACCATCAAGTAGTGTGGAATAATGAATAGAGGAAGCTTTTTTTTTTTCTGCTCTTGAGAGGAGCAAAGACACAGCGTAAGGTGGCCAGGAAGCCTAAGAAGCCTTACCATACAAACAAGGAGCATTCAGATGACTAGCATGGCCCTGGTGCCCAGAAAGCAGGGTGGAGCATGCATGGCTCAAGAGCTGCAGCAGTGTCTGGCACCAGAAGGATAAGACATCTAGTCAGTTGTATTAGCAATGGACACAGCCTGTGGCCAAAGCAGACAAATGGGCAAAGCATGCTTGCTTCCAGTAGGTGCTCACTGCTTGAGCATCTGTGACTGAGTAGTTAAAAGGACAGAAGGGTGACTTTGGATTGCATTCCTGGACATGACTAGGCTAGGCTAAATTTTCTGCTTCACATAATATAGAGTTTTTTTAAAATTTATTTTTTATTTTTTAATTAGTCTTGTATTCAGCAAATGCAGGCAGTTTGGTACCATTATTAGGCTCATCCATGTCCTACCCCTCCCCATTGGCCCCTCCTTGTTGAGGTATATGGGTCGTGCATTGTGGAGTTAGCCCACAGTGTAACATAGAGTTTGAGAACTGTATTAGTCAGGGTTCTTGAGAGGAACACAACTGGTAAAATGAATTGTATTAAAAAGGGAACTTAGGGTGTGGGGTGAAACACAAAACTGGATCTAAATGGAACTGGTATGATAAAATCCTATATCCTGGAAGACAGACTAAAAGGATGAACCCTCATCAGGACCTTAGAGGGAACACCTGAATCAAAGAGCTAAGGTAGGCCAAGTTACAGGCAAATAATTTCCTAAAATTTCTATTTCTGTATACCCCATTTTGTGACTGAAAAATTTATCCCTACACTGTCTTACTGCCCTTTATCACTGTGATGATGTGGCCCCTGTTTGGGTCCATTTCCATGGCTGCATACTTCCACAGCCTCATCAATATCACCGGAACACTCACATGGCTGATGCCCAGCTTCTCCATCCCATGTCCACCTCTGAACCTTCCTGTTGGGGACTTGCCCCTGAAAGCTTCTTGTAAGCTGAGCAGACTCTGCCCTTGTAATGGCCTCCAGATAGCTTGTTGAGTAGTCTCTGTGTTGTGCCTCAATTTCCCAACCAATTAATGGAGTTTATTCCATTTTCCAAGCTCCTAGATGGCTTTGGAGGTTATAGACAGCTTTAGGGCACTAGACTAAAGAACACTAAGCTGGTCTCATGCAAACACAGACCTGATGTGAGAATCTTTAAGTTGTTTTAAGGATCAACTCCTTAGCTGCTATTTAGGTTCTTATATAGAGGACTCTCCAAACACTCCCTTGAAGTCTAATAAAATTCATCTCCTTTTTTAATAGAATAAATCAATTGTATTTTATTTACTTGCAATGAATTAATCTTAAAATTGAAATTTGTAAAATAGTTCCTTTCATAGTAATATCAAAAAGAACAAAATAAGAATAAATTTAACAAAATTAGTCAAAACTTACGCTCTGAAAACTACAAAGTTTTACAAAGTTTCAACAGATCTCAATAAACAGAAAGCCATTTCCTGCTCATAGAGCTGAAGATTTAACTTTGCTAAGACAGTAATACTTCCAAGGTTTGAATATGGTTTATCTTCCTGAACAAATGAAAGAATTTAATCACCAAGGCATAAGTTTATGGCATTAAGAGGGTGGAAATTTAATCCCATTATGGTACTTACAGGTAAGGCCTTTGGTGATGAGTACTAGATAAGATCATTATCCCCATGATGAAATACACCTTTTTTTCTGTATAAAGCAACCTGCTTCACACTTGCTTACTTGCCTGAGGCAAAAGCTAAGACCCTATTGCTGCAGACACCGTATGCTGCTGACACAGAGCATGGAAAGACCTTGTTGGAATGCAGAAGAAAGCCAGTCCCCAGACACGTAGATTGTTTACTATTGAAAAGCACTACATGAGCTACTGGGAGAAAATGGACAACAGTCTGAGCAGCCAGAGGTCTAATCTACTCAGAAGCAAATACCCTGACATTATGTACACACCAGTGCAATAGTGGTGCACAGCCTCAGTGGGTAACCAATAGCTTTCTGGTTGGCTAAGAGATCCCACTTAGTGTAAAGGAACCCATTTCTGGACTTTGGAACCAGATCAGAATCCTATGGAGACAAAGATTATGTTCTTCAGTGTCAAGCTCTCACTAGTCTTTGGCTAAAAGAGGGGTTACATACATCAAATTCTTCCAAAATTAATAATGTTTATCCCATTTAAACTATGCTGACTTCACTCTCTGTTGGAGAATCTGTTCTTTTTTTTTCAGAAGGTAGCAAGACCAGAGGAGATAAACTACCTCTCACACTTCAGCCAAACCATAGCTGAAACCAAAGAGAAATTGGGGAGATAAGCATGAGTGATGCTTCCATGCTGTTCTTGATAACTAGTGCCAGGGTGAGAAGACAGACCCTGAGGATACTCAACACCTGCCAAAGCAGAGATCCAGGGGCTCCTAAGAGATCATCACTGGAGTAGACTTAAAACTCACCCACGATGGTTCAGAAGAGGGAGCTGAAAGATTATAAGAACCACAGGTTGAGATATCAGGCCCAGAAGCATTTCCTCCATGCCAAAATAACTGACTGCTGCTCCCATAATGCATAAACCACAACCCCATGGGGAATACCTGCAACCTCACTGAGGAGCATCCCCAACGGAGTCAGGACCGGGATGAGGAAAAAGAGGGTACCAACACATGATGTATCCAAACGTAACATCTTTTAAATAATAATCATAATAATAAACATTTTAAAAAAGCAACCTGCTTCAGATATATTACTATAGCAACAAATAATGAATAATTAAACTCTTCAAACGTACTTAAAGATCAGTATAACCTTTTCAAAATCTCTGATAACTGACTCCATTTTGACAGCAAGAGCAATTTTGATATAATGACTAATTTAAGTTTCTGTTTCTCTAAGTTTCTATGTCTGAACTGGGGCCACAAATTTTTCCCTGGTTGCTGTTCCCAGGATTGTGTATTCATGTTCCAGGTAGTAGTTTAACTTAAGGGCTGGTCTGCTTCCGTCACCATGCTTGCTTGCCTCTGAATGTCCCCTACCCTGTGATTTCTATGGTTTTTGCCCTATAAAAGGAGCAGGAGAAGCTGACTTGAGGCTGCTCTCTACATCCCCCCCCCCCACCTTAGGGAGGCAGTCACTGGACATGCTC
Organism: Jaculus jaculus; assembly: GCF_020740685.1. Taxonomy (NCBI): domain Eukaryota; kingdom Metazoa; phylum Chordata; class Mammalia; order Rodentia; family Dipodidae; genus Jaculus; species Jaculus jaculus. The sequence goes on along the minus strand of NC_059107.1, from coordinate 83,107,321 downwards.
TACTGTGTACAATTAAAAGCTTGCTTCAGGGCTGGAGGGACGGCTTAGTGGTTAAGGAGCTTGCCTGCAACGCCAAAGGACCCAGGTTCTATTACCCAGGAGCCAAATCAGCCAGATGCACAAGGGGGCACACATGTCTGGAGTTCACTTGCAATGGCTGGAGGCCCTGCCCATTCTTTCTCCCTCTTTCTCTGTCAAATAATAAAAAAGATATTTAAAAAACAAGCTTGCTTCAATTTCTCCATAATTTGTGGTCAGTGGTCTTTAGTCTCACAAATTCTGGGTTAACAATAACTTGCTTTTTTTTAAAAAAAATTGGGAACTTTAATACATGAATATTCTGCAAGTTGGTCATATTCTCATTTGGGTTTTCCTCTTTTTCCCCTCAGCCCTGCCACCATTCCACTGAGGGCCTCAGTGGGGAATAGGTAATCACTGTGGGGCCAGGAATACACCAGTCAGTTCCTGTGGGGAGGGCAAGTGATCCATTGTACATCTTCCCACCTGTGGCTCTTTTCTTTCTGCCCCCAGCAATAGTGCCAGGGCATTGAAGAGCATGTTACGAGTCTCCCTTAGTGTGGAGCTCTCAGCAGGCTCTTATTTTCCACTTTGGTGAATTTTGAGTCTCCTTAGTGTGTGCTCTTACCTCCCTGGAGAAGTGTCTTTGGCTAGCAGTGAGAGTAGCACTCCTATTTAATTCATTACTTCCTCTGTAATGTTTCCTTAGCCCTGGGAGGTGTGATAGGGTTGTCTCATCTTGTACTAGGCACTAGGCTTTCTTTTCTTGTCACTCTGGTGGGTTTTGGATCTGCCCGCTATTCATTGCTGTCTTGAACATGAGGGGCTACTCAGCCTGCCTCAGTGCAGGCACACAGGTGTTCTCTCTGGGCTTCATGCACAGTAGAATGGCTGCACCTGTCTGGTTCAGATGCCTTAATTGACTTTTGCATTTGTTTCTTTGATCGCCCAACACTCCCTATTTCATCTTTTCTACTTCTATTTACTGTACCATCCCTGGGTCTAGTGTTTTCTTTCCTCCACTTTTTTCCTGTGCCATAGCTCAAATCCAGAGTCTCTTACATACTAGGTAAACTTTCTACATCTAAGCTACACTCCTAGATTTACCTCCTTTTTGAAATGTTGCTTAACTCCTAGGCCTAAGTTCAGGGACTCTCACAGAAAAAAGTGGGGCTGGACAGACGGCTTGGTGGCTAAAGTCACTTTATTAAAAAAAAGCCTATCAGTCCAGGTTTGATTCCCCAGTACCCACATAAAGCCAGATGTACAAAGTAGTGTTTTTTTGCAGTGGCAGGAGGCCCTAGCATGCCCATACTTATTCTTTATGTGTCTGCTTCTTTTCCTCTCTCTTAAATAAATAAATCAAATACTTTTTAAAAAGTATGTGAGACATCTCCACCATACCCTCCAAGGTTCAGGGTCCATTGTAGAGGAGGTGAAAGAAAGAATGCAAGAGCTTAAGGAAGGGGAGGAGTACTTACCAAACTGTCACCAAGACACAAAGTGGCTATGGTATCCTTGACCTCCCAGGGAGTAGACGGGCTGGGGGGTGGGGGGACTTGGGAGGGTAAAAGAGAAGAGAAGGTGGAGGGAGGGGAATTTTATGGTATATTGTTTATGGAAGCTATCAATAAAATGTTAAAGAAATCAAAAGGGGAAATCAAACAAGTGTGCATATCACGTACACAAAGTCTCATTAGCCAAGGCTGGCCTTTAACTCCTGATCCTCCTGTTCCCACATCCTGAATCCTCAGAGTCCATGCATGGGCCACATGCCCAGTAGGCATGCTTCTTCCAAATCACACATTCTTTGGTTGTTCATTTTTGTGCCTACTACTCCTCTGGCCTGTGAGATACTCAACGGGAAGAACAAATCTATTTTTACTTATTATTTATGTGTGTGTGTGTTGTACATATGAATGTATGCAGACGTGTGTGCCCTGTGCATGCACATATTGGGACCAGAGGAGAAAGTCGGATGTCCTCCTCTATCACTTATCCACATATTTCCTTGAGATGGAATCTCTCTCTGAATCCAGAGCTATAGTTTTTGTGGTTCTCTGGCCTCCACTCCCCACAAGACTGGGGATGCACAGGACAAGCATGTATTACAACACCCAGCTATTTACCTGGCACTGAAGAATCAAACATGGCTGGCCTTAGGCCCTCATGCATGCATAACAAATATTTGTTACTGCTGACCCCTAGTTTTCAAGTTTATTTTGAATCATTTTTGGTGTGCCCTGCATCTTCCTGCAAGGTGTGTGTGTGTGTGCATGTGTGTGTGTGTGTGTGCATGAGCTGTGTGGAGGGGGGAGGGGTGGAGAGCCTGGGAATCACATGACCTTGGAGTCTTTTTCTGGATTGTGATGGTGCTTGAGCAAACTCCATTTTCCATTTCCACCTGAGTCCCAAGGAAGGTTTATTTCACGAGAACACACAGGAGTTGATTCCAGCCTGGTAATATCCTTAGATTCTCACACCCAATTCTACTCTATCAGGAGCCTTGCTCCTGGAGAGTGAGTACATGGTAGCCCTATCAGTCCATTCTAGGTATCTTCCTGGCTACCAAGGCTGCAGCTCGGGTTGATAGGGAATGGATAAAGGTGGAAAAGAGTGGAGGAAGGAAGTATTCCACAGCGCCCCTCACTAACACTGGGGCTAAAGTAAAAATTATGCTGGAATGATTTGTCATGCCCTTGCTCTCTACTTGTTGCTGTCCTGACAGATCTTTACATCTGAACATGTTTTCAAAAGTGAGAACCCATTGAGGAGGAAATATAGAACCATTGCTCCATTTCCTGGGTACAATTCATGTGCAGCTTTGATGGGTGAAGTGAAATGACACTCTTGAGTACTGACAGGCTTCTGGGTGCTCCCTATTGTTAAGGCAGCTCCTTGCTCCAGCCTGGGAAGACAGAAAGGGGAGTTGGAGGGGCTCAGTGCCCAGAGGAGATAGCGTCAGATAGGGAATGGAATGTTTTAGTATCATATAAATCATGTGGAGGAAGTTATGTTTTATTTATGTTCATTTTTGAATTTATTTGAATTTTTATTGCAGATATTTTTCAAAAAAGCAAGCATTGGAGGCAATCCTGGGGGAACAAGCCCCTCAAAGAATGTGTTGGGGCAGACTCGGTTAGTTGAGGAGATGAAAATGACTCATTTTAAAGAGCAGTCTGAAGTTGGCTCTTGGAGGGACCAAGTCCCAGTGAAACTAAAAGTTTTAAGTCATGACAAATGAAGTACCTGGTTTTAGAAGGCTTTGGTATAAGTTGCACAGTGCCTCAGAAGAGGAGAGGAGTCCAGGCTGGCAGGCGGAACTGGAACTGGAGATGAATCTCAAGAAGGGGTTAGCTCATTGTAAGGACCACGCTGCCTGCTAGCTTTTCACAATTCTATGGTTTAACTGAGCCTGCATTTGTATCACTCACCACCCAGCTCTTAGTGCAGGGGAACAGCTCTTTATTCTTATTTTATTATTTTTTTTATTTCTTGAAGCAGTGTCTTACTTTATTTCAGGTTGACCTGGGGCCTCAAATTCATGGCTCTTCCAGCCACCTTTCTTACCAGTGCATACCATCTGGGTTGCTTTCTCAGCAGGACTGACATGGCAGTGCTCATTGAAGAGGTGAGCTGGAAAGACAGTGCTGTGTGCCCTATAGTCAAGTCCGTTTTGTGGGCACACATGACCCTGTCCACATATTGGGTTGTAAAGGAATTTAATGCAGTTGGAACTAAATGAATAGTGGGTTTCCTTCTGTAACATACATAGTTTTTTTTCCAAGAATGTTTCCTTTTTGTTTGATTTTCAGTTTAGTCATTGGGGAAAATTTTCTCTCATAAATAAGGGATAGTACATGGAGACAAGGAGTATTTCTTCTCTCTGCACTGAGAAGGGAGCAGGGAAAAATCTGAGGGTAAGAGATGCCCCTACTGGCTGATGGCACTTTTCTTGTTTCTCCTAATTTCATAGTTCTCCCTTGTTTGTGACAATGCAATTAAAAAAAAGCTGGTGCAGGAGGGAAACCATGCCTTTGAGATAAAAATCAAATAAGGACATTTTTATGGGTAAGAACTATAAATTCTAAGGTTAAAAAAAGTAGTTTGGATAACAAAGTTAGGTGCCATTTATCAGTGATTATGGTATAGAACTATGCTCAGAATGTGGTGTTTATGCACTGTACTGATGAATTCAACCCACATTTATTGAGCTACTAATGTATGCCAAGCGTTATGGGGCCATGATCATCAACAAACATGACCTGTGTATATATTCACACAACTCAGAAGAGTGTGTGGGAAATATGGCTCAAAACCATGAAAGCTCAAGCCCCAAGTATGAAGTCAGAGGTTCTAATGATGCTGTTCTTTAGGGTCATCTGGGGGTTGAGGGCTAGCCTGTGTTTGAGAGATACTGATAGCCAATGCCTACCAGAGACCAGTTTAATCAGAATCACTGAGCATAGGGCCAGGGATGAGTTTTCTTTGAAAGTTCTCTGGAAGTAATAATGTATAGCTGGGGCTGAGGGACAGGCAGCAAGGTCCCACTGGTTTGGCCAGGGACAGCATGTGATCCATTGAGTCAGAGGAGTGTAGTAGATTAAGAATGAGTCAACTTGGTCTCCATGTCACCTTCTCAACTGCCAGTTATTATTAGAAGGAGTGTGCTCCTTCAGGACTCATCTTTTCTTAGCACAACCTTTGCTTCAGGCTTCTCCATTTCCTGAAAAGTCTTATCAATGGTCCTAGTTTGAAGACAAATATGTGATCCTAGAAGGCTTTTCACTCCATAAACTACTATGGGCTGTGTAACATGTGTGCTTTGTAATTTCACTCACGATGTTTGTTATATACGCTGTAGTAACAGGAGTGACAGAGGAAGCGCGGGGATGGATAGGAGCACCACCCACGGCTCCTGTGGTCCTCTCAGAGGACAGCAAGTTATCGCTTTGTTTTCAAATAATGTAGTTGGTAATAAGTTTTTGGATGTGTGTGAGCTGTAAATTGTTCTGAAAATTGAACTGAAGATACAATATCGTAAATCTCTTCAGTGGTGGTAGAATATTTATGGGGCGAGCAATCTAATCACTTATGTGGCTGTGCTGAGTCTGACAGCTGACTGAACAGGATCCCATACGGAGGAGCTATGCCCATTAGGAAATTCCTCCAGGTGAGCACTTGGCTAAGTTTGAAGGACTATTTTAAATGGGGGTAATCAGATGATCCACCCCTTAGTAAAGTCAGTTTGGAGTCATTCGTGAGGCAGATGGGATGTCTGGAGCAGATGTTGCTGGAAAGGTCGAGGTGAGGAGAGGAAAGGCGAGGGGAGGGAGGATGCGCAGTGTCTTCTTGGGCAGCCTCCTCTCCTGGATTCTGTGTAATTTGTTCCTAGAATCAATTCTTGTTTATTCTGGGAACTCACAATCCTAAGAAAATACTTCATTAGATATGTTTTGAAACTTACTATCACCACCATAAATACCTCTGTGTGTGAGTAATGAAACAGAACCAAAAGAGGTAGCAAAATCATGGCCAGTTGTGAGAAGTGACACCATCATAATTTTTCTTTCAAATAATGGCTATTATTTAAAATCCCAATAATTTCTATTTAGTGATTTTAACTTGTTTTCAGGAATATACTTTTTCAAGCAAAAGAAAGACTTGTAGGAGGATAAAGCAATTCCACTGCTTGGAAAATGAATCACTTCACCCCAAAGTGTCCTGTTCTTTCCTGCCATTGTGTGGATGCAGCACAAGCAGAGAACTGAGCATCCTGATCTCCCCCAGTTCAGTGTTCCTGGATGTGCCGTCACCTGCACTGAGCACCCTGGTGTCCCTCAGTTCACACTTCCTGGACATGGTGTTATCTGTATTGAGCTCCCTGGTCTCCCCCTTTCACTCTTCCTGGATGTGCCGTCACCTGTATTGGGCATCCTGGTCTCCCTCAGTTCCCACTTCCCAGACATGGTATCATCTGTACTGAGCATTCTGGTCCCTCCTGGCTCACTCTTCCCGGATTTGCTGTCATTGACTGGTAATATGTAGCCATGGATGACCTTGAATTTGTGGCCCTCTTGTCTCTGTGTCACTTGTGTTGGGCTTAAAGGTATGTCTACCTCTATTGGTGACCATTCAGTGATTAATTTTTATTATCTGACCTCTCCTTTAACATCTTGTAATATGTAAATAAATGTCACAAAGCAAGAATTTAAATTTTTTCATTGATAAATCCACAGTGGGGAGAACAGTGGTAGCACAGACTGCATGCTCAATACATGTTGGATGAGTGAATCCACTTCATACAGCCTGTGGACTGATCGGGTGGTCTGCATAAGCTATCTATAACATCATGCATCTTGCTTAACTAGGTGCCCAGTAACCTCTGCTACTGGACAGATGAAAACAAAGACACCAGCTTTAACCCAGCAGTACTTAATTCTGGGAGTCCATGAATTTTTTAAATCTTTTTTTCAATTTTTTTTATTAACAATTCCATGATTATAAAAAATATCCCATGGTAATGCCCTCCCTCCCCCCACTTTCCCCTTTGAAGCTGCATTCTCCATCATATCCCCTCCCCCTCTCAATCAGTCCATGAATTTGTTTGGAGAAAGTGTTTATATTTATTTTAATTTAGATGAAATTTAGCATTTTTCAGACATAAATGTAGGCAAAACCCCTCAGCTCTCTGAAATATAAATCACAGATTTTAAACTTTACAATACTTTCATTACACCTGAAAATTGTTATTATACTTATCTCCAAATTTTATCATTTAATTCAATAATAAAGAATCACATTTATTGCTTCCTTTTGTAATTGTCAAAGAGAAAAAGGAAGAGAGAGAGAGAGAAAGAGAAAGAGGAGAGGAAAGAAAGAAAGATAAAGGCAGAGAAAGTCCACAGTGTATTTTTCCCTGGTTTCTCTCTATCCTGGCTGAATGCCTCCTCTCTTGTGTGTGTTTGGGTTGGGGGGAGGGCTGGTATTCTCTCAGGCCCTTATGACCCCATTAGGTCATGGCTGGTGATAACTTTCTGCTATTGCTAGCTTCATGGTGTTTCACATTTTGGTTGTCTTAATCTGCTTTATACCTGTATAAATACCACATAAAATATTCCCCTAAAGTCTCTTTTGAATACACCATGTATTTCCTACCAAGATCCTGACTGATACCTCTGCAGATGAGATGCAACTGCTCTCTCTTAAATCCTTTCTCCTGTAGGGCACTTCTTGTACTGTTGGATTTCCCCTATGAGACAAAAAATGCAATTACTCTCTCTCAGCCACTATTCTAAATGCTGGAAGTACAGAGATGGACAAGATAAAGTCCTGTCACCTTGAATTAAAGTAGTGAAAGTAGACACTTTGAGAAGTCAGTTACATGTAGCTTAATAATCAATCCCTCCTTATCAGTGGTTTTGCTCTCCAACATTTCAGTTAAAAATATTAAGTAGAAAATTCTAGAAATAGTTTGTGTTAAATATCTTTTATTATAGTATTTAAAAATTATTTATTTATTTTTATTTATTTATTTGAGAGTGACAGACAGAGAGAGAAAAAGGCGGTTAGAGAGAGAGAGAGAAAGAGAGAGAGAGAGAGAGAGAGAGAGAGAGAGAGAGAGAGAGAGAATGAATGGGGACACCAGGGCATCCAGCTACTGCAAATGAACTCCAGATGTGTGTGCCCCCTTGTGCATCTGGCTAACGTGGGTCCTGGGGAATCAAGCCTCGAACTGGGGTCCTTAGGCTTCACAGGCAAGAGCTTAAGCACTACGCCATTTCTCCAGCCCTCTTATGGTATTTTATAGTTATATTTCATTAGCAGTCATTAATCTCTTACTGTGCTTAATTTATATATTAAATACTGTGGTACTTTGAATCAGATGTTCCCTATAAACTCATGTATTTTGAATGCCTAGTCCTTAGCTGATGACAATTTGGGAAGTGGAGCCTCACTAGAGGAGGTGTGTTGTTGGGGACAGGCTTAGGGGTGTTATAGCCAGCACCCCCTTGCCAGAACTTGGCTGACTCTCCTGTTACTGTTTTCCACCTGCTGTTGGCCAAGGAGGTGATGTCCAGCCTCTGCTCTATCATCTTTGCCTGCCATCATGAAGCTTCTCCTCAAGACTGTAAGCCAAAATAGAAATCTTTCTTCCCATAAGCTGCTTTGGGTCAGGTGCTTTGTCCCAGCAGTGAGAAGATAAGTGCAACAAATACTGTCAAATATCTACATCTATATCTGTATCATTTATATCTATATCATCTATATCTATATCTACATCTCTATCTCTATCTATATCTATCTTTCCTTCTAATGTATGTATAGGACATAATGATGTAAATAGGGACAGCAGGGGGTTGGCCAGATGGCTTAGCAGTTAAGGCGCTTGCCTGTAAAGCCCAACAATCTGGGTTCAGTTTCCCAGTACCCATGTGAAGCCAGATGCACAAAATGGCACATGCATCTAGAGTGTATTTGCAGTGGCTAGAGGCCCTGGTGAGCTTAGTCCCTCTCACTGTCTATCTCTTTCTCTCTGTCTCTTTCTGCTTGCAAATGAATAAGTAGGAACTTAGTTAAGAAATAGGAGCTGGGCGTGGTGGTGCACACCTTTAATCCCAGTACTTGGGAGGCAGAGGTAGGAGGATCACCAAGAGTTCAAGGCCACCCTGAGAAAAACAACAACAACAAAGGAAGAAAGAAAGAAAAGAAAAAGAAAGAAAGGAATAGAGGCAGTACTGTATTTGACTTCAGGTTTCACTGGGGGTTTGGAATGCATCACCTATGGACAAGGATAGCTGTAATTCATTTTACCCACATACTACCTTGTGGTACTGAAAGGATAAAAGTTGCCCTATTTCTGCTGCCCTGTTTTCTAGCTGCTCTGCTAACCTGCCTTTTTAAGCTTCTGTAATATGGCTTGCTTGCTGCTGCACTGAATCACAGAACTGCCATTTTGCAACTGCCTCCATTTTGTAAAAAGTATGCAACCGCCTCCATTTTGTAAAAAGTATACCATGAGGACCTGACCTTTTGTATGCCCTACCCAATCAGAGGGACCCACACGAGCCCACCCCGTGGGCCCCACCCAATCAGAGGGAGCCACGGCTGAAAAGCCCCTATGACTCTGCATACCTGTGGTTTTAGTCTTTATAAGCTGACCAAACTCCTGGCTAGGGGCTCTTCACCCCCCCCCCCCCGCGAGAGGAATCTGTGTTGAGCCCCGATGCATCGGATTCAATAAACCTCGTGTGGTTTTCATTGAGAGCGTCCTGCGTGAGTGTTCTTGGGGTTGCGTAGACAGCCCTGAGCGGGGACCCCTCTGGGGAACCCCACATTTGGTGCGTTGGCCGGGAAACTCTACAAGACCCCAGACCTCATCTAGGACCCCTCAGAGGTAAGAGGCGCCTCCTGTCTTGTCTGTGTACGTCTTTACTTTTATCTCTGTCCTCTGGAAAAATTCTCAATTTCAACCGGTTTCAGTATCTGGATGCCTTCCCTTTGGGTGCTCTGAGTCAGGGCTGACGGGCCTGAGGACCACCAACCAACAATCTGGAGGATGCTCCTGATTGCCCCCAGGAGACAGGTTTTTCTGTCTCCTATCTGAAGAACTCGGATCGAGTTCGCCTCTGTCGGGAAATATCATCTGGGTCCCGCTCGCCGCCATCTGCTTCAGTTTCATTTTTACTCGAGCAGCGATTGGGCCACCTTTGTCTCTTTGTTCTCGGTGTTCTCCAGATCCTTTTGTTCTCCTATCTCTTTTATTCCCCTCCTAACATGGGACAGACTATCTCAACCCCTTTGGACTTGACTTTAGCTCACTGGACTGACCTTAAGAGCCGAGCTCATAATTTATCTGTTGAAATAAAGAAGGGAAAATGGCAAACTCTATGTGAGGGAGAATGGACTATGTTTAATGTTGGATGGCCCCGAGGAGGGACCTTTAACCCAGATCTTATTCAGGCTGTTAAACAGATCATCTTGCAGGAGCCCGGAGGCCACCCCGACCAGATGCCTTACATTTTTACCTGGCAGGATCTTATCCAAGACCCGCCTTCCTGGTTGAAATCCTGGATTCCTCCCCAGCCCACTAACAGTAGCCCCTTGGGGACCTCAAAAGTTCTCATTGCAGGACCCCCCCCGGGAAGAAAAGAAGATTTACCCGGACATTCAGACGGAGCTCCTCCTCCTGGATTCACCACCACCCTACCCGCCAACCCACACCCCCACAGCTCCTCCTCCTGCCCCCTCACCAGAGGGGGCACAGTGGGGCCCAGCCACGGGGACCCAAAGTAGGCAAGCGCTGTCTCCTGATACTACCATTGCCCTACCACTCAGGGCTATAGGACCCCCACCCCCTTTAGGACCAGGGGATGATCCAACTCAGAGACCTCTGCCACCCCTACAATATTGGCCTTTCTCCTCCGCAGACCTTTATAATTGGAAGGCCAACCACCCTCCCTTCTCGGAGGACCCCTCAAAATTAACTGCACTCATGGAATCCCTAGTTTTCTCCCACTAGCCCACATGGGACGATTGCCAGCAGTTACTCCAGACCCTCTTCACGACCGAGGAGAGGGAAGGTATCCTGTTGGAAGCCAGAAAGAACGGCCCTGGTGATGACGGGCGCCCAACATGGTGGCTCGAGGCACGGACCCCTGCCGGACGGAAAGCCCCCAGCACATGAGCTCCAGAGTGTTCCTGAATGGTCACTGCTTCTCCGCCCAAGAAGACGGCAAGACCTGGTAAGTTTTCCCTCTTCATTCCGTCCCATCAAGATGGGCCATTCATTGTCTAAAGAGGCTTCTTTCATAAAGGATTTAAAAGCCTCTCTCAGAGAGCGAGGAATACGGGTAAAGAAAAAGGATCTTATACAGTTTTTTATTTTTGTTGATAAGACATGTCCATGGTTTATGATTGATGGACCTAACATTCATCCCAAGAAATGACAAAGGGTCAGTAAAGAATTAAATCAAAAACTTACTACTGAAGAAATGGCAAAGAGTCAACACCTCTGTCTCCTGCGTGAGATATGTGTCGACCCCAGAGCTCTGGTTTCCTGAATAAAGCCTCATGCTTTTGCAGCAAGTTGGGTCTCCTGTGTGTCTTTGGGTGCGTGCTATCTCGAGACTTGAGTGAAGGTCTCCCTGTGGGGGTCTTTCAATTGAGGACTCGTCCAGGGATTTGCACGTCTACCCAGGACTCTGGAGACCCCCTTGGAGGTAAACAATGTAAATGTCTGCAGCGCTGCTTGTCTGAGTGTTTGTCTGAGTGATTTCTGTGATTTCTGTTGCTCTGATCTGTTTTAATTTCGGTTTGGGCAGCTGTTGTTCAGGACCGTGAGGACCTGACAATGGTGGTTGGCAGGACCACAGGCTGCAATCCTGGGGGACGCCCCAGGATCTGAGGAGAGTCAGGGTTGCTGACAGTCTCCTATCTGGTAAAGGAAGATTGTGTATTTCTCCTTCAGGAGAAACCACAGAGGCATCTTCCATCTGAAACTGCGTTTGGTTTTCTGTTCTGGACACATCGGAGGCATCATGGTTTTTGGTTTCTTTTTGTCAGTATCTATTTTGTGTTTGTTTGTGGACTCTTGTTTCTAATTATGGGACAGACTATGATGACCCCCCTGACTCTGACGGTATCTCATTTCTCTGAAGTTAGAAGTAAGGCTCATGACTTATCTGTAAAAATTAAAAAAGGTAAATAACAGACTTTCTGCTCCTTTGAGTGGCTGCCAGAGGGAGCATTTGATCTAACCATTATTTCTGCTGTTAAGAATATTGTTTTTCAGAAGGGACCCATTCTCACCCAGATCAACAGCCATACATCCTGGTCTGGGAGAGCCTAGTGATGGATCCCCCGGCATGGGTCAAGCCCTGGATCCACCCCCGCCATGGTCAGGCTCCCGAGTCCTGGCAGTGGCCCAACAAGCCACGAGAAAACCAAGCCGAATGGCCACAGACCCCTCGGCTCAGCCCAAAATATATCCTGAAATAGAGGACCCTCCCGAGTGGCCCTCTGCCCTGATTCCATCTCCCCCACCTTAGCCCCCTGCTCTCCCCGCTCCAGCTTTGGCTGAGGGAGGAGGAGATGGGCCCACTGCAGGGACTAGAAACTGAAGGACCTGATTCCACCATATAAGCCTTGGTCCTCCCCCTGACCCTAGCATGTCTCAGGCCCAAATGAGCAGCCTACCTAGCTCCCAAATGAGATTGATGTGGGATTCCCTCTCACCCGACCTGAATGGAATTACAACTCAGCAGAAGGTAGGGAGCAACTGACAGTCTACTGCCAGGCTCTGATGGCAGGTCTCAGGGGGGCTGCTCGCCACCCCGCGAATCTGGCTAAGGTAACCTCCCTCTATTTTTTTAGAATGCTTGATGGAGGCTTCCTGGAGATATACTCCTTTTGGCCTTACTTCTCCGGGTCAACAGGCAGTGATAACAATGACATAGATAAGGCAGTCCGCTCCAGACATTAAAAAGAAATTACAACATCTGGAGGGTTTACAAGATCTAGCTTTGACAGACATAATTAAGGAAGCTGAAAAGGTTTATCATAAGAGAGAGAGAAAAAGAAAAAAAAAAAGGAAGCAAAAGAGAGAAAAAATAATGGGAAAAGGAGACAAGAAAGGAACTTAAATAGGATATTGGCTGCAGTGATAAAAAAAAATTTTCAGGCTGAAGTATGTTGGGATAGTTTGTTTGAGCTTTATCAAATTTAAGTCATAGGTAAAACATAAAATTGTTTTATGTTAATAAAAATTTCTGTGGTGCATGAAATCAATAGTTATCAAGTTTAAGCCAAAATCATTGTTTGTCAAATAATGTTTTTTTCTTTCAAAAAGATTTATCAAGGGTTATATTAATATTTAGCTAGCTGTTTGGGCTCAGAAAAGACCAGATTCTACTCTGTTATATGTAAAGTAACTGTCTCAATTTTGGCATCTTAAGTCCAGTGCTTATAACAAAATTAACCCTTAAGACATATTCCCTACTTTAGGGCACAGCCTCATGCTCAAACAATGGTCCTCATATGAAAAAAAAAAAAAAAATCAAGCTCCATGGTTCTGTTTCCAATGTTCTCTGGGTAATTTGTACCCACACAGGTATCTGAACTAATCAAAGATGTTTTCACACAGGTGCTAAGACCTTATACTGTCTTACTTGTTTTCTAGGTTAAATAAGTTAAGTTTGTAAATCAACTGGTACTATTTTCAAGACTGGTAACAGGTTCTGCCTATACTTATAAATGTTGGATATTTAAAATGGGAGATGTGCCTACTTTCTATACCTCAGATATATATATGACTTATGCTACCACAGTACAACAAAAATTTTAAAGATAGGACAAAATGATTTTAGAAGCCCTGTGCCATTCTTTAGTTAAGTCTATTTCAGTAATTAAATGTGCTCTATATGTATGTACATCCAAGCTGGTGTAACTTCCTTTCTAAGTGTGTTAATCACCTATGTAGAAGCCAAAGCCAATTGGAATCATCGGAGTAAAAAGTGTCAATATTTTGGCCTATGCTCCCATGTCATGAGGCCACTGGAGATGATGGGACACTTCTACACTGGCCCCTGGTAAGTCACCTGTCTTCCTGAGCAGGGAGGATATGGAGACCCAAACAAAAGTGGTGTACAATGTAAAACAGGAGAGTCACAATTGAGAAGCAATCAGTCCTCCTGACTTCCCAAAGAAGGGAAAACTACTTGGCCAGCATGGCCCTGACTCATCCTAACAGGCAAAAGACACCAGTAAGCTATGGGGCTACTCCTGTGTCCCTAAAGTCTCTTTGGAGAGCCATTAATGACCTCCAAAATTAATCCTTAATTAACTTTTGGCTATCTACAAGGTCTTAAACACTCAGAGAGAAATGTATAACCAAAGATAAAAAAAATAGCTCTTTATTATTAAGATTAAATGTTATGTATATGTTTCTGATAACTCTGCTACCATCTCATCTGTTTTACAAGCCATGTTAAATACTACTGTGCCATTTAATGAACAGTTCTGAAAGAAAATTTCAGCCAGCTCATCCTCAGATGGTCCTGAGATGATCCAAGCCTGTCTACAAAAAGACCAGTTTGCTGTGTGTTCACTTCTCAGTAACTCCTTACTTTTATTCTTTCTTTCCAAAGTTATCTTTCAAGATTATCTTCCTACACTCTGGGGTACATTAAAATAGTTCCCCTCTCTAGGAGAGATTCTCTAACTGCAACAAGTCTCCACTTCGTGTCCCGTTCAGCAGGAAGTAGTAAATGATCTGATGTCTTCGACCCAGTCCCCTAAAGCAGTTAGAGTGTCTTCTCATGAGAGGGAGAAATAAAAGGGAAATAGACTGTCTATGCCATACGTTCCTGTTGTCATAGATAAAGTTTACTTAAAATAAGTTTATTTAAAGTTCCTCAAATAAAATTATAGAGCTTGGTTGAAATGCCATACAGATTAAAAGTTCTAGGACCTCCCTTTTATGAGGGAATTGCCATCCTTACATCTCCTGTGTCTACTAACAGTGCAGAGGGATTATTCTGGCATTCTGCCCCAGAGGGGGGTATTACTCTTGCATCCATTTCCGGCCTCGGACTGTGTCTATTAGGCCCTGATATGCTCCCTCCTCTGACTCTTGAACCGGTATGCAACCAAACTGCTATTATCAATGACTCCTTTATATATACTAAAGCCCCTAGTAACTCCTATCTTGCTTGTTCCATGGGGCTGACTCCCTTTATTGTCAACAAGGACTTTTTACAGACTAAGGACTATTGTGTTGTAGTTATAGTTTTGCCACGATTTTTCATTCATGATTCTGAAAGTTTTACATCTACTATAGATCAAGGCATTGCCATTAAACCAAATAGAGAGCCTTTAACTGCCCTCACCCTGACTGTGCTCCTGGGACTTGGTGTTGCGGGAGTGGGAACAGGCATTGCCTTGCTGGTAACCTCCCAACAGCATTTTTCACAACTCAGTGCCTTAGTGGACAGAGATCTTAACCTCATACATGAGGGGATACAAGATCTCAAAGATTCTTTGGCCTCGCTCTCTGAGGTTGTACTTCAAAACCAGAGAGGGCTAGATTTGGTGTTCTTAAAGGAAGGGGGACTCTGTGTAGCCCTCAAAGAAGAATGTTGTTTTACTTAGATAAGACTGGGCTAATACAAAATAGCCTTGATAAAGTTAAAAAAAAATCTAGAGGAAAAATTGGTTTTCCACATCTCCCTGGCTAACTACTTTGCTTCCCAGTCTTTTAGGCCCTTTTGTTGGATTCCTTTTGCTTATCTCCTTTGGCCCCTGGGCCTTCAGACGACTAACCAGTTTCATTAAGAGTCAGGTAGATTCTGCAATCAAGCCGGTTACTACCATCGCCTCGCACAGAAGAAACATCTGCCGCTGACCTGCCAAAAGAACAAGACAACCCCCCATTTCGACCCTTAATAATGGGGTTGGGTGTTGCAGGAGCAGGCACCGGCATAGCTTCCCTTGTCACCTCCAACCACTCAGCTTAGCAATAGACAAGGATCTACAAGAGTTACAGTCAGGAATGCAGAACCTAAAGGACTCGGTTTCTTCACTTTCAGAGGTTGTGTTACAGAATAGAAGAGGCCTAGATTTATTATTTTTACAACAGGGGGGACTCTGTGCAGCTCTAAAAGAAGAGTGCTGCTTCTATGCAGACAAGACTGGATTAGTAGAAAACAGCTTGCAGAAAGTACGAGGAAGCCTAGAACAACGCAAACGGGAGAGACAACAGAACCAGTCTTGGTATGAATCTTGGTTCACCAGGTCCCCCTGGATGACTACTTTGATCTCCACCTTGCTAGGGCCACTTATCATCTTAATTCTCCTCTTCACCTTTGGTCCATGCATAATAAATAGATTAGTTACCTTTATTAGAGAAAGGATCAGCACCGTCCAAGTCATGATACTTAAACAACAGTACCAGTCTCTTGCAGAAACTGAAATTCCATGATTGGAATTATGACAAAGAAAAGGGGGAAATGAAAGGATAAAAGTTGCCCTATTTCTGCTGCCCTGTTTTCTAGCTGCTCTGCTAACCTGCCTTTTTAAGCTTCTGTAATATGGCTTGCTTGCTGCTGCACTGAATCACAGAACTGCCATTTTGCAACTGCCTCCATTTTGTAAAAAGTATGCAACCGCCTCCATTTTGTAAAAAGTATACCATGAGGACCTGACCTTTTGTACGCCCTACCCAATCAGAGGGACCCACATGAGCCCACCCCGTGGGCCCCACCCAATCAGAGGGAGCCACGGCTGAAAAGCCCCTATGACTCTGCATACCTGTGGTTTTAGCCTTTATAAGCTGACCAAACTCCTGGCTAGGGGCTCTTCACCCCCCACCTCCTGCTAGAGGAATCTGTGTTGAGCCCCGATGCATCAGATTCAACAAACCTCGTGCGGTTTGCATTGAGAGCATCCTGCGTGAGTGTTCTTGGGGTCGCGTAGACAGCCCTGAGCGGGGACCCCTCTGGGGAACCCCACAGTACACTCCACAAACAAAAATACAACCACACAGCAACAATAACTAGTCTGAGTGCACAGCCTGGAATGAATTGAGCTGGGATTCTAGTCTAGACAATCTGACTCCAAAGTACTTCCTTGGAACCATGTCGCTCCGCTGCCTCTGAGTAGTTTTATACCTTTGCAATAACTACCATAGTGAGTACTCAGCAGATACTTGTTGACCTGCTTTGAGTAAACAGTCCACGTAGGAAAGGAAGACAATTGTGGCATTATGCATTCTGTAGGTTCAACCAAATTTTACTTTCAGTAGCTTTAAGAATAGTTTGGTTTTCTAGTATTTTATATTCCTTGGAAATGTTTATCAATAGTAGCAGGGGGTAAGAAATAAATTCTCTTCCCCACTTGGCTGAGCTAAATATGTGGCCACATGTCTGCATCTTTATCTCAAACTAAACAGGGAGCAGCCTCCCCTGTGGCACAGCATGCTCCATGGACAGTATTTGCAACAAAATGTTTAGTTCCAACAGAATCATTCCCACCTTCTATTCATTAGTGGGATCCCATATAAGTGTTCACCACAGCTGTGACTTTTTCTCCTGGTGAATCATTCTGTTTGAAATATAATGTACTCAAAAAGCAAAAACTAGTTAGAAATCACTGTAATGGTTTTCTTGAAAGCTATTGTTAATTTAGGGCCCAATTAAAACTGGAAATCCAATTATTGCTGAATAACATAATTGCAAGAAAGTAACTTGAATTGCATGTATACCAGTAATTAAGGAGAAGTTTTAATAATAGAAATCCATATGAACCTAACCTATAAGGAGAGGGCAAAAGCCTAAGGATGGGCTCCAGGGTGAGTCAGGGCAGGCAGTTGGTGCTCATGTGAGGACAAGGTAAATGCATGCTTTAAGAACACAAGGATGATATGGAATCTCTATCCTGTGAAGCATCAAACACACTGGGTGAGCCTTGAAGTATTAAACACCAGGACAGTTGTTAGGCACTCTAGATGTTATTGAAGGCCATTGGTAGTATAAATGTCAAAGGCTGTGCTTTTCCAGTTCAAACTAACTCTGATTCAGTCCTCATGGTCAGCCTCACTGCACTGATTCTGCTGTTTGTGGTGGAGTGGCTGGCTACTGAAGCACTGGGCTTGGAGCACCAGCAGGTATGTACAGTATGTCAGTTATTAAGGGAGCATCCCTGGTGGAGGCAAGGTCTTGCTGCTGGCTGGTCTGATATATTTCTCCTTCTATCTATGGTCTGAAAAGGGTGCTGGTAGCAGCTCTGCTCAAAACCAGACAAGTGATTCATTTTACGGCAGAAGTTACAGGTATGTGAACTCTTGCTCCAGGGTGTTTTGTTTCTATTTCATAGGCACAGTGTTACAGTTAGCTTCTTGTTGATGGCAGAAAGTACCTGACCAAAAGCTGTTTATGGGAGGAAAGGGTTTATTTTGACTTTCAGATTCAAGCAGAAGCTCCATGACAGAAGGGGAAATATGGCATGAGCAGAACTAGGACACCACCTCCTGGCTAATACCAGGTGGTCAACAGCATTAGGAGAATGTGCCAAACACTGGCGAGAGGAAGCTGGCTATAGCACCCTTAAGCCTGCCCCAACAATGCAATGCCTCCAGGAGGCTCCAATTCCCAAATTGCCACCAGCTGGGGACCTAGCATTCAGAATACATAAGTTTATGTGGGATGCCTGAATCAAACCACCACAGACAGTGTCTTGCTACATTGTTCACCTTTGTTGGTGTTGAACTCTTGGGCTCAAGCAATCCTTCTGTCTCAGCCTCTTGAGTAGCTAGGAATACTATTGTGTGTATAATTGCACTGGGCTGGAGCTGTGTCCTTAGCTGCATTATCTGATTGGCTTAGGGGCTTGTTAATGGAAGAAGGGTAATCTAGGAAGGCTGTACTTCTGGTGAGGTCCCAGGTGATTTTGTTTGCTGGGTGGTTTCAGGACCACATCTGTACAAGAGTTAGTGTTGGAGCCAGTGCTCTGGCAGCCCTAACATGCCAGGCTGGGCCACTTACCCTCAATAAGCTAGTTAAAAAATAAATGAGTATTAAAAAGCAGAAAAAGGAGATTTATTTAATGTGGTCACATTAGGAAGAGAAACACAGAGACCCAGTGATTCTTGCCCCACCAAGCCCATCTTGGGGATCCACAGGAGGTTTAGGTTAAAATAATGTAACCAGCCTGGTAGGAAGGAAGATAATTGAAAACAACACAGGCTGGCTCTCAGATTATTGAAACAATGAACCCAGTTTCCCAAGGAATTTCATGTTATAAGGCAAAACAGTCAATGACTGGTTCCAGTCAGAGGAGAACCTTGCCTCCCACAGAGAGGGATTACACACAGTACTGACAACTTGTCAGGCCACCTTACAGGAAATACTGGCACCTAGCGATAATGGTGGGACCACACCTTGAGCAGGACTACTTAATTATGTATACCTCTTGCCCTCTACTTAAACCTAACTCTTCTATCTGGACTAATACCTTGGAATTTGGGGTAATCTAAAGATATGCTTCCAGGGTTATCACTATACCTGATCTAAAGCTATATTACAAAGCCGTAGTAACAAAAACAGCATGGTACTGGCATAAGAACAGAAACATAGACCAATGGAACAGAATTGAAGACCGAGACCTTAGGTCAAGTAACTACAGCTACTTGGTCTTTGACACACATGCCAATAATGTAGACTGGAGAAAAGACAGCATCTTCAACATATGGTGCTGGACAAATTTGATGAGCATGTGTAGAAAAATTAAACTAGGCCCTCTCATCTCTCCACACACAAAAATCAAGTCCATATGGATTAAAGACCTCAACACAAGACCTGAAACTATTAAACTACTGGAGGAAAAAATAGGAGGCACGCTCCATGATATAGGAGTGGGGAAAAACTTCCTGACCAAAACCCCTGTAGCCCAGGAAATTAAACAATCACTCAACCAATGGAATCTCATGAAGCTAAAAAGCTTTTGCACAGACAAACACACCATTAGCAGAGCCAATAGATTACTCACTGAATGGGAGAAAGTCTTTGCCAGCTGTACCACTGACAAAAGCCTAATATGTAGAATCTACAAAGAACTCCAAAAACTAAGCAATAAAAAATTAAATAACCCATTTCAAAAGTGGGGCAGTGAACTGAATAGGGAGTTCTCAGAGGAAGAATTAGAAATGGCTAACACACACTTAAGAAAATGTTCAACATTCCTAACCATTAGGGAAATGCAAATTAAAACAACAATGCGATTCTTCCGTACTCTAGTAAGGATAGAAAACATTAACATATCAAATGCAAACAAATGTTGGCAAGGATGTGGAGAAATAGGCACCATCATTCACTGTAGTAATGTAAGATGGTACAACCACTGTGGAAATCAATATGGAGGCTCCTGAAAAGGATGAATACAGAGTTAGCAACAGATCCAGTTATTTCCTTACTGGGCATTTACCCTGAAAGCTCCATTCCTCAATTAAGAAATATTTGCTCAACCATGTTTATAGCTGTTTAATTCATAATAGCTAAGAACTGGAGTCAACCCATGTGCCCATCATTGGACAAATGGAACCAAGATGTGGTATATCTAAACAATGGAATTTTACTTGGCAATAAGAAAAATAATAGTGACATTTGTAGAAAAATGGTTGAACTTGGAACAGATCATACTCAACAATCTCATACACTCACAGAAGGACAATCGTATCATGGTCTCAGTCATGTGCAGCTCCTAAACTGAATTAGTCTGAGTTTCTGACTTACCTGATAAGCATCTCAAGGCCTAGACAATAGGAAGGGTAGGGCTTAGGGGCAGGGGAAGAGTGAGGGGTACACAAAACTGAACCCACATTGCACTGGTACCATAGAATCCTATGTTCTGGAAGATAGACTAAAATGTTGAACCCTCAACAGGACGCACCTGAATTGAAGGACCCTTGAGAGGGTGCAATGAAGCCTAACCTTAAATTTCTCTAGTTTCTCTCTCTTTCTTTCTTTTTCTTTTTTCTTGTCCCTTGGCACTGGCCTGTAATTCCCAGTACCAGGATGCAGTTAACACTCACGATGAGCTGTTGATCAGAGAGAACTACAAGGTCTTCCAAAACAAGACAGAATTTTGTCAGAGCACTTGGTTACCCACAGAGGTTAGTGATAAGACCCTGCTGCTGAAGACACCATATGCTGTTAGTACGGAGCATGGAGAGACCTGGCTAGAATCTAGAAGAGAGCCAGTTCCCAGTTAGCCTGTCCAGTGTTGGAAGGCACTATATGAACTACTAGGGTAAAGTGGCCAACATCTGTCCCAGTAACTCAAGAAGCAAACAACCTGATGTGATGCTCACACAAGTGCAATAGTGGCACACAGCCATGGTGGGTAACCAACTGCTTTTGGATTGGCTAACAGATCCACTCAGTGGAAAGGAAACCATGCCTGGAACTGGGAAACAAGTCAGAATCATATCTAGATAACAATTTTGTTTTCTAATATCAAGCTCCAATTAATCTTGGATTATAAGAAGGTCTACACCCATTACATTCTCTGTAAATTAATAATGGTTATCCCATTTAACCTATGCTGACTTCACTCTCCATTGGAGAATATGTTTCTCTTTTTCAGAAGGGAGTGGGAGCTGAGGAGCAAAATGACCCAGCCCACTTCACCCCAACCCCAGCTGAAACCACAAAGGAACCGGGTAAGTGAGCAAGAGTGCTGCTTTCTCGGTGAACTTGACATCAGCACAAAGGTGAAGGACATAGACACTGAGGACACTCAACACCTACCAAACCTGAGATCCAGAGGCTCCTCAGTGCTCATCACTTAATATACTTAAAATTTATCCAACATGGCTCAGGGAATTTTGTGGAAGGGTGGGGGAAAATTGTTAGAGCCACAAGTTGGGATATTATTCACAGAGATATTGTCTCTTCCCCATAACTGAATGGTGCCTCCGTATTGCACAACCCAAGATGCCCATGGGGATGATCTGCATCTCCAATGAGGAGAGCCCTTTGGAAAAGGGTCAGGGATATGGGAAAGGATGGTGCCAACATGTATTGTTTACATACTAAATATGTCTATAACTAATGAAGATAAATTAAAAATAATTAAATGTGGTTTCACCTGGGCCCTTGCTGCTGTGCGAGTGGTGGTTCATCTCCTGCCAGGGTAGCAGCTATTTACTCTTGTCCTGTTGATAGATTTTGGTTTCATTTTTCTACATGTGGTCAACCAATTTGCCCAGCACTATTTGTTGAAGATGTGTCTTTTTTCCAGTGTACATTGTTGGCTTATTTGTCAAAGATCAGATGTAGTTGCTTGAACTAAGGGCTAAGTCTTCAATTCTGTTCTATTGGTCTATATGTTGGTCTTTATGCCAGCACCATGCTGTTTTTATTACTGTGACTTTGTAGTATAGTTTTAGATTGGGTATGGTGATACCTCTAGAGATGTTTCTTTTACTGAGGATATTTTTGGACATCTTGGGCCTTTTGCCATTCCATATGAATTTTGAGATTATTTTTCTGTCTCTGAGGAATGCTGCTGGGATTTTAATTAATTAATTAATTAATTAATTAACTTTAGTTTTTCAAGGTAAGGTCTCACTCCAGCCCAGGCTGACCTGGAATTCATTGTATTCTCAGGGTGGTCAAACTCATGGTGATCCTCCTACCTCTGCCTTCCAAGTGTTGGGATTAAAGACATGCGCCACCATGCCCAGTGATGCTGGGATTTTTCTAAAAATTATTTTTATTTTTTAGAGAAAGCAAGATATATATACAAGATATATATACAATCTTGCACTTGCCTCATCTTTTGTGTGTCTGGCTTCTGTGGGATCTGGAGTGAGAATCCAACATGAGTCCTTAGGCTTTGCAGGCACATGACTGCCAGAGATATTTTCTCTGGAGACCTGGAAGACTCTAACCCTGAAATGAGAGACAGACAGCTGTTTGATGCAACTGACAGTTTTATTCTGCAACCACACAGTTTAATATATATATATATATATATATATATATATATATATATATATATATATATGTATGTATGTATATATGTTTAATTCATCTTGAACTCAGTGAATATGGTCAAGTTGGTACTATTGTTAGCCTCTCCCTTGTCCTTCCCCCTCTCCCTGGCCCCTCTTTGTTGGGGTATATGGGTCATGCATTGTGGGGCTAGCCCTCAGTTATGGGTAGGAGGAAATGTCTCTGTGTATCATGCCAAATGGTGAGGTTTGATTTAATCCCTTCCATGTTGGAGGCTTTATGTGTTTTGGTGCTTCCTGGAGTTTTGACATTTTCATGCTCACTCTAGTTTTGGTTATTGAGATCTTTCTGTTGTAGCCTTTTGAGGTTGGTTGGTTGGTTGACTCTTCTGTGTGGAGTATTCCCTGAAGTACTCTCTGTAGGTTTGGCTCTGTGTTCATATAAACATAGAGCTGACTTTTATCATGGAAGGTTTTCCTTTCACCATCTATTATGAGGAATATTTTCACTGGGAACTGTAGTTTGGGTTGAAAACAATAGTTTTTTTTTTTAACAATTTTTTAAAAATTATTTATTTATTTATTTATTTGAGAGCGACAGACACAGAGAGAAAGACAGGTAGAGGGAGAGAGAGAGAATGGGTGCGCCAGGGCTTCCAGCCTCTGCAAACGAACTCCAGACGCGTGCGCCCCCTTGTGCATCTGGCTAACGTGGGACCTGGGGAATCGAGCCTTGAACTGGGGTCCTTAGGCTTCACAGGCAAGCGCTTAACCGCTACGCCATCTCTCCAGCCCGAAAACAATAGTTTTTTAGACTTTGAAATGCTCCATTCCAAGCTGTTCTGGCTTTCTCAGATTAATTAAAACATCTGATATAATTTGAGTGGAATTGTCTTTGTATGTTATGAGCTGTTTCTATTGTGCTACTTATAGCACTCTCTCTTTGTTTTCAGTGTTTAGAGTTTTAACTGTGGTGTGCCTTGGAAAGTTTCTTCCTTGGTTTAGTCTGGTGTTCTGTGAGCTTCTTGTATCTGGATGGATATCTTTTGAGAGAGTGGGTAAGTTTTCTTCAATAATTTTTTTGAATATATTCTCTATGCCTTTGGTCTGAATTTCTCCTTCTGGTATACCATGATTCAGATGTTTGTTTGTATTAGAATATCTCACAATTCCCTCATATTCTGTTTGCATGATTTTTTGCAATTATCAAAGTTTTTGGACTCCCAAACCATTTCTTCTGTCTTGTCTTCCAGATCTGAGATTCTGTCCTCCACATGATTAACTCCTTTAGTGAGGCTTTCTAGAAAGGCTTTTATAAGCTCTATTTGGTTTTTGTTTTCTGTTGCATTTTTCTGTATCATATCCATCCCTTTATCTCTTTCCAGTTTCAGGTCATCATTTGATTTTCTTGATGCTTACTGAAATTCATTCTTTTTATTTTATTTATTTATTTATTTATTTGAGAGCGACAGACACAGAGAGAAAGACAGATAGAGGGAGAGAGAGAGAATGGGCGCGCCAGGGCTTCCAGCCTCTGCAAACGAACTCCAGACGCGTGCACCCCCTTGTGCATCTGGCTAACGGGGGACCTGGGGAACCGAGCCTCAAACCGGGGTCCTTAGGCTTCACAGGCAAGCGTTTAACCGCTAAGCCATCTCTCCAGCCCTGGAATTCATTCTTGCATTTAATCATGTCTTCATTAAGCTTACTCAGCTGGTTATTGAGATCCTCTATTTACTGACTCACCTCCAATTCATTTAGCTCTCTTTTGAGGTCTCTATGGTTTTCTTTAATTCGTTAAGCCTTGTGATGAAAGCTTTGGGTGCTGTGATGATTCCTCTCTATCTCATTTATGCAATTGTTGCATGTTTGATGTTTTGCTGTATGTTCAGCCATTTGCTTGATCAAGGCAAATAAGCTTGCTGTGTTTTCATTTTAAGATTCAATTTCTTTTGTCTCCTCTGTGTTTTCACTGGAGACTTTCATTGTAGGACTAGGCAACCTTGGTGATGATCTTTTAGTTTGTTGTGTCATGTGTTTTTCTTGCATTAGGGTCTACCCATCTCAGGTAAATGTGTTTTATTAGGAAGAAACAAGTATTTGCCCTTGTAGGATCTTCATTGAGTGTTTTACTTTGGGTTTGAAAAGGACTGGAGTGGGATGGCATTGTATCCACAGATGTACCTGTATGTCGTCTGGACCAGAGGCAGATAAAACTTGTGGTTGGAGATCTGGAGTCTCTTCTGCCCTTAATTACAGCTATGCCCTGCCTGTGGGGCTGAGGGGCCTTAGCACTTTCCCGTGCTTCCTACTGTACCCGGTTGAGCAGGGTGTAAGGGACTCACTGGTAGCCTTGGTGGGTGGTTGACAAATATCCTTGTGTTTTCTGTCTGGAGCAGAAGCAATGTTCCAAAGGGACATTGGTAGGTGGATGCCAGCAGTTGTGGGCAGGGGCATGAGGCTAGGGAGGGGTGCGTGGAGCACCAGGTTCCACCAACCACGTTAGTGTTTATGTTCATAGAGTCAGCAGGGATGTTGGTGAGTGGAGACTTGGCATCATCAGAGGAAGTGCCCAAGGTACAAATGATCTGCTGGTGCAGGAGGCCTCGGTTGGGGAGGGGGAACTGTGGGGCTCTAGACATGTAGTGGGTGCACAGGCACCAAATGAGCTGAACACCTCACCCACCTGGAACACACAGACCCCTTCAGATAATCTTTGTTGGGGATGGTAATGTAAAACTGGAGCTTTTGGTGAAGCATTTATGGTGGGTGGGGACAGATGTCATGAGCTCCTTTGTGCCTCATTGTTATTACCACACTTGGTAAAGGCTTACTAGCCTTCAGTGTGACCATCCCTTTCCTGTGTGACCTGCTTCCCTGTGACTTTGATTGACACATTTAAACTTAAGTCTTATAAGACTCTTTATGCCAAACAATACTACAAAGCAATTGGTAAAGACCTAACTCAAGAAGGTTTGCTAACCTGGTGCTTCTTCCAGCTTTCTAATGGAGACGGTTATGTTAACCAGAGGCATCTGTGTTCAAACAGTCCAGAGCAGGCATGCCCATTTAGACTTTGCTGAGCAAGAGCCCTTCAGGTGAGCAGAGAGAAAACTGGTTGTTAATATTCAAAGATGAAACCTGACCCATGGTTGCTCAGAAAATATACCCACAGTGTAAGTCATTTGGATTGTGTAGCCCCCTACAGGACCTGCTTGGGAAGATTCTAGGTCACAGGTGGAGTGAGGGGGATGAGGTCAAACCCTCTGGTCAGGCTGGCCAGCAGAGCTTGCTTACTAAGAAGCGGTAGTTGCTTCAGGAACAGAATTTTCAAACACATGCCTTTAATTGCTGAGCTATCTCCCCAGCCCCATAGGAAGAGAATTTTCTATGGAAAATCTCTGTACTTTTTGTTCAGTTTGGTTGTGAAGTTAAAATTGCTTTTTAAATAAAATATATTTAAAAGTACATAAAATCTAGAATGGAAAACAAAAGGGATAGAATTTTCTGATATTTTAAAGTGTTTTTCAGGTTTCCACAGACTTTTCAATACCAAGGACTCATTTAGTAATTTATACCTCTCTCATGTACCCAGGCTTTGAAGTATTTTGTGTATAAAGTGACTGTGAATATAGACTCACATTTTTATTCATCATAACTAACAGCAAATGCTTGTGAACCATAGTGTCAGGTGAATGTGCAGCTACAGCCAGAAGCAAGGAACTCTCCTTGTATTGCTGGTGCAGATGAATGAGTTGATTTCCAGTAGACATTCACAAACATAAAAGGATTCCAGGGCCACTATTTCCACCTTCCCTGAGTGTTAGGAGTCCAGGTGTCCCTGTAGCATAGGCAGGTCATTGTATAAACCACCTAGATCATAGCTATCCTAAAACATGGTTAAGGGGGAAGAACTTTGGGTGTTTAAAGCAGTGTGATGGACTTTGGCTGACTGCTGGTCAGATGATGCCAAGATAACTGAATTATGAGCACTTAGAACTAATCTGTGCCAGCCCGCCAGGAGGAATTTATGATTTAATTTCCAGAAATAGTATAAAGCAATGAAATAAAGTCTAATTTCAGTGCATAAATTAGGGGAAATCAACCTCTTCCTGTCTGGTCCTGAATAAACTACTTCCCATTTGATGTTCTCAAGAGTGTGGACTTCCTTCTTGTACACATTGCAAAATAATTGCCCTGGTGGAAATCAGAAGCACGCAATGTAATATATTCGTTTTACTCAATGATTCTTGAGAGGTGATACCTCAATTAACAAATCCTCGGGGAAAGAGGCAGTGTCAAAAAAAAAAAAAAGCTTCAATCTCTTTCATAAATCAAGCTAGGCAGAACTCCCTCCAGACATTTGTAGGACAAAAAAAACCAACCAAACAAAAACCCAAAACCCTTTTGAGCAGTGTGGTCCTCTGTCCTTCCCAGATGTAGACAAATAGCTTCCTTGGGCAAGTCATTAAAATAGTTCAAAGTTCTGTTTCTCCACCTCCCATTTTCTATTTCTCTTTAGAAGAAAGCTCTTGCCCCTACTGAAGAACCATGTGTCCTCTTACCCCTTTCTCCTTTAATAGAAACTGGTTTCATATCATTTATATTTGTTGATTAATTGACAGAATGTTAATTTAAGGTAAATGAACTTCGATTGACATGGAAATTCCACGCTGCTTTTTAATTCCAGTCTTTTAGAGCTTTGAGCATTTTTGGAGGACCTAGCTCAGTGCCTGACAGGTGAATAATCAACTCCACTTCAGTGAGTCAGATTTGGCTTGTGGTACTGCATGAAGAAAACCTAATGCAAGGAGGAGGATGGTATAAGGAAGAAGGAGAGAGGATATGGAATAATGAACTGAAATCTGTGTAGGACTATTCTGAGGAAACCAGATTTGGCTCCGGAGTGCCTGATGAGTCTGTCAGCAATGAATGAGTTTCTCTCCCATATCACAGGGGTTTGTGTCTCTGCAGAAAACAAGTAGGGGGTAGTGTGGGTCCTGGGGGCATAGGTGGAACCTGCTGGAACTTCCTCTTACTTATTTTGTCCTAGTTAAGCTCAGCTCTAATTTGCTGTGTTGAGTAAAATTAAAATTATATTAATAAGCAAGGTGTGAAGACACATCTGTGATTCTGGTACTTGGGAAGCTGAGATAGAAGGTTCATGAGTTAAAAAAAAATAATGGGAATATTCAAAGATACTAAAGGATTTCATGCCCTTATATACTGCTGGTGTGAATGCAAAGTGATTCAGTCACTCTCAGAAACAGTAAGTTGAACTTGGAGCTGCCAAATAATCCAGTCCTTCCACTCTTAGGCATTGCTTTGAGAGAATGGCAAATATTTGTCCAGATAACAACTTGTGTATGAGACATTCATAGTAGCATCATTCATAATAGCCAAAAGTAGAAAGAATCATATTTTCTGATGAATGAATAAACAAATCCAATGCAGTAGATATGTTGTGCACAGTTATCCAGATAGTAGAATATTATTCAGTGATAAAAACTAATGGAAAACTTATATATGCTACAATATGGATAAGCCTTAAAAATCTTGTGCTAAGTGAGAGAAACCAGACACAAACAACTATATATCTAGGATTCTGTTTATGTAAATTGCCCAGAATTGGTAAATTCATAGAGACCAAGAGCACATCATGAGTGATTGCTAGGGTCTGGAAGGGGAGAATGGAAGTGGCAGTTAATGGATACTGGGTTTAGCTGTGGTGGTAAAAATTTTATGGAATTAGAGAGTAGTGATGGCTATATAATTTTTGAATATACCAAAAAGAATTATGCACTTTAAAAGATTTTATGGTATATGAATTATATATTCATAAAAATTATTAAGGGTGGGTGTGATAGTATAATCCCAGCACTTGGGAGGGCAAGGCAGCATCCCCAGCTACATGACAAGTTTGAACTTAACCTGGGCTACCTCATAAGACCTGATCTCAAAAGGACAACAAAAATTCAGACTTTCCAGATAGTGACTGACAGAAGGGCATCAAGGAAAGTGTGAGGCTTCTGAGTATTGGTCCCTATGTAACTGGGCAGGCGCAGCTGGTGAAGCCAGCCATGCTGTCTCTCTCAGAAGCTCTTGGGCTCTTTGCCTCTGTCTACCTCACCCACACTGCACATACTTTTCTTTTACACTTAACACTATTATCCTGTGGTATACAAAGGCGTTGACATACAGCAACTGTCCCAATTTGTCCAGGACTTGAGAAATATCCTGGAATGTGGGTTTTCAGTGTATAAACTGGAAAAGTCTTGGGCCAGCCAGGGGAGTTGGTCACCTTGCTGGCAAATGAACAGTATGTCTTTGAATTGAACTGACCTGATAAATTTCTCCAGGCTTCTTATTTCTACTAGTGATGGTGGCAGTGTGGTGTGCTTCATTGGCTTTTGGGCTCCACAGGTTTAAGGCTGACTCTCAGGCCCCTCTCAGAGATACTGACTTAGAGGCCTGCAGGGTCAAAAGATCATAGAAGAGTCATTGTACTTTTTTAAGCTCTGTTGCTCTCATGTGGAGGATAGATCCTCGCATAGCAGACAGGAGCCCAGGATCTGCACTCTGCTTTTGCATTTTCAACTAGTTGGCTGCATTGACTTTGATAAAGTGTTTGCCTTCTGTGGATTTCAGTGTTTGCACAAGGGAAACACAGAACATGGAGTCTTACAGCTAGTGTTTACTGGACACATAAGTATTTGTTAAATGTGTCTGGATTTGAACAACCTACATCTTCCAAACTATCAAGCCAAACTCTGCTTTGGCCATTTTCTAACTTGACTATTTTAGTCAGTGGCTTTCAGTTTTCTCATGAGAGGTTATTATGGCAAGTAAGTGAGATGAACAGCATTTTCAAAGTACCTGGCTGAGGGAGGACCCTCATTAATGGTATGTGTTATTTTTTATTTAAGCACTTAGAACATCTCCTCATTAGTAGAGTTGGGCCTGGATGTCATTGAAGAGCCCAGGGATTCAACGTTGGTGGGAGAAAGTATTTAACTCCACATTTCTTATTTAGATGTTCTCTGTTTGGAGGTTTCCAAAAAATCCAGCCTGTGTCTGGCTAACACATAGATCTCAAGTATTAGGGTAGGTAGGTCCATTTACAAAGAAAAATACCAGGAGGAGCACCTGCAAACAGGATGCATCAATATGGTTTCCACAGTTAAGCAAAACCAGCTTTGATCACTCAGAGGGAATGGTGACAGTTGTGTGGAGCCTGGTTTTCCCTGTAGACTGGGGTTTTATCAGTTATCAGTAACGGTTCTGAGTATCCAAGGTCTTTGTTGGATATTTTTTGTTGTTGTTCTGTGGTCCCAGTACTTCATCATATTTACATGTTGGAGATATAATTAGCCAGAGACTGATTGCAAAGAATCAACCATAATTTAAAAATATGAATTAACATAAAATGGCAAGCATTAAAAGTTCATGTTAACTGGATGCTCATTTATTTTTGCATCCAAATGAGCCTTATTAAGTTACTTAGTCCATCTAAACATCAGGTTTTTTTTTCCTCCTATGCTAAGTTGCTATAACAATTTCTTATATGCTAAACTCTGGTAATACAGAGTTCAATCTGCTGTTTACAATCAGTTTTCAGTTTCCTCTATGACCTGGTTTAAACCCATATTGCAGTGGTGTGGCATGTTAAAATTCAGAATATTTCAGAGTACTTCCTAGTGGAAATTATATTTTGAGTACCCAGGGCCCATGGCTTCCTCCACTGGTATCAAAATTAGTGAGTGGGCAAGGGCCTGGCATGTGCAAGGGGATGGCACGTACAGAACTGTTGCTGGCTGTGGGATGTGGGCTTAACTAGGAAAATCAAGCCAATCGGTTTAGAATTATGATAGTTGGCTTTCTAATACATATTCAGGAAGGCTGAAAAAATGTATGAAATTTAATTGTACCATAAAGCTGTCACCAGAAAATATATACTGAATATCAAGTAGGGTAACACTTCTTCTGGAGAGTTAGTCTGTGAAAAAAAAATGTAAAGAATGTTATAGTTGAATAAGTAAGGAAGAAATAGGTGGTGCTAGGGAGAAGGTTTTGGAAAAAGACATGAATCACGTAAACTCAAATTTAATGGGTGAATGGTATTTGATATCTTTTTGGCATTAGTAATTTTCCTATTGAATATGTAAAAAGGTTTGATAAAAAGTTAAAAAGTGAGACTGTTTTAACAATCTCTATGCCAAGGGTTTAATAAAACACATCAATGATATTTAGATGACTATGAATACTGTGATACCAAATCTATTGTCAACAGTGAGTAGAGTTCTGCTCTTTCATATAGAAACCCAGTGTTCTTATCAGCCAAATTGAAAAGGCTGGGTCCTCGTTCCTTTATCTAGTAGAGGTTGTTTCTCAAACTTCCATGTGTCTAAGAATCACCTGGGGAGCTACTTAAAATGAAGCTTGGGGGAGCCTTAAAAAACTTTAAAAATATTTTATTTATTTATTTGAGAGAGAGGGAAAACAGTGAGTAAGAAAGAGAGAGAGAGAGAGAGAAAAAGAGAAAGGATGGACATACCAGGGCCTCCAGCCACTGCAAACATACTCTAGACATATGCTCAACCTTATATATTTGGCTTTTTGTGGGTACTAGGAAATAGAACCCAGATCCTAGGCTCTGAAGGCAAGCATGTTAACTGCTGAGCTACCTCTCCAGCCCTTAAAAACTTTTTTTTTTTTTCAAGGTAGGGTCTCACTATAGCTCAGGCTGACCTGGAATTCACTCTGCATTCTCAGGGTGGCCTTGAACCCATGGTGATCCTCCTACCTCTGTCTCCTGAGTGCTGGGAGTAAAGGTGTGTGCCACTATGCCCGGCCCCTTAAAACACTTTTTATTTATTTATTTATTTTCTGGCTGATTTTTAAAAAAATTTTAATTTTTATTAACATTTTCCATGATTATAAAAAAAATCCCATGGTAATTACCTCTAAAACACTTTTTAAAAAAGATTTTATTTATTTATTAGAGACAGAGAAAAGGGGAGAGAGAGAGAGAGAGAGAGAGAGAGAGAGAGAGAGAGAGAAAGAAAGAAAGAGGGAGAGAGTGGGCATACCAGGCTTCTAGCCACTGCAAACGAACTCCAGATGCATGTGCCACCATGTGCATCTGGCTTATGTGGGACCTGGAGAATCGAACCAGGGTCTTTAGGCTTCATAGGCATGTGTCTTAACTGCTAAGCCATCTCCCCAGCCCTTAAAAACTTTTTAGTTGAAAATTTTAATACATGTGTATAGTACATTTTGATTATGCCTTTGGGATTTTTTGTTTTCTTTTGTTTTGTTTTTTTATTGAAGTTTAACAGCTTCAACCACTTCAAAGAATATAATTCAGGGGCATTGAGTGAGTTTACAGTGTTGTGATACTGTCACTTTCCTAACTCCAAGACATTTTTGTCACCAAAGAGACCTGATGCCTATTAGAGTCATACAATATGCAGCCTTTTGTGTCTTGTTTCTGCCAATAAAAACCAGATTTTTTTTCTTGAGGCAAGCCCAACAGACTCCCCACCCCACACCTTTTTTATGAGAGGGGGAGAGAATGAAAGTGAGAGTGAGAGAGGGAGAATTGGTGTGCCAGGGTCTCCAATCACTGTAATTGAACTCCAGATGCACGTGCCACCTTGTGTGCACGTGCGACTTTGCATGCTTGTGTCACTTTGTGTGTCCGGCTTACATGGGACCTGGAGAGTAGAATATGCGTACTAAGGCTTTCCAGGCAAGTGCCTTAACTGCTAAGCCACCTCTCCAGTCCCTCAAAAACAGATTTTTTAAAAAAAATTTTTGGTTTTATTTTTATTTATTTATTTGAGAGCGACAGACACAGAGAGAAAGAGGCAGATATATATATAGAGAGAATGGGTGCGCCAGGGCCTCCAGCCACTGCAAACGAACTCCAGACACGTGCGCCCCCTTGTGCATCTGGCTAACGTGGGTCCTGGGGAACCGAGCCTCGAACTGGGGTTCCTAGGCTTCACAGGCAAGTGCTTAACTGCTAAGCCATCTCTCCAGCCCCAAAACAGATTTTTATTCCCAAAGGGAGGGGTATGAAAGGGGATACAGATGTGAAAGGGGCTCTTGGATGCAGCTAGGGCTCCTAGGTGAGGGGTAGTGCCAGCCTGGCTAGTTTTGATGGGATAACCAGCCTGTTGAACCACTTATGGAATTAAATGGACTCGTTGGCATCAAGAATAATACTCAGATATCCAGGATCCCCAATGCTTTTCCACAGAGTATGTAACACTTAAGGACATGTGCACTGTTTGCACTGAGTTTTAGTAAATTAGCTTTGCTATCTATATTAGCGCATTTTTATTACTTTTCTCATAGTTGTGACAAAATACCTGACAAAAGCAATTTAAGAAAGGGTTATTATTGTGGGCTGGCATGTAGTGGGAGCACGAGGCAGCTGGTCACACTGTGCCTGCAGTCAGGAGAGAGACAGCTTCCTTCTTTCCCCCTTTTTATTTAATTGTGCACCCCACCTCATTGGATGGTTCAACCCACATTCAGATTGGGGTTCCCTTCCTCAGCTAAACCTCTCTGGCAGCACCCTCATAAGCATGCCCTGAGTTGTGTGTCCTAGGGGATTTCAAATCCAGTCAAGTTCATAATGAAGATTAACTGTCACACAGGTTGGCAGGTTATGACCCTGGGGCCCAGCAAGTAAGAATGACTTTCATTTTAATATTCAAAAGATGAAGAATATATGGCACATGAGTATCTAATGTGCACAATCAAGCTCTCTTGTTCACATTGGGCCTGTGGCTGCTTTCAGGCTATGACATGGCCCATAGAGATCATAGAGCCACAAAGCCAAAAATATTTCCTCATTGGCCTTTTCTGGACAAATTTTGGTGACCCCTGACCTATATTGTGACTTCAGGATGCAAATATAGAATGAAGACACAGGATAACCTACAAAGTCCTTGTGAAGAGAAAGGCAGGCACTATTAAGCATATAAACGGGCAATTAGGCAGTAACAGGAGAAAAACAGCTCACAGAAATGAGATTATGAAGCAATTATTATACTTCTATTCCTGATCAAATATTAGAAAATTTTTTCTTCCATTTTTTCAACCACTCTTGGCCATCTCCTGTGAATACCCTCACTTTTCCACGGCTGTAAAGCTGTGTGGGAAAATGTCAAGTGCTTTTTAAGAATGGATTTTACACTTGCCATTTTCAAGTGCAGTGGATTTACACTTCAAAAAGTCAGACACGACTTCATAATTGAATTGTGCCTGATCTTTTCAAGTGCCAGGCACTGGAACTTGGAGTCAAGGACACACCAGAGATAGACTGAGTCTTTAGAGGTGAATCCATCCTGAATTCAAAGCCTCCAAGTGAAGAGCATAGGTGAAATGTTGCTAAGGCAAAAATATATTTGCTTTCCAGACTTGGCTAGTATTGAAGGATCACAGTGTTAATTGGGCTAAGTTATTTTTAGATATGAAAAATAACCTGGGTAATGTTGAAATGATGACCAGCAGAACCACAAGGAAAATCTCTCAGGAAACAATGGACGATGCTTTAAGGATTACCTCAGGTTTTCATATCGTAAAGGCAAATGAGAGGCTGCCACTGTGAAAAGCCCAAGGTTAAACTAAGAGGTTAAGGAAGCATATACGAAAATGGAGTTTTTGTGGTGGCTCTTTTGAAATTATTGGAATATGTCTAACTGTGTCTGGTAGTGTTCTAGGAAGCAGTTTTTGTTTTGTTGGTGGTTCTAGAAACTAAACCCCCAGCCTTGGACATGCAGAAACAATTTTTAAATAGGACTGAATCAGAAAAGTATTTAAAAATGGTTTTTTTTTTTTTTTGACTTACTAAAAAAGGTATTGGCTAAATATTTGGGCAAAACTAGTCTTCTTTGAAGCAAACAAATGCTTTGAGTAGAGTCTGAGTTCTTTGCATCTTATATAACAGAGGAGAAGATTGTATTTTCAAAGGCAATTACAGACAAAATAGGAAAATATTTATAAATGTGTCCTAAGGACATGCTTGCCTGCTAGACAGCATGCATCTTTGTGAAATCTGAATATTGCTGGGCCATTATTCTTCATTATGCCTGGTGAATGATGCTCGGCAGCTGCAGGAGAAAGCTCAGACCATAAAGTCTCATTGCAAAATTGAGAACTGAAGTTCCTTTCTTTTTCTTCTCCATGCTCCTTAATGTTTCCTACAGTTTGGAATGAACCAAAATATAAGGTACAAGGACATATGTCACATACTTAGAAATGTCTTTTGCTAAATGGCACTGACTTTACTTAAGCATTCAGATGTTCAATAAATAAATAAGAGAAGACTAGGAATTTCTGCCTTTATTTTGCATCTGTCATCTTTGTCTTAAAAAGTGAGGTCTGGGGCTGGGTGGATGGCCTAGCATGTTAAGGCACTTGATTATAAAGCCTGCTTGTCCAGATTCAATTCCCCAAAACCCATGTAAATCCAGATGAACAAAGTAGCACAAGTGTCTAGAGTTCATGTGCAGTGGCAAGAGGCTCTGGTGTGACCATTCTCCCTCTCTCTCCCTTTCAAATATATATATATATATAATATATATATATATATATATATATATATATATATATATATATATATATATTTATTTATTTAAACCAAGGGTCATATTTTCCTGCCTCAGTTCAGTTTCAGCCTAAAGCTCACATCAATACCCTGAAGACAGGGCAGATGTTTGTTAACCATTTTTACCATTGTTTTTGCTTTTGGTTTTGTTCTTGGGGTGATTAGCCATGCCTGATTAATGAACTTCCTGATGTAGGCTGTGTGGCTTGGGCCTCCGATGACAGACACAGTTCTACACAATATAATCCTCACCTTTGATGCCACCTGTCAGTTTAGGAATTTATCCCAAACATCTTCTTACACCACAACTCACTAGAAAGATTCATAAAACTCCCTGAAACCAATTCTGTTTGATATCATGGTTTACGAAAGGAAAAGCTAGAGTGTAAAGGCTTCAAAAGAGAAGATCCAAGGGATAGAGTTTGGAGGTTTCAAACATATAGATTTTATTATCCCCAGGAATTATTTCTCTCTAAACACCAATATGTCACAGTACACTGATTATCACCAGGCAGGGATGCCCATTGGAGCTGTGCTGCCCAGTTTTTGCTGGGGCTTTACTACTAGCAGTGGGTTTGACTTATTGTTCATGTGGTTGAAGTCAGACACAGGTCACCTGACATCCCAGTTCCCACCTGAAATTCCATGGTGGTGTTTATGTCATGGCCAGCCTCCAAGCTAAACCTGTCAGGCGTGGACAGCTTCAGCCCTGAATACAGGCGCTGTTCTTAGGCATGGTGGAGATGACCTCCCAGAACCAAAGGCAAAGAGGCCCACTCTTGCTTTGAGTAAAGTTTTTTTTTTTTTTTTTTTTTTTCCCCCACCATGCCCTTGTCTTTCAAAATGAGAATAAAAAGAAATACTTTTAGGGCCATTGTTATCAAAGGTTGACAGTCTTTGGATTGTTGTTCCTATATACTTCAGTATGCTCTTTTTTTTTTTTTAACTTGAAATTATTGGGTAGATGGAGAAACAGAGTCTTCTGTCCTTCATAAATCTTTCATCCATACACCAAAGACAAACATTTTTGTTTGCTTATTTCTTCAGAGAATACTAGGGCACTTTATTGTAGGCAGATGGTTTCCAAGATAACTGGAATCACCACTGTAAAAAAATGTGGTGCTCATCTGCTGTTCTAAACCCACAAAGGTTACATGTCCAGAAGAACATGCCAAATCATTAGTTGCAACTTTTAAAGATCAGTTTTAGAAACAATAATATGTGCTTGTTACAAAAGCTTCAAACAGTAGAAGAAAGTGAGAAAGAAAAACTCATTAGACATTTCACTACCCAGTTTCAATCGTGTTGACCATCCTACTTCCTTTTTGTTCAGCTTTAACAATTCCCTTTATTATTTGGCACCATCACTAATCTACACGCTACATAAGGGGGGGGGTGCTTCTCTCTTGCTTCATTGACTTACTAGCCAACTACAACAGAGTGTCTGGCACAGTTCCCAAAGATTTGCTTTATGAAGGATTGGTGAACACTCACCATATGAGCAATATGCTGCTCAAAGGTACACATGAGCAGATAGCTGTATACCATATGATCAATGATGCCAGGTCTTGGTGCATGCTGTTTTTATTTGTTTATTTTGAGGTAAGCCCAATAGACTGGCCTTTTTTTTAAAAAAAAAATTATGTATTTATCTATTTGAGAGCGACAGGCACAGAGAGAAAGACAGATAGAGGGAGAGAGAGAGAATGGGCGCGCCAGGGCTTCCAGCCTCTGCAAATGAACTCCAGATGCGTGCGCCCCCTTGTGCATCTGGCTAACGTGGGACCTGGGGAACCAAGCCTCAATCCCAGGTCCTTAGGCTTCACAGGCAAGCGCTTAACCGCTAAGCCATCTCTCCAGCCCTAGACTGGCCTTTTTTTAATGCAAGAGAGAGCGTGAGCGAGTGAGAGAGACAGAATTGGCACTCCAGGGCCTCCAGCCACTGTACTTGAACTCCAGATGTTGCACCACCAAGTGAGCATATGCAACCTTGGGTGCTTGTGTCACCTTGTGCATCTGGCTTACATGGGATCTGGAGAGTTGAATATGAGTCCTTAGGCTTGGCAGGCAAGTGCCTTAGTTGCTAAACCATCTCTCTAGCCCTTGGTGCATGTTTTACTTCACTTGCGTATCTCAATTGCCCAGAACAGGGCCTAGCAGAGTATCAGTCACAATCCAAGTCCATCCAGCATCCCTTTTTTTTTTGTTTTTGGTTTTTCGAGGTAGGGTCTCACTGTGGTCCAAACTGACCTGGAATTAACTCTGTAGTCCCAGGGTGGCCTTGAACTCATGGCGATCCTCCTACCTCAGCCTCCCGAGTGCTGGGATTAAAGGCATGTGCCACCACGCCCAGCTCAGCATCCCATGTTTTTATCAATAAACTTTTATTGGAACCCATTTGCTTACATATTGCCTAGGGTTATTTCTACATTACAATGGCAGAGTTGTGCTGCTCTTCAGGGACCATAACACCTGCCAAGCCTAAAGCATTTACTATGTGGGGTTTTATAGAAAAAGTTGAATGATCTTTGCTATAGAACAATATCCCTCAGTAAGTGTTTGAAAATATTTGTTGTATAAATAAATTTTATATAAAATTATATGAAATATATATAAATTATGTAAAATGTTCCTTCTTTCAAATATTCTCACCTATGTCAAATATTGGAACCATTTATCCTAATTAACAATTATCCTAAATGTATTAAATTTTATTTGCATACTGTACCATATTTGACTATTGCTTTTTGTTGTGTTAACACTATTTTCTCTTTTTAATGTCTTATAAATAGCATCAGAGTGAGCATGCATCTCTTTCTGTGTGTGCCACTCTGTCAGGGTACAGAAGAATTAGGTTAAAGGACATTTACATTTTTACGTTTTTGGCATCTTTTGGCAAACTGTTTTCCAGAAAGATACCAACATGCATCCTTACCAGTACAATTACCCATGATTGTACCAACAGTTGATACGAAGAACAAGACTTTGTTTCACACAGGACATAAATATGAAAAAAAAAATAATGTCTGATTGAGAGAGTGTAGATGTGGCGGGCCCTGAAACTAACAGAGAGCAAAGTCCTTGAGCTTGTAAGGAAGAGTTTAGTTTTTCCTTATCTCTGTCTGTAAAGCTCATGGTGCCTTTGGTCTTATCTCTTAGTTTCTTAGAAGATAAAATTAAGAGATGAGGTCACTCCCTTTCCAAAAACCTGGTGCTACCTAGACACCTGGCCTTGGGGCTGGACTAACCAGTTCAGCCCGTACCTAGTAATTGTCCATAAAACACTTCAGTCTGGGTGTCTAGTGGGCTTTCCTATTTTCCAGGAACCCCCTCCTTCCTCTTTGGTAGGAATTTGCTCTCCATTCTCTTAAGCTGTATATTAAAATCTGTCTAAAACGTAGCCCTCTATGATCTATAAATATCACTTGCCAAAATTTCCAAGACAAAATTCTCAGAACCCACTGACTAATTAGAGCTTTGTGTGACTGTGAGTGTCTGGCACCCTACTCCTGAGTTGAAACATCACTTTAAAACACACCCCTAAATTCCCATATTATGATAGCAGTCAGCTTCTTTGGGTAATAATACGTACTGGTTCTGCCACAATGATGGTAGATCTAGATGGTTTTTACTTGCCAAATTAAAAGCCTGGGGTTGCCCTTGATTACATTTAAATTCACTACTAATTCCCTAAGCTCTGAGCACAGGGGGAAAATCATTATGATAATGAAGACAGCTATTTTTAAACAAATGTATGCATGTACATTTTGGAAATAGAAACATATATTTTCTTCTTTAGAGAGTGAAAAATGGTTACATAGAATTCATTTGTTCTAAGCAAAGTATAATATCCATAATAAGATAGAGCTAAAATTTTATAAAACAGGGCTCACTTCACTTTTAGAAAATAATGGAGTGGCAATTCAATTTCTGAGATCTTGGGTAGCAGGCTACAAGTGTGGACTGACAGTGATGTATTTGGAAATTACTTTTGATTTAATGGAGAAGGATGCTTGCTACTGTCGCCAGGAATAGCTTGCCCCTCAGCCTTGTTTGGAGGTCTATAAAATGATTAGCTGGGGGGGGGGGGTTGTTGAAGAGCCATTCTGTCCTCAACTGCTCTTTGCAAAGCCAGCAGGAAACGGAAATGGAGCTCCACTGGAAGTGCCTGCTGAGGGTGTGGAGGGTTAAGTTCCTGGTCTTGAATGCTAAGCTACTTATGTCTTATATCTTCTGTCAAGAAGATTACTGACCTTGCCTTTGATGCGATGCAAAAGTGAACCGACTGAGTAGTAAGATTTCAGAACCCTTCATCATAGGGAAAAGTGGGTGTGCAAGAGGAAGAAAAGCTAACCTGGGTGCTGAACCAAGGAAATGGATAACTTCATTGTGCAGCCAGCAGGGTTTTCCCCCTGTTTAATGACTTATTGCTGCACACAAATAACCAAATGGCATGTAATGGAATTTACATAGCTGTGAAGCAAGCAGATGACTGTGAAGCAGTCAAAGGAAGGGAGGTACATTGCTAGCTGTGTGGCCACAGTGCATGGCTCTGAGGCACTAGCTATTCAGTCCTTCTCTACAGATCACTTTTGTAGAAAATAAAATGGAGGGCTGGAATTAACTGGTAAATAAGACAATAAAAAAATACAAACAAGGTTCTTAAACCAGAAAGCTTTATGAGCCCTTGACATAGTGCTGAAGCCCTCTCTTCCCCACAAATGTTAGTGTCCTCTCTTTAATTTTATTTCTATTATTTATTATTATTATTATTATTGCTGTTGTTGTTAACATATTTCATATAGATACATAATGTATTGGTACCCTCTTTTCCCTCGTCCCTGCCCCCAGTGCATGGGGGATGTTCCTCAGTGGGGTTGCGGTATTTCCTGTGGGGTTGTGGTTTGACGGGGAACCCTGTGACACACTGTAAGAGCAGGCACCTCCCTGCAAATGTACAAATACTGTATAAGAAAGACCATTTTCCTCATTTGGATTTCTACAGGACAGTTGTTTCATGCATTAACAGAAGAGAAAACAATAGCTCACACCATGAAGTGGGCTGGACCTTCTGAATTCAAGGCCATTGTCTCTTCCAGTGTGGGCTTCTAGACCTGACATCCCTGAACACTTTCATTTCAGTTTTATTTGTGACTGCTATCCACTAGAACAGGACAGACACTTTGTCAATGGAGACAGAAAATATTTCAGATATATATCTGATGGGTACATGGTGTATGCAAAGCCCAGATGAGCTGGGTAATTTCCAGCTTTGTTTCTGACTTCCTTTCAGTTTCTTTTACAAATTGCAATTGACAACTAGAACTTAACCAGAAGAGAAAATCCATGTGATTGCTTATCGGATCCCTTAGGAACAGGGAAGGTTTATTTGTTAAATGACTTCCATGGGTTATGTGCTGAGAGGCAGCTGCTCCATGGGAACTTCCACATTAGGATATTGACTCACTCCTAGGCTTAGACCATCAGAAGCCCATCAGCATATAAAGCTAGTGGATTATCATTGTGGTTATAGACTCCATGGTGAGTATATGGGACTGTCTTGTCACAATGAGATGCAGGTAGTAGGGAATTATTTAGTACTTTAAAATTAATTCCGCAAATAGTTTATCATGGAAGGTAGGCATGAAAGTGGTAAAGAGTTAATTATTCTGTAGATGTTTTATTGTGATTGATTTTGGGGTAACATCTGCCTTTTTCAGTTTCTTGTTTTTCTAGTCTAAAATTGTGGTATCTCATTTTTCGAGAATATTTTTACTTCAATGCATACATTTCTGTGACAGACAAGATTCAAAATACCCATGTAAGTATAATTTTGTTCATGTCCCAAAGTGTTCCCTTATTCTGCTACCAAGTGGAGGTGAGTGAACTCATCTTTCTGTACTTGCCTGCCTTTTCATCCTTCTTTGAAGAATGTTAACTTCATCTTAATTTTAATTTCCTGCTGAAACATAAGGACTGTTAGTGAGTTGACAGCATGGGATAATTCTATGTTGGTTACTTTTGAGGCATACAACATTAAACTCATTGTTGTATTCATCCTCTCTTAGGAGCTCAGTGGAGAGCAAGAATATTCATGGAGGCTGTGTGGAGGCCATGACACTGAAATATTTCTTTAGGTGAGCTGGAAAATAGCCCTGCCTTAGACTGGGCCAGCAGAAATGGATCCACATTGTTCTTGGCAGACTGGCTTTGTTTGTTTACTGTTTTGACGTTAGAGCTTTATCATCCCCAGAGCCATCAATTATTTTCATTTGCTCCAGACAATACTGGTTTTAGAAGTGAAAGTCTCATGTCCCAGAAAATCTCCGAGTATCAGATAAACTTAGATGGTTGCCTTGCCAGCCAATCAAATGACTTGTAAAACTCACCTGTGCATCTCCCATGAGGCTGTTTAGTTCTTAATGTGGACTCCCAGGAGGTAGTCTCTTTGGTCTTAATTTTTCCTGAGAAACTGTGTATTCAATCAGATCTTTTAAGAGCTGTAAAAATGATGAGTTGATTCTTTCTTGCATTGACAAAGGAAAAAGGAAAGAGTCAAATTTTTGGGCCAGTTAAGGGATTTACTTTGGTAATAGCCATATGTTTGGCTCCGATTTCTGTCTTTTCCTTTGCTGTTATTTATTTATTTATTTTATTTTACTTATTTACAATGAGAGGGTGAGGGAAGAATGGGCTCATCAGGGCCTCCTGCCACTCTAGACGAACTCCAGATACATGCACCCCCTTGTGCATCCTGCTTATGTGAGTCCTGAAGAATCAAACTGGAATCCTTTGGCTTTGCAGGCAAACCCCGAAGCCATCTCTCCAGCCTACCTTTTTTCCCCCTGAGGTAGATACTCACTCTAGTCATGGCTGATCTGGAATTCACAATGTAGTTTCAGGCTGGCCTCGAACTCACAGAGATCCTCCTAGCTCTGCCTCTGGAGAGCTGGGATTAATGGCCTGTGCCACCATGACCAGCTAGTTTGGGGTGAATTCTCACTTTGATTACATGCATGACTTCCCTCTGGTTTCTGCATCTACCATGGGCATATATTTCTTTTTTTTTCCCTTGCCCTCCACCCGTGGGCATATATTTCTTATACTCCAGATCTACCATGTGGGTGCTCTCACCAACTCTACACTTCCTCCCTGTGTAATTTCTTTGAATTCAGGGTAACCATGAGTGCAACTCTCTTCATTACTCATTTCTCCTTGAAATCTCTTGGTCTCTGCTTTGATATCTGCCCTCTTATTTTTTTCCCATGAGCCTCACCCTTTGTCCTCTTAACTTCTCTAAAATTACATGGTAGATGCCATGTGGGTTTCTTCTAAGTCTCCCTATACAAGCTCCTAGATTTCTACTTCCCACGTGTTTATGACTCTACCTATCTTTCCTTCCTAGATCCCAAACTCTCTTAAATAAACCCCAGAATTTGTGATTTTGTCCCTAAATAAACTTAATAACTCATAATTTATCCTTCTTGGATACATCTTTGTTAAAGGTAGGACAGAACCCAAATTTGGGGTTCCTAAATTCTAGAACACTCCTGAACCCCCGTGTCCTACATCACTTGGATGAGCAATGTAATGTGTATTGCCCTGGGAAGGGGTGTGAGTTTGGGACATGTGATTGTTCCATTGAGGGTAAATCTCAGAGAGGTCCTGTTGTTAAGGCTTCAGGAACAGCAATCCCTCCATCCCTGCAAGTAACTCTTTCTGTGTTCCAGCATCTCCATCTGTGTCCCAGCATCCTTTGCAACCCATGTTTTCATCTCTCCCCAGTGATTCATTCGCTGTACAGTGAACAACTGAGGGGAGGAGTAGAAGCAAGAAACACTAGTTCTTTATCTATAGTGTAAGGAGCGAACACCTACTGTGTTTCAAATGTGATGTCCCTTCCAAATTCACCAAGATTGAAAGAGATGGTGCAGGGGTTAAGGCACTTGCCTGCAATGCCTAACAACCCAGGGTTGTTTCCCCAGTACCTGTGTAAAACCATATACACAAAGTGGTACATGCATCTGGAGTTCATTTGCAGTGGCTAGAGGCTCTGGTGCATCCATTCATATTCTCTCTCTTTCCTTGCATCGGAAGGCAGGACCTCTGGGAGGTAGTGATGTCAATAGGGTCCCTTTCTCATGAATGGATGG
Source organism: Jaculus jaculus (assembly GCF_020740685.1). Taxonomy (NCBI): domain Eukaryota; kingdom Metazoa; phylum Chordata; class Mammalia; order Rodentia; family Dipodidae; genus Jaculus; species Jaculus jaculus. The sequence continues at coordinate 83,064,018 of NC_059107.1, read as the reverse complement.
TCGAAAAACCTTGTGGTAGTAGGTTCATTCCCTTGCTAGATGAGGGCAAAATATTTATCCTTCTTGTCTTTTTGCCCTCTGTCATGTGAGAATACCAGCCTCTTACTCTTGGACTTCTGATCTCTACACTTGTGAGAAAATATTTTTTTTTTCATTTTTTGTACATTACTTAGCTTGTGGATACTTTTTTTTTTTTTTTTTTGGTTTTTTGAGGGAGGGTCTTGCTGTAGCCCAGGATGACCAGGAATTCACTATGGAGTCTCAGGGTGGCCTGGAACTCACGGTGATCCTCCTATCTCTGCCTCCCAAGTACTGGGATTAAAGGCGTACACCACCATGCCCGCTGCTTGTGGTATACTTTTACAGGAGCATAAATGGAGTAGGGTGACTTCATTGCAGAATTTCTGTGATGATTATTCAGGTCATACAAATATAGTACATGTATCAGAGTATACTACATAGCAAACACTAAAAACAGTAATGGTTATTTATCTCTCCATATCTTTCCTGGAGGGCCTAATGATTCAATGTATTATAGACAAATGATTATTTTACCAAATGATTTGACTTTGCCTCAGTCTCCCCAGTGCTGGGATCACAAGTGTGTGCTACCACACCTGGCAAGGACAAAAGTAATTTGAAACATGCACATCCTGACAACAGTGGCTATAATGAAACAGATTGCTTTTTTATTTTATTAATGTGTTTTCAAGGAGTGAGAGAGAATGAACATGAATGGGTGCACCAGTATTGGAGATATGCGGGGCCCACAAACCTAAGCTGTCTGACATGAAGGCCCTAGGCTATGGTGGGGTTGCAGCAGCCTGGACCACCACCGCTGGTCATATCTCAGGACACACTGGCAGGGGAGCTCCTACCCCCATTCTTGAGGTTTGCATGAGCCAGGATCCTCCCCCCATTTTTGGGGGGTCACAGTGAGCCTAGACCCCTGAGCAAAATCTAGGACCCTGAGATCAGCAGGAAGTAAGGCCACTCCTTCTCTAAGCAGGGAATACCCAGCCTTTCAGATAAGACTTAGGCTTTGCCCATGACCCTGTGGCCTTTGGCCAGTTGCTTAGAAAACTCCTTATATGGTATCAGTCAGCACCTTTGCACACCTTGCCTTTACCATTGCCTACATGCTGGAATGAATGTCCCCATATCAGGCATAAGATAGCAACCTTTACACCCACCAATCCCCTCAGGGTCCTCTTTCCACCTTCAAATGCTTATAAATCCATTTCCTGACAATAAACAGAGAGCTGTTCACCAAAACTGACTCCTGGGAGTGATTCTTTCTCTCCTCACAGGCACACAACCTTGGTCTCCATGGTTGCCTGGGAGCCTTCCAGGCAACTGTGGCCAGACCCAGGAACCCACACACCAGGACCTCTAGTCACTGCAAATGAACTCCAGATGCATGCATCACTTTGTGTATATGGTTTCATGCAGGTACTGGGGAATCAAATCTGGGTTGTTAGGTATTAAAGACAAGTGCCTTAACCGCTGTGCCATCCCTCCAGCCCACAAGAAGTTTCTTAATAGATTAATAGCAAAACAAAAATGATACAAGATATTCTAGATAGATTAGTTGACAGTCCCTGACATAGGCTTTCTTGTGTGTGTCCTGAATCTCTGAGACAAGGAATTGGAAGACAGAGGAGCAGGTACAGAAGTGGATGGACAGGTTTGAGATTTTTGAACATTTCCATTCCTAGATTACATCCATATTTCCCTTTCTTCCTCCCTTCCTTCCTTCCTTCCTTCCTTCCTTCCTTCCTTCCTTCCTTCCTTCCTTTCTTCCTTCCTTTCTTCCTTCCTTCCCTCCCCTCCTCCCTCCTTCCCTCCCTCCCTCCCTCCCTCCCTCCCTCCCTCCCTCCCTCCCTCCCTCCCTCCCTCCCTCCTTTCTTTCTGGTTTTTGATTTTTCACAATTTCATACATGCATATCATTTGTGATCATATTCACTACCCATTACCGTTTCTTATTACATTACCCCTTCCCGCTTTTGCTGGCCCCTTTTTTCTTCCCAATTAGGCCCCTTCTCCTACTTGTCTTGTGAAAGCAGTTACAGCTGCTATATGTTTATGATTGCAACAGCCCTGTTATGTCTAGTAGGTAGCACTTTATAGCACTTCTTCCCCTCTTTTGGTGCTTACAATCTTTCCACCTCCTTGTGATGCTCATGGGCCTTAGATGAGGGCAATCTAGAAGTCTCATATAAGGCTGAGCACAAGGCTGAGCACTGAACTTTCATTTATTCTTGGTTATGAGTTTCTGTATTAACCATTGCCTGTTGCAAAAATAAGCTGTTCTGGCCAAGGCTGAGAGCAGCCCTATATCTATATATATATCTATAGGTATAAAAATAAATATTTAGAAGGCAGCTTGACAACAGGTCCAAAGAAGACATTAGTTTACCCCTAGGACCTATGCCTTAGTCATAGGCTTACAGTACCAGTATGTATTCCTTTCTATGTAGTGTGCCACAAATAAAACCAAGAAGTGGTTGGTTGTCCCTAAAACAGTCATATCACTGTAGCAGCAGTGGGAAAACTTTCTTGGCTAGTCTGTATTACAGCACTTAGTCCATACTCCATTTGTATCTTCCCATGCTATGAATGTGAGCCAACAGGTAGGAAGCATTTAGCTCAGTTCTAGGATGAGTTCTTTGTGTCTTGTATCCAAAGTGTGTAGAGTCTTTAGCAATAGGGTCTTGTCATCTAGTTCTTGTAAGAATCAAGAGCAATAGCAATAGCTTGTATGGTTTTGGGAGTCTCTGGGGCTCCATGGTCAATAAGTTATAGGAAGTATCCCATGTCTGGTACTTAGATTTTCGTTTAAAAACCCATAGCTTCTTGGAGCTTGGTTACTTCTGTCAAATTCTTGTGTTTGTTTTTTTTTTAAGATTCTTTCTCTTTTTTTTTTATAATTTTTAAAGTTTTTATTAGCATTTTCCATGATTATAAAAAAAATCCCATGGTAATTCCCTCCCTCTCCACCCCCCACACTTTCCCCTTTGAAATTCCATTCTCCATCATATTACTGCCCCATCACAATCATTCTACTTACATATATACAATATCAACCTATTAAGTACCCTCCTCCCTTTCTCTTCCCTTTATGTCTCCTTTTTAACTGGCCTCTGCTACTAAGTATTTTCATTCTCAGGCAGAAGCCCAGTCATCTGTAGCTAGTATCCACATATGAGGGAACATGTGGCACTTGGCTTTCTGGGCCTGGATTACCTCACTTAGTATAATCCTTTCCATGTCCATCCATTTTTCTGCAAATTTCATAACTTCATTTTTCTTTACCGCTGAGTAGAACTCCATTGTATAAATGTGCCACATCTTCATTATCCACTCATCAGTTGAGGGACATCTAGGCTGGTTCCATTTAACAGCTATTATAAATTGAGCAGCAATAAACATGGTTGAGCATGTACTTCTAAGGAAATGAGATGAGTCCTTTGGATATATGCCTAGGAGTGCTATAGCTGGGTCATATGGTAGATTAATCTTTAGTTGTTTTAGGAACCTCCACACTGATTTCCACAATGGCTGGATCAGATTGCATTCCCACCAGCAGTGTAGAAGGGTCCCTGTTTTTCCACATCCCCGCCAACATTTATGATCATTTGTATTCCTGATGGTGGCCAATCTGACAGGAGTGAGATGGTATCTCAATGTAGTTTTAATCTGCATTTCCCTGATGGCTAGTGATGTGGAACATTTTTTTTAGATGTTTATATGCCATTTGTATTTCTTCCTTTGAGAATACTCTATTTAGCTCCATAGCCCATTTTTTTGATTGGCTTGTTTGATATTCCTTATTATTTAACTTTTTGAGTTCTTTGTATATCCTAGATATTAATCCTCTATCAGATATATAGCTGGCCAAGATTTTTTCCCATTCTGTAGGTTGTATCCTTGCTTTTTTCACTGTGTCCTTTGCAGAGCAAAATCTTTGTAATTTCATGAGGTCCCAGTGATTATTCTGTGGTTTTATTACCTGAGCAATTGGGGTTGTATTCAGAAAGTCTTTGCCAAAACCAACATGTTGAAGGGTTTCCCCTACTTTTTCCTCTAGCAGTTTCAGAGTTTCAGGTCTGATGTTAAGGTTTTTAATACATTTGGACTTAATTCTTGTGCATGGAGAGAGAGATGAATCTATTTTCATCCTTCTGCAGATATATATCCAGTTTTCAAAACACCATTTGCTGAAGAGGCTGTCTTTTCTCCAATGAGTATTTTGGGCATTTTGTATCGAATATCAGGTGGTTATAGCTACTTGGGCTTACATCTGGGTCCTCTATTCTGTTCCACTGATCTACATGTCTGTTTTTGTGCCAGTACCATGCTGTTTTTGTTACTATGGCTCTGTAGTATAGGTTAAAATCAGGTATGGTGATATCACCAGCCTTATTTTTGTGGTCAGTAATATTTTAGATATTTGAGGTTTTTTGTGATTCCAAATGAATTTTTGGATTGTTTTTTCTATTTCCATGAAGAATTCTTTTGGAATTTTGATAGGGATTGCATTAAATGTGTAGATTGCTTTTGGCAAATTGCCATTTTCACAATATTGATTCTTCCAATCCAGGAAAAGGCAATGTTTTTCCACATTCTAGTGTCTTCTGCAATTTCTCGCTTGAGTGTTTTAAAGTTCTCATTGTAGAGATTCTTTACTTCCTTGGTTAGGTTTATTCCAAATTACTTTATTTATTTATTTTTTTTGATGCAATTGTGAATGGGAGTGATTCTCTGATTTCATCCTAGTGTGTTTGTTGTTAGCATATATGAAGGCTACTGATTTCTGTGTATTTATTTTGTATCCTGCTACATTGCTGTAAGTTTTGATCAGCTCTAACAGTTTGCTAGTAGAGTTTTTAGGGTCCTTTATGTATAGAATCATGTCATCTGCAAATAATGATAACGTGATCTCTTCCTTTCCAATTTGTATCCCTTTTATGTGTGTCTCTTGCCTTATTGTTATGGCTAAGACGTCCAGAACTATATTAAATAAAAGTGGGGACAGTGGACACCCTTGTCTTGTTCCTGATTCTAGTGGAAAAGCTTCCAGTTTTTCCCCATTTAGTAATATGTTGGCTGTAGGCTTGTCATAAATAGCCTTTATTATATTGAGATATGTTCCTTCTATCCCCAGCCTCTGTAGGACTTTTATCATGAAGGGATGTTGGATTTTGTCAAATGCTCTCTCTGCGTCCAATGAGATGATTAAGTGATTTTTGTCCTTCAACCCGTTTATATAATGTATTACATTTATAGATTTGCGCATATTGAACCATCCCTGCATCTCTGGGATAAAGCCTACTTGGTCAGGGTGAATGATCTTTTTGATATATTCTTGTATTCTGTTTGACAATATTTTGTTGAGAATTTTTGTATCTATGTTCATGAGGGAGATTGGTCTGTAATTTTCTTTTTTTGTTATATCTTGGCCTGGTTTTGGAATTAGGGTGATGGTGGCCTCATAGAAGGAGTTTGGTAGAATTCTTTCTTTTTCTATTTCCTGGAAAAGCTTAAGAAACAAAGATGTTAGTTCTTCCTTAAAGTCTGGTAAAATTCAGCAGTGAATACATCTGGGCCTGGGCTTTTTTTAGATGGGAGATTACTGATAACTGTTCGGATCTCCATGTTTGTTATAGGTCTAATTAAGTGATTAATCTCATTTTGATTTAATTTAGGTAGGTCATACAAATCAAGGAAATCATCCATTTTTTTCAGATTTTCATACTTTGTGGAGTATATGCTTGTATAGTATGTCCCTATGAATTTTTGAATTTCTCTGGAATCTGTTGTGATGTTACCTTGTTCATCTCTGATTTTATTAATTTGTGTCTCTTCTCTCTTTCTTTTGGTGAGATTTGCTAAGGGTTTATCAATCTTGTTTATCCTTTCAAAGAAACAACTCTTTGTTTCATTAATTCTTGGATTTTTTTTTTTTTGTTTCTATTTCATTAATTTCTGCCCTAATCTTTATTATATCTTCCTGTCTACTGATTTTTGGTTTGCTTTGTTCTTTTTCCAAGGCTTTAAGGTGAAGCATTAGGTCGTTTACCTGTGACCTTTCTAATTTCTTAATATAGGCACTTAAGGCTATAAATTTACCTCTTAGAACTGCCTTCATTGTGTCCCAGAGATTTTGATATGTTGTGTTCTCATTATCATTTGACTGTATGAATTTTTTGATTTCCTTCTGGATTTCTTCATTGACCCATTCATCATTTAGTAGTGTATTGTTTAGTTTCCATGATTTTGTGTATGCTCTATAGCCTTTCTTGCTACTGATTTGTAATTTAATTCCATTGTGGTCAGATAGAATGCAAGGAATTATTTCAATTTTCCTGAATTTGTTAAGATTTGCTTTGTGTCCTAATATATGGTCTATTTTAGAGAATGTTCCATGTGCTGCTGAAAAGAATGTATATTCTGCAGCCTTTGGATGAAATGTCCTGTATATATCTGTTAGGTCCATTCCTTCTATGACCTCATTTAGTCCAGATGCCTCTCTGTTTATTCTTTCCCTGGATGACCTGTCAATTGATGAGAGTGGGGTGTTAAAGTCACCCACCACCACTGTGTTTGGTGTTATCTGTGACCTTAATTCTAATAGTGTTTGTTTGATGAATTTGGGAGCCCCCATGTTAGGTGCATATATGTTTAGGATTGTAATGTTCTCCTGTTGGAGTGTGCCCTTAATCAATATAAAGTGACCTTCCTTATCTTTCTTGACTAACGTCGGACTAAAGTCTACCCTGTCTGATATTAGGATAGCAACCCCTGCTTGTTTTCTAGGCCCATTTGCTTGAAACACCGTCTTCCAACCTTTCACCCTAAGATAATGTCTATCCTTTGTAGAAAGGTGAGTTTCTTGGAGACAACAAATTGTAGGATCCTGCTCTTTAACCCAGTCTGCAAATCTATGTCTTTTCGTTGGGGCATTGAGGCCGTTGATATTAAGAGATTTGCCATTTGTGTGTGTGTGTGTGTTTCTGGTTCTACCTCTGCTCTCTTCTGTTAACTGGTATTTGAGTATAGCTTGTTTTTTCTAGGTTCCTTATATGTGTGCTTTTCCTTTTGTTCAGCATGGAGGATTCTATCAAGTATTTTCTGTAGAGCTGGTTTTGTCTTCAGATATTCCTTTAACCTACTTTTGTCATGGAATGTCTTTATTTCTCCATCTATTTGAATGGATAACTTTGCAGGATAAAGTAACCTTGGTTGACAGTTGTTATCTTTCAGAACTTGGAATATATCACTCCAAGCCCTTCTGGGTTTTAAAGTTTGTGTTGATTAATCTGCTATAATCCTGATGGGCTTCCTTTTGTAGGTAACTTGATTTTTCTCTCTAACTGCTTTCAATATTTTTTCTTTGGTGTGTGTGTTTGGAAGTTTGATTATAATATAGTGAGGAGAGGTTCTTTCCAGGTTTTGTCTGGCTGTGGTTCTAAAGGCTTTCTGTATCTGTATTGGCACCTCTTTCCCAATTTCGGGGAAATTTTCTTCTATGATTTTGTTGAAGACACCTACTATGCCTTTGGCGTGGAATTCTTCTCCTTCTACTATGCCCTGAATTCTAATATTTGATGTTTTCATAGTGTCCCAAATATCTTGAAATTCCCACTCATACTTTTCAATAAGTTTGTCTTTCTCTTTGTTGGCCTGTATTAGATCTGCCACCTGGTCTTCTAGTTTAGATATTCTGTCCTCTCCTTCATCCATTCTACTGGTGAAATTTTCTACAGAGTTTTTTAGTTCATTAACTGTGTTCTTCATTGCTAGTAATTCTGACTGGTTTTTCTTTATTATTTCTATTTCCTTATTTATGTCTTGTATTGCCCTCTTTATTTCATGAAATTGGTGTCCTGCATCTTCTTTGATTCCTTTGATTTCCTCTTTAAGTTCCTCTTTGACTCCTTTGATTTGTTCTCTGACTTCTTCGAACATATTTACAATCATTCTTTTGAAATATTTCTCAGGAATTTCCTCTAACTCGTTCTCACTAGAGGTCATTTCTGATGCATTAATACTTTTAGGTGGATTTATATTGTCTTGCTTTTTAGTGCTTCTTGTGTTATAATGTGTATATTTTTGCATCTTGGATTAAGTTAATGCTTGGATTTTCTAGCTAGCTGGGTATTCTTAGCTGTATCAATTGGTTTGATGTTATATATTTTCAGGGTAGGAGCTTAAGGTGTTAGATGTGGCTCTTAAGACTCTCAGAGTATCTACAAAGGTGCTCCTAGGGGTTGAGTTTCCCTGCTATGAGGGTATTCAAGTAGGCTGAGTGGAATAAAATACAGGTAGATTCTAAAAGTTAAGTAAACACTGTGCCCATTCAGTCAAAAACAGCCCCAAGTATATATGCCAGTGTAGTTATTATAACAACCAGATCCTCTATCAATGTAGAGGTTAAGATTTCTGGTCTGTTGAGGGATCCAAGTCAGCTTGTGACCAAGTGAGACCCTTCCCTGGTGCAAACCCAGTTACCTTGGATGAGTTTGGTCTCAGTCAAGTTGCTGCCTGTGTCGTTAGGCTGCTGTTGTGATTTCTGGAGCTTGGCACTGGCTTTTCCTGCAGGGCAAGCCAATCCTGGCAACTGTGGCCCTGCAGATCAGCACCCCTGCTGTTGGAATTGCTGCTGCGAAAGCTGCTTCTGCTGGGTCTGTCATCAGCTGAAGCTTCTGCTGCTGGGTCGGCCGTTGTTGCCGCTCCTGGGTCTGCTGCTACTGGGTCTGCTGCTGCTGCTGCTCCTGGGTCTGCTGCTGCTGGGTCCACTGTTACTGGTGCTGGAACTGCAGATGTTGCTCCTGAACTTTGCTCCTGGTTGGGTCTTGCTGTTGGCTCAAGTTGGCGTGGCCGGGTCCCAGGACCGCTGCTCTGTTCTCTGGAGCTGGGCTCAGGCGGTGGGGGAGGGGAGGGAGCCACAGCTGCTCTGGTTCTCTCGCTGCTCCACGTGTTCTTCTACCTCGTGGTCTGCTCCTCCATTGCTCACTGCCGTTCTCCCTTCACGTTACCCAAGTTGCGGAGAGCGCGGTGTGAGGGGAAGCTCCCCGCACCTGGCTTTTCCTGTAGCTGGAGCCGAGCCTGGCAGCTTTCTGGTGTGCCTCTGCTGCTGCGGCAGTTGGCTGAGCTGCCGGGGCCACTTTTGCCCGCCTGTGCAGGCTCTGGATGCTCTGGATCTCTCCTACTTCTCCATTGCCACTTCAATTTCCTGCACACCTCACTTTTTAGTAAAAGTGTATTTTGCTGAGTTTTTTTGGTCTTTTTTTCACCCCAGGCTGTTTTGGTGTGGTACCTACGCCGCCATCTTAACTGGAAGTCCCCAAATTCTTGTTTTTAAATGTTTTTTTTTTTTAAGTTAGCTTATGAGTTACTAGGTTTTTATATGGCTATTCCACATATCCTTAGTTTTGACTGGCCCTCCCCCACTTTTCCTCTACCCCATCACTATTTAAAACTTTCCTACCACTAGTATCCCCTTCTCTATTTTCACACATGTGATGTACTATCCTACTTCACAAGATCTCTCCCCCTATCTCTTGTGGCTTCTCTTTTGCATCCTGGTTTCTATAGACACTCCAACTTAAACACAGAAATTTAAATTTTGAAGCTAGTATCTGCATAAAAAACAGAACATGTTTGTCTTTCTATGCCTGGGTTATCCCACTCAAAATAATATTTTACAGTTCATACATATTCCTGTAAATCTCATCATTGTTTCTTTACAGCGGAACAAACTGCCATCAGGTATATGTATGTGCATATTGTTGAGGAGTGTGAAAGCAGAGGTCAAAAGTAGAAAACTATAGGTGAGATGTCCACAGTGAAGGCTGGGGAGATGGCCCAGGGGGTAAAGTGCTTGCTGCACAAGCATGAGGACCTGAGTTGAATTCCCAGAGCCCACATAGAATGCTGAGCATAGGGATATGCTAAGACCCCAATGTTGACCTCTGTCCATCATGCTCACACATGTGTACCCACACACGTAAACATACACATACATACCCATGTGTATCATGCAGACATATACATGCAAAAATAATTAAAAGTATTTGACTGGAAAGATGGCTTAGTGATGAAGGGGTTTGCCTGCAAAGCCAGGGGACCCAGGTTCAATTCCACAGAACCCACGTAAGCCGGATGCACAAGGTAGTGCATCTTTCTGGTGTTCGTTTGCAGTGGCTAGAGGTCCTGGCAAGCTCATTCTCTCTCTCTCCCTTTCTCTTTCTCTCTACCTGCCTCTTTCCATCTCTCTCAAATAAATAAATAACAATAAAATATTTAAAAAATGAGTAAGAGACTAATAATAGTTAAACAAAATGAAAGTGTTTAAAGTAGGCAAAGCAATTTTAAGTTTAAAAAACTTTAAAGGTGATATAAATTAAAATATTTTTAGAGAGATAAATGTAAGAAAACAAAAAATTAAATTCCTGTAGTTAAAAACAATAAAATAATGAACTAAAACCAAGTAAGTTACAAAAGAAGTATAGAAATATTTGAATATGTTTTTAATAATTTTGATATAGTATTTAATAAATGTAGAAAAGAATTGTTTTATGAATGTAAGTTCAGAGATATAAATTAGAACTCTAAATCTATTTGAATTTAAGAACATGAAGAAGAAACTTAAGTTACTTTAGTAAAGTTTCAAATTAAATGTCTGGTTCTTTAAGGAGTTACTTGGTACCATTTACCTAAAATGTGAATTTACCTAGAACATTTCAAGGAAGAGTAGATTAATTTAGGCAGAGTAACATTTTGTCCAACTTCTTTACAAGGTATTTCAGAATTGAGAAGTCAGTTAGAAGATAGCCGCTGTCTCTGTCACCATTTGCCTTTTCCCCCCATAGCTTCAGAAAGACAGAAGTTTGTGGTTAAAGAAGCATTAAAATGCTAACTGCAGATTATATGTTGATTATTGGAATGACTGATAAGAGACATCTATTCTTGGATTTCTTTTGAGTTTTTGAAATCAGGCTTTCTGAAGTTCCAGCCTGGGATTATGCCTGCTGACAGCAAGTCCGGTCCACTCAAATTTGAGAGCCACAGTTCCACACGGTAGGACTCAATGACCTTAGACTGGGGCAGTGCAAGCCCTGTGACACGCAGAACCACTGAGAGGCAGTGAAGGGTCTTTAGCACTTACATTTGAAAACTCAGCTGTCTCCAAGCTGAAATAGACAGAGAAAAGAGGAAATCATATAAGGGATGCTTATCAAATTTGTAGACAATGCTGTAGGAGGAGGGTTAGCATGATAAATGATAGCATTAAAGCTCAAAAGGGTCTTGACAGGCTGTGAAATAGGACTGAAATTAAGATGTTGGAATGCAACTGGGATAAATGTAAAATCTTATATTTGGGCTGACAAAAATGCATTGTACAAGGTCAAGATGGAGGAAAGCAGCTTAGTAAAAATTCATAAGTGAGGCCTCAGGAGATCTTGTTGACTCTGACTGGGATAGGAACTTCCAGAATGAAGAAGAGACAGCAAACAAATCTAAGACAGTGTGGGGGGCTGGGTTCAGTGACAGAGATGGAGTGGGTAGAGCACTGAGTCTCTCCATGATGGCCAGAGTAGTATTCTTGTCTGAAAGAAACATTTCAAGGAGAAAGATGAAGACTTAGAACTTAGAAAGGGTCAGACTGAGGGGCTCCCATAGTTGTGTTCAGTAAGGGACCCCTGCCGTTTAACTTGGACAAGCCAGGTTTCCTACATATTGGAAGATATCTGTCACTGACAATAGAGAAAAATCCAAGGGTAGATGACATGGTGAGATCTTCAGGAAGCTATGGGCTGTACATGGGAGATCAATTAGAAACACAGGCTAGAGACATCTAGGAGAATAAGGAGATGGATTTAGTATGAAGAAAGTCAGTTGAGACAAGTGGTGAATCAGAAGCCTGATTGGAGATTAAAGAAGTGGATGATGAATATATGGAAGCCAGATTGTGGACTCATCCAAAGAAGGGGGAAGAAATAGGACAGGCCTCTAAATTACACACTGTTTAATGCCCTGGCCAGTGGGGAGTTAAACAAGGACCCGAGGGGAAATTAACCTGGATGAGAGACAAGAGACACAAAGAAGGAGACCAAGTCTATATTCCAATCAAGGTCTCTGAATCTTTATTTTTTACACAGTGGTTATATAGGGGAAGAAAAAGGGGGGAATAAGCTGGCTGATGTGATTTAGGGCCTTGGAATTGCCAGGAAACTTAGAGGAGATGTAATCAGGTGTTTATCTAATCTTGCCTCAATGGCTTCACATGCTGACTGCGCCAGGCTTCACAGCCTGACCATAAACTGGTCTTTTGCAAAAGATAAGATTCTATAAGCAGTCTGCTGACTGACATTCCAGAAGTACCTAACAGAAAGCTGAATGGACCAGCTTTCTGAATAATGAGTCAACTTACGAACAGGCCCAGTCAAAATGGAGAAGCTTTTGCTCTATGGCTCCTAACAGTGTAACTGTAATTTTATTTCACAATAGGGAAATTCTGTGGGTATTTGATGTGGTGATTGGATCTAGACTGGTAGATTTGTCTTTTGCTCTGAGAAGCTTCCAGTAGTGTGCCTTTTCATTCTTAGATGAGTGAAATGAGTTGATGGACTAGGTGAGCCAGTGGAGAGACCTTGAGGTTGAAGATTTGGAAATGAGCATGGTCCGTGGGGGAGGGCATCATGCTGGGTCTTAGCTGGCCAGTAAGAGGCCTGAGCTGGCCAGGGAGCTATGCCAGGAATATGGCTGGATATAGTAGGCTCTGGCAGGAGCTGGAGCTGGCAATCCAATGGCCTAGGCCGCATCCTGAAGTGTGTGGGATCCCACAGATCTACAGCATTTAGCCTGACAGTGATCAACAGATTCCAGCAGAGAGGTTTCTAGAAGAGAAGCCTTCAGGGCTTCCATGGATCCAGTCAAAGGTACCCATGGGCAAAGCTTGCTCTGGGCACACTTACTAGGCCATCCAAAGGCCAGCTGCAAAAGTCAGATGTTGAAGGTGAGATCCCAGAGCTCAACGACAGCATCACCTCTGCTAGACTTCTGTCCTGAGTGAGGTTGGAAAGATCTTGTTTCATTAGCAGCAGACAAAAATGGGGAAAGCTATCAACTCAGAGAGAGGGGTGTAAGTCTAAACCTCAAAACTGTGATAAATACACTGTCAGTGTAGGCTGCAGAAACTACTTTTCTGAATGCATATTTAACAGGACTCTTGGGTTGGCGGACTTGATGCCCTGAGTTTTTCAAGTGCAGAGGAACTCTGTGCTGTGTGGCAGCCTTTCTGCTGTTCTTTTGCTAGCCTCTCTTCTTAGCCCTACATGAAGGATCAGTGAGGACACTGCAGCTCTTCTGAGGTTAAGAGGCCAGCCATGGTGGTTAGGGAAATCCAGTTGGAAGCTCACTTTGATTTCTCTCGTGTTTACCTTTGTGCCCATGACTTTATGCTCCCCAAGTTTTAGTTTTCTCTTGTGTGCTGAGGGGCAGTGGTTGGACTTTTATGATTCATTTATTATAGAAAATAAATGAGGCAATGCTTTTAAAGCATTGATCATGTTCAACTTATTACCAAGTTAGAGTGTTGCTATTTGTATTGCTCTTATTTTGCTGCCAGATAGGAAATAGCTGAGGGAGTTCAGCACAGCCAGGGGCGGCTCTGCACTGAGCATGCTCTGAAGGTGGCAGACAAGAACCCTGATTCTCAGCTCTGCCCTGTGCCAGGGTAGCAGAAGCAGCCTGTCCTGTGAAGGAAGCCCAGCCTGTTCCTGCGAGGTGGCTTACTGAACAATGTAGACACAGAATACTTCACCACTGTCAGATGCAGCTCTAGGCCCGGCCCTCACGAGAGTCGGGGCGAAAGCCCTGGCTGCAGTGAGACCTAATGGCATAGGCTCAGGTGCCTGACCCGGAAAACTGGTGACATGAGTAGTGGTGCAGTCCACAAAGAAGCTTTTACTATTAAGACCACTTTGTGTTTGGCACCATCAGTGGCTGACGCTACCTACACAAGACCTGCATAATAGGAGAATAACGAAGTGGTGATATCAAAATGGAAGACTAGTAGGAAAGAAGAAAGGACTCAGTGGAGGGGGATTTGGGAGGGAACAAAGTAGGGTAGAGAAAGGGGATTGTGATCATGGCATACTGTCTATATTTATATTTATGGAAGTTGTCAATAAAAAGTTAAAAATAAAAAGAAAAAGCTCTTTGCACCCAGTGCCACCATGGTACAGAACATAGGCCGACAACTTAAGATGTGTGTTCAAAACACGTCCAGCAGTCTCAGTGGTATGCAGATAGGAAAGAGAAGCAAAGGCAAGGATTGAGGGTTTCCAGGTAGAGGTGCAGGCTGTGTTGTGCTGGCTGTGGCCTGGTTAGCATCTCAGGATTTCCAAGCAGGGCTTTGCTGGCTCCTAGAACTCAGCTGCTTAGGGAGATAGTTTTGTCCTTTAACCCCAAGGCCTTGTAGGGAAGAGACTCAGGAGAACCCATAGGGGAGGAAAGGAAATGAGATGGAGTTAGCTAGGTCAGGTCAGGGACTGGCCTCTCTTTCAAGGCCAGAAGTGCCTTTGCAGGGTTTTCAAACAAGTGCACGTGTGTGAATGTGAGTGCATGCGTGCGTGCATGTGAAGGTCACCACTTCATCATGCTGGTCACATTGCTATGAGCAGAACAGATATTTTCGTTTTGTCCTGCTTGAATCCAGCTTGATTTGTACATCTGTTTTTGAAAGAGTATGGCTGGAGGCCCTGGAGCGCCCATTCTCTCTCTGCCTCCTTTTCTCTCTGTCTGTCATTCTCTAATAAAAAATAAAAATGAAAATAAACAAAAAAAAATTGAAAGAGTATGGATTCATCAGCTTTGATGAGAGCTAGAAATATCATGCTTTATAACTGTTAGTATTTTTAAAATAGAGTTATGAGTTCAAATTTCCTGCCAAATTTAATCCATGCGGCATGCCAACCAGGACACAGATTAGTCAACAACAACGAAGTACTGTAGCACTGCAACTAGCAATTTCCTGCTTTTTGTTTTTAATCTCTGTGTAGAGTGAGAATTGATGCGTGGACCCTCAGTAAACATTGCCAGCTTTAGGAAACACAGCTCCTTTTCTTCCTTCCTCTCTCATCCCTCCCACATTTGTTTATCTTCTGTTGTGTGCAACTAATGGTTTGAATGAACAATTCAATGTGTTTATTTATTTTAGAGAGACAGAGAGAGAAAGAGGCAGATAGAGAGAAAGAGAATGGACATGTCAGGGCCTCTAGCCACTGCAAATGAACTCCAGATGCATGTGCCACCTTGGGCACCTGGCTTACGTGGGTCCTGGGGAATCAAACCTGGGTCCTTTGGCCGTGAAGGTAAGTGCCTTAACTGCTAAGCCATCTCCTCAGCCCTCAATATGCTTTTTAAGTATACTTTAAGTGTTTCAGCATGTAGCCATTTATCTTTGTAACTAGCTTGAGTTCTTTTTCTCCACTGGCTTACTTTGGTAGTTTGGAGTCAGTTTACATAACTGATTAAACAAGCTTAGATGGTTTGTGACCCATTTTTGTTAGAAGTTTTTCTTTCCTTCACCTACTGCCATAGCAATTAGAACAGTTTACACTAATATATGATAATGATTTTCAGACTTGAGTCTTAAGAAGTATGGGAACAAGGATTTCATAAATGTTTAGAAACCCTGAACCTGAGCTTTCTTCTGCAAAATGACACTATTAATATTTTACAGGAGACAGGAATTGAAATGTGCTTTGTACTTTTTGGCTAATGGCTTTGTAAGGCCCAAACTTTAGCCTATGTACTTTGCCTTAAAAGCAAAGTATGATGAACTTGATTACAGAGATTTCGGGCCCATTGATAGGCCTTAACAATGGCAGTGCCGGTAGTCACGTTGGTGCAAGTGGTGGGAAAAGACAGATGGATCAAGACTCACAGCTGAAACAGTACATGATGGACACACCACTGGCAGTCCTCTGGCATTATGATTTGAGGGAATAATGCAAATGTCATTTCAAGCTATTCTATCATTTATTAAGAAGACATGAATGAAATTCTCAAATACAGGCAAAGATCAATGGGTGTCCTCTAGCTATTAGCTGCAGGGTCATTCTACTATAGTGTGGCACACAGGCACACTGCCATTCTTTCTGACTCCTGAGCATCTTGTGCCGTGGATCATACTGCTGAGCTAACTGAACATGACATTGAATTCTGTCACACTGAATTTCAGCTCTAAGGTGGTGTGTTTATAAATTATGTGATGCAATTAACTGTTGTGACTCCGCTTTTTAAAATGTAAAAATGAGGGTGATATCTTTCTCAGTGTGGCTGTGAAGGCAAAATGTGGTTATGTGTAGAAATCCTGCACACAAAATCTGGTAACTTAAGACCATAATCTATGATTTTTTATATATTACTTTCTTTTAATAAAATGGTTGTACCCTTTAAGCCCTTCTCCCCTGCTCCAATTCTGCTGAAGGTCTTCTTATTCTGTGGGGTTATTGGCATTCATTGTGGGGACAATGAGGCCTCAGTTAGTCTCTGCAGGGGTGGGAAGAGCACCCTGCCTCAGGCTTGTCCCACCCACCCTGAGGCTCTTACAATCTTCCCTGAGCCTTGGCTGTCAAGATAGGGCTCTGACTAGTGTTGCTTTCTCTGTTGACTCTAGATCTCTGTTTTGATGTAGTCTGAATAGCCACAGTGTCTGTCACTTTTTCCCTGGAACTGGTTTTAAGACTAGCCATGACAGCAGTATTCGTGACACTGCTGACCCTGTGATGACTTCTGGGCCCGGGCAGATGAGGTGGAGGTGACCCAAGTCATGGTAAACAGTCAGCTCGCTCCTATGCATTGATGTAGCCTTGTTCTTCCCAGCATTCTGCTCCATCTCACACATGCACTGGGGCTTCTAATCTATGATTTTTATGTGTATTTGTTTTTACCCTTTACTACAAGATGATTCTGCATTTCAATTTTAGTGATAATAAGCCCGAGAAGTTGCATGCCTTGTTGACATGACATAGTAAAGAGCAAAGGGAGGTGGCGCCTGTACCAGTGTGAGCCTTTCTCCCCCTGCATCCTATGTGGAAGGTTCAGCAAAGGAAGTTTTCTGCTCCTTCCATGGAAGCTTTTGACAGAAGGTCTGGAAGAAGTGATTCCTGTTTGCTGATGTGAGACTTTCCATGAAAAGGGAATTGTGCAGCCTTGAACAGTGGTACTTTGTGAATCCAGTCTAACAGTTCTATGTGTTCTCAGAATTGAAGGCCTTGCTATAACTTTAAATGTTCATTTTTTTATTTTGGAAACTAAACCATTTTATTTGGACATAATGGAAAATCCATAAGAATAGTCTAATTACTCCTGTAAACCTTTCATTCAGATATACCAGTTCTAAGCATATACTTTGGCCCTTTTGCTTTACCATTCTGTTTATATAAATAAGCTACGTATGTATGTGAAATGTGGTGTTTTTCATGAATCACTTCAGAGTAGTTGGAAGACATTAGGAACATTGTGCTCATCTACCATCTTATGCAGCAGTGTGTATTTCCTCTGAACAAGGGAACCTCCTATGTCATAAAGTATTATGAAGAATTATGACATTGACACAATGCAATGACTTAATATACAGTCTACATTCAATTAGTATAAGTTTCCCAAACCAGTCCTGCTGATTGACTAGATCTTGGGGCTTCCCAGCCTCCAAATTTGCATGAGCCAGTTTCTTATCATAGATCTCTTTCTTGCTCACTCCTCCCTGCTAAGGGCCCTAATACATAGCATGCAACAGAATTTCATTTCTTTTTATGTTTGAATAATATCCCATTATATTTATATATCACATTTTGTTTATCTGTTCATCTGTTGAGGGACATTTGGGTCCTTTTCCACCTTTTTGGCTCTTGTGAAAGATGTGGCTATGAACATTGATGTACATGTGTTTGTGAGTCCCTGCTTCAATTCCTTTGGGCTATAGCACAAGTGGAATTACTGGATCATATGATAATTATGTGTGTACTTTTTTTTTGAGGATCTTCAAACCATTTCTACAGTGGCTATTATCCTCTTATGAACTAGAGTTCTCACATTTGGCCAGTGGGCACCAGGCTGTTTTGGATTATGATTTCTAAATAATTGTCAGTGGCTGTCGTGATTAATTATGTGTCAACTCTCCTGGGTAAAGGCTGTCCAGATAGTTGGAAAAATGTTATTTTTGGATGCATCTATGAGGGTGTGTTCAGAAGAGATTATCATTCTACTTGGTAGACAGAAGAAGACTGTCCTCAGCAGTGTGGATAGCATTATCACATTTTGGGACCCTGACAGAACAAACAAAGGTCAAAAAAAATTAGTTCATTCAGTTTCTGGTCCTGAGACTTATACCAGTAGTTCCCCCCCCTCCCATTCATAGGCCTTCAGACTTGACTGGGAGTAAAGTTTTCTGCTCCCTTTGTTCTGAGGTCTTTGGACTCACGCTGAACTGGTGCACGGGTTTCCTTGTTCTCCAGCTTATAGATGGCCTCTTGTGGGACTTGTGGGCCCTTTGTGTGGCCTCCAAAATTGCATGACTCAATTCCTAAAGAAAAAAATCTTTTTTTGTTCAAGTATGTCTATATGGACCATATCCTGTTTTTGTATAGAGCTATCTGTATGGACCATATCCTGTCTTTGTACAAAACTGTCTATACATACTACACTGGTTCTGCTCCCCTACTGAACACTGACAAGTTCAGGTACTGTCACAGTGAGTCTGGATATGGCCTGTTCTATCCCATGTCAACAAGTGAGTGGAAGAAGTAGAGTCCTAGGGAATTTCAAGATGCTACTGTGTCTATATATTTCTCAGTGGGGAAATTATGATAAATGTCAACATAGCATTATAAAAACAATGTAGACTTTGTCATTAGAAATGAAGAGTCAAATCCATGCCTGATATCTGTGAAAAAGTAGACACAGAACTTCACCTTGCCCAGCTTCCTTTTCTATCAGGATGCAAACGTTGCAGGGACAAGGGGAGTGACTAAGATCTTTGACTGCTCTTGTAGAGCATGGTGCTGGGTATATAGCAGAGTTAATAAGGGTTACCACCTACACACTCCTTATAGCTTCCTTTCCTGATATACACCAGTCTGGTGTTTTGTTTTCCTTTTCCATATAGGATACCTATCAAGTGTCTGGGAAGCATTTCTAATATAACATGTGGGAAACTGAATCCAGTGAGGCAAGGCCATCCGGAAGCATAGTAAATTCACTAGCTGTGTAGCTATCCCTCCATTGGATAGTTTTCTCATCTGTGAAATAGGGTTAACTGAGTTGGGCTTATTTATGATATACATATTCAATGATAAAATAAGATCATATGTGAGGATGCTATTAGGAAATGTCAGTATACATACAGAATGCCTTTTTATTATTACAGACAGAGGGCAGTAACAGAGGCACCACAATGTGAATAGGTATCAAGTAACTCCATCTTAGGGGTTTGTGCAAAAATAACCTTGTTTTACTTCTCTACGAAGGAATGTTGTGATGGACTGAGGATATAAGTAGGGGAACTCTCTTGAAGCATATACGCTCACATCTGTTGAAAACCTTTCTTACTGAATGAGGAAAAAAGTTCTAGAGAAACACAATCTGAAGCTATTTGCTTTGGGTGATAGGAAAGGGAAAATTTTAAGAAAACTGATCCTTTCAGAAATTGCTAATATTTGTTACTTATGGGATATGAAAACCTATTGATTATTTGAAATATATTTAAAAGGAGACCTGTTGATAAGAAAGGATGTGAACATCTACTCAAATGTAAACAAAAGTTTGCTCCTTATTTGTGATCTCATCTGAGGTTTTGGTTACCTATAGAACCATGGTCCGCAACTATTAAATGGAAAATTCCAGAAGTAAACAATCCATAATTTAAAAATTGTACATTGTTCTAAATATTCTAAGTAGAATTATAAAATCTGTCTTGTGTCACCATGTCTTGCGCAGGGTATGAATTCTCCTTTTGCTCATTGTATCCATGCTGGATGCACTACTACCTTCCCATTAGTTATATGATCAGAGGTATCTGGGTATCACTGTACTTTGGTTCAAGTAATCCATATTTTCCTTAGTAATGGCTTCAAAGCACAAGACTAGCAGTATGAAAAATTTGAATATGTTAAAAGAGAAGCCACAGAATGGTTATTTTAAGTGAAAAGATGAAACTACAATAAAATATTTTCAGAGAAAAACATATCCACATAACTGTAATTATATCATAGTTGCTCCATTTCTTGTTATTGTTGTTAATCTCTTACTGTGACTAATTACACTTTTTATGGATAGGTGTGCACAGGAAAAATTATGTTATATATAAGTTGAGTATCTTCTTGGCTTTGGACATCCGCTGGAGCCCTGAAGTGTATTCCCTGTTGTAGTCACATGAACATGTGAAAGTAGTTTTATTTTATTTTATTTTTCTAAGAGATCTCAAATAAACAATCTAATGATGCAGCTTAAGGTGGTAGGAAAACATCAAGATGCCAATCCCAAATCCTGTAGATATCAAGAAGTAATCAAGATTAGGGCAGAAATTAATGAAATAGAGACTAAAAGAATAATAGATAAAATCAACCAATAAAAGATTTGGTTCTTTTTTTTTTTAAAGAAAGGTAACAAAACTGAGAAACTACTAGCCAAACTCACAAAAAGAAAGGGAGAAAACCTTTATAGAAGATTTAATACCAGCACTTCTCAAACTGTTACACAAAATAGAAAGTAAAGGGATAGTCAAACTCATTCTAAGAAGCCAATATTATCATGATATCAAAACCAGTTACATTCTCTCTCTGCCTCTCTCTTTCTCTCTCTCTTTGCTTCTTTCTCTCTCTTAAATAAATAAATAAATGAAAGAAATAAAATATTTTTTTAGAAAAAGAGCTGGAGAGATGGCTTAGTGGTCAAGGCACTTGCCTGCAAAGCCAAAGGACCTAGGCTTGCTTCCCCAAGACCCATGTAAGCCAGATGCACAAGGTGGTACATTTGTCTGGAGTTCATTTGCAGTGGCTGGAAGTCCTGGCACACCCATTCTCTCCATCTCCCCTCTCTCTCAGCTTCTTTTTTTCTCTCTCTAAAATAAATAGATAAAAGAAATAAAATATTAAAAAAAAGACATACAACAAAAAAGAAACTTTAGACTAATTTCCTTGATGAACACATATATGCAAAATTATCAACAAAATACTTGCTAAAAAACATAAATATTGCCTCTAAAATGTGAATTAAGACAAGGGAACACACTTTCTCCACTCTTATTCAATATAGTCCTTGAACTCTTAGGTAGAGCACTAAGAGTAGAAAAAGAAAAAAAAATTAGGGATAGCTTAGAACCAATGGAATAAATACAGGAAATAAAGACATGAAACTACTGCTGTTTGCAGATGACATGGTTCTATATTTAAGAGACCCATAGGCTCATCAGAAAATGCTTAGATTTAACAAATACTTACATCAAACTTTCAGGTACAAAATTAACACACAAAATCCAGTAGCTTTCATACATTCCAGCAATGTACTTGCAGAGAAAGAAATCAGGAACAACACCCCATTCACAATAGCTCTCAAAATATACAGTCTATAGATATAAACCTCACCAAGGAGAAGAAAGACCTCTATAAAAAAAAAAAATCTTGGGCTGGAGAGATGGCTTAGCGGTTAAGCCCTTGCCTGTGAAGCCTAAGGACTCCGGTTCGAGGCTCGGTTCCCCAGGTCCCACATTAGCCATTTGCACAAGGGGGCGCACGCGTCTGGAGTTCGTTTGCAGAGGCTGGAAGTCCTGGCGCGCCCATTCTCTCTCTCCCCCTCTATCTGTCTTTCTCTCTGTCTGTCGCTCTCAATTAAATAAAATAAAAAAATAAAAATTAAAAAAAAAATCTTTATGACATGGCAAAAAAGAAATAAAGGAAGATACCAGACAATGAAGATAACTTCCATGTTTCTGGATTGGCAAAATTAATTTTGTGAAAATGACTATGGTACCCAAAGTATTCTACAGATTCAATGTAATTCCTATCAAGAACCCAATGACATCCTTCTCAGAACTAGTAGAAAATGATTCAACAATTCATGTAGAAAGACAAAAGACCATGCACAGCCAAAGGAATCCTAAGCAGAAAGAACACAGCAGGAAGTATCACAACCCCTGACCTAAAATAGTGTTATAGAGCCATAGTGACAAGACGGCATGGTCCTGGCACACAAACAGTCACTTAAGGGCAATGTAACAGAAGAGGATCCAAAAATAAATTGACACAGCTATTGTCTAATTTTCAACGAAGACATAAAACCATATGCTGGTAAAAAGACAGCCTATTCAACAGATGCTGTTAGTCAAACTGGCTACTCACCCACAGAAGAATGAAATTCAATCCACATCTCTCACTATGTACAATGATAGATTCAAAATGAAACAAAGATATTGATATAAAGCCAGAAATGCTAAAATTAGGGAATTCACTAGAAGTTATGAGTTTAGGCAAGAACTTTTGGAAGGGGACTCCAATAGTGCAGGAAATACTTCCAAGAATTGACAAATGGGAGCACATAAAAGCAAGAAGCTTCTGTACAGCAAGGGAAAGTATCAACAGAGCAAACAGGAAGCCTAGAGAATGGCAGAAGAGCTTTACCCAGTGTTTATATAACAGAGGACTGATATATAGAATGTAAAGAATTAAAAAAGAATTAGAAAAACTAAACACACACACACAAATACCCTACCCAAACTGCCACTCAGTAACTCAATAAGTGGTATAATGAAATAAACATATATTTCTCAAAGAAGAAACATAAATGTCTAAGATATAATTTTTAAAAAAGGTCAACATTTTAGCAATCAGTGAAATGCAAAAAAAAAAAAAAAAAACCACTTTGAGGTTTCTTTTTACCCCCATAAGAATCGCTATCATCAAGAAAACTAATGAGGGCTGGAGAGATGGCTTAGCGGTTAAGCACTTGCCTGTGAAGCCTAAGGACCCTGGTTCGAGGCTCGATTCCCCAGGACCCACATTAGCCAGATGCACAAGGGGGCGCACGCATCTGGAGTTTGTTTGCAGTGGCTGGAGGCCCTGGCGTGCCCATTCTCTCTCTCTTTCTCTCTGTCTCTCACTCTCAAATAAATAAAAATAAATAAACAAACAAAAAAAAAAGATGAAAACAAATGCTAGGGAAGTAGGGAAAGGGGAACTCATTCACTGTTGGTGGGAGTATAAACTGATCAGTCACTATGGAAATCAGGGTGGAGGCTTTTCAAAAAGCTGAAAATGTATCTACCTTTCCTTGGCATATATCAAAATGACTCTATAGTGCAGATATTTCCTCATCCATGTTTATTTCACATGGGGTCAGGGAAGGGTGAGAGATGTTGATGGGCCTGATATTGTGCAGGCAACTAGAGCTGATTTGAGGCCATGAATATAACAGTCATCCTGCGTCCAGAATAGAATATCCCAAAGCACTTCTGCCTATCCTCTGGCTCTTTCATTTTTTAGCCAAGATCTTCTGCAATGTTCTCTGCATTTTGATGTGTGTGACCAGAGATAATATCATTTAATGTTCAGTGTTTAATTTTCACCACTTTGATGAATTTTAAGTTTCTTCAGCAGTCACTTTCATCTGCAAAAAGAAGCTTCTGATCAAAGATAAGAGCAGAATTAATCTACTTGCATAAACATGAGTACTTTTGCAGGTAATTTGATGGACACTGCATACCCATTTAACCAAACAACAGTAGTAGCTTCCTCCCTAGGGCCTATGACCTCCTAAGTCATAGGCTATTAACTAGATTTTCAGTACCAGTCATGAATTCTCTCACATGGTCTGGGCCTCAGATACAACCGGAGAGCAGCTGGTTACCCACTTACCAGTCATTTCATTATTGCACCAATGGGAAAATCTTGTCTGGCTGTCCAGTTGTGTCGTTCATTTGGTCTACTACAGGATAAGATTATTAACAACTTTTCTCTCCCTACAACCTGCATAGCACTTTCCAGAATTATGGCAGTTAGCCAGGAGGAAGGAGGCTTCCAACTCAGTACCAGCTTGATTTTTCATTGTCTATCAAATGACAACATGTGGTATCTCCAGCAGTAGGATCTGACATTCTACTTTTGGTGGGGAGCCAAGAGCACTGGCAATAGTTTGTGTTGTTCTAGTGCTGTCATGGGCCTCCCTAATCAACCAACATCTTACTAGGAGATTTCTCACTCCTGACACTCGGATTTTCCTATAACAACCCATGGCTTAAAATATTTTTTGAGCCGGTCATGGTGGTGCATTACTTTAATCCCAGCACTCTGGAGGCAGAAGTAGGAGGATCACTGTGAGTTCGAGGCTACCCTGAGACTACATAGTGAATGCCAGGTCAGCATGAGCTAGAGTGAGACCCTACCTCAAAAAACCAAAAAAAAAAAAAAAATTTTTTTTAAATTATCTAGTAAGAAAGCAGGTTTCCATATGGCTTATTCATATCATCTTTAGTTTTGGTTATAGCTCCCCTACCCCTCCTCTCCTGAATCCTTCTCCCTTGACTCTCACATGCATGAATTTAACAGATTTGTAGACATTTTTTTTTTTCAAGGTAGGCTCTCATACTAGCCCAGGCTGACCTGGAATTCACTATGGAGTCTCAGGGTGGCCTCAAACTCATGGTAATCCTCCTACCTCTACCTCCTGAGTGCTAGAATTAAAGGTGTGCGCTACCACGCCCAGCTTAGATTTGTAGATATTTTTAGTCAGGATCATTTGGAAAATTTATATTTGCCCACATTAAATAGCTATCATGAACTTAATGTAGAGATAATTTAAAAGGTGTCTATGTATGAAATGTATTTTCCCTCCCCAGACCTTGCAGCGAATACAGCTGGAAGGACACCGTGTTCCTGTACTGTGACTGGGTTTCCTCAAGGTGCATGTGTCCTTACAGGAAAGATAAGACTGGAAAGGTTCAGGATTGTTTTCTAATGGATATTTTATTCAACCAAAGTCACCATCAGACTTTGATTTGCAAATCTCCATTCTGATGGTGCACCAATGGTAATCAAGATTATTTTCTTGTATGTCTAGTTTATCCTCATATGAATATCGTCCTCTAAATTTTACTATGCATTAGCCTGACTCTTTTGATGGTTTGGAGGAGTGAAAATAAGATGTGAAGGCAGGCTCTTGGAATGTGAGATAGAGGAAGCTGGCATTTTATAATTTCCATTGATCCTTTTATTTATTTGTGTGTATGTATGTAAGAGAGAGGGCTATGAAGGGATGGAAAAAGGGCACACCAGCGTCTTCTTACCACATCATACAAACTCCAGATACATGTGCCACTCTGTGCATATTGCTTTACATGGGTAGTAAGTGTAAGGGTCTGAGAATCATTGAAGAAAGACCCCAGACTCAAATAGTATGTAAAAACAAAGTGTTTATTCTGCAGAATCAGCCAGGATGCGAGGGTCAACCATTCATACAAAATGGTGACCCTGAAAGGAACACACAGGACCCTTTTAAGCACAACTAGGGGAATTCCAGGCAGATTAGGTAATCTTTTCAAATGATTGGCTGGGCAAGCAGAAGTTACAGTTGCACATCTCTGATTGGTTGGGGCAGAAGTCATGAAAGGGTTGTGAAAGGGACATGTCTGGGTATGTTTGGACATGTCTCCAGGAACTGACTCAGCCCCCAGAGCCCACCACCTTGGGCATGCCCTTTATTTGTGTTTTTTCCCAGACATCTTGCCTGCCTCTCTGGAAAGCTGAAACTTAGGCCTAGCTGTAAACTAGAGCAAATTTGACCCTCTCATAAGGAATCAAACCTGGGACATCAGGCTTTGCAAGCAAGTATCTTTAACCACTGAGCAGTCTCCCCAGCCCAGTTGATTCTTTTAAACAGCTTCCTTATTGGAAGCCTTGAGGTTTTTTCCTGCTCCGAACTGTAGGACCATGAGAGGGCCAGGACCTGGGTCTTCTGGCTGTTCTTTGGGTTGAAGGGTGGGGTGAGCTGATGCTTTGAGGGGCATTGATTGCCACAGTGTCTATTTCCCACCTCTCTTTGGACACAGCCACCAAGAGAACAGGCTCTGGGATTTATGATGCGAATAGGAATATGGGAGCCTCCTAAAAGGAGTTTCTCTTTGTATAGAAATGTCTTCTTCCATTTACAGCTCACCAAAAGTGCTCCTGTGAGAAGTCTTTTCAAGTTAACAATCACTATTTGTTTCAATCATTTACAGTTGTGTTTTAAAAGGCATTGCCAAGTAGAGTTGTATGTCTACTCCAGCTAACATCGAGATTTATTCTTTGACAAAATTTCAGGTGTATCGATTAGAATGAGGCTGTGATAGTTGATTCATTGTAATACTTTAAAAACGTTTGCTTAAAACCCATAATACTTCCCTACTGAATACTGTGCCATATCATCGTATATCTGACTTTGTGTGTGTGTGTGTGTTTGTTTTTCAAGGTAGGCTGACCTGGACTTCACTCTGTAGTCTCAGGGTGGCCTCAAACTCATGGAGATCCTCCTACCTCTGCCTCCTGAGGGCTAGTGCTGGGACTAAAGGCGTGCGCTGCCATGCCCAGCTGCATATCTGGCTTTTTATGTTGGTGGTGTGGTTCCAGCAGCCGCACCTTTTCTGTCATCATTCCAGACACAGTGTGTATTGTAGCAGGATCAGTTTTGTAATCCTCCTACAAAACAGTCATCCTTTTGCCTCCTTGTTCACATAGACCTTCAACTCATAATCTGTTTTGGAATAAGCCATTCCAGTTTAGATCTACTCCTCTTTTAGTCTTTAAGATTTTATTATTATGTATTTGTATATGTTCATGTGGACTAGCATGTATGAGTGCAGGTACGTGCAGGCCTCAGGGCCTGTGTGGAGGTCAGAAGGCAACTTTGGGGTGGTTCTTTGCCTGCCCACCTCATTTGAGGCAAGGGTTCTTGTTCTTAATTCTCACTCTGCTGCTTTTTTCTATGTTCACCATGAGCTTCAGAGGAGTTATCCTGTCTCTGCCTCCCATTTCACTATCTGCATCAGTATCAATCAATGTGCTGGAATTACAGAAGCTTGCTGCAGCTTTTACATGGATTCTGGAGATCAAACTTGGCTACTTCAACTTGAATTGAGTTTTATACACTGAGATATCCCTCCCCCACCTCTTCAGTCTTTGCATTGGTGTTATCTGTTTAGGAGTTCAAACCCTAGATTTAGATACACTTGTATTCAAATTCTATCTTAGCTTTTGACTGAGAAGTATTTTTACATTTCTTAGTTCACTTGATCAGCTGAAGATGATAACAAGGTAATAGACTTTAAGATGGCTCCCTTGAGACCTAGTGTCACCCCTGCCCTCTGAATATGGTCAGATCCTGTGACTTGTTCCAAAGTCACAGACTATGGAAAAAGTTATAGAATATACATGACCACACACACATGGCCAGGTTATATATGCATATAGCACTTTTTTTTTTTTTTTTGCCAGAAATCTTTGTTTTTTTTGTAGGCTTTGAAATAACTAGTTGCTTGTGAGATGTCAATATGCACAGGGCCATGTGGAAAAGATACAAGGTCAACCAACAGTCAGCTTAGGCCTTCAGTGTTCACCCTGTGAGAACTGGATGTTGTCAGGACTTGTGGGAACTTGGAAGCTAAGCTGTCCTTGAATGAGACTCAAATGAGAACCCTGTCCTGATCATGCCTTGACTAGAGAGCACCAGAGGACCTCAGTTGTCAGAGACCATGACCTGGCTGCCCTGAGGACAAAATAGAACTAGCAGCCCTCATGCAGCCCCTCCCCCGAGAACAAACAGCTGCTCTGGGAGAAGTCACAAGAGAGATTCCGAGAAGATGCTCCAGAAGATTACGGCCAGGTGGCCCTAGTTCCTCCTTCCTTGTACCCCCTCCCCTTTTTTCCCCCCTTATTGCCCTACCTGCTGGTTGATTATAAAAGAGCTAAAAAATCCAACATTAAATGAGACCTTGACAAAACCTCCGCTTGGTCTCCTTCTTCTTTCCTGCCCGTTCTTTCAGGTTGCAGCCCTCCTCGACCACCCCGCGTAACATTGGCCCTGCAGGTTGGGGGCAAGTGGCGCCCAATGTGGGGCTCGAGGCACGGGTCTTGACCGGACGACTAACCGCGCTGGAGATCTCCTCGGGACGCCGAGAGACATTTTGAAGAGTGCCCCGGCATTTCGTCGCTCGCGATTTTGGTTACGGGACATGGTAAGTCAGGGCCCTTATTTTTCATTCTCGTCCAATTTTCAGAATGGGCCAAAAGCTTAGTAAAGAGGTTCTTTTTCTTAAGGATTTAAAGAGCTCACTCAGGGAAAGAGGAATTAGAGTTAAGAAAAAGGACCTCATTAATTTTTTTGTTTTCATTGACAAAGTGTGTCCCTGGTTCATTATTTCTGGTCCTGATATTCATCCTGAAAAATGGCAAAAGGTCGGTAAAGACCTAAATCACCGTATTCTAGAGGAGGGACCTGATTCCATTCCCTCCATGATTTTCTCCTACTGGGGACTCATAAGAGACATAGTGGAGGAAGCGCATTCAGATCCAGATAAACAACAACTCCTTTCTGTTGCAGAATACTGCCTCTGTCCTCTTTCAAGTAGCGCTTCTTTAGTTTCACTTTCCTCTCCTCCTGAAAAGTTCCCTTGCCCATCAGTCATTATCGATATGGGTTCTAACTCCAATAACTCTGGTGCTCTCCAAGCAGTAGAAAGGTTGTACCCACCCTTGCCCGAGCCCACTCCCCCCCGAGACTGCTTCTCAATGTACACCCCTCATTAACCCGTTTTTTTCAAAAAAATTGCGATCCTGAACTTCTTGATCTGGGTGACGCTGCCTCCCTTGAGGAGGAGGCTGCTAAATACCATAATCCCAACTGGCATCCCGCTGCATCGCCCCCCCCCTTTCAGACCGCCCCCTTACCCCTCCCAACTTTGTGTACCCACTCTATTACCCACTCTGCTACATCCAGGGGTTCACCCCTCTACCCTTACTGGTGCCAAAGAACATCTCACTAAACAGATAACTGAATTACGGGATGTGCTTAAGCTTCAAAAAGAGTTTGCTCAATTATCTACAGATTTAAGCTCTTTACAAGCTTCATTTAACGAGACCATACTTAAACCCCCCCCAAAAAGTCTTATACTGTCTCTGATCCAAAACCGCTAAATTCGGAATGCGGACATGATTCTTCTAGAAAAGGGTGGTGTAATCCACTCAATATTAGCTTCACGCCAGAAGGCAAAAGACAGGATTGGACCAACAGAGGCTTTGAGTGGGGCCTTAGGTTATATGTCTCTGGGACAGACCCTGGCCTCACTTTTAAAATTAAACTTCTTAAAAAAACCCCTCAGTTCCCTAAAGTTGCTATAGGACCAGAACAGCCCCCTCCCAGCCAGGCTAAAAACATACGCCCCCCCCCCCTCTCAACACCACAAGCTGTTACTGATGTCACTCTATTTCGACCTACCCTACCATTAGGATTGCCTTCATCAGCAGACCTTATTCTGACCATGGTTAATGCCTCTATAGAGGCCATACATCAGACCAATGTATCTGAATTTCAGGAATGCTGGGTATGTCATTCACCTCGACCCCCTTTTTATGAAGGGATAGCCTTATATGCAGAATTAACGGTGACCAATGACACCATGGCTTTATGGTGGCAACGGCAAGATGGGGTTGGCCTCACGGTCGCCCAGGTATCTGGGTGTGAGGTGTGCCTCCTGGGTCCGTCCATGCTTCCCCCTATAGAGCTTCAAACAACCTGCAATCTCACTCATGTTGTTAACTCTAGCTTTCTCTATATTGTTGCCCCGGCTGGCACTTACTTCGCATGCTCTACTGGTCTCACTCCTTATGTTGTAACTTCCACCTTCTTAGCTCACAAAGATTATTGTGTCCTTGTACAACTCTTCCCCAAGCTAACAATACATTCCAAAGATGAGTTCCTCCATTTTGGGGAGGGAGGAACTTCTCCGTCACGTGCCAAATGGGAGCCTATCACTGCCATCACTCTTGCTGTTATCCTGGGGTTGGGTGCTGCCGGAGCAGGCACAAGCATCGCTTCATTAGTCACCTCCCAACAACAATATAATCAACTCTCTTTGGCAGTAGATAAGGCCTTGCAGGAATTACAAAAGGGTCTTCAAGACTTAAAGGTATTTATGGTATCCTTGTCTGAGGTGGTCCTCCAAAACAGACGCGGGCTAAACCTAGTCTTTCTACAAGAGGGGGGACTCTGTGCTGCACTTAAGGAAGAATGTTGTTTTTATATGGACAAAACTGGCCTAGTTCAAAATAATGTTGACAAGGTCCATTCCAGTTTGGAGGAACGAAAGCGTAACTGGGAAAAGCAGGAGTCATGGTACCAAAACTGGTTCTCCTCTTCTCCTCTGTTTTCCACATTACTCCCCTCTATTCTTGGTCCCTTCGTAGGACTCCTCCTTCTTCTTTCTTTTGGACATTGGGCATTTAAACGACTAACTTCTTTTGTCAAAGAACAGGTTGATTCTGCCACCAGAAATTCGGTGTCTGTCCATTACCACAGATTGCAGTTACAAGAAGAAGAGGGCCAAACACATGAGGCACCCCTCGGCTCTCCTTCAGTCCGACTTGATTTTTCTCCCTTGGCTGACAACAGGTCATGGTTTCAATTCCCTAAATGGCTGCGAGGCTCCCAATGACGGGATTATCATGGTACCAAGCCCAGGGGCACACCGCTAAACTATGGCCGCAGCCAGAGACGAGAATGTTGTAGGGCCCATTCCCTGGAGGCCATCCACATAGCCTAAGACAGGCGGATCACCTTCCATGAGCTGTGATCGCGGCCAATGACAGGATTATTGTGGATCCAGGGGTGGAGGCAGCCCTCATAGCTTAAGACAGGCGGGCCATCTTCAGTAACTGGTGCTGGGACTGGAAGCATACCATATAGCCTAAGACAGGGTACCTTGCCCATTTCAATTATATAAAGAGGGAGGAAATGTCAGAGACCATGACCTGGCTGCCCTGAGGACAAAATAGAACTAGCAGCCCTCATGCAGCCCCTCCCCCGAGAACAAATAGCTGCTCTGGGAGAAGTCACAAGAGAGATTCCGAGAAGATGTTTCAGAAGATTACGGCCAGGTGGTCCTAGTTCCTCCTTCCTTGTACCCCCTCCCCTTTTTTCCCCCCTTATTGCCCTACCTGCTGGTTGATTATAAAAGAGCTAAAAAATCCAACATTAAACGAGATCTTGACAAAACCTCTGCTTGGTCTCCTTCTTCTTTCTCGCCCATTCTTTCAGGTTGCAGCCCTCCTCGACCACCCCGTGTAACTTGGCCCCGCAGGTCGGGGGCATTCAGTCACTCCTGGGCTCTTGCTAGGAGATAGGAAGTGTACATTATCTTCTACTGCTAAGCTGATATGCAGGTATAGATAAATTGTACCAACAATATCTCTGTATTATTGCTATGAAGGTTAAATAAAGTGCAAAAGCTTAGCATAAGCCTCAGTGTACAAGGGATGCTCAACAATTCAGATCTTACTTTGTGACTTTCACCCTGTCTTCTGCTTTTCACTGATCAAATCCAGAAGCACATACCAGCATTAGAAGAGAGGCTTAAGTTCATTTTACCTGTCAGTTGGTATTATTCCTTCACAAGTTTCTTGTGGTCTAGCATTTGCATAAATAGTTCTACTGACAGCTCTGTCTTGAGCCTTTCTTCTACAGAAGTGAAGGCTCCAACTTCTGCTAATCAGGACATCTTAATTGTTTGATGCTCCAGCCCTACCAAAATATACTTATTTTACAAGTAGCCAATTAACATATCAAAAAATCCAATACTGCTTGAAAAGAAACCACAAATTACACATCACTAGTATAGGTATAATCAAAATACAATACCAAATGCTGTCAAGTATATGAAACTATCACTTGTGGATAGAGTTTACTAAAACCACTGGAAAAATTGACATCTGCCAAAGCTGCGCGCGCGCACACACACACACACACACACACACACACACACACACACACACACACAGTCCTCATTTTCACAAAAAGACATAAACCAGAATGTTCATAGCAGATTTCTTTATATTCGTTCAGGCTGGGAAAAGCCCTAAATGTTCATCAAAGGAGAATGGATAAACTATGGTGTATTCACACAACAGAATGTTGCACTTCAATGAAAATGCAAGCTCTTGTTATATTCAAAATGGAGGACTTGCTCAGACATTATGTTGACATGAATAAAATATTCCTTGACCTTTTTTCTATGAAGTTCACCTGTAGACAAAGATAATCTATTACAGTAGATGGCAGAAAGGTGGTGTGGCCTTTGGAGCCACATTGATTGGGAAACTATCCTGGAGTGCTGGGTATGCTTGGCTCTGTGTGGTGGTTTCATATGTATATATGATGAATAAAAGTTCACTGAGCTACATGATTGAAACTAGTGTATACTACAGTGTGTTATATGTCATTGAAAGTGTTTAGAGAGTCTATTGAGTGCTGAACATTTTAACTTTTTCATCCATCAACCCAGGGAACAACAGATTATCACTGAGGGAAGAACAGGTAATTATATAAAATAAATGACTTAGTTTTTATTATTCATGTTTTCAGCTTTGTATTTTTTATTTTTATTTTTAGATATAATCTCAAGGTCTTATTACCTTCACAATAATATAAGAGATAAAGCTCAGAGCTAGATCTGGCCACTTCTCATCTCTTCCCAGTCCAAATTCCTGCTTTGTCCTGGCAGTGGGAAGACCTGTTCAGGACTCAAAGACTCATTTCTGCAATTTTCCTTGGGCTTTTAGCTTCTGGCTAGAACTAAGCTTAGTTTGACCAGCTAAGCCACTACATTTCTTGTCAGGTCACTTTCTCTGAGCATAGGAGTGATCCTTTCCTCTTGTCCTGTGTCAGTAGGTGGGGTTGGTGCTTGCTTGGCAAGCCTGTGGAGTCTTAGCAATGTGCACCATATC
The DNA here is from genome assembly GCF_020740685.1 of Jaculus jaculus. NCBI lineage: Eukaryota > Metazoa > Chordata > Mammalia > Rodentia > Dipodidae > Jaculus > Jaculus jaculus. The sequence goes on along the minus strand of NC_059107.1, from coordinate 83,030,979 downwards.
CATAGGAGCACTGTAGGCACAGAAAGCTCTTCAGTTATATAAAGTCTCTTGCACATCCCTGATTGGCCTGCACATATTAACATTGCTGTATTAGTAACAAGTAAGAAACTGCATATAAGATCTTTGTTTTGGCCAAAACACCTACTACAGAGCAGGACACAGAAGTATGCTCAGCAAAGCTTTCTTGAAAGAGATGCTAAGGAAAGGCCACGCTGGATTTAGTGGTGAGCATGTCAATCATCTCCTGGTATATAGGAGTCTCTACCCCTCTCTGAAAATACTTGCTATCTTTTGTAAACAAGTTTTACTTGAAATGAGTGCACTATGAACTCAGGTTTTATGTATTTAATCTCCAAACATCCTCCTGGTCATCATGCTGCTCATTTACATGTAGTCAGAGAATTTAGAGATTACAGGTAAACTCACATCCCTTTGCAGGTTACTTTGAAACATGTTATCTTGGAAACTCTCAAAAACTATGACATGACAGAATCCAGAGAAAATCCAAGGAAAAGCTAGAGTTTGTTCTCAGGTTAAGTCTCCATGTCATTTTATTGTTTATTTTTTATAGTTCTTGAGACTATTATTTGCTTATCATTTATTGCTTGTTTTTTTCTTGTTCTTGAGGCATGGCCTTGGCACTGGAAACAGAAGATGAACTCAAGAAGCCCACACTGTGGGGGCCTGAGACAGTGCAGGACAGGGAGTGGAGGGGCCTGCACACTCTGTGCCCTGCGCAATGTGAAGAACTGGCGTTTTAATGTCTATTCTTCTGGTCTCTCTCTCTTTTTGTGTTTGCATGTTTGCACATATATGGGCACATGCATGTTTGCATGTGTATGGGGCACATGTATGTAGGCTTGTTTGCATGAGTATGGGCATGAGTGTTTGTATGTTTGTATGAGTATTGGCACATATGTGTATTTATGTTTGTATGACTATGAGCACATGTGTTGTTTTCAAGTTCATATGAGTATGGGTTCATGTGTGTTTGCATGTTTGTATGAGTATGGGCATGTGTATGGGCACATGTATGTGTGGGTGCATGTGTACATCTATTTGCACATGTATGGAGGACAGGTGTTGATGTTAGGTATCTACCTCAGTCACTTTCTACATTTTTTGAGATAGAATCTCTCACAGAACCTGAACCTCACTGGTCTGCTACAATGGTTCGCCAGCACGCCCAGGAATCCCCATGTCTCTGTTGCCCCAGCACTGGAATTGCAGACACGTGCTTTTCTATGAGCATTTGGGATCTGATCTCAGGTCCTCACACTAGTCTGGCAAGCACTTTATTGACTGAGCCATTTACCCAGCTCTATGCTTACTGAAAATCTTCTAACAGCAAAATGAAGACTACACTATTTTATGTTGGCATTTGCAGACCCACCAGAAACACCTATGGGATAATCAAAGCCTCCAAATATCTATTTTCTTACCATCTTCTAATACTACAACAGTATCTAATGGGTAAAGTAATTTTCTCTTCAAATGAGCAGTAAGTAGGAAGGAGGGCAGAGTCTTCCCTGGGCTCCTTAGGGGTGGGATTCCTTTTCTTCTAATGTAAGCTTGCAGATTCCCTGACTTCCTGCCAGTATGGAGGCAGACAGCTCTATGCCTGGGGCTGCAGTTCCATTAGCATGTTTTGCACATTTTATTGCTAAGCAACAATTAGCAGCATGAGTCCTGCCTCCTGTGATTCTGGTTTGGGTTTCAAACATGAACTGTGCTTTCCTCCTCCAGCAGCAGCAGTGTTGACTGTCAGCCACAGCTGTTTTAGGAGAACCTGAGAGCACAGACTAAGGAAATGGCAGGTATTCAGCTACCCGGGGATGTTTTGAAATGTTATTTATGAAAGAAGTGTCTCTAATTATGTTTCCAATAATACAAACGTAATGTCAAAGGTTGGTGATAAACTCAAAGAAATTCAGTTTGGCCTTAAGGGGAACTGATAAGTAGAATAATTATGAAAATTTCAAAAGAGAAGGAACTCAAGGACTAAGGAAGAGGAAAAAACAATCTCTTACCAGAAAAATTTCTTATGATAACATTGTGAGGAAATGCCTTTCTTCTAATCTCATGTTATGCAAAATTATTTTCACTGAGTTATGAGATATCAGGAAAATTCAATGGGAATAATAGTTCTTTAAGAAGAAATAAGTGAACAAGTAAAGTAGACAGGGGAAAAAAGTTCTTTATCTATGAGAGTAAAAATGATCATGTTTCAGCTGTAATATTTCTTTTATGAAAACGCAGTTACTTGTGACATATTCTCATTAGAAAAATAAAATATCATCATTTAAGAACTTGGTAAACAGTGGAATGTTTATTTTATTATGTTTATGTCATAAGAATATTGCTTCAAAATTTCTACAGGATAACCCTATTCACCCAGTTCTGTGGAAGAAGGAAGGAGCCTGTGGTTATACCATTTAAGGAAAATAGGACATAGAAATTATCTATCGATATGGAGAGAGAGAGAGAGAGAGAGAGAGAGAGAGAGAGAGAGAGAGAGAGAGGGAGAGGGAGGGAGGGAGAGAGGGAGAGAGAGAGAGAAAAAGAGGGAGGGAGGGAGGGAAAGAGAAAGAGAGAGAATGGGTGCGCCAGGGCCTCCTGCCATGCAAACTCCAGAAACATGTACTACTTTGTGTGTGTGACTTTACATGGGTACTAGGGAATCAAACCTGGGCAATTAGGCTTTACAAATAAGTGCCTTTTACCACTAAGCCATATCCCCAGTCCTACATTTTTATTTTTATTTTTTTTAGTGACAAGGGATTGATTGTTTCAGTCTCTGCTTAGAATCTTGAGAAGCATTCAGGGAGGATTTTGAGAAGAAACATAACTGAAGAAGTGCATTTATATTTTTGATTGTCTCTTATAGCTCTTAGAAAACACACACACACATGCAGTGCACAAGCGAAGCTATTTGGAACAAGGATTGTGTTTTGGGGTTACATATCACTCATGTCTTAACCAAATTATCTCATAACATAAGTGAGAGGGGGTACAGTTAGGGTGACTGGACCCTTGAAGGTACAAAGGGCAGAAAAGTTAGCACTTGCTAGAAATCATAGATGATCTGATTTCTTATCTCTTGCCTAGTTCCCCTAGACCTGTTTTTCCACAAGCAACTAGGATCCCTCCTGGGAGAGGGTCTTTCATAGGATTTGGACCTGGTGACCTGATTGGTCAACTTCAGCCCTTGGTGCCAGGGCTAACCTCTTCCTGAGACAGCCCCTAGCCCTAACCAACCAGCTATCCCTCTGGTTCAGCTGAGCTGGAAGACAACACATCACCCTAAGGTTATACATATCTTTGTTAGGAGAGGGCAGGCTCTCTGACCACTTGGGAACTTCCAGATGTGGGTAAGATTTTCCCTGGGTTGGCTCCGCCCAGGTCCAGCTGGGAGGGCCCCTAGCCCTTCTCTACATGGGCTCCTTTATTCCCTCCAGCTCCCCACATGGCAGGAGTTCCTTGAACTTTCTTTTTTCTTTCCATGCTTCCCCCCCCCCCCACCCCAGGCCCTCCATGTGGGATTTCTAGCCACGTGGGTACTTTTCCTTGGCTCTGTACTTCCCTCTATAAATATAATAATTTAATAATTATCCTCAGTCTTCTTTTTTATTCAGTTCTTTGATTAAAATTAGAAACAAACCTAGGGTTTGGGGCTCAAGGACTTTGCTGTACCCCTAACACCCTGTTACATAAGAAATGGAATGAAAACCTTTTATTAAAAATTCTTTGCCTTTGGGCTGGGGGGATGGCTTAGCGGTTAAGTGCTTGCCTGTGAAGCCAAAGGACCCTGGTTCGAGGCTTGATTCCCCAGAATCCACGTTAGCCAGATGCACAAGGGGGCGCACGCTCTGGAGTTCGTTTGCAGTGGCTGGAAGCCCTGGCCATTCTCCTCCCTCCCCACCTCTTTCTTTCTCTCTCTCTCTGCCTGTTTCTCTCTGTGTCACTCTCAAGTAAATACATAAAAATAAAACAAATTAAAAAAAATTTCTTTGCCTTTAAATATGGCTAATTCACAAAGATAAGGTTCTACTATGAACAGCCATTTCTTAAAGCATTAGCTTTGGCATTATTAAACCAAATCTGAGAATCTTTCACTTCCCTTCACTTTAACAAACCTCTACTGAATTTATGATGAAGTTTTTCTGCATTTATCTAGGTAAATAAAAGGCTTCATATCCTTAGAGAATACACAGTCTACTGGGCAAGGCAGGTAAGCAGATTAATTCCTGTATCGTGTTTAAGGACATGATATAGGATGGCTATAGAGAAGCTCATTTCTGAGGTTAGAAATTCAAGGAGACATTTCTAGAGGTCATAGCAAGTGAAGTACATAGTGTTTACAGGAGTTCATGAATACTGAATCTAAAGGAGACACACCTGGGATTGTTAATATGGGTTACTCTATGGGAGAATTGGAGCTTGAACAGAGACTGAGTGGTCTACACTATGTCCTCCTGTTTTTAGAACATGTTACAATGAGGCTATATTCACCCCTAATAATGAGGAGGTAAAGAGAGAGTGCAAAATTAGGGGGCACAGCTCTATAATTACAGAAACTAACCCTTGAAGTAGGTGATTGAAGACTGGCTGGTAAATTAGAGAAACACTTTGGGTTGGTGGTCAGCACTGCTCCATGTGGTCATTTGGTATCTCAGTTTCCTGCCACAGTGTCTTCCTTCCATTTTCTAGGGCCCTGTAACCATCTTGGTTGAGGATGGGCAGCAGCTGTATATGTGGGGGTCTAGCTGCAGAGCTAGATGACAGCAAGAAGGCAGAGCATCACATTCTCAGAAGTAATGCACATCCCTTCCCTTTAGGCTCCACAGCAAAAGTGTAAGCTTGCCACAATTCAATTACAATGGAGCAAGGGAAGAATGTGTTTTTAAATTCATTTCATTTACTTATTAATTTATTTAAGACAGAGAGAAAGAGGGAGGAAGGGAGAGAGGGAGGAAGATAGAAGGAGAGAAAGATAGAGAGATAGAGATAGAGATCGAGATAGAGAGATTAGGCATGCCAGGGCCTCCAGCCACAGCAAACAAACTCCAGATGCATGTGCCACCTTGTGCATCTGGCTTACGTGGGTATGGGGATTGAACACAGACTGGCAGGTTTTGGAGGGAAGCGTCTTAACTGCTAAGCCATCTCTCCAGTCCCTTCTAAAATATATATATTTTTATTTATTTGCAAGCAGAGGGAGAGATGGAAGGGGGACAGATAGAGAGGGTTCTTTTTTTTTTTTTTTTTTTTTAAGATGAATGGCAGTAAAAACATTCAGCAGCAACATCATGCCTTTAGGGGAAGTTGCAGTTAACTTCTGTTGTTAAGATAGAGCACCTGACCAAAATCAGCTGAGGAGGAAAGTTCTTATTTTTATTTTTTGGCTTATAGTCTTGAGAGGAAGTCATGATGGCAGGGGAAAGCATGGCATGAGCAGAGACTGGACATCAACTCAGCTGCAGCAGGTGGAAAACAGCAGCAGGGAAGTGAGCCAGATTCTAACAAGGAGCAGCTGACCATCACACCCCAAAGCCTGCCTCCAGCAATACACCTCCTGCAGCAAGGCCTCACCTCCCAAAGTGCCACCAGCTGGGGACCAAGCATTCAGAACACAGGAGTTTGTGAGGGACATCTGAGTCACACAACCATAGTGGCCAATGAGAGGAGAGGATTTTTTCTTTCATTAAAAAGAATCTAAAGTTTCAATGAAGCCAAACTTGCCATCACACTGAGATAAATACAAGGACTGCACAGCATCGCACTTGGACTGCCTCTGGCTGTGGAATTAGTGTGTCCCTAAATTTCTATGTTGAAACCCGACAAGGAGGCAATTAAGACTAGGTGATGTCCTGCACTGAAGCCCGGATCCAACAGGACTTGAGTATGTAACACACAACACACTACAAAGACACAGTGAGAAAAGTTCTCTGCAACCCAGAGAACTCACCGAAAATAAAATCTCTCTTACCTGGATTTTGGACTTGTAGCCTCATGGAATGTGAAAAGGTAAGTTTCTGTTATTTAAACTGCCCAGTCTGTAATATTTTGCCATGGCAGCCTATACAGACTGTCATGCCTTTCTTTCTTGAAGTGCATATACATTTTCTTGAGGGAACAGCATGACTCAGTCCTAGCAAGCCTGCAAGTCGAACTTCCTGCATGACAGTTCTCCAGGAAACACCTTCTAGACGTGGGAGTTACACACAGCAGGAGGGAAAGTTTCAGCAGGTAGGCTGTGTGTAGCCAGAGCACCTGCACAGGGACACTTAGGACAGATTGATTGATGCTCTGAAAGGGTTAGTACCAAAGACAGGAAGAAGGGCAAGTGAGTAGCGTGTTTTAGATTAGGACTGGAAAGTTAAATAGCACAGAGAGCTGAAGCTTAGGAGAAAATGCTAAGACAACACAAAGGTTAACCACGTTTGATAAACCAGTGAAAATGGAAGGCATAAGCCCAGGTCTTGAGAAAGACTGCATAATAATAATACATGGTTGAGAAAGAAGAAAACATACCCTGTCTCCACCAGAAAGACAAGCAGATTGGGAAAAGAACAAATGTGATTAAGAGAAAATTGAACAGCTAACTAGATTGTAATATTTCTATCCTTAGCATATCAGGCAGCTACTAAAAATTCCTGTTTATGAAGTTTTTAATGACACAGAAAATGTACAATGGGAGATTAAGTGGAGGAAAAAGCAGTATACAAAATTGAATCACAGCCCTGATATTTGAGAAAATAAGATCAGGGCAGAAATATCAGATGACTACATGACAAAATGATGCTGGTTACCTCTGATTGGTAATAGTGTACACATTTTTCATGACTTTATAGTTTTATGATTTTTTTCAGTAATGAATATTTGTTGCTTTAAAAATAAGGAAATAGCCATGAGGTTCTTGTAAAGCTGCCTCACATTGGCAGCAAGTGAGTCCAGAATTCCAGGCCTAGGAATTCCAACCAAGGTATCAGTATGAGGAACACTCAAGGACTCATAAACACTAAGTCAGAGGCCAGAAAGCTCTGGTTTTGACAATAATGAGAATCTGAACCCTGGAACCCTATATTTCAGGTAAGGTCTTGATTTCATAGCTTTGCAAAATTGGAAAGGTGACAAAGAGGAACAGGTTTAGCTTCAGTGTGCCTATTACTCCCTTAGTGTGGGTGTTGCCTTGCTCTTAACTAGTGCCCAAATCTAGTGGACATAAACTGCAGAGGTTCCCACAAACCCCAGTGCTGCACTCCCTGGGAAACCAGCATGGTCTGCTTATACTTGATGGCATCCAGGAGTTGGAACCTCAGTTCTCTTTTCATGGAGCCAACTCTTTCTCCCCATGCCCACCTTCCCTGTCCTCATAGCATTCTCCAGTCTCCTTCCACTGGCTTCTTCCTGATTTCTGTCTGTCCATGCCACCCCTGGTTTCTGGTGTCTCTCTTCCATAACTTTACTTGTCCATGGGCAATTGACAATCAGTCCTAATTAATACATTGTGACATTTCCCAATGCTTGTTCTTTTCTTGACTAGCCCTGTATAAAACTCGAGAACATGTCATGATCAAAAACATATGTGTTTTAAAATTTGAGAAATTCCCTCAAGAGATTCATCATGCCTTAATGGTTTAGCAATGCCAACAACAAACTTGTTTGCCTTGAATAAATTTCTTTTATAAAATGTTAAAAAATTCCCATTGCAGCAAATAAATGGCAATGCTGGCACAGCTTTCTTATCCTTGAAGTGTATTTCTATCCTGCAGGGCTCATACTTTTGTCTAATATACTGATGATCTGAGCTTCAAGGACCCATGAGGTACTAAAGCTAAGGGAGAAATAGAAGCAAGGTACTTTTATTCAAATAGATAGTCACTCAGGGACGGAGGCCGAAGTAGAGGAAATGAGATGATACCTCTCTTGTCCTAGCAAAGTTGACAAAGCTAGAACTCAGCATCTGACCTAATGGCTCAGGGCCCAGAATTCTCACACTGCCCTCCAACCTATGCCCTACTTCATATCTCTCATCCACCAAAGTCCACTTTGCATAAGTGATCAACCAGCAGATGTTAACCAAGTACAATCAAGTAACCTGCTCCCCAGCCTTGCTCACTACCTCATCATTCCCAACATCTTTGAAGAAAAAGAATTATAAGCTCAATAAATACATGTATGTAGACTCAAATGAAATGAGTAACTAGACCCAAAAAGAAATCAACAAAACAGTTAAAACTGGAAAGAGACCCTTAGCACTATATCATCACCTGTTCAGCATTTCTAGTAGCATTTCAATGACAACAGAAATGTGACCATTTCTGCAAAAAGCACAAAAGTGTATGAGGGATAATATTTCAAATAAAAAAATCAGCTTCTGCATTTATTCCAATTGAGGGAAATAATAAGTCAAAATCAGCAAGAATACATGTATTGGTATTTAATATAAAGTATTGTTTATTGATTGATTTAGCATGGGTATATATGTGTATGGTATATGTGCATGTGCATATATGTATGCACATGCATATAAAGTGAAGGCACGGGTCAATGTTGGGTGACTTTGTTAATTACTCTGTCCATCTTATTTTTTTATTTCTTTTCAAAAATTTTTTTTCTATTAACAACTTCCATGATTATAAAAATTATCCCATGATAATACCCTCCCTCCCCCACTTTCCCCTTTGAAACTCCTTTCTCCATCATATTCCCTACCAATCTTAATTAGTCTCTCTTTTATTTTGATGTCATGATCTTTTCCTCCTATTATGATAGTCTTGTGTAGGTAGTGTCAGGCACTGTGAGATCATGGATATCCAGGTCATTATGTGTCTGGAGGGAACACATTGTAAGGAGTCCTATCCTTCCTTTGGCTGCTGCATTCTTTCCGCCACCTCTTCCACAATAGACCTTGAGCGTTGGAAGGTGTGATAGAGATGGTGGAGTACTGAGCACTCCCGTCACTTCTTTCCAGCACCATGATGCCTTCTGAGTCATCCCAAGGTCACTGCCATCTGAAAAGAGAAGATTCTCTACCAATAGTGAGAATTGCATTAATATAAGGGTATGAACATTAAGAGAAATGCTTACTTGGCTCCTTATTGTTTTTTGAGACAATGTCTCTCACTGAACCTGGAGATCACCCATGCAAGTAAACTAACTAGCTAGAGAGCCCTAACAACTCTTTGTCCCTGCAGCCCCAGAACTGGGACTACAGGAACACTCCACTGTGGCTGGGTTTTACATGAGTGCTTGGAGATTTAAACTCAGGTCTTCATGCTTACATGGCAAATGCTTTATCCACTGAGCGTCTCCCCATCCCCAAGTTGGAGATCTAGAATCACGATGTAGGGACTGCTGGAGACAGGGTATGTTTTCTTCTTTCTCAACCATGTATTATTATTACGCAGTCTTTCACAAGAACTGGGCTTATGCCTTCCATTTTCACTGGTTTATCAAACATGGTTAACCTTTGTGTTGTCTTAGCATTTTTTCCTAAGCTTCAGCTCTCTGTGCTATTTAACTTTCCAGTCCTAATCTAAAACACGCTACTCACTTGCCCTTCTTCCTGTCTTTGGTACTAACCCTTTCAGAGCATCAATCAATCTGTCCTAAGTGTCCCTGTGCAGGTGCTCTGGCTACACACAGCCTACCTGCTGAAACTTTCCCTCCTGCTGTGTGTAACTCCCACGTCTAGAAGGTGTTTCCTGGAGAATTGTCATGCAGGAAGTTCAACTTGCAGGCTTGCTAGGACTGAGTCATGCTGTTCCCTCAAGAAAATGTATATGCACTTCAAGAAAGAAAGGCATGACAGTCTGTATAGGCTGCCATGGCAAAATATTACAGACTGGGCAGTTTAAATAACAGAAACTTACCTTTTCACATTCCATGAGGCTACAAGTCCAAAATCCAGGTGAGAGAGATTTTATTTTCGGTGAGTTCTCTGGGTTGCAGAGAACTTTTCTCATTGTGTCTTTGTAGTGTGTTGTGTGTTACATACTCAAGTCCTGTTGGATCCGGGCTTCAGTGCAGGACATCACCTAGTCTTAATTGCCTCCTTGTCGGGTTTCAACATAGAAATTTAGGGACACACTAATTCCACAGCCAGAGGCAGTCCAAGTGCGATGCTGTGCAGTCCTTGTATTTATCTCAGTGTGATGGCAAGTTTGGCTTCATTGAAACTTTAGATTCTTTTTAATGAAAGAAAAAAAACCTCTCCTCTCATTGGCCACTATGGTTGTGTGACTCAGATGTCCCTCACAAACTCCTGTATTCTGAATGCTTGGTCCCCAGCTGGTGGCACTTTGGGAGGTGAGGCCTTGCTGCAGGAGGTGTATTGCTGGAGGCAGGCTTTGGGGTGTGATGGTCAGCTGCTCCTTGTTAGAATCTGGCTCACTTTCCTGCTGCTGTTTTCCACCTGCTGCAGCTGAGTTGATGTCCAGTCTCTGCTCATGCCATGCTTTCCCCTGCCATCATGACTTCCTCTTAGGATTGTAAGACAAAATAAATAAAACAAACAAACAAACAAACAAAAAGAACCCACCACCACTAACAAAATACTTTCCTCCTCAGCTGATTTTGGTCAGGTGCTTTATCATTTATTTATGACATAACCACTAGTAAATCCAGATTACAGTGGCACATGCGTCTGGAGTTTGTTTGCAGTGGCTGGAGGCCATAGCACACCCACTCCACAACCACCCCCCACCAGCTGCTCTCTTTCATCTATGTCTTCTTGCAAATAAATAAATAAATAATACTTTAAGAATAAATAAAAGACCTAATCATAACCATTATCCTAACAAATCTATAGAGCTTGGCCATGAGTAAATCTCCTTTTCTCCATTCTTTTAACCAGGACTGGAGATTTGGAATTTATGGGCTTTAATATGTGTACTATTTCATATGAAGACATCACTAACAGCAAAGCTGGGAAAGCAATGTGGATTATCCTCATTATTTAAAATACAGATACTGAGAAATTGCTCTGTGACAGTGAGCATCACAGAGGTGAGCAAATGAAGTGTACAGATTCCTGAATCTAATATTCTTTTGAGGAATTAGGACATCAGCAGATACATAAAACAGGAGTGCCATGTTGGACAGGGAAAGACCTCACCAAGGAGATGTCACCTGGAGAAGGGAGGGACTTGAATGACTCAAAGGAACAAACTGGGAGAATGTGGAGCAAGGTGTCCTACAATGGCAGACTTCTGGATGCAATGTTCCTCTTGTTTGGCCCCAGAAGTCTTTCCTGCCCACTCAGTGTGTACAAACGGGCTCTACTCAGTTTAGCATCTTCCTGGGTCTTTGCCCCAGACTTCCAAGCAAGCTCCTACTGCAGTTCTCTAATGAGGATGTGATCTTTGTCTGTGTCTTCCAGTGAGGGCACTGCACCCCAGCATTTGTATTACAGAAAGTCTGTCAGGTGGGGCACTTGTTTGCAGGAGATGGCCTGAGCCCCCATGCTTGTCTTCTTGGGGTATGGCATAAGTGGGACATTTGTCTTTAGGGAGGGCTAGGGGCTGGGTTATTTGTTTTTGGGGGAAGATCTCTAGATAGGAGTTTGTTTTCAGGGAGGGTCCATGGCTGGGTGTTTATCCCCAGGGTTAGTGGCCCAGTGATTGTCTTGGGGGAGGGCCTGTGGCTAGTTGGTTGCCATTAGTGTGGGCCTGTGTGTTTGTCTTCCCAAAGAGCTCTTTGGGTGGCCAAACCTCAGATGGGGATTCTGAGCCTTTTCACTCTTTGCTCAGGAAGCAGAGACATTGGCAGGGAATTTCTGCACCTCCCCATGGTGCAGCCAGTGACACCAGCACTTGGCTACTGATTCTGCCTACATCTATGATGCATTTCTCACTGTAGGGTTGCAGAACAGAAACAAATAGAAATAGAAAAAAAATCCCAAAATTCATTTGGAAGCACAAAAATCCTCAAGTATCTAAAACAATTTTGAGCAACAAAAATAGGGTTGGTGGTATCACCATACTTGATTTTAACCTGTATTACAGAGCCATAGTAACAAAAACAGCATGGTACTGGCACAAAACAGACATGAATATCAGTAAAACAGAATAGAGGACCCAGCTGTAAGTCCAGGTAGCTATAGCCACCTGATCTTTGACAAAAATGCCAAAAATACTCATTGGAGAGAAGACAGCCTCTTTTGCAAATGGTGCTGGGAAAACTGGATATGTATCTGTAGAAGGCTGAAAATAGATTCTCCTCTCTCTCCATGCACAAGAATTAAGTCCAAATGGGTCAAAGACCTTAATGAGACCTGAAATTCTGAAACTGCTAGAGGAAAAAGTAGGGGAAACCTTCAACATATTGATCTGCACAAAGACTTCTGAATATAACCCCAATTGCTCAGAAAATAAAATCACAGATTAACCACTGGGACCTCATGAAATTACAAGGCGTTTGTACAGCAAAGGACACTGAATAGAGCAAGAGGCAACTATTGAATGGGAGAAAATCTTTCCCAGCTATACATCTGATAGAGGATTAATATCTAGGATATACAAAGAACTAAAAAAAAAAACTAACTAAATAAGAAATCAACAACCCAATTAAAAATGGGCTATGGAACTAATATGAGTTATCAAAAGAAGAAATATAGATGGCATATAAACATCTGAAAAATGTTCTAATTCCCAGCTATCAGAGAAATGCAGATTAAAACTATGTTGAGATTCCATCTCACTCCTATCAGATTGGCTACCATCATGAAAGCAAATGACCATAAATTCTGGTGAGGATGTGGAAAAAGAGGAACCCTTCTACACTGTTGGTGGGAATGCAATCCGGTCCAGCCATTGTGGAAATCAGTGTGGAAGTTCCTGAGGCAGGTAAAAATAGATCTACCATAGGATCCAGCTATACCACTCTTAGGCATATATCCTAAGGACTCATCTCACTATCTTAGAGATACTTGCTCAACCATGCTTATTGCTGCTCAATTTACAATACCTAGGAAATGGAACCAGCCTAGATGTCACTCAACTGATGAGCACATAATGAAGGTGTGGTACAATTACATAATGGCATTCTACTCAGTGGTACAGAAAAATGAAATTATGAAATTTGCAAGAAAATGCATGGATCTAGAAAGGATTATACTTAATGAGGTAACCCAGGCCCAGAAAGCCAGCTATCACATGTTCTTTTTCATATGTGAATCTTAGCTACAAATGATTGGACTTCTATGTGAGTAAGAATAAAACTCAGTAGTAGAGGCCAGTAAGCTAGAAAGGGGATATAAAGGGAACAGAAAGGGAGGGAAGAGGGTCTTAATAGTATATATGTAAGTAGAACAGATTAATGGGGGTGAAAAGGCCTAAATGAGGTCAGGGGAAGAGGTTGAGCAAAGGAAAGAGGGAGAGCTAATCAAAATCTAAGAGGATATAAATAAGTCATATGGAAACCTGATTTTTTTGGACAATGGAACCCTCAGAAGATATAGATTGTTACTAGAAAAATTTCAGGGCCAGGGATTGGATGCCATCCAGTGAGTTCTTGGCCAGGGAGGCCCCTGATCCACCCAAAACTACAGGCATTGCTGAGGCTCTGATTTCCCACCAGGATTAGATGGTAAGACCCTATTGCTGAAGACTACATATACTTGGGATGCAAGGTCACTGAGAAATCCTGCTGGAGCTGAGCTGAAAGCCTTCTCCATGTAGACAAGCTGACAGAAAGCTGGAAAAAGCTATGCTGCATGTAGTTCAATGGGAGTAAGAGGAATCACGAGCAGAGATACTCAACAGTAGATATTGCAAGCCTTAAATTTGGCCAGTCAGGCCAAAGGCACCAATGGGTGCAATAGTGGCATGTCTGTTATGGGGGAAACCAACCACTCTCTAATGGGACTGGAGGCCCACTCTGTGGGAAGGAATATGTCTCTGATACTGAAAAAGCTACAAAAGGGGTAGTCATGACCCTTAGGGTAGTAACGTCTGCTGGGTCTGGATTAATGTATATGCTATGTTTATCAAACTTCCCAGTAAGCAGTTCTGTTAATGTTCATACACATATATTAATGCTACTCTCACTTTTGGTAGAGAACCTTCTCTTTTCAGATGGCAATGAGCTTGTGATGACTCAGAAGGCAGCATGGTGCTGAGAAAAAGTGACAGAGGAGAGCACAGCACTGAAATATCTCTATCACATCTTCCAAGCCTCAGAGTCCATTGAGGAAGAGGTGGTGGAAAGAATGTAAGAGCCAAAGGAAGGGTAGGACTCCTTACAACGTGCTCCCTCCAGGCATAAAATGGCCTGGATAACCATGAGCTCACAGTGCCTGACACTACCTACACAAGGCCATCATAAGAGGAGGGAAAGATCATGACATCAAAATAAAAGAGGGATCCGGGCATGGTGGCGCACGCCTTTAATCCCAGCACTCGGGAGGCAGAGGTAGGAGGATTGCCATTGATTGAGCTTAGATATCCACGACCTTGCAGTGCCTGACACTACCTATACAAGAACATCATAATAGGAAGGAAAGATTATAACATCAAAATGAAAGGGGGACTGATTGATGGGGGAAGGGATATGATGGAGAGTGGAGTTTCAAAGGGGAAAGTGGGGTAGGTAGGGAATTACCATTGGTTATTGTCTACAATTAATTTTTTTTAATAAAAATAAAAAATGGCCTGCTCTGTACTTCTTAGGACATAAACTATCCTAAGGGCTCTCTGTCTCTCTCTCTCTCTCTCTCTCTCTCTCTCTCACACACACACTGAGAGGCAATCATAATCACAATTACAATTATGTCTCCCACTTTGCCGACACTTCTCTTATACATGGAAGGGGGCCGAAGCCTCCCCCTATCCCTATTCCCTGGACTTGAGGGTTTGACATCCACTGTTGGGGTTAAACCCTGACTTCCTGGACTGGGTCTTACCTAATCCTGTCCTGATGTATTGGTCCTGATGTGTTGGTCCACCTTTCCCTGCAGTCCAGTGAGAGAGGGCCACTTGGATTGGCAGAGTTCCAGTGTAAAGGAGAACTCAGTAATTGCAGGGTAGTGGTCCTCCTCCAGCTCCAGCACTCCCTCCTGCTCCATAGCAGTTCTTCACTGGTGGGGGGTGGGGAAGCTCAAAAGGCCCTATCAGCCAGTCTCACTGTGACCTCCAGAGGTTTTGCAGAGATTTAGGTTAAGTAACTGAGAGACACCAATGTTTTCCTCCCACTGATGATGAGGCTCTTTCTTATATGTACAGCAGGTCGTTTAGATTAGAATTTATGTACTAAACTGATAGATAGTTAAATAACATTTAATTCAGACACATAATTATTTTATTTCTATCTGGAAGTCAACTCATGATAAATCACTTTTAAAAAGCTATTACTTAAGGGCTGGAGATGTAGCTTAGTTTTAGAGTGCTTGTCAGGCTTATACCAGTGCCTGGGTTTGATTGCTGTTACCCCATTAATCGGATGTCATTTCACAAAACTGTAATCCTAGCACTCAGGAGCTAGAGGCAGGGGGAGCAGAAATTCAGGGTCATCTTTGACTACAAAGGAAGTTTAAAGCCAGCTTGAGATACATGAACCCCTGTCTCCAACCCTCCTACCCCAACAAGACAACAAATAAGCAAACAAACAAAACAAAACACACACACATGCACATGTACACACACTATATGCCTGCCCACCAACCAACCAACCAACCAACCAACCAACCAACCAACCAACCAACCAGCCAACACCCTCCCCAACTATTCTTATAAGCTAACATCTCCTGTATAAACACCATGTATTAAAGAGATCAGGTGCCTGTGGAGTGTCAACCCTCTACCCATAGTGGTTTTACCCACAGCCTTTCTAATATGCTTTCCGCACATTAGACTCTCCATGAAGCCTTTTTGTTAGACTTTATGTCATGTTTCTCTGGGCCCTAATCCTATTGCTTTTCACACTGTCCTATTGTTGCCTGGTGTCTCTTTAGTAAGAGCTGCAGGTGTTCATTCTGCTACGACTGGAGTCACTTAAAAAATGACACCAGGGAGTGCCTCAAAAGTCTCTGAAATAGAGCTGCATTTCCAACATTATGGACCAGGATCTGATCGATGCAAAGCAGGGTGCTGCAGCACCTCCTACAGACCATAGACAAGGGAGGTTCTACTAGCAGGATAATGATAAGGAGTTTGTATGGGGAGTTAAAGAATTTGGCTTGGGTTTGGGGCTACTCCCACCCCTCCACTAGTGTTTTGGATAACAAACTAAATATCTAAACACCATTATTAATGCAAGCTTGGGCTCAAGGTATCAGGGGAACCATACAACTGGTCACAGAGCCCTCAAAGGGCTCTCTCAGAACAGAGAAAAAAGTGGGGAGATCTTGAGGACTTCTACAATAGGGTACTCCAATAATACAATAAATGATTTCTTCCCCTTTGTTCTATTCTTCTTCTTCTTATTATTATTTATTACTAACAACATATTTTGTATGGATGCACCATGTGTTGGTACCCTCTTTTCTTTTGTCCCTGCCCCCTTTCCACCCAGGCCCCTCCTCAGTGGAGTTGCAGGTATTCCCTATGCGGTTGTGGGTTACACATTGTTGGAGCAACAGTAAATTACTTTTTTTGGGGGGGGGGAGGGAATGTCTCGACCTGTGGCTCTTGCAATGTTTTGGCCTCATTTTCTGCAAAATTCTCTGAGCCATGGTGGTTAGTTTTAAGTGTACTTCAGTGATGAGCTCTTAGGAGACTCTGGATCTCTGCTTTTGTAGGTGTTGAGGATCCTCAGGCTCTGTGTCCTTCATCCTGGTGCTGATTTTCAGGTTCAACACGGAAGCAGCACTCTTGCTCATCTCCCCAATTCCGCTGTCATTTCAGCTGTGGCTTGACTGAAGTGTGAGGGGTAGTTTATCTCCTCTGGTCTTGCAACCTTCTGAAAAAGAACAGATTCTCCAATGGAGAGTGAAGTCACCATAGTTTAAATGGGATAAGCATTATTAATTTAGGGAGAATTTGATGTATGTAACTTCACTTTTGGTCAAAGACTAGTGAGAGCTTGACACTAGAGGCCATAACCTTTGTCTCCATAGGATTATCATCTGGTTCCCAAATCCAGATGTGAGCTCCTTTACATTGAGCGATATCTTAGGCAATCAGAAAGCTATTGCTTACCCAGCTAGGAGGCTCTGTGTCACTATTGCACTGGCCTGTCAGGGTGTTTGCTTCTGAGTAGCTTAGACCTCTGGTTGCTCAGATTGTTATTGGCCACTCTACCCCACTAGCTCATGTCGCTTTCCAGCATTAGATTGGCTAACTGTCTGGGGACTGACTCTCTTCTGGATTCCAGGCAAGTCTCTCCATGCTCTGTGTGGGCAGCATATGGTATTTTCAGCAATAGAGTCTTACCTTTTGCATCAGGCAGTTAATCAAGTGCTTTGACAGAAACTTGTCTTGTTTTGGGGACCTCATAGGTCTCTCTGATCATCAGCCAATTATGTGTAGCAACAGACTTCTGGTACTGGGAGTTACAGGCCAGAGACAAAAAAAATTTTTTTTTTAAGCTTAGGCTTCCTCCTGCCCTCTCCAGGGCCTTTCTTTTCAGGTGCTCCCCCTTGCTCCTTTTGAGGGTTCTATCTTTTAGTCTATCTCCAAGGATAAAGTTTTCTATGGTACCAGTTCATTTTGGATTTAGTTTTGTGCTTATGTTTCCTGACCCTCTTCTTCCCTTCCCCCCAAACCCTTCCACCCCTATTGTCTGAGAGGTGAGTTCCTATCTGGTATGTCAGCAACTCAAGCTGATCTAGGTTAGGAACTTCATATAAATAAGGCCATGTAACTTTTATCTTTCTGTGCTTGTGTGGGTTTGATGAGTATGTTCTGCTCCAAGTCTGACCATTTTTCTACAGATTTCATCATATCATTTTTTTCTTACTACTGTATAAATTTCCATTGTGTAAATGTACCACAACTTCATTAACTATTCACCCAATGATGAGCACCTGGGTTGGCTATAATGAATTGAACAGCTATAAACATGGTTGAGCAAATATCTCTATGGTGATGCATGGAGCATTTACATTCCCACCAACAGTGGAAGAGGGTTCCTCTTTCCCCACATCCTCACTAACTTTTGTTGTCATTTGATTTTTTAATGATTGCCATCCTTATTGGAATAACGTGGAATCTCATAGTTGTTTTAATTTGCATTTTACTAATGGTTAGGGATGTTGAACATTTTCATAAGTGTGTGTTTTCCATTTGTATTCCTTCTTCTGAGAACTCCCTATTCAGTTCTCTGCCTCATTTTTGGAGTGGGCTGTTTGATTTTTTTTTAATTGTTTAATTTTCTGAGTTCTTTGTAGATTCTAGATATTAGGCTTCTGTCAGTGGCATAGCTGTTGAAGATTTTCTCCCATTCAGTGGATAATCCATTGCCTCTGCTTATGGTATGTTTGTGAAAAAGCTTTTTAGCTTCATGAGATTCCTTTGGTTGAGTGATAGTTTAATTTCTTGGGCTACTGGGGTTTTGTTTAAGAAATATTTCCCCACTCATATATATGGAGAGTTCCTCCTATATTTTCTTCCAGTAGAGTTTCAGGTCTTATATTGAGATCTTTAATCCACTTGGACTTGATTTTTGTGTGTGGAGAGATGAGTGGGTCAAGTTTCATTTCTCTACATATGGTCATACAATTTGTCCAGAATCATTTGTTGAAGATGGTCTTCAATTCTGTTCCATTGGTCTATGTTTCTGTTTTTATGCCAGTACCATGCTGTTTTTGTTACTATGGCTTTGTAATATAGATTTAGATATGGTATGATGATACTTACAGAAGATATGTTTGGATATTTGAGGCCTGCTGCTATTCCATATGAATTTTGAGATAATTTTTTATCTCTGTGAAGAATGATGTTGGAATTTTTATTAGTACTGCATTAAATCTATATATAGCATTTGGAATTGCCTTTTTCACAATATTAATTCTACCTACCCAGGCACATGGGAAGTCTTCTCAAGTCCTCCTTGATTTGTTTCTTGATTTTTAATGTTTTCATTATATAGGTCTTTCACATCCTTGGTTAGTGTTATTCCAAGGTATTTAATATTTTATGTTGCTATTGAACAGGGGGCAGCCTTGCAGATATTTTCTCTGTATATTTGTTCTTTGCATCTGGAAAGGCTACTGGTTTTTTGTGTGTTGATTTTGTATCTTGCTGCTTTCCTGAAGGAGTTAATCACCTTCAGAAGCTTTGAGATGGACATTTTTGGTTCACTTATGTATAGGATCATGACATCTGCAAATGGTGCTAACTTGACTTCTTCCTTTCCAATATATATCCTTTTTTTTTTTTTTTCTACTGTCTTATTGCTTGGGCTTGGGCATCTAGTACTATGTTGTAGAGCAGTGCTTAGAGTGGGCACCCCTGTCTTGTTTCTGATCTCAATGGGAACTCCTCGAGTCTTTCCCCATTAAGTGTTATTTGGGTTTGAGGTGCTTTATATATAGCCTTTATTATATTGAGATATAAACCCTCCTTGCCTATTCTCTCTAGCATTTTGATCATGAAGTTGTGTTGTATTTTGTCAAAAGCCTTCTCTGCATCAATTAAAATGATCATGTGGTTCTTATTGTTAAGTTTATTTATGTGGTGTATTTTGTTAACCAATTTCTGTATGATGAACTATCTGTGCATCTCTGGAATGAAGCCTACTTGGTCAAGGTGGATAATGCTTTTGATGTGTTGTTGAATTTGGTTGGTAAGGATTTTGTTCAAAATCTTTGCAACTAAATTTGTCAGGGATATAGGCCTATAGCTATAGTTTTCTTTTCTTGTTGTATCTTTGTCTTTTTTTTTTTTTTTTTGTATTAGGGTGATGCTAGTCTCATAAAAGGATTTGGGGAAGTTTCTTGCTCTCTATGCAAAAAAATTGGTTTCAGCTCTTCAATGAAGGTTTGATAGAATTTGGCTGAAATGTCATCCGGTACTGGACTTTTCTTTTTGATTACCTTTAAAATCTCAGTGGATGTGATAGGTTTGCTTAGGAGATTAATCAGCTCTGAGTTTAGTTTTGGTAGGTGGTATGTGGCTAGGAACTCATCCATTTCTTTCAAATTATACAATTTTGTGGAGTATAGGTTTTGGATGTATGTCCTGATGACTATTCCAATTTCATTGATGTCTGTTGTTATCTCTCCTTCTTAATTTATGATTTTGTTAATTTGAAACTTCTTTTTTTGTTGCTTGATCAAATTGGCCAGGGGTTAATCAATCTTGTTTATTTTTTCAAAGAACCAGATCTTCATTTCATCAATTTTTAATTGTTTTCTTAGTTTCCAATTCATTAATTTCTGCTCTTACCTTGATTATTTCTTTCCATCTGGAGCTCTTTGGACTAGGTACTTCTTTTTTCTCAGTGCCTTTAGGTGGACAGTCAGGTTATTGATTTGTGTTCTCTCTGTCTTTGTAATGAAGGCATTTAGGGCTATGAATTTTCCCCTTATGACTGCCTTCATTGAGTCCCATAACTTTTGGTAGGTTGTGTTTTCATTCTCATTCAAATATAGCAATTTTAAAACTTCTTCTTTTTTTTTTTTTTTACTTCTTCCACAACCCATTCCTTGTTGAAAAGTATATTGTTCAGTCTCCAGGAGCTGGTGGAGTTCCTGCCGTATCTCTTGTTAATTCCTAGCTTTAAGGTATTGTGATCTGATATGATACAGGAAGTTACTTCCATTTTCATGAATTTCTGGAGGCACACTTTATAGCCTAATATATGGTCTGTTTTGGAGAAGGTTCCATGGGCTGCTGAGAAGAATGTGTATTCTGTAAAATTTGGGGTGGGAATTTCTGCAGATGTTCTTTATATCTAGATGACCTATGGTGCTGTTGAGATCTATTATTTCCTAATTGATTTTCTGTTTTGATGATCTGTCTATTGATTATAGTGCAGTATTGAAGTCTACAACTATGATGGTGTTGGACTTTATTTCTCTTTACTTGTCAATTTTTTTTTTAATAAACCTTGGTTCCCCTGGGTTTGGCACATATAGATATTTGGTTGTGATGTCCTCATGTTGGATCATTACCTTGATGAGTAAGAAGTAGCCTTCTTTCTCCTTTTTGATTACTTTTGGTTTGAAGTCTATTTTATCAGATACTAATATAGCAACACCTACTTTTTTCTTATTTTCATTTGCTTGGGATAACATTTTCCATCCTTTCACCCTGAGGAGGTATTTGTCCTTAGTGGTGATATGGGTTTCTTGAAGACAGTGGATAGGAGAGTCATTTTTATTTTTGGTCACCTCTGTAAACTTATGTCTTTTTATGGGTGAGTTAAGACAATTAATATTTAAGGTTTTAACTGTGAGGTTCAATTTAATCCCTGCCATGTTTGGGTGCTTTATGGAGTTTGGTGTTTTCTTGTGTTTTGTACTTTATTGAACTTGGTTTAGTTTTGGTTATTGTAATCTTCTTGTTGGATCTTGATATTGTTTTTCTGACTTTTCTGTGTGGAGTATTCCCTGAAGTTTGACTTTGTGTTCATATAATCATAGAGTTGAGTTTTTCATGGAAAATTTTCCTATCACCATCTATTATGAGGGATACTTTTGCTGGGTACAGTAGCTTGACTTGGAAGCCATAGATTTTTAGACTTTGAAGTGTTCCATTCCAGGCCCTTCTGGCTTTCAGGGTTTACATTGAGACATCTGAGGTAATTCTGATGGAATTGCCTTTTTATGTTGTGAATTGTTTCTCTTGCTGCTTTTAGTACTCTCTCTTTGTTTTCATTGTTAATAGTTTTATCTATGATGTGACTTGGATAATTTCTTATTTGGTCCTGTCTGTTTGGTGTTCTGTGAGCTTCTTGTATCTGGATGAACCTCTCTTTTGAGAGATTGGGAAAATTTTCTTCAATAATTTTGTTGAATGTGTTTTCTATGCCTTTGGCTTGGATTTCCTCTTCTTTTGGTATACCTATAATCTGGATGTTTGGTTGTTTTAGAGTATCTCACAGTTCCTTTGTATTCTGTTCCATGATTTTTTTTTAAATGTTGAATGGCAAATTTATTTCTATTGAAAGCAGTAAACAACTGTTGCAGCTTTATCAAAAGCAAGTGGGCTACATTACTTCATACACCACACCTTAACATTCCAGTCTTTTAAAAATTTTTTATTAATTAGTTTTGTATTCAGCAAATACAGTCAGTTTGGTACCATTATTAGGCTCATCTGTGACCTACCCCCTCCCCTTGGTCCCTCCGTGTTGAGGTATATGGGTCATTGTGGAGTCCAAATAGCTGAGCCTTAACCATGATTTTTTCGAATTTAGCAAAGTTTTTGTCCTCCTGATCAATTTATTCTGTCTTGTCTTCCAGCTCAGAGTTTCTTTCTTTCATATGAGTAACTCTGTTAGTGAGAGGCTCTAGAGAGGTTTTTAAAAGTTCTGTTTGATTTTTGTTTTATATTGTGCTATTTTGCATTGTGTCCATCTCTTTTTTGAGGCAAGGTTTCAGTTTGAGGTCTGATTTGTCTTGATGCTTCCTGGAATTCATTCTTGCATTTTATCAAGTCTTCATTGAGCTTAAGCAAGTGGCTATTGATATCTTCCATTTGGTGACTCACCTTAAATTTATTTAAATATCTTTTATAAAAAGTTTAAAAGTTATTTATTTATGGGGGGGGGGGAGAAAATGGGCTCACCAGGTTCTCTAGCCACCTCAAATGAACTCCTGACACATGTGCCACTTTGTGCATCTGGCTTACATGGGACCTGGAGAATGGAACCTTGGTCCTTAGGCTTCACAGCCAAGTGCCTTAACTGCTAAGCCATCTCTCCAGCCCTATTTCTATCTCCTTTGAGGCTTCTAAGGTTTTCTTCAAATGAGTTAAGCCTAGTGTCAAAAGCTTAATGCTCTTAAGAGAGGATTCTGCTCAATGTCATTTGTGTGATTGTTGGTTTTGTGATGGCTTGCTTCCATTTTACCAATTCTTTCCATTAGGGTCACATTGGTTGTTATGTTTCCATTTTGGGATTTAATTGCTGTTGATTTCTCTCTAATTTCATTAGTGACTTCCATTGTAGGACTAGGCATCCATGGTGGAGATCTCTCAGTTTTCAGATATTTGTTTTTTTTCTACATTGCTGTCTACCCATCTTGGGGAAACATTTTATTCTATTGAGGGGGAAGCAAATATTTGTCCTTGCAGGATCTTCAGTGAGTGTTCTGTCTTAAATGTGACCCAGATTGGTGTGTGATGGGGTTATACCCAGAGATGCACAGATTGTGGAGACTGAAAGTACATCAAAGGTACCTGAGGAAAGTGGAGATAAAGAAACTGGGAGCTCTGGTCTACTCACTCTACTTGCAAGCACTCTTCAGCACAGGGGGATCAGGGGTTGGGGAACCAGGAGCTGGGAATCTGGAGTACCAGAGGAAAGTAGCCAGCTCCTACAGTGTTCCTTGTATGCTCTGACTCAGGGGAATAGGGATTTAGGTACCCAGGGGCCAATCAGGAAACCAGAGCAAAAGGCCTGCTTCTGCAGCGCACACACAGGGACCAGACCACCCCAAGGCAACAGCAGTGGTACTGGGACCACAGAACTGGGAGGTGGGGAACCAACCAGGAGCTCTGGCCTACTCACTCTGCACGACCCCCCGCCCCCCAGTAGTGCATCCGAGAGTTGGGGACCCAGGGTTATTCAATCAGGAAGGCAGATACAAAGAGCTTGCTTCTACAATAAGGTCACAGGTTAAGGCAGCCCCAAGCCAGCAGCAGGGGACCTACAAGGAACAGGGAACTGGGAGCAGGGGGTAGACCCAGGGATCTGGCCTACCCATTCCATGTATGCACCTTACAGAGGAGAGGATATGGAAATTGGGGACCAAGGGCCCTTCACTTAGGAAGGTGGAGCAAGGGCCCTGCTTCCACAGCAAGCTTCCAGGGTCCAGGTAGCCCTTATCCAGCAGCAAGGGAACCAACGGGGAGGAGGAATGGTAACAGGGAGATCTGGCCTACTCATTGGTGTGCATACTCAGGAGCAGGGCATCCATGATTTGGGGACTCAGGGGGTCTTTGTTTTATTCTTGACAAGCACTAATTCCAATAGTAGCTGCAAGAACTTAGCAAAATTGGGACACACCACCTCTAAAACTAGGTGGCTGGTCAGGGTAATAAATCCAGGTGAAGCTTAAATGTCATTGGGCTGCCATTTTATAGTGCAAATGTGAAGATGAAACAAGCGCTTCAGCCACACTTCAAATGGTACTTTTTAATAGCATTTTCTCCTCTAGATCACATATGGTTTTTAAATTGTTGAAGCTAAAGTTCTTTTAGCTGATGAAAATTACTTCTATATAGCTTCTTTACCACAAATACCATCCTTTATCACTGTTTTCCTGTAAAAAATTATTTCATCTCTACATTTTATTGTACAAAGAAATATTGAATAAATAATTTGATATTACTTCTCATGTATGTTATGATGGGATTTAAGGCAAATGGCTTGGGATAACTGTAAAAGCAATGAATGAGGTGTTTGTGTTTTTCACCTTCACTTTTCTCTTTGTCTTTGAGAGCTTGTGGATCTTTTTCCAAAGCACCCACACCCATTATGCTGTGCCTCCAGCCTCATCTCAGCCCTGACATCTCACCTCTCCTGTCCAGGTCTTTCCCTGCCTCATCTGCCTCACCAGTGAGTGTGCTTCACTGTTTTCCTCACCATTGTACAGACTGGAAATGTGACGTAGACAAAATAATTTAGGGAAAGTTACTACTGGCAGATTATGCTACTACAACTTTTTTGTTTAACTAGAATATGCTTTGTACGGACACATCATGTATTGGCACCATCATTTCCCTCCTCTTTGCCCCCATTCGGTTGAGGGCCATCCTCAGTGTGATTTCTGGTATTCCCCATGGGGTTGTGGATTATGCATTGTGAGAGCAGCAGTGAGTCATGGTGGGGGAGAGGGTGCCTCTGGGTATGCCCTCCCAACCTGTGGGTTTTTTAAAATTAATTAATTAATTAATTTGAGAGTGACAGACACAGAGAGAAAGACAGATAGAGGGAGAGAGAGAGAATGGGTGCGCCAGGGCTTCCAGCCTCTGCAAATGAACTCCAGACGCGTGCGCCCCCTTGTGCATCTGGCTAACGTGGGACCTGGGGAACCGAGCCTCGAACCGGGGTCCTTAGGCTTCACAGGCAAGCGCTTAACTGCTAAGCTATCTCTCCAGCCCTCAACCTGTGGTTTTTAAAATCTGTCTGCTTCCTCTTTTGAAAAATTCCCTGAGCTGTGGTGAGTGTGTTTAAGCTCTCAGGAGCTTCTAGATTTCTGCTTTGGTAGGTGTTGAGTATCCTCAGTGTCTGTCTCCTTCACTCTGGTGCAGATTGTCAGGTTTTCCATGGAGGCAGCATTCTTGTTCATCTCATCACATCCTCTGTTGTTTCATCTGTGACCTGGCCACAGTTCAAGGGGTGATTTATCTTCTTGGGTCTCTCGCTACATTGTAGAAAAGACTATCCAACAGAGAGCGAAGTTTGCATAGGTAAAATGGGATAAGCATTGTTAATTTAGAGAGATTTTGATGGATGTAGCCCCTCTTTTGGCCAAATACTAGTGAGAGTTTGTCATTGGAGACCATAATCTTGGTTTCCATAGCAACTTCTTCGTTTTATATGGAGTTGATAACCACCTGTTTGATCTTGGGTTTATCTTTACATCTTTCCTTTTTTACTTTAAGATTTATCTTCTAATATCACCCTATTTTCATTTTTAACCTTTTATTGATAATTTCATGCATGTACATAATGCATTTTTAAAAAATAAAATTCTAGTTTATTGTTAGATATTGTTTCACACATACATCAAACAGGCCAACCACCCCCTCTCAAACAAACAAACAAACAACAACAATGAAGCCCCCAGCAACTTTATAGACCAGAAAAAAGAAAGAAAGAAAAGAAACTTTTATCTTTGGCCTTTTTAACCTTTTCATACAAACCAAGTACATGTAGTACAGCTAGGTACATATACAAAAATGTTTCTGCAATGCTCAGAATAAGATTTTTTTTGTTGTTTATTTTTATATTTTTTTCTCAATTTTTAAAAACATTTTCCATGATTATAAAATGTATCCCAAGGTAACACCGTCCTTCCCCCCAACTTTTCCCTTTTGAATTTCCATTTTCCATCATATCCCCATCTCAATAAGTTCCTCTTTTATTTCTTTTTCCTTTTTTTTTTTTTTTTTTTTTTTTTGGTTTTTCGAGGTAGGGTCTCACTCTAGTCCAGGCTGACCTGGAATTCACTATGGAGTCTCAGGGTGGCCTCAAACTCATGGCAATCCTCCTACCTCTGCCTCCCAAGTGCTGGGATTAAAGGCGTGCGCCACCATGCCCGGATCCCTCTTTTATTTTGATGTCATGATCTTTCCCTCCTCTTATGATGGTCTTGTGTAGGTAGTGTCAGGCACTGTGAGCTCATGGTTATCCAGGCCATTTTATGCCTGGAGGGAGCACGTTGTAAGGAGTCCTACCCTTCCTTTGGCTCTTACATTCTTTCCACCACCTCTTCCACATTAGACCCTGAGCCTTGGAAGGTGTGATTGAGATGTTACTTGGTACTCTAGTCACTTTTTCCCAGCACCATGATACCTTCTGAGTTGTCCCAAAGTCACTGCCATCTGAAAAGAGATGATTCGCTACTCAAAGTGAGAGTAGCATTAATATAAGGGTATGCATATTAAGAGAAGTGCTTACTGGGCAGTTTGATAAGCATAATATATACACTTATCCAGACATCAGCAGATGTTACACCCCTAGGGCTCATGACTACCCTTGTTTTAAGTGTTCAGTATCAGGGATGTATACCCTCCTTTGGAGTGGGCCTCCAGTCCAATTGGAGGGCAGTTCGTTTCCACCATGACAGACGTGCCACTATTGCACCCGTTGGCTCATTTGGCCTGGCTGGTCAATTATAAGGCTTGTGGTGTCCACTGTTGAGTATCTTCACTGGTGGTATCTCTTTCTCCCATTGAACTGCATATAGAATGGCTTCTTCCAGCTTTCTGTCAGCTGATCTACATGGGGGAGGTTATCAGCTCAGTTCCAGCAGGATTTCTCAGTGGCCTTGCAGCCCAAGTATGTGGAGTCTACAGCAATAGGATCTTACCTTCTATTCCTGGTGGGAAACTAAGGGCCTTGATGTAGCAGACAGCTTTAGGTTCACTGAGATGAACTTCCAGACCAGGCACAGTTATGGAGGAAGTTATTTTTATTGAAGCCTACAGATCCAGGGGAAGTTCTATAAATGGCAGAAGAAGCTGGCCTGCCTTCACAGGATCAGGCAGAGAGAGAGAAGTACAAGCCAAAAGGTCAAAAGCCACAGCACACTTCAGGAACTCCAGCTAGGCACACTTTGCATATTTTTAGATTGAAATCTGAAACCCACCACCAAACCTTAAGATCCACCCAGTGTTACTGCCTCTAGCCAGGTGGCTGCAGATGCAAACTACAAACAAACAACTGAATATATTGGGGGCCATCTATTTTATTCAAACCACCATACTCAGCCATGGCCTATAAAGTTTTGGGGGCATCAGGGACCTCCCTGGCCAACAAATCACTGGAATGTATCCCATCCCTGGCACTGAAAATTTTCTAGCAATGATGTATGGCTCCTGAGTGTTCCATTATCTAAAACTGGAGGATTTCATTTGATTTATTTACATCCTTTTAGATTTTGATTAGCCCTCCCTCCACCTTTCCTCTACTCAATCTCCTCCCCTGACCTCACTTTGGGCCTTTTCACCTCCAATAATCTATTCTTTTACTTACATATATACAATACCAACCTATTAAGTACCCTCCTCCCTTCCTTTGTCTTCCCCTTGTATCTCATTTTTAGCTTTCTGGCCTTTGCTACTGAGTTTTTTCCTTCTTACACAGAAGCCCAATCATCTGTAGCTAGGATCCACATATGAGAGAGAACATGTAGTGCTGGGCTTTCTGGGCCTGGGTTACCTCACTTAGTATAATCCTTTCCAGGTCCATCCATTTTTCTGCAAATTTCATAACTTCATTTTTCTTTACCACTGAGTAGAACTCCATTGTATAAATATGACATATCTTCATTATCCACTCATCAGTTGAGGGACATCTAGGCTGGTTCCATTTCCCAGCTATTATAAATTGAGCAGCAATAAACATGGTTGAGCAGGTACTTCTAAGGAAATGAGATGAATCCTTAGGATATAGGCCTAGGAGTGCTATAGCTGGGTCATATGGTAGATCAATCTTTAGCTGTTTTAGAAACCTCCACACTGATTTCCACAATAGCTGGACCAGATTGCATACCCACCAGCAGTGTAGAAGGGTTTCTCTTTTTCAACAACCCTGCCAGCATTTATGATCATTTGTTTTCATGATGGTAGCCAATCTGACAGGAGTGAGATGGAATCTCAATGTAGTTTTAATCTGCATTTCCCTGATGACCAGTGATGTAGAACATTTTTTTAGATGCTTATATGCCATCTGTATTTCTTCCTTTGAGAACTCTCTATTTAGCTCCTTAGTCCATTTTTAATTGGTTTATTTGATATCTTTTTAAAAAAATTTTTAAATTTTTATTAACATTTTCTATGATTATAAAAAAATATCCCATGGTAATTCCCTCCCTCCCCCACCGACACTTTCCCCTTTGAAATTCCATTCTCCATCATATTACCTCCCCATCTCAATCATTGTACTTACATATATACAATACCAACCTATTAAGTACCCTCCTCCCTTCCTTTTTCTTCCCTTTATATCTCCTTTTTAACTTACTGGCCTCTGCTACTAAGTATTTTCCTCACTTAGTGTAATTCTTTCCAGATCCACAATAGCTGCACCAGATTTTATTCCCACCAGCAGTGTAGAAGGGTTCCTCTTTTTCCACATCCCCACCAACATTTATGATCATTTGTTTTCATGATGGTAGCCAATCTGACAGTAGTGAGATGGAATCTCAATGCAGTTTTTTTTTTAAATTTTATTTTTAATACACAGTATGAGAAACATGACAATCAGTTAAGTGAATTGTATGGAATATTAAACAACAAATAAATTAGACCCATGTTAAAACAGGTCAGCAAATGTTCAAACATTAAGGATATAATGGGCACATCAATTCCACAGTCTTCTTAAGAGGTTGAAGTCTTTCAAATACAACTTTATTATGAACTGGTCCAGATGTCAACAGCAAAGGGGAATGCTTAACAGGGGTGGTGATCCGGGACACATTTCCTTGGTGCTGCTTTGATAATGTTGTCCACACGTAGAATCACCTTGGCTGCTTCAGCTGCACTCAGTAGAACCTGTCGCTTCACTTGGAAACTTTCTGTTACACCCAATATTGCCATATCTCCAATAGTACTTCATTCATATCCAGTCCAGCAGTTATTCTGCCTTCGCTGTGAGCTGCTCGGAGCTGTGCCACCAGGTCTGCGCTGTCGTAGCCTGCATTGTCAGCTGTTGTGGTAGGCAGCATCCTCAGTGCTTTTGCATAAGACTCCATTGCAAGAGCTTCTTTTCCTGGTGTTTTATTGGCAAGCTGTGTCACAGCATGGGCCATCAGCATCATAGAACAATCTCCTCCATAAACTGTTCTAGGATCCTTTATAGTCTGGGCAAGAATACAAAGGGCATCATGCAGAGACCTTTCTGCTTCATCTATAATTTGTTGGGAGGCACCACACAAAACAATGGTGTAAGCCTCACCAATGGCAACCCCAGAAAAGTGGATGAGTTTGTCTTCTCCAATCATGATTTTTTCAATAAGTTTGCAACTTCCAAGCTTTACCAGGTCTGGGTGATCAAAGGTAGAGGCAATTTCACCACCTGTAACAAGAGCTAGGCGTTCCACACCTGAAAAGTCTGCATGTTCAATAGCCATGACACCAGCAGCACCAAACAGCTGTTCAGGGTAATTATAAATTAACTGCCTGTTAATAAAGCAATTTATTCCATGCTTAAGAATATGGTCAACTTTCTCCTTCATTTTTTCTTTTTTTGCATGTTCTATTTCTGCAACTTTTGCTGTAGAATCGACTCTTACCTGGGAACCAAATATCTTTATCTTATCTGTATCCATTCCACTATTTGCAATAAGAATTTTAGCATTTTCAATTCTCTTTGGTTGATTAACTCCAATTTTTTTTAATCCAGTAAAAAGCCTTCGTCTAAATAGGAGTCTGCAAGGCTCCCCCCTAGTTTCTTGATGATATGGATGGCCTCCGGATTTCCAGAACCTTTCAGTCTGAGAACAGCTTCTACAGCTAATTTTGTAAAGTGGTCCTTGTGGTGAGTAAGGAGCTTTGATGATAATGTGGCTGCAATATTCATCATATCTTCCGGAATCTAACTTCATCATAACCATGATCAACTGAGGAACTCAACTGAGCCTCTCTTGCTGCCTTTGTGGCTTCTCTCCAACCTGCAATGATGGTCTGTGGATGAATCGTTTTTGTAATTAAAAATTCTGCTTCCCTTAGTAATTCTGCTGCTAAAACAGTAACAGAGGTAGTGCCATCACCAACTTCATCATCTTGAACCCTTGACATATCAACTAAAACTTTAGCTGCTGGATTGTCAACACCAATGTTTTTTAGAATGGTAGCACCATCATTGGTTACCATAAGAGAAGCATCCCATCCACTGCTTAGAAGAATATTGTCCATGCCCTTGGGTCCCAAGATGCTCTTCACTAAGTCTCCAATAGCAATGGCACCAATAAATGAAGACAGACGAGTGGTCTCGGCTCACTCTTCATCAGCTCCAGCCTTGAAGATGTTAACAGGTGCAAGGGACAGGGACACCATGATTCCGAAGAATCTAGCACACAAGCTGAACCCTCACGACTCATACCTGGAGCCAGCAGGGGAAAGGAAGCCAGAAGTTCAATGTAGTTTTAATCTGCATTTCCCTGATGACTACTGAGGCAAGGTTTCAGTTTGAGGTCTCATTTTTCTTGATGCTTCCTGGAATTCATTCTTGCATTTTATCAAGTCTTCATTAAGCTTAAGCAGGTGGCTATTGATATCTTCCATTTGTTGACTCACCTTCAATTTATTTAAATATCTCTTTTTTTCTAATTTATTTATTTATTTTTCCTTTAAAAAAATTTTCATTAGCATTTTCCACGATAAAAAAAATCCCATGTTAATTCTCTCCCCCCAACACTTTCTTCTTTGAAATTCCATTCTCCATCATATTACCTCCTCATCACAATCATTGTACTTACATACATACAATATCAACCTATTAAGTACCCTCCTCCCTCCCTTTCTCTTCCCTTTATATCTCCTTTTTAACTTACTGGCCTCTGCTACTAAGTATTTTCATTCTCATGCAGAAGCCCAATCATCTGTAGCTAGGATCCACATATGAGAGAACATGTGGTGCTTGGCTTTCTGGGCCTGGGTTACCTCACTTAGTATAATCCTTTCCATGTCCATCCATTTTTCTGCAAATTTCATAACTTCATTTTTCTTTACCGCTGAGTAGAACTCCATTGTATAAATGTGCCACATCTTCATTATCCACTCATCAGTTGAGGGACATCTAGGCTGGTTCCATTTCCCAGCTATTATAAATTGAGCAGCAATAAACATGGTTGAGCATATACTTCTAAGGAAATGAGATGAGTCCTTAGGATATAGGCCTAGGAGTGCTATAGCTGGGTCATATGGTAGATCAATCTTTAGCTGTTTTAGGAACCTCCACACTGATTTCCACAATGGCTGGACCAGATTGCATTCCCACCAGCAGTGTAGAGGGTTCCTCTTTTTCTACATCCCTGCCAACATTTATGATCATTTGTTTTCATGATGGTGGCCAATATGACAGGAGTGAGATGGAATCTCAATGTAGTTTTAATCTGCATTTCCCTGATGACTAGTGACGTAGAACAGTTTTTTAGATGCTTATATGCCATTCGTATTTCTTCCTTTGAGAATGCTCTATTTAGCTCCATAGCCCATTTTCAAAAAAAATTTTATTTATTTATTTATTTGAAAGCGACAGACACACAGAGAAAGGCGGGTAGAGGGAGAGAGAGAGAGAATGGGCGCGCCAGGGCTTCCAGCCTCTGCAAATGAACTCCAGATGCTTGCGCCCCCTTGTGCATCTGGCTAACGTGGGACCTGGGGAACCGAGCCTCGAACCGGGGTCCTTAGGCTTCATAGGCAAGCGCTTAACCTCTAAGCCATCTCTCCAGCCCCATAGCCCATTTTTTGATTGGCTTGTTTGATTCCTTATTATTTAAGTTTTTGAGTTCTTGGTGTATCCTAGATATTAATCCTCTATCAGATATATAGCTGGAGAAGATTTTTTCCCATTCTGTAGGTTGCCTCTTTGCTTTTTTCACTGTGTCCTTTGCAGTGCAAAATCTTTGTAATTTCATGAGGTCCCAGTGATTAATCTGTGGTTTTATTGCCTGAGCAATTAGGGTTGTATTCAGAAAGTCTTTGCCAAGACCAATATGTTGGAGGGTTTCCCCTACTTTTTCTGCTAGCAGTTTTAGAGTTTTAGATCTGATGTTAAGGTCTTTAATCCATTTGGACTTAATTCTTGTATATGGCGAGAGAGAAGAATCTATTTTCATCCTTCTGCAGATATATATCCAGTTTTCCCAACACCATTTGCTGAAGAGGCTATCTTTTTTCCAATGAATATTTTTGGCATTTTTATCGAATATCAGGTGGCTATAGCTACTTGGGCTTACATCTGGGTCCTCTATTCTGTTCCACTGATCTACATGTCTGTTTTTGTGCCAGATGTCCATCATTAGAAGAATGGATAACAAAGATGTGGTATATCTACACAATGGAATTCTATACAGCAGTAAGATAAACAACATAAAGAAATTTGAGGAAAAATGGTTGAACCTGGAACAGATCATTCTCAGCGAACTTACCCAATCACAGAAAAAAAATCGACACATAGTCTCACTCATCTGCAACACCTAACCTGAATCGGCCCAAGATGCCTTGCATACCCAGCAAATACCTCATGGACTAGACAATAAGATGGATGGGAGGGCAGGGAGGGAATCAAAGGGTGGAAAACAGTAATCCGGACACAAACAGCAATGGTACCATAAAATTCTACTTCCTAAAAGACAGACCAAATGGCTGAACCTTCACTAGACCCTTACAGGAAACACCTGAACCACAAGACACTGGAGAGGGTAGGATCAAGACTGACCTAAATCTCCTACATCTTCCCTCCCTCCTTCTCCCCCTCTCCCCTCTATCTCTCTCCTCTCTAACTCTTGTATATTAGTTATCTTTTTCCTCAATTTCTTAGTGGACACTGACCTGTAAGCCTCACTTCCAGCTTGGGCCTACCATCCACAATGAGCTTTTGATCAGAGAAACCTACAAGGTTTCCCAAAGCAATGACAGACTTCTGTCAGAGTACTTGATGACCCACCAAAGGCCAGTGATAAGACCCTATTGCTGAAGACTCCATAGGCAGCTGACGCATAAAATGGAATGACATGGCTGGAAGCCAGGAGAGAGTCAGTCCCCAGACAGTCAGCGTGTCTAGTGCCAGAAGGTGCTACATAGGCGACTGGGGGAAATGACCAAGATCTGTCCAAGCAACACATTGTTTAACCTAATTAGCAACAAATAACCAGATGTGATGCCCACACAAGTGCAATAGTGGTACACAGCCATGGTGAGGAATCAATTGCTCTTGATTTGGCTAACTGATCCACTCAGTGGTACTAGACCCTTAGCTGGAGCTGGGAAACAAGTCAGAACCATACCCAAACACAAGCCCACTCTACAATATCAAGCTACCATCAATCACGGGGTATAAGAGGGCCTACACCTATCAAACTGTCTATCAAAAAAGTAAGTGTTATCTCAATTTTCCGGGTGCTAACTTACTCTCTGTTGGAGAATCTGCTTCTCTTTTCCAGATAGATGCAGATCCTAAGAAGAGAGCTGCCCCAACATACCTCAAAAGGGGCCCAACTGAAACTAAGGACAACTGGCAAAATAAGCAAGGGTGATGTTTTCCTGTGAACCGGATACCAGCACAAAGGGGAAGGAGATCAATGCAGAGAAAAATCAACTCCTACCCAATCAGAGAGCCAAAGCCTCAGAGGCCCCCAACACCTCAGCACTGAAGCAGACCAAAAATGAACCCAACATGGCTCAGGGAAATCTTGCGGAAGAGGGGGCGGAAAGAATGTCAGAGTTACATGCTGGGTCATGATTTGCAGAGACATTTATCATACTAATAACTGGGGGCTAACTCCACAATGCACAACCCATTTTCATTAACAAGGAGGGTCTAATGGGAGGGGGTAGATCACAGATGAGCCTAAATAATGGTACCAAACTGCCTGTATTTACTGAAAAGAAAACTAATCAATTAAATTTAAAAAAAAAAAAAGCCCTACAAAAAAAAAGTCTCCCAGTTTCATCTATATTGTAGAAATTAGAAAGACTTCCTTTATAAAATCTGAATAATATTTCATCCCATATACATGTACATATATGTATATATGTATGTATGTATGTATGTACACACACACACACATATCATTTTACTTATACGTGAGCTGTTTTCATGTTATGATGAACACGGAAGTGCAGACTTATGAGGATTTAATTTCCTTTAGGAGGATGCATGCTCAGAGGAGTGATTGCTGGATCATGTGGAGTTTTATTTTTAGTTTCTTTAGGAACTTCCATATCCATAATGGATGAACCAGTCTACATCCCTACCAGCAGTGTACAAGATTCTCCTCACCCCCACCCCACCAACCTTGCAACATTTGTTGTTGTTACCAGAGCCCCTGACCATAAAGCTGGGTGATTACATGATGATCCAGGTTGGTGGTTCACACCTGGTACACCAGCACTTGGGAAGCTGAAGCATGAGAATCATGAGTTCTAGGCCATCCTGGACTATAGGACATGACCCTGTCTCAAACAAAACAAAAAATGAGAACAAAAAGGGTGAAAAATGACATATATGTATATAAGAAAAATAACTTATTCACAGATTTGACAAAACTGGGGAGAAGTTTTGAGTGTCTCCATGTTGTTTTTGGCAGTGACCCAACTTATGGAAAGGATGAAACAAAAGCCAGGAGCCACACATGCGTAGAAGCACTGTGGCTCCTCAGTTCCCAGAGCAGGACTTGGGGGCCAGTCATGGCCGCTTCTACATGATGTTACCTGCAGGATCCTATACTCCCTGGTCATGTTAATTATCTCCTATGTTTTTGTGACAGGTGATACAGTGATTTTGGTTTTTGTTTCTCTGATGATTAATAATACAGAGCACCTTTTTCATATACTTGCAGACAATTTTCATATCTCTTTGAACAAATTGTCTACTCAGCCTTTTGAAGCCAATTTTAGAACTTTTTATTGACAGCCTCCATACATATAGACAATCTACCATGATCACTCACCACCCTCCATTTTCCCTCTCCCAAATGCCCCTTGGACTGAATCCCTTTCTATTTTCAAGTAGGCTCTCTTCTATTATGATGTCATCATTTTTCCCTCTTCTTATGCATGTCTTGTATAGGTAGCATCAGCCACAGTGAGTGCCATGGCAACTTTGTGTCTGGAAGATAGCCTTGTAAGCATTTCTCCCCTTCCTTTGGCTTTAACATTCTTTCCAACACCTCTTCTACCATGGTCCCTGAGCCTTGCAGAGTGTGATAGAGATGTCTCCCTTAGTGCTGAACACAATACTGTCACTTCTCAGCACTTTGATGAATTTTGAATATCCCCAGTGGTCACTGCCATTGGAAAAGAGAAGCTTTTGTAACCAAAAGTGAACATGGCATTGATACATGGTTATAAATATAAATACTTAGAGGGAAGTTTGGTGGGCATATTATGTCTATCTAGCTAAACAACAGTAGTATTTTACCCCTTAGGGCTTATGACCTCCCTAGCTATAGGCTTTTCATTAGGTTTTCAGTACCAGGCATGAATTTCCTCCTGTGGAGTAGGCATCAAAACAGAGAGCAATTAGCTTCCCCCAAAACAGACATTCCACCATTGCACCAGTTGGCACATTTGGCCTGAATGTCCTGCCATAAAACTTCTGGTTAAGATCATTGATGACCTTTCTCCCCCAACAGGCTACATAGTTCTTTCTAGCATCATGATATTTATTCCAGAGAGAAGAAGTTTTCAGCTCAGCTTCAGTTTGATTTTTCAGCATTCTGCATCTCAAACATGTGGTATCTTTAGCAATAGGATCTTGTCGTCTAATTCTGGTGGGGAACCAAGAGCCTTATCAATAGCATGTAATGTTTTGGGGACCTCGGGGACCTCCCAGACCCACAACTCATTGGAAGGTGGCACTGAAATTTTCTTGTAACAGTCTGTGGTGATGCTATTTTTTAAATTAGGTTGTTTTTCTGCTATTGACTTGTATGGGTTATAAATATGTGTGTTTGTGCATGCATCTACACATGTGTTGGGTTGAGTGTGCATGTGTGTGTCCAATGCAGAGGCCAGAGGACAACCTTGGATGTTGTTTCTCAGATGTGGTTTACCTGTATTTGAGACAGGATTTCTCACTGGTCTGAAGCTTGGCAAGTAGGTCATGTGACTAGCAAGTGAGCCTGTCTCTGCATCCCCAGTACTGAAAATACAGTCTTGTGCCAACATGCTGGGAAGGCAAGGACTTGTAGTAGTTTGAGTGTATACCCTTAGTAGACGCAGGGGTTTTATGAGAGCTTGTAACTTGTGTCTCCAGCCTCCTGGCTGGAGGAGTTGTCACTGGGGGTGGGTCCTGGAGTCCAGCCTTAAGGTGTCACTAGGGCAGTATCTGGATTTCTAGCCAAAAGGTATGTACGCAGAGAGGTTTGTGCTCTGCTCGGGTCCCTGATGTTTCCTGCCAGTTTTGTGCTTGTTGCTTTTGGTGTTGGCTGGTAGGTTATGGTTCCTTTCTGCTTGGCTGTATGAAAGCATCTTTCTCTGCCATTGATGGAACTTCCCCTGGATCTGTAAGCTTGAAATAAATCTCTTCCTGCCTGGTTTGGATGTTCATCCCAGCAATGTGATGCTGACTACAACAGTACAGTACTGACTGTGCTATCTCCTTTCATATAAATTTCAGGAATTTATCCCTTATCAGATGAATAGTTTGCAAATACTTATCCCAATACAAACTGTTCCTTCTTTCCTTCCTTCCTTCCTTCCTTCCTTCCTTCCTTCCTTCCTTCCTTCCTTCCTTCCTTCCTTCCTCCCTCCCTCCCTCCCTCCCTCCCTCCCTCCCTCCCTCTCTCTCTCTCTTTCTTTCTCTTTTGTTTTGGTGTTTGAGGCCTTAGGGTCTTGCTGTAGCCCAGGCTGTCTTGAAATTCACTATGTAGTCTTAGGATTGCCTTGAACTCACAGCAATCCTCCTACGTCTGTCTCAGGAGTGCTGGGATTAAAGGCATGTGCAACCATACTTGGTACAAGCTGTCATTTCATTTTTTTTTTTTTTTTTTTGCCATGCAGAAGCTTATCCACTGGGGTAGTTCCATGTCTTTATTTTATTTTTAATATTTTGTTTATTTTTATTTATTTGAAAGGGATGGACAGAGAGAGAGAGAGAGAGAGAGAGAGAGAGAGAGAGAAAGAGGTAGATAGAGACAGAATGGGCACGCCAGGGCCTTTGGCCACTGCAAACAAATTCCAAACACGTGCGCCTCCCCTTGTGCATCTGGCTAACGTGGGTCCTGGGGAATTGAGCCTTGAACCGGGGTCCTTAGGCTTCACAGGCAAGCGCTTAACTGCTAAGCCATCTCTCCAGCCCCCATTTCTTTATTTTTGTTTCTGTAGCCTAAAGTTTTGGTATGCTATCCAGAATATTCTTGTAAAGGCCACCATAAAGGGGCCTTTCTTTTCTAAAAGAAGAAATGTATTTGCAAATAGGGAAGGAGATTAACTACTCCAAGTCTCTCCAACTAAAGACAGGATAGTTAAGTGGCAGGACAAGCTAGTGGGCAGATGGTGATGGGCATTTGGTGCTAGCAGGGGAGCAGTCTCTGCAATTGGATCATCGGTGCTTCTCGAAGCTGGGCTCCTGCCCTATCTACACACTGAGAGAAATGGAGAGGTCATCTTCATTGACACTAAGAGATGGCTCTAAGATTCTTGAGAAAGGTTTTCCTGCTTTGCAAAACTGGTGATGTGCTGGGAAGAGATCTAAATTTGAAGGATAGAAGATGAATTTATGCTTGCAAATTTTTCATAGTCAGTGCTCAAAGAAAACCTGCTTAAACCCCAATGTTAATTGGTTCAGGGCATTTCTTCTCTACTGAGGAAACTCCAGGAAACCCTGCAATGGGTTTTTCCACCATCAGTTTTTCCTGCTGAAATTCTTGGAGTTGTGGGTAGCAGGATCCCTGGGCAGGTGGGAGACAGTGTGGAGCTAATTGCTGGGAAGCAAAGGGAAATACTCCTATATGGGAAAGACCTTAGAATCCTAAGGGATCTAAGCTGTCTGGACTTTTTTTTTCTTGTAGCATAGGAAATAAAAATATAATGGTCCATTTTCAAGATAAAAGTGCCTTAAGTCAACTTCGGCCCACTTACAGATAAACACAAGATACTGGATCCCTGCTTGTCAGGGCCTTCTAACTTCCACACTCAAACTAAAGGTTTAGAATAGAGAACCATTAGCAGCTCATTAGGCTTAAACACATGTGCCATGTTGGGGAAAGGATAAACTTTTGAGAAAGTCTTTATTGAGAAATAATGACCTAACAAGACATTAGGAAATACTGTGCTTCCCCAAGGACCCAACCAATGGGAAAGATGGAGAAGGGCAGGGCATTCAGATATTACAAAAGTAAGGTCAATGCTCAGTGTGCAGGCTGCCACTTCTTTGGGCTGTGCCTGGTCCTGCAGGGTGGAAAATCCAACTACCTCATTCTTGCTACTTAGAGTCTCTGTCTCTTCATTAAGAGAGGTGGATATTTACAACACCAGGTAAAAAGAAATTCACACTATAGCTTTTAAACTAATAAATATGTAACAAATTATATATCAGGAAACCTATAATTACCAATTACAAACAAAAGAATTAATAAATTAATATGGGTAAGCCTGGCATGGTGGTACATGGCTTTAGTCCCAACACTCTGAAGACTGCGGCAGTAGGATCGCAGTGAGTTTGAGCTAGGACTATAGAATGAGTTCCAGGTCAGCCCGGGCTAGAGTCAAACCCTGCCTCCAAAAAACTAGATGTGAAGAAAAGCAGCTCCTTCCAACAGGTATGCATGTCAACTTGAAAATTAGTTTCATACATAACTATACTCCTCTCAAC
Source organism: Jaculus jaculus (assembly GCF_020740685.1). Lineage (NCBI taxonomy): Eukaryota > Metazoa > Chordata > Mammalia > Rodentia > Dipodidae > Jaculus > Jaculus jaculus. Next base: position 82,991,658 of record NC_059107.1, on the reverse strand, counting down.
TTCAAGAACAGATCTGAGACCATTTCAAGCCCTGGAAAGAAATAAAATCATACCCAATAACAGCAGGCTTCTGTTCTGCCTGTGGGAATGTGCCATGCAAAAAGCACCAGAGCCAGGCAGGAACCAACATCCAGGGATAAGGGATTCTAAGCTTCAGGAGCCAAGTGAGCCTGGCAGGCTGAGCAGGTCTGGGCAGAGGTGGCCTGGAGGTTGCCAGGTGGGCATGAGTTTGCCAGGATCTGCTGGTGAGCGTAGCTAAACTGGGGAAGCGATGAATTCTAATTAAAATGCACTTGGGCTTGGAAAACAAGAAGTAGATTGGCCGTGAGAGGAGACTGGGGTGGTTGAGCCCAGGCCACAGGTGTTGAAGTTATTGGCATCCTGCTGGCTGTGCTGCCTGGGGCACCTCACACCTCATACCCATTGCACATCATTCTTGCCCACTCTGTCAGAGCCTGAGGTGTGTTGCTCCTCATTTCCAAATGCTGACAATGCTATTCCAGTTCTTAGAGATTTAGGGTGGTGAAATCTCACCTTTCAGGTTGGGGATGCTGTCTTGAGCAATTTAGAGTCCTGTCCCATGAATGCCATGGAGCCAGGCCAGCCTGACCACACCCTTACTTCTGGGCTCAGCCCACCTGGCTGGTCTTGTTTACATGAACTCATTACCAATTTTTTAAGTTAACCTTGTACCAAAAAAATGAACTTTTTTTGAGTTTTAGCCACATTTCTTTACTAAAAGCTCTGGAATAAAAGAGTGGCTATTGATTTTCACTGACAAAGCGCTCTGGCTGTCCATCGTGGGCACACACATGGCTAGTATTGGGTCAGATATGGAAATGTAGACACTGGTCTGCCCTCAGGAATCCTGGAGTGTGGTATTCAGTACTGTGGTGATGCAGAGATGTTCATGACATTAAAATGCTAACACTGAGGAGCCTATCAGTGGAATGGGGATGGAGGTGTGGGGACATGGTAATATGGTTAATTTGCAAAATCTTCATATATTAAAGTTCCCAATAAAATTATTTTTTAAAACCCCGCAAACTCAGAAAGTGTGGCACTGGCAACAAGGCAGATTGTTAGCAGCACATGTCCAGTGCCCCTGCCCCACCCTGGAATAATATTTTGTGCGCAGGAGGGTTGGATCACACATTTGCTGAGAAGTGAGTGAGTGTGTTTATTTCTCCAAAATAATTATTTAAGATGTGAAAGGCTTATTTCAATAATCCTGTTACTGTGCTAAATATTTTAATCTTTGGGAATTTCCTTTAAAATTAGTCTCATTCATTTAAAGCCCTTGTTCAATTCTGGATCAAATCAATTCATGCTGAATGAGTGTGTTTACTTCTGTTATCAGGTGCAGAGCCAAATAACTTTCTGAGCTCATTCGCAGGCTGAATTCACTGTCCTGGAGGTTATTAAAGAATGCCATGGGTGCTGAAAGCAATTCTCCAGGAACAGTGCCAAAATGTTTATATTCATAAAGGCTTCATTGGAAAAAGTGTCTTACGTCCCAAGATGAATGCCTTGAAGGGAATGGAGCTCATTTGATTTATTCTTGTATGTTTGATAAAAAATCAATTCCATTATTCATATTTACATTATACTCATGAAAAGGGCTTAAGTACTTTTGATGAGCAAAGAAAGAGGAATAGGAATTGTTTGTTTTTTACTACTTCTCCCAAAGATCTTAAGCTAGCTGAGAACAAGTTCTATTTCCTTATTAAATTTATGTTCTCTATCATTTTATCCAAATCTGTTCACCTTCATAAATTTCAAAATCTTTATTTTCCCATGTTTATTATTTTTGCTAAAATAATGTGATTATTAAAAATTATATAAAACAAAATGCTATCATTTATTTAGACTAAAGACAGGAGATTCAGCCTATGGCTAAAATTCAAGTTCAATAATCCTGTTACTGTGCTAAATATTTTGACCTTTTCTTTGGGAATTTCCTTTAAAATTAGTCTCATTCATTTAAAGCCCTTGTTCAATTCTGGATCAAATCAATTCATGCTGAATGAGTGTGTTTACTTCTGTTATCAGGTGCAGAGCCAAATAACTTTCTGAGCTCATTCTCAGGCTAAAGGCAGGAGATTCAACCTATGGCTAAAATTCAATTTCAACTATAATGAAAAAATATTTTTTTCCTAAGCATTTCTGTTTTGAAATTTGTTTCACTTCTGATTATGTGTAATATATCAGACTCTATCAATGTGCATTAGGTTTATGAGATTTACATACATTTTATGATTAATCTCGATTATCAACCTGATTAGATCTAAAATTGCCCAAGAGACAAATTTCTGGACATATTTGGGAGTTTCTAGATTATATTAGGTAAGGTGGGGAGATCCACCCTAGCTGTGGGTGCCACCATTCCATGAGACAGGGTCCCAAACTGAATAAAAGGGAGAGAGTGAGATGTGTGCTACCAATCTTTCCCAATGTCATAGGCATGTTGGGATCACAAACACATGGGCCACTTTGCAACCAGCTTTACATGGGTACTAGAAATCAAATTTAGGTAGGAAGGCTTTGCAAGCAAGGACCATTAGCCACTGAACAATTTTTTTCTGTCCCTACTCTAAGGATTCTTGCACATGCATCTTGGTGTGTAGTGCATTGCTGGGCTCCGCTTGCGGGCAGTGCTGAGGGAAGGACCAGGCCTGCTGGTTCCTCCCAAGGGGTTGAGGAGGAGATGAGTGTCGGACGACTCAGACCTGTCCTAGCCACCAGAGAAAAACCACACTGAGTCGGGAGTCTTGTCGAAGCAGGAACTCACAGGAACTCTCTTTATTGTTAAAAGCAGTTGCCTATATCATGTTGGGGACAAAGGTGGGGATTTTAGGATGGGGGAAGAGGTAAGGGCTGTGACTATTGAAATGATAATTTCAACTCTGCATGGAAGTAGCAGGCCAGAAGCCATTAGGCATCTTGCTGAATCCTAGCTGGCCAGAGACAGATCGCCAAACTTTAGCTAGGCTCAGGAAGTTCCACCTGGGCCTTTCAGGGCCCAACAGTGCATGAATCCCTGTTTGTATATAGTTAGGAGTAGAATTGATGGCATGTAGAATATAAAGTTTACACCCCCCCCCAACACCTTCGGAGAGCGTCTCTTGCTCTGCACCTGCGGTGCTTTGAATATAAAATTTCCCTTACAGCATTGTGTATTTTGAATACTTGGTCCCAATTTGAGGCAATTTGGGAAAATTGGCAGAGCTTTTAGGAGGTGGAGAATTAATTGGTGGAGGTGGTATTTCACTGTGGGGCTGGGGGAGTGCTTTTGCATTTTATAGTCCAGCTCTCCTTGTCAGTGTTAGCTAACTCACTCTTGTTACTTCCTCCCAAATGATGTGACAAGATGTGATGCCCTGCTGTCTCTTCTTGCTATGCATTCCCCACCATGATGCAACTTCCTCTTAAGACTGTAACCTGAAATAACCCCTCTTTTTTTGGTCTGGTATTTTGTCCAGCAACAAGAAGGTAACTTCTATATAGAGTACCCTTGACTTTCAATCTTTAGTATTTTTGTCCTAATGGCTTCTTCAGATTTGCTCTTCCCTTTCAAAGTTGTTTGACTCTTTTTTGGGGGGGGGCTTTACAAAAACATTTTATTTTACTTTTTTTGTTGGAGAGCGAGAAAGAGGGAAGGGGAGAGAGAGAGAGAGAGAGAGAGAGAGGGAGAGGGAGAGAGGAAGGACATGTTAGGGCTTTCAGCTGCTTCAAATGAATTTCAGACACATGTGCCACCTTGTGCATCTGACCTACGTGGGTCCTAGGGAATTGAACCAGGGTCCTTTGGCTTCACAGGCAAGCATCTTAACTACAAAGCCATCTCTTCAGCCCAAAAGTCCAATTTTTTAAACATTTGGATCTAGAATTCATAACACCATTTGTAGAAGAAGCTGTGCTAATAACCCCTTTTGTGCTCTTCTTCCCGGCATAGAGGATCAGTTGCACTCAATTGACTTTATTTCTGAATTTTCATTCTTGATGAATTGATAAATATGTTTACATTTTTGTCATTACTCTACTGCTTGGGTTACTTGTGTTTGACTCTTTTAGGTACTTTGACTTCTATAAGAACTTAAAAACTGCTTGTCAAATTCTTCCAGCATCTTGTAATGGATTCTGAATGGGAAGGTACTAAAAGTTCAGATTACATTTAGGGGAGAATTGGTATCCATCATTCTTATGCAATTTTCTTTCAAATATGTTGGGAATGCTATTTGTTACTAGTTTTGTTTACTCTTTGATTATGAAATATTTACTATATTCAGAAATAATTTATGCATTAAATGTTTTTTTTATTTTAAAGGATAAAATTCTGTGGTGTTAGCACATTCATCAGGTTTTACAATTATTACTGCCAATGCCTAATTCTGAAACATTTACCTCAACAAAGAAACTCCATACCTGTTAGGAGTCAATTATCTTATTAAGATAACCAATATTAAAAATGCTCTATTTAGTGATATAGATCCTCTCCAGTGCTAGTATTGTATATAAACCCCATGTTCTTCCTATATCATTTACTTTTTACTAGAAACAAATCTTTGAATATGAGTTGAGATGCTCATGATTTTATTGGGTTATTTTGCTTTACTTTTTATTTTTCAACATGTGTATGTGGTATGTATGTATGTTTGTGTGCATGTTCATGTGTGTGAGTATGGATGTGCATATGGTATGGCATGTATGTAGAGTTCATAGGACAACTTCCAAGGATTGGTCCAGGCCTTTCACCTCATTTGAGGCAGAAGTTCTTTTTGTTCATTGAAAATTTGCGTTTTCCAGAATAGCTGTTTTTCAAGTTTCCTGGAAATTCCCCTGTCTCTGCCTCTCATCTCACTCTCAGTGTGCTAGTATTACAGATGCTTGTCATGGTGTCTAGCTTTTACATAAAATATGGGGTTCCAAGCTCATGTACTCAGGCTTTAGCAACAAACATTTTATTCACCGAGTCATCTCCCAGCCCAGTTATTTTTAAAGCTCTTATTACTCAGAATTCTAGTTTAATTTTCATTTAATACACTTATGATGATGTCTATGCTCTTAGTGTACACATTGTTTCTAATGAGAAATCTTATTCATTTTGTATTTAATATGTAAATGTATTTTAAGATAATCTGAACATCCTTTTGAAACTCAGCAAAGCAGGCAGCCCAGTGTGTACACCCCTAGACACTAGACCTCTAGAACCTGGCAGAAGTAGGTAACTAGGTCTTTTGTTTCCACACAGACCTCAAGGACCCCAGTATGGAGGAAGCAGACAGACTAGCCTGCATATTGGTCCACACAGATCTCTGTTACCCCAGAACTTGACAGAAGCAGGCAGCTAGGTCCACACAGACCTCCAGGATGCCACTGTGGTGGGTGCAGGCAGTCCAGCCTTTGTATCCATGCAGGTAGAAGGCAGCTTCTGGCAGCAGACCTGCAATAGAGAATTCCAGCCAACACTATCAGTGGAAGGAAAACTTTAGCACCTGACTCACCCAACTGACCCACACTGGAGAACTACAGCCAGTACAACATCATCTTCTACAAGTAAATGCCACAGGGCCACAAGGTTAATACAAAAGGGTGGTCTATAGCTAAATACAACCAGATTAACTGAAAAATAGGAGACCATCACAAGTAAATTGGCTTATAGGAGGTCCACAGAGGACAAAACAAATAACCAACTAATACTGGAAAGAGGGGAAAATTAAAGGTGGATCAGATGTGTGTGGTTTGAATAAGGTGTCCCCCATAAACTTAAGTGTTCCAGATACTAGGTTCCCCAGGTGATGGCAATTAGAAATTAATGCTTCCTGGAGGCAGTGTGTTGTTGGGGGTGGGCTTATGGGTGTTATAGCCAGTTTCCCCATGCCAGTGTTTGGCACACTCTCCTGTTCCTGTTTTCCACCTTATGTGGGTCAGGGGTGATGTAAACCCTTTGATCATGCCATCATTTTCCTTGCCATTGTGGAGCTTCCCCTCGAGCCTATAAGCAAAACTAAACCTCTTTTTCCCACAAGCTGCTCTTGGTTGGGTTATTTCTACCAGCAATGCAAACCTGACTGTAATAAGATGCAAACAAAACAAAAACAAAAAGGAACAAAGAATATGAGAGATCAACCCACTTGGACACATTCTCAGCTTCATAACTCCACAATAATAGAAGCCATAATCACTGCTGTAGTGGAAATGTCAGAGAAAGACTTCAAAATCTTATTTCCAAGAAAGATCAATGGTCACATAGAAGGCTCAAACACCAGATTAATAAGCCAAGGCAATCAATTTAAGTTCTTGTCAAGATAGCATCTAAAAATGGGAGCTGGAGATATGGCTCATTGGTTAAGGCATTTGCCTTCAAAGCATGATGACCTGGGCTTACCCACATAAAGCCAGATGCACAAGGTGGCACATGCAACTGAAGTTTGTTTACAGCGGCCACCGCCCTGGAATGCCGATTCTTTCTGTCTGTCTCTCTTCTCTTTCTCTGCCTGCAAATAAATCAATAAAATTATTAACATAAAAGTTAAAAAAAGGTAGCTTCCAAAGTAAATGAAACTGTAAGCATATTGGTAGAAAAAGTCCAAAACATAGAGAATAACATCATCAAGAATCAAAATATTGAAAAGAATTAAACCAGAATTTTATAAATGAAAAGAAATAATCAATCAATAAAAATCACAAGGCAGCATACCAATAGTTAAACCTATGCAGGTGATGGAATTTCAGACATAGGAGACATAGTCAAGACAATATTTCACAAAGATGTATATAAAGAAATAAAATCAAGTAATGTGAATGATATTATCAGGAAGTCGGAGTTACATTTAAGAGATCAATCCTTAGAGTTCATGTGGTAGAAGAAGGAGCTGAGATAACATCTAGAGGAATTGAAAGCTTATTCAATGAAATCATAGCAGAAAATTTCCCAGACCTAGAGAGAGAAATTTACATGGTAACACAAGAAACCTTTAGAGCTACAAACACACAGAATCAGAAAAAAACCTCTCCATCGTAGTCAAGTTGTCAAAAATGCCAAGTAAAGAAATGACTAGAAGCTGTGAAAGAAAACCACCAAGTAATACAAAAGCAAGGACATGAGAATAACTTTAGATCTTTCCTCAGTCATCCTAAAAGCCACAGAAACTTGGCACAACTCATTTCAGGCTCTGAAAGTAAATAACTTCCAACCAAGAGTACTAGTCCCAGAAAAATGATAAGGATATTCTGAGACACAAATTAAGGCAATTCATGACAACAAAACCAAGACTGCAAAAAGTTCTTAAAGGAATACTATATTTAGAGAAAGAAGTGAAATAGTCTCATCTACATGAACATGTGTATGAATATTCACCCAGAATGAACAGAGGAACAAAGACTTGGGAATGTATCAAGCACATTTAACACAGGCCGAATACCTCCAGAGCTAACCACCCAGCCAACTAGAGCTTCACTGACCAAAATCAAAGGAAAAACCATCTCAGTAATAAATTTAAATGTAAATAGACTCAATCCATCATTAAAAAGATGGAGAACAATTGAACTGTGGGATACCATAAAACAACCAAACATCTAGAGCATGGGTATACCAGAATGAGAGGAAATCCAGGCCAGAGGCATATTCAACAAAATTATTGAAGGCAAATTTCTGAATCTCACAATGGAGAGGCCCATCCAGATACAAGAAGCCTACAGAACACTAAACAGACAGGATAAAAGAAGAAATTCTCTAAGGCACATTGTAGTTAAAACACTTAACAATGAAAGCAAAGAGAGAGTGTTAAAAGCAGCAAGAGAGAAGCAACTCACAACATACAAAGGCAACCCCAACAGAATTACATCAGATTTCCCAGTGGAAACCCTGAGCACCAGAAATGCCCAGAATGGAACACTTCAAAGTCTAGAAAACCATGGCTTCCAAGCCAAGATACTGTACCCAGCAAAAGTATCACCATAATAGATGGTGAAAGGAAAACGTTCCATGAAAAAGTCAACTCTATGAGTATATGATCACAAAGCCAAGCCTACAGAGAATACTTCAGGGAATACTTTACACAGGAAGGTCAAACAACCAATCTCAAGAGCCAACACAAAGAAGATAACAATAACAAAATATAAATCAGACTCAACATAGTAAAAAACACAAGAAAGCACCAAACCCCATAAAACACCTTATTATGGCAGGGATTCATTCAAACTTTACAGTAATAACCTTAAATATTAATGGTCTTAACTCACCTCTCAAAAGATACAAGTTATCAGGGTGGATCAACAAACAAACAAAAAAGCAAATAAGCAAAACACCCTTCTGTCTGCTGTCTTCAAGAAACCCACCTCATCATTAAAGATAGATACCTTATCAGGGTAAAAGGATGAAAAATGATATTCCAAGCAAATGGAACTAAAAAAAACAAACAAACAAGTGGGTATTGCTTTATTATTATCTGATAAAATAGACTTCAAACCAAAAGTAATAAAAAAGGACAAAGAAGACCACTTCTTACTCATCAAGCGAGTGATCCAACATGAGCACATCACAATCATAAACATATATGTGCCAAACACAGGTGCACCACAGTTTATAAAACAAAATTTTAACAACAAAACAGAAATAAACACCAACACCATCATAGCTGGAGACTTCAGTAGTCCACTATCATCAAAAGACAGATCAACCAAGCAGAAAATCAACAGGGAAATAATTGAGCTCAAAATCATCACAGATCAGCTGGACCTAAGGGACATCAACAGAACTTTATATGAAAACACTATATAATACACATTCTTCTCAGCAGTCCATGGAACTTTCTCCAAAATTGGCCATATATAAGGCCATAAAGCATCCTCTATAATGTCAGGAAAATTGAAATAAGTTCTTTCATTGGGTTAGATCACAATGCTTTAAAATAACAACAAGAGACACATCAAGAACTCCACCAGTTCTGGAGACTAAACAACACACATTTAAACAATGAATGGGTTAGGGTTAAGAAATCAAAAAAGAAAATGTAAAATTCCTAGAATTGAGTGATAACAAAAAAAAATTAAGCTACTAAAACTTGTGGAACACAATAAAGACAGTTCTAAGGGGAAAATTAATAGCACCAAATGCCTTCACTACCATGACAGAGAGGTACTAAATCAATAACCTAACTGTTCACCTGAAGGCACTGGAAAAACAAGAAGAATCCAATGTGGAGAGCTTCATTGGAAAAAAAATATTCAAGATTAGAGGAGAAATTAATGAATTGGAAACTCAGCAAACAATTTTAAAAATTGATGAAACAAAGAGCTGGTTCTTTGAAAAAAATAAGCAAGATTGTCAAATCCCTGGCTAATTTGATCAAGCAATAAAGGGAAATATCAAATTAACAAAATAAGAAATGAAAATGGAGAGATCACAACAGATATCAATGAAATTAGAAGAATCACAAGGGCATACTTCCAAAACCTCTACTCTACAAAATTGAATAATCTGGAAGAAATGGATAAATTCCTAGCCACATACCACCTACCAAAACTAAATTCAGAGCAGATTAATCTCCTAAACAAACCTAACACATCCATGAAGATTGAAAAGATAATCAAAAACCTCCCCCAAAAGAAATGTCCAGGACTGGATGGCTTCTCAGCCAAATTCTATCAAAACTTCATTGAAGAAATGAAACCAATTTTTCTCAAACTGTTTTGTACAATTGGAGACCAGGGAATGCTCCCCAACTCCTTTTATGAAAGGAGTTGTCACCCTAATGCAAAAACCAGACAGAGATGCAATAAGAAAACTATAGGTCTATATCCTTAATGAGCTTAAATGCAAAGATCCTGAATGAAATCCTTGCAAACTGAATTCAATAACAAATCAAATCATTATGCACTTTGACCAAGTAGGCTTCAGGGATGCAGGATGGTTCAACATACAGAAATCTGACAACATAATACACCACATCAATGAACTTAACCCTAATAACCACATGATCATCTCAACTCAGGCAGAGAAGGCCTTTGACAAAATACAATACCACTTCATGATCAAGACACTTGAATGAAGAGGCATGGAGGGTCTATGTTTCAGCATAATAAAGACTATATGTAAAGCACCTAAAGACCAAACAATACTTAATGGGAAAAGACTCAATGTGTTCCCACTGAGATCAGGGGTGCCCACTTTCACCATTGCTTTTCAACATAGTACTAGAAGTACTAACCCAAGCAATAAGACAGGAGAAAGAAATAAAACAGATTCAAATTGGATAGAAGAAGCCAAGTTAGGTCTATTTACAGATGATGTGATCCTGTCTAAAAATAACCCAAAAGTCTCCATCTCAAAACATCAAAAGATGATTAATTTCTTCAGTAAAGTGGCAGGATGCAAAATCAATGCACAAATCAGTTGCTTTTCTATATGCAAATGGTAAATATATATATATAAATTAATGAAGCTGTTCCATACTCAATAGCAACAAAAAATTAAATGACCTTGGACTAACACTAACCAAGAATGTGAAAGACCTATATAACAAAAACATTAAACAACTCAAGAAAGAGATTAAGGAGGACTTGAGAAGATGAAAAGTTCTACCATGCTTCTGGATAGGTATAATTAATATTACAAAAATGACAATTCTATCAAAAGCAATACAGGTCTATTGCAATACTAATAAAAGTACCATCATCATTCTTCACAGAGATAGAAAAAATGATCTCAAAATATATATCTAATGGCAGCAGGTCTTGGATATCCAAACATATCCTCAGTTAAAAAAAAAAAAAAAAGAAAGACACCACCAAGAACTTCTAGAGGTATTGCCATACCCATTCTATAGCTATATTACAAAGCCATAGTGACACAAACAGCATGGTACTGGCATGAAAACAGAAAAATAGATCAATGGAATGGAATTGAAGGCCCAGACCTTAGGTCAAGTAACTACAGCTACTTGATTTATGACAAAGGTGCCAATTATATAGACTGGAGAAAAGACAGAATCTTCAACAAATGGTGTTAGACAAATTGGATGACCATATGTAGAAAAATGAAATTAGACCCACTCATTTCTCTATACAGAAAAATCAAGTCCAAGTGGATTAAAGACCTCAATATAAGACCTGAAACTCGGGCTGGAGAGATGGCTTAGCGGTTAAGCGCTTGCCTGTGAAGCCTAAGGACCCCGGTTCAAGGCTTGGTTCCCCAGGTCCCACGTTAGCCAGATGCACAAGGGGGTGCACGCGTCTGAAGTTCGTTTGCAGTGGCTGGAAGCCCTGGCGCGCCCATTCTATCTCTCTCCCTCTATCTGTCTTTCTCCTTGTGTCTGTTGCTCTCAAATAAAGAAATAAAAAATGAACAACAACAAAAAAAAGACCTGAAACTCTTCAACTACTGGAAGAAAAAATAGGTACTGACCTTGATATAGGACTGGGAAAATACTTCCTGAAGAAAACCCCTGTAGCCCAGGAAATTAAGCACTCAACAAATGGTATTTCATGAAGCTAAAAGGCTTTTGCACAGACAAACATAACATAAGCAGAGCCAATAGATTGCCTACTGAATGGAAGAAAATCTTTGCCAGCTAATACCACTGACAGAAGCCTAATATCTAGATTCTACTAAGAACTCAAAAAATGAAACAATAAAATATCAAACAACCTACTCCAATAATGGAGCAGAGAACTGAATAGGGAGTTCTCAGAGGAAGAATTACAAATAGCTAACCCACACTTAATAAAATGTTCCACATCCCTAACCATTAGGTAAGCGCAAATTAAAACAACTGTGAGATTCCACCTTACCCCAGTAAAGATAGCAAACATTAAATAATCAAATGAAAACAAAAGTTAGCGAGAATGTTGAGAAATAGGACCCTCATTCATGGTTGGTGGGAATGTAAGCTGGTGCAATCACTGTGGAAATCAATGTGGAGATCATGAAAAGGATGAATATATAATTACCAACAGATCCCATTATTCCCTTAATGAGCATTTACACTAAATGCTTCACACCTCAGTTCAGAGATATTTGCTCAACCATGTTTATAGCTGTTTAATTCATAATAGCTAGGAACTGGAATCCTCCCAGGTGCCTATCATTCAAGGAATCAACAATCAAGGTGTGGTATATCTCCATGATGGAATTCTACTCAATAGTAAGAAAAAAATGACACAATGAATTTTGCAGGAAAATGGCCCAACTTGGAACAGATCATGCTAAGTGAACTCACACAATCCCAGAAAGACATTTGTCGCATGGTCTCACTCATCTGCAGTTCCTAAACTGGATCAGTTGAGTTACTGACATACCTGATCAGCATCTCAGGGCTTGGACAATAGGGAGGGTAGGGTTTGGGGTAAGGGGAAAGGTCTATGTGGGGGAACACACAAACGAATTCAAATTGAACTTGTACTATAAATTTATATCTTGGGAGTTAGACTAGAAGGTTAAACCCTCAATAGTACCTTAGGGGGAGCACCTGAATTGAAGGGCCTGGGAGATGGTGAGATGAAGCCTAACCTTAAATTTATCCTGTTTCTCATTTTTTCTCTGTTTTTTTTTTTTTTTTTTTTTTTCCCTTTTCTCTTATCCCTTGGTGCTGGCCTGTAATTCTCTGTACCAGGATATGGCTAACATCCTCACTGAGCTGTTGATTGGAAATACCTACAAAGTCTCCCAAAACAAACAAGACAGATTTCTGTCAGAGCATTTTATTACCTACCAGAGGTTAATGCTAAGACCCTACTGCTGAAGACACCATAGGCTATTGGCATGGACCGTGGAGAGACCTTGTTGGAATCCAGAAGAGAATTAGTCACCAGAGAGTTAGCCCATGTAGTGGTCAAGGGAGCTACATGAGCTACTGGGGAAAAGTGACCAATATCTATCTGAACAACTCAAAGTCTGAACTACTCAGCAGCAAACAACCTCATGTGATGCTCACACAAGTGCAATAGTGGCACACAGCCATGGTGGGTAATCAACTGCTCTTGGATTGGTTAACACATCCACTCAGTGGAAAGAAAACCATATCTGGAGCTGGGAAACAAGTCAGAATCATATCTAAATAATTATTTTGCTTTCCAATGTCAAGCTCCAATTAATCTTTGGCTATAAGAGGGTCTACACCCTTTAAATTCTTTCTAAATTAGTAATGGTTATCCCACTTAACTGGCGTTGACTTCATTCTTCATTGAAGAATCTGCTTCTCTTTTTCAGATGGGAGCTGGACCTGAGGAGATAAGTAGCCCAGGGCATTTCACCCCAGCCCCAGCTGAAACCATGGAGGAATTGGGGAAATGAACAAGAGTACTGCTTTCTCAGTGAACCTGATATCAGCACAAGGGTGATGGAGCTAGACACTGAGGACACTCAACACCTACCAAAGCAGAGATCCAGAGGCTCCTAAGAACCCATCACTGAAGTAGACTTAAGATGCACCCCACATAGCTCAGGAAATTTTGTGTAAGATGGGGAGGAAAGATTGTTAGAGCCACAAGTTGGAACATTATACACAGACACACTGCCTGTCCACATCACTGACTGCTGCCCCCACAATGCATGACACACAATCCCCACGGGGTTGAGCTGCATCCCCAATGAGGAGGGCCTCTTCAGAAAAGGGGAAGGGAGGAGGGAAAGGATGGTACCATCATGTGTTGTTTACATACTAAGTATGTCAGTATCTGATAAAAATAAATTAAAAAATTTTGTCTAATGACAAATGAATTTTTAAAATAAACACATATTAAAAAATTTTTGTATATTATTTTTATTTATTTCAGAGAGAGAGAGAGAGAGAGAGAGAGAGAGAGAGAGAGAGAGAGAAAGAGAATGGGCACACCAGGGCTTTGAGCCACTGTAAACAAATTCCAGATGCATGTGCCACCTTGTGAAGCTGGCTTATGTGGGTCCTAGAGAATTGAATCTGGATCCTATGGCTTTGCAGGCAAGTGCCTTAACCACTAAGCAATCTCTCCAGCACTAAATAAATATTTTTGTTTATTTGCTTGCAAATAGAGAAAAACAGGAAGAGGGAGAAGGAGAAGGAGAGAGAAAGGAAGAGAGAGAAAGAGGGAGAGGGGAGAGAGGGAGAGGGGAGAAGGAAGGTGAGGGGAGTGAGAGAGGAGGGAGAAGAGAGAAGAGAATGGGCATGGTCAGATCTCTTGCTGCTACAGAGCAACTCCAGATGCATGCGCCACTTGTTGCGTCTAGCTTTATGTGGGCACTGAGAGATTAAACATAGGCTACCAGGCTTTGCAAAAAAGTACTTTTAACCACTGGGTAATCTGTTCATTCCATAGATTTTTTAAAAGTCCTTTCTCTTTGTTATATTTAGGAATATTTCTATTCAGATTAATGTTATTTTTTATTTTCTATAATCTGTCATTGATCATGTTCCATGTATTTTTTTCTAACATTATAACTTTATCACTAAAGTTTAGGTTGTGCCTTTGCAGTGCTCTATATCTGACTTTAATTGTTTAGAGAAGTCTTATACTGCTTTATCATCCTTGTCTGCTAATTCATGTTTGATCCAGTTTTGTATTATTAATTTGATTGATATTTTCTCCCCATCATGGGCTGTGTGTGTGTGTCTATGTATGTATGTATGTATGTGTATATATGTGTGTGTGTGTGTGTGTGTGTGTGTGTGTGTGTGTGTGTGTATGTATATATATTTTGGTTTTTCGAGGTTGGGCCTCACTCTAGCTCAGGCTGACCTGGAATTCACTATGTAGTCTCAGGGTGGCCTCAAACTCATGGTGATCCTCCTACCTCTGCCTCCTGAGTGCTGGGATTAAAGGCATGTGCCACCATGTCTGGCCTGGGTTCTTTTTTTATTGTTTCCATACAAGGTTATTCTGGCAATGTCAGAGACTGTGGTTTTTACTTTGTTGAGTGTCTGGATAATTTTGTGTCCTTTGTTCTCATATTCAATTAAAATACTGAAAGCAAGTATTTATTTTAAACTTTAAGGATTTTTAAGGCAGGGATACAGTAGCATTTAGTATGGGAATAGTTATTTCCCATCACTGAGAACAACTTTCAGCACTGTTCCCAATGCCTTTTTTTATAATGAAGTTTTAAGGAACAGGACAGAGTAGGATAACATGAGATTTCATCACACAATTCAAAATGACATACAATTCAAGACTTAATAAGTTATTTATTTCCAAAATTTTCCATTTACTATTTTGAAATTATAGTTAATGGTAAGTAAAATGGAACTATGGAAACTGAAATTGTAAATGAGGTGAGTAGGCACTGCTGAGTTTCTTCCTTAAAAGTTTTGGAGGTTTTGCTATTTAGCCAATAGTGTTTTGGGGGTAGGGTAGGGGTGGAACTTAGGGAGCAAAGTTTGAATTGTGGATATTTTTATTAGTTTTTATGTATAGAGTGTGTATATGCCATGATGGTACCATCTTTAGCCTTCTCCCTGTCATCTCCTCCTGCAGATTGTGGGTGTTGCATTGTGGGGGTGGCCTTCAGTTATGGGGGAGAAGCAATGTCTCTGTGCATAATGACCCAACTTATGGCTGTAACAATCTTTCCACCCTCTCTTCTGTGAATTTCCCTGAGCCATGCTGGGTTCATTTTAGGTCTATTTCATGACAGGAGGTCTTGGGAGTGTCTGTGTCTCTGGATATCTGATTTGGTAGGAGGTGAGTGCTCTCTGTGTCTGTCTCCTTCATGCTGTGCTGGCACCAGGGTCTCTGAGAAAGCATCTCTTGCTCATTACCCCACTAACTGTATGGTTTCAGCTGGTGTTCAGGTGGGGTGGCATTGGCTGACTATGGGACAATGTCACTTATTTCTTTCTCTGTATCTTTGTCTTTTGCATATAGAAAGGCTACTGAATTTTTGTGCATTGACTTTGTATCTGGCGACTTTTCTGAAGGAGGTACTCACTTTTAAGAGTTTTGAGATGGAGTTTTTCAGGTCACTTATGTATAGACTCATGTCATCTGCAAATAGGGCTAACTTATTTTCTTCCTTTCCAATTTGTATCCCTTTTATTTCTTTCTCCTGTCTTATTGCTTGAGCTAGAACTTCCAGTACTATGTTGAAGAGAAGAGATGAGAATGGACACCCCTGTCTTGTTCCTGATCCCAATGGGAATTCCTTCAGTCTCTCCCCGTTAAGTACTATTTGGGCTTTATATATAGCCTTTATTATGTTAAGATACAAACCGACCATGCCTCTTGTCTCCAATGTTTTGATTATGAGGTGATGTTGTATTTTGTCAAAGGCCTTTTCTGCATCTATCACAATAATCATGTGGCTTTTTGTGTTTAGGCTTATTTATGTGGTGTATAACATTGACAGATTTCCATATGTTGAACCACCCCTGTGTTCCTGGGATGAAGCCTACTTGATCGAGGTGGATAATGATGTGCTGTTGAATTCAGTTTGTGAGGATCTTATTCAGGATCTTTGCATCTAAATTCATCAGGGAAATAGGCCTGTAGTTTTCTTTTCTTGTGGCATCTCTGCCTGGTTTTGGTATTAGGGTGATACTAGCTTCATAGAAGGAGTTGGGGAGCTTTCCCTGTTCTCCAATTGTGTGGCATAATTTGAGAAAATAGGTTTCAGTTCTTCCATGATGGTTTGATAGAATTCAGCTGAGAAGCCATCTGGTCCTGGACTCTTCTTTTTAGGGAGGTTTTTGATTACTCTTTCAATCTCAGTGTTTGTGATGGTTTATTTAGGATATTAATCTGCTCTGAGTTTAGCTTTGCTAGGTGTATGTGTTCAGGCATTCATCCATTTCATCCATATTATCCAATTTTGTGGAGTGAGGTTTTTGAAGTAAATCCTAACAAATCTCCCAGCTTCACTTATGTCAGTTGTGATCTCTCTTTTTTCATTTCTAATTTGGTTAATTTGAAGCATCTCTTTTTTTCATTTGATCATATTGGCCAGGGGTTGATCAATCTTGTTTATTTTTTCAAAGAACCAGCTCTTTGTTTCATCAATTTTCTTAATTGTTTTCTTAGTTTCCAATTCATTAATTTCTGCTCTGATATTAATTATTTATTTCTGTCTGGAGCTTTTTGGGTTGGATACTTATTTTTCCAATGCTTTTAGGTGGATGGTTAGGTTATTGATTTGTTATCTTTCTGTCTTTGTTATGAAGGCATTTAGCACAATGAATTTTCCTCTGAGGGCTGCCTGCATTGCATCCCATAAGATCTGGTACATTGTGTTCTCATTGTCATTCATTTCTATAAATTTAACAATTTCATTTGTAATTTCATCCACTACCCATTTATTGTTTAAGAGTTCAGTTTCCAGGAGTTGGTTGGGTTCCTGGTGTATCTTTTGTTATTGATTTCTAACAATACAGCATTGTGATCTGATATCAAGCAGGAAATTATGTTGATCCTCCTAAATATATGGAGGCAGGCTTTGTGAACCAGTATATGATCTATTTTAGAGAACGTTCCATGGGTGTCTGAGAAGAATGTGTAATCTGTGGATTTGGGGTAGAATGTTGTGTAGATGTCTGTTAGGTCTAATTGATCTATGTGAGCCCTCTTACTTCCCTGTTAATTATCTGTTTGGATGATCTATCGATTGCTGATAGTAGAGTATTGAAGTCCCCAACTATGATGGTGTTTGTAGTCATTTCTGTTTTTTCTTTAAATATTTTATATCTATTTATTCATTTATTTATGAGAGAGGGAGAGAAAGACAGAGAGAGAGAGAGAGAATGGGTGTATCATGACCTCCAGCCACCACAAATGAACTCCAGATTCAGGCACCCCCTTGTGCATCTGGCTTATGTGGGTCCTAGAGAGTTGAACTTGGATCCTTTGGCTTTACAGATAAGTGCCTTAACTGCTAAGCCATCTCTCCAGCCCCTGTTTTATTATCAAGTAGGTTTTGTTTATGAATTGTGGTGCACTTGTATTTGGTGCATAAAGATTAATGACTGTGATATCTTCTTGTTGGATCATTCCCTTGATAAGTAGGAAGTGGCTTTCTTTGTTGTCTTTGTTTACTTTTGGTTTGAAGTCTATTTTATCTGATATAAGTATAGTTACACCCACTTGCTCCTTATTTCCCTTTGCTTGGAATACCATTTTCTGGTCTTTTACCCTGAGATATCTGTCTTTAGTGGTGAAGTGGGTTTCTTGAAGACAGCAGATTGAGAGGTCTAATTTTCTGATCCACCCTGTTAGCTTATGTCTCTTGCTGGGTGAGTAAAGGCCATTATATTCAGGGTAATAACTGTGAGGCTGGATTTAATACCTGCCATATTGTGGTGGCACCATTCATACAATTATTGGTCCTTTGTTGAGTTTCTGCAAGTTCTGCTATTTCCTTGGCTAGGGTTGTATAGTTTGTTTCTTCATTTTTTTAGGGTTCTGATCCTATTGTTTCTTCTTTGTTTTGATTAGTGATATCCATTTTGGGACTGGGCAATCTAGCTGGATTTATTTGCATCTGATGTTTCATGCTTTTCCTTTTTCACTGTACTGTGCCCATCACAATGTTTCAGCTGGCCAGGGGTGGGAGGGCGGTGGTGAGTGGTGGGAGATGATCACCCATGGAATTCAGAAAGGCTAGGGTGGAGACACTAGCCTAGTCCCTGTTGGTGGTGGGAGGGGGCAGCAGCGAGTGGGATGGCAATTGTGTGCTGGGCTCAGATGGGCTGGGCTGGAACAGTGACTGGGCTGGTGATTGCCCATGGATGCCAGAAAGGCTGGGTGGTACGGGAAACTGGGCTGCCTAATAGCTCCCAGAGGACAGCAAGGCTGGGCAGGAAAGGCAACCACGCATGCCCTTAGAGGACAGCAAGACTGGGCTGAACGATGGCACACCTGCTGGAGACAGCAAGGCAGGGTGGGAAAGAGGGGTACTGCTTGTGTCCCTGGAACTCTGCTTGGTGGCGGGAAAGCCTAGGGTGGAGGAACTACGCTGCTAGTTGGGGTCCACTTGGCCTGCAGTTAGAGCAGGAGGGAGCTCCCACTGGGACTGCGGCTAGGACTGCTGCTTGAGGGAGTCAGGGGGCTGGTGGGCTACCCTAGGGTGTGGGAATCAGCCGGTGCCCTATTTTGCTCGTCCACACCCTCCCACTGGAAGCTACTAGAATCAGCAATCCCTGAAACAAAAAAAATGCCCTCCCCCCAACCTTACGGGTCTTGCCTTTTCTTCCCCTTGAGGTGCGGCGAGGCAGGCGAATGCCATCTTGACCAGAAGTCTCAAATTACCGATTTTATTTAAAATTTTTACAAGATTTCTTTGATTTTCTAGCCTCTCTTATTTCAGTTGTAACAGGTAATTGTGTTTTCTAGAATTTTTGCATTTAATTCAAAATTTCTAACTTAATGGCATAAAGTTGTTCATCATTTTCTTTTATATCTTTTTAATAACTCCTCAGTAATAATGGTGGCTCCTTTTCCATTTTCATCTTGTTTGTGCCTTTAAAAAATGACCAGGGGGCAGCGGGCTGGGAAGATTGCTCAATGGTTAAAGGTGATTGCTTGCAAAGATTGATGACCTGGGTTCAATTCCCCAGTGCTCATGTAAAGCCACATGCACAAAGTGATTCATGCATTTTGTGTCCATTTGCAGTGACAGGAGGCCCTGGCATGACCATACCCTGTCTCTCTCTCTGTCTGCCACTTTTGCTCTGTCTGTCTCTGTTTCTCTCACAAATAATAAATAAATAAAATATTTAAAAATATTACCAGTCTCATTAGTGTAACTCAGTTTTATCAACTCTTCCATGGTGTGTAGTTTGCTTGGTGCATCCTTTCCATTAGGTGTTTGCTTCCTATATTGTCAGCTTTTGTTTTGAGCTTATTATTTAGTTTCTGTTTTAATTCTCTGGGATTTTTTTGATTTTAAAATTTTATTGAAAGAAAATTGCACATCATTATGCATTATAGTGTGGTGTTTGGTACAGTTATGTATTACATATTGCTCAACTGAGTATATGTAAGCTATCATTTTCAACATTGATTATTTCTTTGTGATGTGGACATTTGAAATCTTTTCTTCTAGCTATCTGGCTTATTCTACTTAACATTATTGTCTCTAGTTCCTTCATGTTGCTGCAGATGATAGGATTTTGTACCTTTAACAAAACAGTATTCCATTGGATGTGTGGACCACATTTTCTGTATTCGTTCATCCAATGATGAGTGCCTCAGTTGACTGCATGCATATTTCAGGTCTTGTGAGTAATGTTGCAATAAATATCTTAAAACTTGCTGTGTGTGGTGGTGCACGCCGTTACTCCCTTGGGAGGCAGAGGTAGGAGGATTGCCATGAGTTCCAGTCCATCCTAAGACTCCATAGTGAATTCCAGGTCAGCCTGGGCTAGACTAGAGTGAGACTCGACCTCGAAAAACCAAAAACCAAAACAAAAAACCCAAAAAATCTTATCAGGCAAATGCATACTTGACAGTCACTTTTAAAATCTAAATATGAATTTAAATTAGCTACTTCCCTCCAAGCTCCATTTATCTGCAACCCCAAGATTATTTTATTTTATTTTATTTTTTGTTTTTTCAAGGTAGGGTTTCACTCTAGCCCAGGCTGACCTGGAATTCACTATGTAGTAACAGGGTGCCCTTGAGTTTTCAGCAATCTTCCTACCTCTACCTCCTGAGTGCTGGGATTAAAGGCGTGTTCCACTATGCCTGGTGTGGCAACCCCATTTTGCAAATGTTAAAAACATTCAATTAACATGCCATGATTTTATTGTGATCTTTCATTTATGAGTTATTTAGAAGTTTATTGCTTAACTTCTGTATATTAGTGATTTTCTAGTTTTTAAGTTATTGATTTGAAGCTTGATTACTCTATATTTAGATAATAAAATCAACATGACCTTGGTCCTTTGAATTTTTTTGTGTATATCTTGTGCATGTACAAGTAGGTGCTGATGCAGTACTTTGTGCACTTGCTTGCTGTGGCTGGAAAATGTTGGGTGTTTCCCTGCACCACTCAGTCACCTGGGTTTCCCCTGCAATGGAGTATCTGACTCATTCTGGAGCTTGCTGCTTGTGAGTTCCAGTGATTCTCCATCCACAGGAGTGGGGTTACAGACGCACATGGCCATGCCCAGCTGAAATGTTTTAAGACTTGTTCTATGGTTTAGTATATATAAAAATTCTGGAGAGATGCTTAGTGGTTAAGGCACTTGCCTGCAAATCTAAAGGACCCAAGTTCAATTCCCCAGTTTCCACTAAAGCCAGATGCACAAGGGGCACATGCATTTGGAGCTTGTTTGCAGTGGCTAGAGGCCCAAGTGTGCCCCTTCTCTCTATGTCTATCTCCTCTCTACCTCTCTCTGTTTTCAAATAAATAAATAAAATAAAAATAAAGATTCTGTGGATAGCTTGTATTTTCAAAGCATTTTCTTTTGCACAGTAGATTGCAATTTTATGATATATACATCTGTATTTTAAAATATGCTTATATGAACTTTCTTTTAGGTTTTCTGTTGGATTTACTTCATTCCCTTTTACTTTAGTCATTTCTGTACTGTGGCAGTTTAGATATGCCTTATATACTGCCTGTAACTCATTTTTAAAATTCAAATCTAAAAATATCCAGCATTAATTAGGTAATTTATGTGAGATACTTAATGCAAATACTGACACATTTGTATTAAAAGTACATTACCTTAGCATGTGCACCCAGGTCATCTCTTCAGCATCTCCTTTTCTCTTTTTCTGCCTTCCTTTAGGTGCATTTTCTTCTCTAGTTTGGAAGTACACATTATCTTATTATGCATTTGGTATTGTAATTACAACACATGAGCTTAGATAATAAAGGCTGAGTGTTAACTGATGTTTTGATCTTTGCTCAGACAAGAGACAAACTTTAGGCTGCTGCACCGGCAGGTCTCTGTTCTGGTATGTGCTCATGGACTCATGGTGCAGACATTTCATTGTTTAAAAGCGTTTGCTCTTATAGTCATTTTATTTCATATTTATTAATATATTTATCATTCTTTATAGTTTGCTATTTGCCTTTTTATGGTTTTCTCATATGAAAGCAATCTTAGGGGCTAGAGAGATGGGTCCATGGTTAAAGTCTAAGTTGCAAAGCCTAACAGCTCAGGTTTGATCTCCCCAGTACCCACATGAAGCCATATGCCCAAAGTGGCACATGCATCTGGAGTTTGCAGTGTCAGGAGGCCCTGGTATACCCGTTCACATGCTCTCTCTGTCTTCCTCTTTATCTTGTCTATCTCATAATAATAATAATAATAAAAACATTCCAGGCATGGTGGCACATGCTTTTAATCCCAGCACTCAGGAGGCAGAGGTAGGAGGATTACTGTGAGTTCAAAGCCACCCTGAGAATACAGAGTGAATTCCAGGTCAGCCTGGGCTAGAGCGAGACCCTTCCTCGATAAACAAAAAAACATATTTTTATACAATGTTAGAAGTACTTACTTTTGCTATTAGTTTTCAATTATTTAGTTTTCTTATGCTGTTAGTTTTCAATTAGGTCTCTAGGTCTTGCTTAGGAAGATGAAAACTACTGGTTCCATTTTCATAATTTTTATTTTTGATGTTTAGATTTTGATTTGTTGCTTTGCAATGTGTGAGGGAGAGGCTCTGACCTAATTCCTTTCAGGTGATCACCACACTGGCTTACCAGGAGTATAACTACTTCTTCTTAAACATGGGTGTTCTGTTTTCTTGGAACAATGTCCCAGTAGTTTCAATCACTAACCATACTGTAATGCAAATGGACCTGTAATGTGACACAAATGTCACCTTGCACTCCCTCATGATGAGTCATTGCAGTTTGATGGAATGCACTCTTTAAAAAAAAATAATTTTATATATTTATTTGCAAGCAGAGAGAAATAAAAGACAGAGAGAATGGGTGCAGCACAGTTTTCACCCACTGCAAATGGACTCAAGGTGCATGTGTCTTTGTTCACCTGGCTTTACGTGGGTACTGGGAAATGAAACTCTGGTCACTAGACTCTGCAGGCAAGTGCCTCAACCACTGAGCCATCTCTCCAGCCCAGGAATCTACTCTTAATCCCTAAAGACATACCCTGATGGAGATAAGCAGCGTATATAGGTGAGAGAGGAGATCCTTTAGTCTGAATAGCCTTTCAATTTCTCCACAATGCCAGGGGCTGTTCTGTGAGCCCAGGCTATCCCCAAGACCAGCTCTTTAGGAGTAATACTGGTTTCTCCAAACTTGTTTTTATCTTCTTCATGGAATGCTACTCTCAGTGTTCTATCGTAGAACATAATTCGTACTAAGACATTGATGACTGCAAAAGGTTTCACATAGCTATGGCAGATATGTGGCCTAGGGCTGTGTTTCCTTCTGTACCTACGGTGAGAAGTCATGGAGCCTTTTTTGCTGATCTTCGACTTGACCTGAGAACTCATCTCCACACCAAACTTAGGAGTCTCTAGCACTTCATCTGAATTGTCCTATGGGTTGGAATTAGTTGTCACTCTTAGAATAACATTTTCTTTTTCAGGAGAAATAGGTAATAAAGAAATGGAGTCATGATGGTGGCCACAACAAAGCAATGAAGACTAGGTTGCTTAAAGCAGAAATGTCTTCTCTTATGGTTCTGGAGGCTGGTATTTACCAAGACAAAACATGACAGGGCATTCTCTGGCAGCTATAGCCCAGAACCCTCTTTTGACCTGGTATCTGGCATCTGGTGATGAGCCTTGGCATTTCTTAACTTGTGGACATGTTACGAGTCACATGTTCATCTCCCCAGTGGGACTTCACATAAGCTTCCTTCTCTGCCTGGTGCCTGTCTCTCTATCCAAACGTCTCCTTTTTATGAGGGTGACAGTCACACTAGATCAGTGCTCACTTTAATAACCTCAAGTTTAACTTCATTACCTCTACAAAGTTGCTATTTCCAATTATGATCACTTTCTGCAGAACCTGGAGGGGTAGTGTTTAGCACATGAATTTTGAGGAGTTGGGGTACTCAAGCCATCACAGTCACTCTCAAATAAGGCTGCATGTGTGAGAGCAGCGCCCTCAGGGCCAGTCGTCATGAATTAAACCCAAACATCTCCTGGAGTGGGAAAACAGAAGATATTCAATGTTATTTTTGTACTTTAAGAATTTCTAGATGGAGAGTTACAATCCCAATTTAAACCCAGGACAATTTTCTGAGATCTTAAAGTATTCTGTCTTTGTTCTTAGTTTGATTTTAAAGCAATTTTTTGAGGCACTGTGCATGCCTCACTGAATTTCCACATGTCTTCTTTTTGCTATAGACTCATACAATGCTATATTTCTAGAACAGGTTTGTTTTTAATGAGCCTGGCACATTTTTTGAGCTTAGGAAGGAAGAATCCAGTTTACTGTATTGACTTTTTGGTATCACAAATTATAGGTCAACTGAAATTTATGAGCACAGCTTCAACATGCTTCCTGTGTGATTTGAGCTCATCTATGGGAAATGAACAAAGGCAGGAAATAAATTATGAGTTGAGGACCACTCTTCACTTGGCATATGTGAGAATGCTTTTGGTCAGCAGATTAGCTGATCCATGACTGATGAAAGGATTTACCAGGCTGTGCTTTATGAGAAATTAGTTTCTTATTGCTTTATGAAATGGGCATAATCTAATTTTATTATTAGGGCAGAACAATGTATGACATCTTGAACAGTGTGCTCACCTAAGGATGGATGGAAAGTAGTCTTGAGGTTGAATTCACTTGATGCTATTGGGATTCAGGTGATTAGTCAGCCTCCCCCCCGCCCCCACTCCATGATGCATCCAGCTGCTTGCTATTTCTTCAATTAAAAAAAAAAGTTGGGCTGGAGAGATGGCGTAGCGGTTAAGTGCTTGCCTGTGAAGCCTAAGGACCCCGGTTCGAGGCTCGCTTCCCCAGGTCCCACGTTAGCCAGATGCACAAGGGGGTGCACGCGTCTGGAGTTCGTTTGCAGAGGCTGGAAGCCCTGGCGCGCCCATTCTCTCTCTCTCCCTCTATCTGTCTTTCTCTCTGTGTCTGTCACTCTCAAATAAATAAATAAAAAAATATTAAAAAAAAAAAAGTTTAGCATCATTGTCTCTAAGGAAGCACCTAAGGTATGGTTTCTTTGTTAAGGAAAACCTGACAGAAGAGCTGCCCAGCACTTGCTACACTAACACGATTGTAAATGACAGTAACTGAGCATGTCATTAACTGAGCTCTATTACATGCTGGGTGCTTGTTCAAGCATTATTTTATTAATTCCTCTGAATTTGATATAGGAATTTTGGGGTTCCTCTGCCAATGTATCAAAATATGCCAGTGTACTACTGATAATTTGGGGGTGTTCTCAGATCCTTGTTTTATGAATTCAAAGAATGACATCCATACACCAGAGGATAAAACTTTATTGTAGCTTGTAGCTTTAAGGCAGTAGAACTTTAAAATAAGGGGACTTAAGGGAAGAAAGGAAGCCACAGCTCTTACCTGAGCAGGTAAGATGGGGTTTGGGAAGCCCTGAATTTAAGATGAGGAATCAAGGCAGGCTCTTGCCCAGGGAGATAAAGAATGGGTTTGAGAAGCCCCCATTAAGGCTCAGATTGGGGGTGGGGGTTATGAGCCCCATGGCTGAGTGGCTGGTTTAGTCACTCTAGTCCTAACATCAGGTGTCTGGGGTCAGGACTTGGATAATCTTCCCTGAGATCTTAATACTCTAGAAAGGGTGTAGAAGGGGGCAGAGATAAGGAAAGGCCATGTCCTTCTGACCTGCAGTAAGGTGTAATGACCTAGATTTTCTCTACAGACCCAAGGACAATTCCCATGTTTATCCAAGAGAAAGTTATTCACTTTGTTTATTTAATTTATTTATTTGAGAAAGAAAGAGGGGGGCACATAGAGAGAAAGAGAATGGGCATGCTAGGGTCTCTAGCCACTGGGCTCTATCCAGACACCACCTTGTGTATCTGGCTTATGGAGGTTGTGGGGAATCAAATCTGGGTCCTTAAGCTTTACAGGCAAATGCCTTAATTGCTAAGCCATCTCTCTAGCCTGTATTTTTACTTTTATTTTACTTTATTATTATTATTTTGTTTTTTTTTTTTCAAGGTAGGGTCTCACTATAGCCCAGGTTGACCTGGAACTCACTTTGTTGTCCCAGGCTGGCCTGGAACTCATGGTGATCCTCTTACCTCTGCCTCCCAAATGCTGGGACTAAATGCGTGCACCACCATGTCTAGCTACTTTTATATAATGCAATATGCAGAAAAACTTGTCCAAAGGTTCTTGCCTTAATTTTATGAAACTTTGCAATTTTGCTTAGACAATTAAATTGATAATGGGGAAGGTTTAAATAACTTTAGATTTTCTAGTTCTCAGAATATTTTAGCCATTAACTTATTTATTTATTTATTTGAGAGAGGGAGAAAGAGGAAGATAAAGAGAAAGCATGGCTGCACAGGGCCTGTAGCTACTATATATGAACTCCAGACACATGTGCCACCTTGTGTGTCTGGCTTATGTGGGTACTGGGGGCTTAAACCTGAGTCTTTAGGCTTCGCAGGCAAGTGACTTAACTGCTAAACCATCTCTCCAGCCCTAGTAATTAATTTAAAAAAATCGTAAAATTAAGAGCATCAAGCATGAGTATAGCCTTAATACCTGGCTGCGTAGATTGCAACTTTCTTTGGCTTATGTACATGTGTTATGTACATGACTTTCATGGAGCATTGGTGAGTTGATCAGTATGCTTGTTATATACTGACTGGGTAAACAGCCATATTGGTACCATTGTTAGCTTCCTCCCTGTCCTCCCCACTCTGAAGAGACCCACCTCATTGGGGAACATGGGTCGTCCATTGAGAGGGTAGCCATAAATTATGGGGAAGAGACAATGACTCTGTGCATAATGTCCCAATTTGTGGATCTAACAATCTTTCTACCCCCTTGTCTGCAAATTTCTCTGAGCCATGTTGGGTTTACTTCAGTGATGAGGTCTTGGGAGCCTCTGTGTCTCTGGATATCTGGTTTGGTAGGAGTTAAATGTTCTCTGTGTCTATGTCCTTCACCCTTGTTCTGGTATCAGGTTTACCAAAAAAGCAACTCTCTTGCTCATTTCCCCAATTACTCTATGGCTTCAGCTGGGGCCTTGGTGAGGTGTGATGGGCTGATTCTTTCCTCAGACTCTCTGTCCATCTGAAAAAGAGAAGCAAATTTTCCAACAGAGAGTGAAGTCAGCACCAGATAATGGGATAACCATTATTATTTTAGAGAGAATTTAATAGGTGTAGGCCCTCTTGTAGCCCATGATTAGTAGGAGCTTGATATTGGAGAACAGGCTCTTTTCTTGGATATGGTTCTGCTTTTTTGTTTCCCAGTTCTAGCTATGGGTTCTGTTCCACTGAATGGATCCATTAGCCAAATCAAGAACAGTTTGCTATCTACCACGGCTGTGTGCCACTATCATACTTGTGTGAGCATCACGTCAGGTTGTTTGCTGCTGTATAGCTTAGGCCATGAGTTGCTTGGACAGAAGTTGGTCATTTTCCCCCAGTTGCTCATGTAGCACCTTCTGAAACTAGACAAGCTAACTGTCTGGGGACTGACTTTCTTCCAGCTTCCAGCCAGGTCACTCCATGTTCAGTACCAACAGCATATGGTGTCTTTGGCAATAGGGTCTCAAAAAACCTTTGGTGGGTCATCAAGTACTCTGACAGAAATCTGTCTTCTTTTGGGAAACCTTGTAGGTCTCTCTGATCAACAGCTCATTGTGGATGTTAACTGCATTCTGGTACTGGGAGTTACAGGCCAGCACCAAGGGAAAAGAAGGAAGAAAAAGATAAGTATTGTACCATGTTGTTTTTATTACTATGGCTTTATAATACAGTTTCAGATCAGGTATGGTGATGCCTCCAGAGGACATTCTTAGATATCTGGGGCCTTCTGTCATTCTGTATGAATTTTGAGATCATTTTTTCTATCTGTGTGAAGAACAATTTGGGGATTTTTATTGGTATATCATTAAATCCTTATATTGCTTTTGGTAAGATTGCTTTTTCTCACCCTCATAAGCCAAACCTCACAGTCCATAGTTCTTACTGCCTTCAGGTCTTTCACCTCTGACCAGATTAGTCCATCAAGCTGTACTTACAGCACTGCAAGGCATCTCTTAGGCCAAGATTTCAACTCCTTCCACATTCCTCTTGAAAATCAGCTACAAAAGGCTGAAGCCACATAGTCAGGTGTCCAGCAGCAACCCCACTTCTGGTACCACTTTACTGTTGCAGTCCGGTTCACATTGCTGGTAGAAATCACCCAACCAAGAGTAGCTTCTGGGAAAAAGAGGTTTGTTTGGCTTACAGACTCAAGGGCAAGCTCCACGATGGCAGGGGAAAACGATGGCATGAGCAGAGGGTGGACATCACCTCCTGGCCAACATAAGATGGACCACAGCAACAGAAGGGTGTGCCAAACACTGGCATGGGGAAACTGGCTATAAAGCCCTTAAGCCCGCCCCCAAAAATACACTCCCTCCAGGAGGCATTAATTCCCAAATATCCATCAGCTGGGGAGCTAGCATTCACATCACCTAAGTTTATGGGGGACACCTGAATCAAACCACCACACTTGCCATATTGTCGTGATTTATGTGGTTTGTTTTTTTCTTGGACTTTGTATTTTTTTGTGCCTTCTCTGAGTTTGGTTATTGTGATCTGTTTCTTGTAGGCACTTGAGGTTGGTTATTTGATTCTTCTGTGTAGAGCATTCCCTGAGGTACTCTCTGTAAGTTTGGCTTTGTGCTCATATGGTTGTAAAGCTGAATTTTATCATGGAAAGATTTTTTTTTTTTCGCCATGTACTCTGAGGGATAGTTTTTCTGGGTAGAGTAGTTTGGGTTGTGAGCAATAAGTTCTTAGACTTGGCAGAGTTCCATTCCAGTCCCTTCTGGCTTTCAGAGTTTCCACTGAGAAGTTTGAAGGGATTCTGATGGGAGTTACCTTTATATGTAGTGTGTTGTTTCTCCCTACCTGATTTTAGGACTTTCTCTTTGTTATCAATGTTTAGAGTCTTAATGATAGTATATCTTGGACAATTTTTCCTTTGACCCAATATGTTTGGAGTTCTGTTAGCTTCTTATAACTTGATGGGACTTTCTTTTGAGAGAGTGGGGATGTTTTCTTTGAAAATTTGGTTAAAGAAGTTCTCCATGCCTTTGGTCTTAATTTCTCATCCTTCTGGTATTCCCATGATCTGAATGTTGGGATGCTTAAGGGTATCCCACAGTTCACTCATGTTCTGCTCACAAAATTTTTAAACTTATTGAACTGTTTCTTCTGTTTTGTCTTCCAGTTCTGAGTTTTTATCTTCCACATTGCTGACTCTATTCTTGAGAGCTTCTATAGAGTTTTGGGTTGTCAATTTGGTTTGTATTTTCTACTACTTTTTTATGTATAGTTTCCATCCCTCTGTTGAGTTCCCTTTTCTGATTTTTAAAAAATGTTTCTTGGAATTCATCCTTGCATTTATTTATGTCTTCATTAAGTTTAGCCAGCTGGTTATTGAGGTCCTCTTTATTTTTCTTTCTTTTTGCTCTCCTTCAGATCACTTGACAGTCCTTGGAACCCTTCGTGGTTCTTTTCTTAGGTCTAATCTAGTGAGGACAGAATTCATACAATTATTGGCCCTTTGTTGATTTTTTGCAAGTTCCACTATTTGCTTGGCCAGGGTTCCATAGCTTGAGTCTCCATTTTGGGGTTCTGATCCAATAGTCTCTTCTATGTTTTGATTAGAGACATTGATTGTGGGACTGGGCGATCTTGTTGGATTTACTTGCATTTGATTTTTCATGGTATTCCTTGTGTGCTGTGGTCTGCTCATCACAGTGTAGGAATCTTATTTAATTTCAGAAGAAGTTGTAATTTACCCTTGAAGTGTCTTCAGTGATTATTCCATTTTATGTTTGCTTCTATTAGTCTTCTGAAGGCAATGGGGCCAGCCTGCTCAGAGGGAAGTAGCCCATGAGGCTCTGGTGAGGGCCCAAGGACCTGATAAAGAGGGTTGTTGTTCTGTGGTTTGGGGTATGGGACTGCCTGGTCAGATGGCCTGATGGGGCAGGGGTAGGGGGAATAGGTCAAAGCAGACTGGTGTTGCAGCTGGGCTGAGGAATGGGGTAGGATGGGAATGTGTGATGGTTCTGTAATGCTGAGGGTTGAGGGGTTGGGACAGTGGGTCCATTGGAACCATGTAGCAGGGGGTGGATGGGACTGCCAGGTCCTGTGACAAGGCAGGGCAGGGATATGGAACTGGTGCAGGTTATGTTTCATGCAAGGGAGGTGGCATATGCACAAATCCCAGTGCAGTGGCAGGAGAGGGAGGGAGGGGTAAAAAACAGCCCGCTGGCCTGGGTCTGAGTAGACTGCAGGAAGTGCAGCAGGACCTGGTCTGTGCAGGGTGGGGTGGTGGGTGTGAAGGTGGTAGTGTGTGGAGCTCTTCTGTGGTGGGACACCCTAGGGAAGGAGGATGCTAGCCTGTTGGCCTGGGTCCATGCACAGGGGTTGGGAGGTGGTGGTGAGTGAGACAGTGTTCATGTGTGGAGCTCCCCAGTGGCAGGACAGCCTAAGGAGTGGGGAATGCTAGCCTGCTGGCCTGGGTCCATGCATGGGGGGCAGTGGAGAGTGGAACAGCATTCATGCATGGAGCTTTCTGGTGGTGGGAAAGCCTAGGGAGGGGGCAATGCTAGCCTGCTGGTCTGGGTCCGCTTAGCCTGCAGTTAGTGCAGGAGGAGCCTGCTGCTGGGACTGTGGCTAGGACAGCTGCTAGAGGGGACTGGGATACTGGGGTTCTACCTGAGAGCATGGGAATCAGCAGATTACCTACTTTGCTTCTCCTCACCCTCCCAGTAGAGGTCTACTAGAATCTGCAAGGCCCTAAAAACCCCTGTGAACTCTAAATGTCTTGCCTTTTGTTCCCTGTGAGGTGAGGTGTGGTTAGGTGGTTGTCATCTTGACCAGAATTCCCCTGATTCTTCATTTCTTAATAAATAAACAGTGTTGGTCAATAGTTAATTGCTTAGCCATATCGTATTTTCAAGAAAGTTGCTGCTTTTCAGAATCAAGAGAAACAAAATCTATCCATGTAGTTGGCCTATGACTGGGGTAGAATTTTGCCACCTATAGCTCTTTTAAAAAGCAACAGATACTAGCAGGTTTGTGACTCCAGCTCTAGAGTTATTACTCTGAGAAATAATATTTCAATTGAAGCTATCTCTGTGAAATATCTCTATAAAGACTCTCTCACTCTGAAATATACAGTGTCAGTGTTGCAACTTCTCTTATGGCCGATGCTATTGGTGACATAGACAGTAGAAGTGTAAATAGAACCATAAAGATTTCTATGGAAAATGTGAGATCTGCTATAAATGATTCCAATATCCAGTACTAAGCATTCCCTGATATTTGCATATTTACAGGAAATAAGAAATATTTGGGTCAATCTGTAGTATCTTTTGGTTTGGTAGAGGTATTTCTCACCTAAAGGCAGTAATAAAGGCCAAACGTTCTCTAGGTTGGCCGGAGGAGCTGTGAAAGTCTTAAGTATGCTGTACAAGTAAGCACTCCGTTGCCATATATACATTGCTTAAGAAGTTCACTTTAAGAAAAATTGATGCAAATGACATAAACATGTATAAATGATAGGCACAGGGGAGCTAGGGC
The DNA here is from genome assembly GCF_020740685.1 of Jaculus jaculus. NCBI lineage: Eukaryota > Metazoa > Chordata > Mammalia > Rodentia > Dipodidae > Jaculus > Jaculus jaculus. Next base: position 82,960,008 of record NC_059107.1, on the reverse strand, counting down.
TTAACTCTTGGCATAATTGTCAGTGAAATTATCTTTAATAATTCACCTGTGATGCTTTTTTTGTGTGTTTCTTTTTCTTAGTTTGTTTTTTCAAGGTATAGTTTGCTCTAGCCCAGGCAGACCTGGAATTCACTATGTTGTCTCAGGGTGGCCTCAAACTCTCAGTGATCCTCCTACCCCTGCCTCCAAAGTGCTGGGATTAAAGGCGTGCGCCACCACACCCAGCCTCCTGAGTACTTTTAACAAGGTCCACTAATCTAATATTTTGAGAGGATGGGAGTGTTGTAGAAATTGAAGTTGTTTTAGACTCTTATAGTTGGCCCTCTTTTTTTGAGGCCTGTCTGAAGAGGGTCTGGCTTCTCTGGTTTCCAGCCTAGCTGCAGCAGGAACAGTAGTTGGCACTCAGGAGGCCACTTCTTGGTTTCACAACTCTTTGCAAATATCAATTAATTGCTTTGAATGGAAGCTCTGCAGCTGTGGGAGAAAAGGAGCACACCATGATTGGCTCAGCATCACTTACATCTGTTGGAAATGTTCTTCAAAGAAATAATTACAGGTCTCCACATGCATTTCAAGAGAAAAGAGCAGAGGAAGGCTGCAGAGGCTCTTCTTTCATGAACGACTCTCCTGTTCTATTGCGAAAGCAACAGCTTCATTGCAAACAATCAGCTTCCCCTGGACAAAGGGAAGGAAAGCACTCAGCCATCCCTTCCCTCAAGAAAGTGCAAGCCAGGAGACAGTAAATCCTCTTGGAGAAACTAATCTCATCTCACCACGTTTCAATTTGGGCCTGGTTAGAAGTGTGTGTGTGTGTGTGTGTGTGTGTGTGTGTGTGTGTGTGTGTGTGGTGTATGCATGTGCATGGTGTGTGATGGGGTTGCTGTAGCACTTTGCCTGTTGCAACCTTATTTACTATTTGATCCAGCATTGGCTTTGTCCTGCTTTAATTATGCATAAAAACAGAACAAAAGACAATAATTGATAGTGCTTCTGGCATTGATTTGCACAAAGCTTTATCACTGTGCGGGAATTACCCAAAGTGTCTCCCTGTCACCAGGAAGAAATACAGGCAGCTGTGAGCATAGGATCAGATTTCTCTCTTTTCTTTTTCATTCTTTTGCTTCCCTCTGTATTCCTCTGTCTCTGTCACTGACTCTCTCTCAGTCTTTCTCTCTCTTTGTCTCCCCACCCCCAATAATGTGAAACTCCTGGACAGGCAGATAAGCTGCTAATTCTATTAATTTTCTTATCAAAATCAGCAAGGTAACCAAAGCTTCCAATTTAATGATTTATTATCCTGAGCAAGCTGTGTGGAGTGTACCTTTCATACTCTGTAATTGGCATGAGGGGAGAGACTTTCAGTGGAGATGCATGCACTAAACGTTTCCATTTCAATTGAATATTGAGTAAATGGAGTCTTTTCATAGGCTTGAATCATTTAAAATGATAAAGCTAGCTAGCAATCCTGTATTTGAATGTATACCAGTGGATATCTGTGGGCAGGACTCTGACCCTTAAGACATTAAAATATAAGCATAATAACATCCCTTTAAGGACTTACTATCAATAAAACTTTTGAGTATGATATGTTAATTGACATGCAAAAGGTCAAACTTGATCACATCAGTAATTTGACCTATTGTCACACCATCCTGGAGATGGACATCTTTCCTTTACAGACAGAATGGCTTCATTTGTGCATGAGAGTTGACTGCATAAGCAATGAAATCAGGCATTTGGCATTAAAATAAAATCTGGTACAAAGGCAGGGGCATTAGCAGTTAGACAGGAGAGAAAGCAGCTATGTGTTGAATGCCAGCGGTGAATGGTTAGTGCAGACATAGAAGGGAGACTAGGCTTTGGGTGGGAGAAGAAGCTAACTTCTTCTCCGGTGTCTTTTGAAAAGTTTAGGAAACCTCTTCTGTCTCAAATATTACTTTTAGTCAAAATAGAAACTTGAATTGTAGGCATCCATTTCTTTAGGACCCAGTCCTCTAGACATGAACTGACTGGTGCACTTATGACCTCACAGTAGATGCCACTACTTTCACAAGACCTGTGCAATATTGAGCCTGTCAACATTTTGACATAGAGAATGTAGGAGGGTGAAAAGAATGAGACATCAAAATAGAAGAAAGACTGCTTGAAAAGAGGAGTGGGTTTGGTGGAATGGGATGGGATGGGGAGGTGGGACAAAACAAGGCAACGGGAGGGCATCAAATTATAGTATATTCATATATTAAGATCCTCAACTGGCAAAAGTAAAAGTAAGGGGCTAGGAAGGTGGATTAAAGATAAAGTTCTTGCTCCTCAAGCCTGAGTACCTGAGTTTCATCCTCCCCAGATTGCAGGGGAAAAGCTGGAAGCCATGGCAGGCTTCTGTAATTCAGCACACTGATGTGATGGAAAGAAGAGATGGAGAACTCTGGAAACTTACAGGGAGCATGGCAGAGCACAACAGCAGAGTGAAGTGTCAACAACAGAGTGAGATCCAGAGAGAAATCTTCTAAGGAGGTGGAAAGATGAGGATTTACCTGAAGCTTATCCTCTGATTTCCATCCTTTTATATGGAGATGATTCAAATGATAGTATTAAAATAGCAATGAACCATTCCTAGGGCCTAAACCTATGTGATCTTCAAGTGTGGCCTTATTCCTTTTCCAGAAGTAAAGCTGAACTTACGTGGGAAGCTCACAAACAAGACTATAAGTTTTATTTACAGTAAAAATATTATTTCTTTCCCTTTCCGCCTCCCACTCTTCTTCCTTTGCCTTCTCCCCCTCCTTTTCCTTACTCTACTTGTTTTTTTGAGGTAGAATCTCACTCTATCCCAGGCTGACTAAATCTCATTTTGTAGTGCCAGGCTGCCCTTGAACTCACCAAAATCCTCCTACCATTGCCTCCTGAGTGTTAGGATTACAAGTGTGCACCACCATGCCTGGCTTAAAAACATTATTTCTTAACTCTCCTAGTATAGCAAAGATTCTTTAGACCCTGTGACCTTTACTTTTACCTTATCACTTTGTGGTCCATCCTGTCTAATCCACCTCCAGACCCATCCAGTTATCTTATTCAGAAAAGTTCCTTAGAACCACTTAAAAAATAAGACATTGTTGCTAAGACATTTCAGGGTGCTCTCTTAAGAACCCATATAACAACTGCGTGTGTAATATCCTTTTTCTAAGTCTCTTTCTCTCCCTGCTTGTGCTTAAATTTGTTTTAAAACATTTTCTTTGGCTGGTGCAATAGCTCAGCAGTTATAGGCACTTGTAAAGCCTTTATATAAAAAAAGCCTACCATCTTGAGTATGAAGATTCCCCAGTGCCCATGTAGAGCGGTGCATTCATCTGGAGTTTGTTTGCAGTGGCCACATGCCCTGGTATGCCCATATTCTCTCTCTCTCTCCTCATAAATAAATAAAATATATTTTCTTTAAAAAATGCCTATTCTTGGGTTGGAGAGATGGCTTAGTAGTTAAGATGCTTGCCTGTGAAGCCTAAGTACACAGATTTTATTCCTCAGAACCCACATGAGCCAGATGCACAAGGTGGCACATGCATCTGGAGTTCGTTTGCAGTGGCCAGAGGTCCTGCCACATACATTTTTTTCTCTCTCTCTCCCTCTCTCTAATAAATAAAATAAAAGTAAAATATCACATTTTTAAAAAAATAAGTAGATTCCCACTTTACTCCATACTAACTCATCCTGAGATTCTTTTCTGTGGCGAAGTGAAGAAACCTCTGAAAGAACTCCCAGGCTGCGTGTCTTGGTGGCTGACTCTGTGGCCCCCTCTCTGCAGCCCACACACCTACTAGTTTAGCACCTGCAGTAAAACTGCTTTGCTTTAGTTCAGTCTCAGAGTTAGACACTTCCTTCCCATACCACTGAGAATGCCCAGAGAGCTTCAACAGGTATAGTGCTCAAATGCTGGAGAGGCTAGCAACCATACTTACACTCATATGGACAGAAAGGTTTCAAGCTGTGTTTGAATTCAGAAACACAAAATCTGAAACTGTTTTCTAGCCACTCTGTTATTCTTCCTGCAGACTTGTACTTCTGGAAGAAATAATACTCTAGACCTTTAAATGTTAAATATAAATCACACCTTCAGTCACACCATACCCAAACCCTTGAATTAGTTTTTGGTACTTAAAAGTTCGAAGGAAACTCATATTAAAACTGAATCACATTTTCTCATGATATATTTCTTGGGAATGATGATATTTTGACAATTTAGTATTTCCCTCCTGATTCTGTTCTTCCCCCACCTCTTACATTTTCTGAGAGAAACAAACCATGGAACGATTTTCCTTGTACAGCGCTGTCCATGGTGCCAGTGCGGGGAAATGTACTGCAGGAGTGTGTGGAATGATTTAGACATTTGCTTGGGCTTTTAATCTTTCCTCATCTACACGCACCACCAAAATAAAAACCAGTGAAGTATGTACGCTATAAATCTGCTTGTTCTCTCACTCTTCAGAAATATTTCAGAAAGAACTTGACACTTGTAATCAGGACTGGGCTTAGATGCTTCGTTGTTCTGAGCCACCATCCTGCCCCCACTTCCTGGTCTGCTTTAAACAGTATGAAAGTGGGAAAGGCCTGAGGGCATGGAAAGACTGTGAAATCGCTCTTGTGAGATCGATTTCCCCTAGGCAACAAGTGTGTAGATTAGAAGCAAGAGAAGAACAAGTTGAGAAGACAGTAAACCTTGTAGATTAGGTAGGTGGGCTTAAATTGCAAGGGATATAGCAAAAGGCACATATGATGGTGGCCCAGTGAACATAATCTTTGAGACTATACTTGCAACGACATTTGCAAATTATATGCAATCAGATGAGATTTTGAAATAATTAGGGGCCAGGCATGGTGGTGCATGCCTTTGATCTAAGAACTTGGGAGTCAGAGGTTGGAAGATCGCCATGAGTTTAATGTCAGCCTGGAGCTACAAGATCCATCTGGGCTGGAGTCTCAAAAAAAAAAAAAAAAAAAAAAAAAAGAGAGAGAAGAAAATAATTAAATAATTTAGTTTAAAGAAATACTATTTGGGAACTTGAGAAAAATGCAAAACTAGATTATGATGAGGCAGTTTGCTAGTCAATATACACTGTGCAAGACAAACAGCAATAATGCAGCCTGGAGGGAGCAAATAGGGAAGCATGGGCCAAAGGGAGGTGAAAAGACAGAGCTGTGCTGTGGTCACTGTTGCTGTTTATGGATCTGCTCATGTTGTCACTGTGCTCTGTGTTTTCTCTGCTACTTCTTCCCATTATTATTTACTCTTTACACATGGATGAATGGTCTTGCCCTCATTCTGTGTGCTAAGTTGTCTTATGAAGACAAAATAAATGTGGTATGCTTTGGAATTTGTATATATTTACTATTAGTGGAGTATAAGCTATGAAACAATGGAGGTTGTGTATTAAAAAAGTATAGTATCTATGGAACAAGAGTCAGAGAACACTTAACACTTGTTTAATAATAAAGTAAACTAGTAACATCTTTGATTATGGATCATTGCAGTCAAACCAAAATTTTTGACTTTTAGTCTAACATGGAATAAAATATCTACTCTAAAAAATATTTTGAAAGTACATTAAAATACACATTTAAGGCAGTACCTTACTGAGAAGAAAGACATTTATAAAAGTAAACTATGTACGATGCTAAAGTGACCATAGATTTTTTTTTTAAAAAAGAGGTGCTTTATAAAGCTAGCTAGGATAAAACTAGAACTCTACTCTCCACTAGCTTCCAGGCTTCGTTCTGTATGTCCTGTGTACAAAGGTGACTTTGACTTCAAAGGGCAATGGGAATTGAATCTGGTATGAAAATGTGAATAGAAAATATATGGTCCTTCAGAAAAAGGTCACTACCTACTGTACAGGAGCTCAAGTTTTATTTTGATTAAATACTTTTCTCAGTGGGATTTACTAGCTAATTACCTCCTCAGCTTTGGCAAGCCTTACCTGATCTATAATGTCTACTGAAGGACTCAGAAGCCCCAAGGTTTGTATGCTTTTATGTAAAATTATTAATAATAATTAACCATAAATGGTGACTAGAGCAGGCCAGATGGCCTTTCCTTTTTTCAAAAACTTCTTTATATTCTTTTTTTTTTTTTTTTTTTTTTAAATTTTTTATTTATTTATTTGAGAGCGACAGACACAGAGAGAAAGACAGATAGAGGGAGAGAGAGAGAATGGGCGCGCCAGGGCTTCCAGCCTCTGCAAACGAACTCCAGACGCGTGCACCCCCTTGTGCATCTGGCTAACGTGGGACCTGGGGAACCGAGCCTCGAACCGGGGTCCTTAGGCTTCACAGGCAAGCGCTTAACCGCTAAGCCATCTCTCCAGCCCAAAAACTTCTTTATATTCTTAATGATTCAAAAGGTAGACTTGATAATGCAGATACAAGTGACATTTTAAATTAAATTACTAATCTTGGAGTGAAGTTTAAATAATTTACCCAACAAAGGGACTTTTTTTTCATTTATATCCGATTGGAAGTGCTAAATACCATCTGCTTATGTCAAGAAAAACTTTCTCGCTGTTTGTCAGCATGCTGAGTTTGGGGCTTTTCTTGGTCTCACTCTTAAGACCCTTGCCTATTAATCACTGTTATAAGATGCTATCACTGATAATTAGTCTCTTAAGTTGCATCCAGATGGAAAGTATAAATTATTAGAAGTTTCCTGCAAGGCACAATTGTAGATGATTCATGGACCCATTGCATTTTCCTATGCTCTGTCCCTGATAAGCAAATGTATAGAGCATTCGCTTCACAAGTCTAACCTCACACTGTCTTGACTACAACTTCTGCTGACACTTCTGGTGCATCTGGAAACACAACAGGCTGAATTAAAAAAAAAATACACAAAACTTTGGGCTGGACAAATGGCTTAGGAGTTAAGGCACTTTAAGGCACTTAAAGCTTAAGGACCCAAGTTTGATTCCACAGGACCCAAGTAAGCCAGATGCACAAGGTGGCACATGTGTCTGGAGTCTGTTTACAGTGAATAGAGGCCCTGATGCATGCATTCTCCCTTTCTCTATATCTTCCTCTTTTTATTTCTCTGTTTTTCAAACAAACAAATAAAATAGTTTAAAAACTTATTTGACATTATTATTAACTACCCTCACATCTTTGGGTTCCCTATTGTACTTTTCATTCTGTAATTTCAATAATCATGCCCGTCCAGAGGAAGTCCTGTTTACAATGAACATAGTGTTGCCTGGTGTCCCCTTTCCTTGGACAGTGGTGATTGAATGGAGGTGCGGGGATGAGACAGGTAGCTAGATTAAGTTCTTCTATATAAAGACTTATCCTTGAATATATGTGTCATCCAATTGTCATCCTCTCCTCTGGTGCATGAGATTTATCATGTAAGTACAAGGAAAGAAATTCATGGGGCTTACGCTCATTCTCTCATATTTGTTCTTATTGTTCATTTTCCTGGAAAAACCTTTCTCCTAGGTAAACTTTCTTAGTCATTTGCATCTTTCTATGCCTGCAGTCAAGCAGTCCACCACTTCTGGAGAAAACAAGATGACATATTGGGAGTATTGTGTTTCTGATTGCCATGTGATTTTTTTATGCATACATTAGAGAGAAATCTAACTTAACCTAGCCTTAGCAGTGCTTTGACCTATGTAAGTAGAAAGCTCAAGAATAGTGAAGGAGTTTCAGGCCTGGCTGGAGCTAAACATTCAAACTCTGTCAGATCTCTGCTTTTCTTTTCAGCTTGATGACATGATGACATGTGCCAGCCTTAACCATGCATATACATACTTTAAAAAACTTTAGGAAGAGATAATGTATTTTACTGAATTAATTCACATCTTGCTTACATTCATCAGGATTGGTGTGTGTGTGTGTGTGTGTGTGTGTGTGCGCGCGCGCACGCGCTCTCATGCATGCACCTGTGCATCTGTGTGCACATATGTATTCCCTATGTGTCACCCTCAAGAATGCCATTCACCTTCTTTGAAACAGGCACTATAACTGGCCTGGAGCTCACCAGGTAGGCTAGACTGGCTGACCAGTGAGACCTATGGATGAGCTTGTCGTTGCATCTCCATCACTGGGACCATGAGTGCATCCACCTACTACCCATATAAAGCCTACTGCATAAAGTGACACATGCATCTGAAGTTCATTTGCAGTGGCAAGAGGCTCTGGTGTACCCATTTCCTCTCTCTCCTTGTAAATAAATAAAAATATTTAAAAATTTTTCTATATAATTTTAATAGTAGTGAGAGGGTTTGGAAAGAACACCCTTCAATGCAAATGTTAATGAAATTTCAGGCTAGCCTCACTGGACTCATGTGTTCATCCTGGAATCATTAACTGACATGTCAGTTCTATGACCATGTCTGATTGTGGTCCAGGGTAGAGCAACTTAAATCTCTTGGACTGAGCAGGCACAGAATAGCAGGCATGCGTGTCAATACTGAGACACAGAAGAGATCTCAACACTTCTTGGCAGCCCCTGCTATCAACTTCTAGTCCAAGTTGTACTTCCACTTTTTAAAATTTATATTTTTATTTATTTGCAAGGAGAGAAAGAGACACACCACACACACACACACACACACACACACACACACACACACACACCAAAAGAGAGAGAGAGAGAGAGAGAGAGAGAGAGAGAGAGAGAGAGAGAGAGAGCGAGAGAGAGAAAGAGGGATAGCAGGGCCTCTTGCCACTGCAAATGAACTGCAGTTGCATATACTGCGCATGACTTTATGTGGGTACTGGGGAACTGAGCCTGGTTTTCAGGCTTTGAGAGCAAGCACCTGTAACAGCCCTTACTTCTATTTTTAAGAACAGAATATTTCCACTACTACCAAACTTATGATTTTCCCATATCTCACTCTAACCTTATCTCTGACTCTTAGAGCTGAGAGACTTTCCTTTTAATCTCACAGCAAATGGAAAGCCTCACCATCAATTTCTTTCTACCTAAACCTTATGCAAATGAACCACATTTTTGTCTCTCTTTTTTTTTTGAGGTAGGGTCTCACTCTAGCCCAGGCTGACCTGGAATTTACTCTGTATTCTCAAACATCAAGTTTTGATTTATAGTCACTGCCACCACCAACTCTTTCCTGACTTCTAGTACCTATATATTAATTGTCCTACAATTTCTTCTTATACATTCCATTGCATTCTTCAATACAGACATTCTTGTTCACATATTTTCACTTCCTAATAAGTCTTCTGTTGGCCCTGTATCCCTTCTCTAGTTACTGCCCTAAAGCTTTCTGTCCTTCAGGACCAAGCTCCTTACCAAGGACAATGCTGATTCTCTCCATTTTTCACTTCCAACTTATTTCTCAACACACTTTACTATAGTTTTGACCAATATAGCAATCCTTATGTTGTTCCTTCTGTTTAAAGCTCTTCAATGTCTGCACTTAGAATAAAAATCAGAACTCTAAAGTGGCATAGAAGATCCTGGTTCTCACTTCATATGGTTTTTCCTGCCACATTAAAACAAATAGTTTATTTTTATTTATTTCACAGAGAGAAAGGGGAGGGGGCAGAGACAGAGAATGAGCCTCTAGTCACTACAGCACATGTGCCACCACCTTGTGCATCTGGCTGGTGTGGGTCCTAGGGAATTGAACCTGGGTCCTTTGGCTTTGCAGGCAAATGCCTTAACCACTAAGCCATCCCTCTAGCCTCCTGACACATTTTTCATTACCACTCTTTATCAGTACAGCTATTTTCTTTCAAAATGCATATATATCATGTCACATCTGAAGCAGAAACTAATAGGTGAATTCAAGATGTGCAACTGAGCAGAGATTTTAAGGAGATATGAGCAGGACTAAAGGAAGCCAACAAGAGAGAGGTAGTGCCTGAGAGCTGTTACCAAGAAAGTAGGTCCATGTGAGTACAAGAGAAAGAATGATTGAAAATCTACATTGCAGATATTTCAGGCTATACCTATAGGTGAAAGCTTCCCAGTAGAACTGTGCCTTCTAGAAAGAAGACCATGGCTATTGTCAACCAAAGCACATCAGGGAAAGAGCCAGGGGCATAAATAGCCAAAATAATTGGCTAAATGTGAGAAGAAGGTAGGGGGCAAAAGCTCTGGTTGAATTAGTTTACAATGCTGATTCTCTCAGTTGGGCTGCAGGGCAGGATGGAGCAGTATGGAGGGTGGGCATGGCAACAGATAATCTCTTGTTTTTTCTCCCTGTGATAGATAGACATGTGCTGCTCATCTCACCAGATGACCTTCTCTTTAATGTTGATCCTGTTCAACTGGTGAGTTATTTTTCATTTTTTGTCTTTTTTTTTTTTTTAGGGAAGTGATTTTAGCTAATGGTCAAAATCCTTCATAATGCAACTGGTTTCTCTCTTGCCCACTCCAGTCTCAGTTTGTAATTTCCTTCTGTTGATGTGAATTTACTCAAGATGTCTGGGAACTATGTCCCATTTAGCTCATGGGGCAATCCTGGAGTTGATCACTGTCCCAGCACACAATGCTTGCACCATCACAGGGACTTTCCAAACTTGATGAATAATGGACTGAAAATGTGTGGTTTGAATGTGTTTCCGACCTTCCAAGTTCATGTTGAAACCTTAACCATCAGAATGGTAAGAGGTAGGGTATTTTGGGAATGCATTAGATAGTATGGTAGTTTGAATCTATGTCCCCAAGAGACTCAGGTGTTATTAAAATTGAGTTTGCAGCTTCTGCCCCTAGCAGGCAGAAATCCTATTACAGGGGGCTGTCATTGGGGTGGATCTGAATTCCAGCCTAAGGTGTGCAGAATGAGTTCTCAAAGTCCCAGTGGCTTGGTGCTTGTTTTGTAGTGGTGCTGCTGGTACTTTTTTTTCTTTCTGCTTGGATCTGTGAAAGGGGGTCAGCTTATTTATTTATTTATTTATTTTTTTGCCATCAATGGAAATTTCCCTGGATCTGTAAGACTGGAATAAATCCCATTCCTCCCATAAACTATGTTTGTTGGGAAATTAATCCCAGTGACATGGAGCTGACCACAACAGATGGTGAAGATGGATCCCTTATGAATGGGAACAATACCATCATACATTGGTCTTAGACAGAAGATCTAGACATGATAGGATGGATAGGCCTCACAAAAGAGGCCTGGAGTTAATATTGTGGCATATGCCTTAGTCTCAGCTACAACGGAGGATGAGGTGGGAGGGTTACTGGAACACATGAGTTTGAGACCAGCCTTGGAAACAGCAAAACCCCATCTCACCAATGAACTATAAACAGCAACAACAGAAATAGCCCAAGAGAATATTTGCTTCTTCCACTAAGTGAGGATGCACAGCAAAGACACTGTTGGTGAGGAGACCCTCATTGGCTTTTCTAAGGCAGGAAAGATACAATGCCTACAAATGACCTAGGTGGGCACGACTGAGTGTTCTAGTTCACACATGCTCACTGGTGCCTTTGCTGTGCTGCAGCACTAGGTATCGGATGTGCACACATAATAGGACAGAATCCTTTTCAAAGAAATTTCTACTTTGGAGGGGGAGTCAGATACATTATCCCCCTCCCAGACAAATCAAAAACTTAAGCTCCTGGTTTCAGCAGTACATCTTGAACTTACACATTGACACACAGGTCACACGGAAGAGGTAAGAGCAGGAGCTCTGTTTACTCTGACCCTTGGTAAGAGTGCAGTGTGCCATTTTCCTGCTCTTTGCTCAAAGCAGAGAGCTGTATAGGAGGCAAGAAGGGACAGCAAGGGAATGTCTTGTCCTGGATAACTAGAACATGCTGATGATTGGAGAGAAAGTGTCCCAGAGGGTAGAAAATTCCCCACCCAACCCCAGTTAAGTCACTGTATGTGGCTAGTCCCACTTCCAAGTTCACTGAGCTCCTTCTTCATCATCAGTACCCCTGTGGCATGCGGATCCGGGAAGGTCATTTGCAGTGTGCCTGTAATACCATGGCAGGTACAAGCCTGATTATTAGGGTCCTGGGATCTCCTGTTCACCCACAGCCAGAGGGAGACTTCACATGAATCTGCTTTCCCTTTTGAAGCTGAAAGTTGGGCTTGGCAATGGCTACCAAGCCCCATGAGCACTCTCTGTTATATAGCAAATTGCATTGCTGCCACTGGAGGCCACAACCATCTGGATCCTACCCACCCAAAGTAAAGTGGACTCATTCATTTGTGGTAAGGCCAATACCACCTTTCCCAGTGCCACAGTGCATATCTCCAGGCTGCCACATGCTCAGTGGCTTGAGCTGCAGAGTCATCTTCTGGGTGTCATTCATTGTCACAAGGGCCTGGGGCTGGCAGTGGGAGAATGTGGGGGCTAGTTGCATGCTTTCTACCATGATCTATCGATTTCTGGCCTTCATGCTTCCTCTCAGGAAGTCTGGTTAACCTATGCAGGAATCCCTGGAGTTGTTACTCTGGACTGGCAGCATCAAGGGCTGGAGTCTAAGAGAAGCCCTCCAGGGCTCCTCATGAGTTGTTTTGTTGCATGTATGTAGTGCCACCCTGTTCAGATGAAATGAAATTTGCGCTGCCAACTGCCCTGCTAGTCTGAAAAACAAATGAAAGTCTAGAAAGGTATGTCATATGAAGCCCACTCTGAAAACCCTCCGTGAGAGCTTTATAGGTCATTGAAGAGCAACTTTAAGATTTTCACATGAGGGAATGGTAATCAGGTTTTTAGTGATCTAAGTCTCTAACTTCTCTGTGATCCCAAAGCAGAGACGCAGGCAGGCACAACTGGGGAAACTGGAAAAGGAAGAGGAGGTTGAAGGTCAGGAATTAATATCAGTAGAACTTGTAAAATAATTGTATAGGAACAAGGCAAGACTTACAAGTATGAGGAACAGTCCCAGGCCCCCAGCGAGTGGTCAGATGACCTAGAGGGGTACAATGAGAAGATGGAGGAGCACTCTGGGGATGGTGGTTGGATGTGCTTTTGAGTGTCTGGCGGAAATGGCCACAGGGACATTTGACTCTCAAGTCTACTGGTGGAAATTCTGAGAGCTAGAGCTAACCTTGCAGTTACGGGACACAGGTGTGTCTTGGACAGAGGACATGCATGAGCTTGCTGCAGAGGAGAGCAGGGCGCAGTACCCAGGACAAGCCCCATGCCACTCTTGCATGGATGGGTCCTCAAAGGGGTGAATATCAGAGAAGTGAAAGAAACTCCTCCTCCTGGAGGAAGCAAATGAGGAATTTCTGAGCCAATTTTACTCATTTAAGAACTGTTCCTTAAATATCTCTGGCTATGTTGTCACATTCCCCACTAATCACTGGTGACTGATGTCAGAAACCCAGATGGTTGCATTGTTGAAAACACACCCAATTAACTCTGCAGTGGGGAGAAATGTTTAGGATTAAGGTCCCCTGGCCCTCAGCAGGAAGGGGCAAGACACTGCGTGTGAAGTCAGCAAAGCTGTCATGGAGATGGCCAGATGGGGACTGGGACTGGGGCCGAGTCTTGCCTGTGCCCAGCCTGTGGCCTGAGGGACCTGAGCTGCTGCATAGCTTCTGTCACTACCACCCCTGAGGGTGCAGCTTGGCTGGCAGGCTGTGTCTCCCACACAAGCTAGGAATCCCTCTGTAAGCCCAGAGGCTGGGCCTGGCCCCTCTCTCCTCTGAAGCAGCCTCTGCAGTCTGTTCAGTGCTGTCTCAGGAGCTGTGAGGCACCATGTGTGAGGGGTGGTTAGGAAAGCATGGCCTGCTTTTGTAATACAATGATGAAGCGGGAAGTCTCTGCATTGAATAGGCAGCATGTAACTCACATACTAGGCAAGAGTACACCTCAGGTGCGGTGATGATAATCATCAGCTTAATCCATCAACTGCATTCAGAGAGATCAATGACAACATTGTCAAAGAATGATTAAGAACAATCATAATGGCCTCAGATCTAGACTTAAATAAATCAAGATAGTCTTACAGAGATACAGAACATCAAGAAAAGCCAGGGCCATATTTGTTTTATTCTTAAGACAAAGATTGCTTTTGTTTTGTTTCTTGGCATCAGGTGCCACATGAACAGTCATGGATTTCAATTGCATGTGCTTTTTCTTCCCTTCTTGTTTCCCACTTTGGACTCCTCCTGAAGACTTTGCAGAGGGAATGGGGAGATGGTTCAGTGGTTAAGGGCACTTACTTGCAAAACCTGCAGCCTGGGTTTGATTCTCCAGTGACCATGTAAAGCCAGATATACAAATTGATGCATATATCTGCAATTCATTAGCAATAGCAGGAGGCCTTAGTGGGTCCATAAGCTTTCAAATAAATACACTTTTTTAATTTTATTTTTTGTTTATTTTTATTTATTTGAGAGTGACAGATAGAGAGAGAAAGAAGGGGAGAGAGAGACAGAGAGACAGAGAGAAAGAGAGTCAGAATGGGTGCGCCAGGGCCTCTAGTCTCTGCAAACTAATTCCAGATACATGTACCACTTTGTGCATCTGGCTTATATGGGTCCTGGGGAATTGAGCCTCAAACCAGGGTCCTTAGGATTCACAGGCAAGCGCTTAACCACTAAGCCATCTCTCCAACCTCCAAATAAATACATATTTAAAAGTTAAAAAAAAAAATCTTTGTGAGCAAGTGCTATACGTAGCTGCTTTAAAATACTTCCACTTGACTTTCAAACTCTTGTAATGTTTCTATTTTGCAGAGGAGAAATAGAGGCCCCAAGTCACATGCTGGGTTCTTTGGTCAAAGCTGCAAAGAAGCATATCTGGGGTGTGATCAGAGTAGAGATTGGTGAAATACCACACCTTATATTCCTAGCTTTTTGTGCTATACACTGCAGTTACATAGTAATTTGTACTTGGGGGCCCTATCACTTAATCTGTTTATATTTGAATCAGGACCTGTGCTATGTGGAAGTTATTAGCTTGGGTTCTTGGTATGTTGCACCTGTGGACGGGGTTCAAACTGAGAGGGCAAGCAAGGCTATAGGTTATGGCTAGCTTCTTTCTTGCTTCTCCCAACCATTACAAGTCCTTCATTAGCAATGGTTCTGGGGTGAGGTGGAGGGGAACAGTTCCCACTGACAACAGACATAGGTGTCAGTGGAGCAATAAGGGGGCGGGATCCAAAGACAAACACAGGATCACACTATGCTGTACTTCTTAGGCCAAAAACCCAGGGCCTGTTTTAGTTTCTGACTTGGATCAAAGTATGCAACATCAAAACATAAAAAGAAAGCTTGTGGATTCTCTTCAGCACTCAATCTGAGTCCCGTTGTCTCAGTCATTTTACTGACAGTCTGAGTTGTGCTGCTTGTCAGATTCCACCACCTCCTTCACCTGTTAAGTCAGCACTGGGTGGTCATGCAGAATTTTCTGAGTTGACTGACCTTTGAGTTTATTTTTTCTTGTCTTCTTTGTCTTTTCCTAGCATTGCTATTGAAAGACAAATTGCCTTTTATCTTAGCTCTTTTTTCTTTTAGCATATGTAAGTATGTGTGGTATGCATACATGGTATCCACATGTCTGTTAGGAGGCACCTATGTGCATATGGAGGCTAGAGGTGGATGTTGAGTATCTTCCTTGACCTTTCCTCCATCTTATTCTTCTGAGACAGAATCTCTCAATGAACTCATGACTCACCAACTTTGCTTGACAAGGCAACCAGCCAGCTTCAGGGAAGCCATCTTCTCAGGGCTGAGATATGCCTGGGATCTTACATGGGTGCTGAGGATACAGACTTAGTTTCCTATGCTTACATGGCAAACACTTTACCCACTGACCATCTTTCCTACTTTCATCTTGGTTCTTGGTAAAGATATATAATGAAGGTCAAATAAAATTATGAGTTCTGTACATGTAGCTGTTTATAAACGTGTTTATTTGTTTTTACTTCTTTACAAACACTAAATGTGAAAGCCTACTGATTGTTAAATGTCCATCTTAGAATGTCATTAGCCCATATTCCAGAAATTAAAGATATGTGGTACTTGTTTTCCATGTTAAATTGGAGGGATAAAGTCCCTATTGTCCTATGGGAATTCCCTTTGTAAGGGTTGTTTGCCTTAATTGAATCACAATGCATTTTTATTTTGTGGATAAATGTCTTCATTTACTCTTTTTACCATCTTTGAAACCCTATAGGGTCTTAACAAATACGATCTGGTCATATTTTCTTTTGCTTCATTTGCAACTGAATATGTAATGTGATTTTGCAGATCTGATGGCAAGATTGGCTGGCTTCCATACTCATTTAAAAATCACTATCAGAACCTCTGCTGGAGGAATTTTCAATTCACCACCTCCAAATCTGCCCTTCTGAAAGACTTAGTGACCAGATGTCCAGGATCAGTGAGGAAGATCTTCCTGCCAGAGTCAATATTTTTTTCCTTCTCATCCTGCTGGCCCAGGGATTTGAAAATCCCCACCAAGAGTTGTGAACTGTAGATGTTTCTGGTAGCAATATTACTAACCAAATTCTGATTTCCTAGACTAACCCAATTGCAATATTCATAAAATCCCTTTTGATTTTCATCTTTATAAATTCTTATTAAAAATCATTGTTGTTTAAAAAAATATCTCTTATATCCAGTTCTAACTTTGTCATCTCTCTTACCTTTCCCACATAGAAATAGTTCAATCACACTGCATTCTGCTATTGTTTTCTCTGTTTACTTCTCAGTGTGGTCTTTGGAGCACCAAAGGTCAGAATCACTTGGAGGGGGGGCATTAGAGATATAGGCTTTGGTCTTCCAAATGTCCATGTTTATCCCCTTTGATCCATGCTGCTCTCACTCTTGGCTAAAGAACCTGCTTTTTTCAGATGACAGAGAATATGAGGGAGACTCAACACCCATCAAAATAAAAAGCGAAAACCTACTGCCTAGCATAAGACAAGTCATTTCTATCACACCTGCCTGTGCCCTGGAAGCATAACATAGGAAGTGGTAGATTAAATATGAGTGTTGCTCTCACCACTAGCCTTAGAACCTTCTCCAGGGAGAGAGTAGTAAACCTAACAAGGCTCAAAAGTCATCAAAGCTGCAAATAAGAAGTTGCTGAGAGCTCAACAATAAAATGAAATAATAAAATCAAAATCTAATATGTCCTCCAAAGCTCAGGGAACACTGAGGAAGAGGGGGCAGGATTTAAGAGCCACAGGGTGGGAAAGTGTACTGTCAGGCATTGTCTTCTTGATAGGAACTGATTGGTGTATGCATGACTCCTCGGTGATTAACAGTAAGATAGTCACACTAAAGAGGGCCTCAATGAAATAGGGGCAGGGGTGAGGTGACAAAAGAGGATAATTGATGGGAATAAAACTGAACTATCTCCCCAGCCTGCTTCTGTCTTATTAATGGGCTTTAAGGTGACAAAGATGCTGCATTTTGAGTAACAAAGAACTATGGCAAGTTCTTATCTTTTCTTCCCCAATCAGGTATTTTACACTGAGACACAATTAGCATTTTCAAATGCTTGCCATATGGGTTACTTTTCCATTTAGCCTAAATTCAGAGAGTTTATTAAGATTTAGGAGATTAAATGTAGTGGTGCCTTTTCTTTTTACAAATCAAACTAAATACTTCATGACATCCTACATTCAGAACAAGAAACACAAGATGCATTAGTCTTCAGTCTGCTTTGCCTCCCATTCATCCAGCTACTGTCACCAACATAATCTCCCTGAAACACTGCTGGAGAATTTACAGTAATTTCCTGTTTCCTACTGGGTCAAGTCTAAATTTGAAAGCCAGGCTTTCAAGGACCCATAACTTGGCTCACTCTATTCAATCTTATTTTCTCCCACTTCTAAGGCAGAACCATCCCTGTCAGTCAGACCCACCTTGGAGACATTTCCTTCCAGCCAGCTCACCCAAATCTGACTGCATTTTCATGGCAGAATTTTAGGGCTCACTCTCCAGTGATATTTCTTCTACTTTTGGGAAATTGCTATGATCATTCTGAATTTCTTTAGCCAAACAATTCAATACTAAATTTAACTTTAAAATTGCTTTGTGTAAGACACTGGAGAGGGTATGATGAAGACCAACCTTAATCTCTACAGCTTCCCTCCCTCCTTCTCCCCCCCTCTTTCTCTTTCTCTCTCTTCTCTCTAATTCTTATATATTAGTTATCTTTTTCTTCCTTTTCTTAGTGGGCACTGACCTGTAACTCCCAGTACCAGCATGTGGCTATCATCCACACTGAGCTTTTGATCAGAGAGACCTACAAGGTTTCCTAAAAGAAAGACAGATTTCTGTCAGAGTACTTGATGACCCACCAAAGGGTAGTGGTAAGACCCTACTGCTGAAGACACTGTGTTCGACACATAAAATGGAATGGCATGACTGGAAACTGGAAGAGAGTCAGTCCCCAGACAGTCAGTGTGTCTAGTGCCAGAAGGTGCTAGATGGGTGACTGGGGGAAAATAACACAAAACTCTGTAGCTCCAAGTCCAACAATTCTAAAGATTAGTCAGTGACAAATCTCCAAGTCCAATAATTCTAAATAGCAACAAGTCTCTGATGTTCCAATTCTGCCCCTCCAGCTAGGCTACTCATGGTCCTAGAAAACTTCATCAGGGCTAGCAGCTCTCCTTAGGAGCCATCCTGTGGTCCTGACATCTTCACTGGTTTCTCCACTGCAACCAATGGTCCATCCTCATGGCTCCATAGGGTCTCCATACAGGCATCCAACAAACCTGTTTCACACTGCCTATGACTGTTTCCAAAACACAAGACTGTTGCAAATTCAATGACCCTCTTTTTTTCTGCATTTCTTATACTCCATAATACCAGGTGGGATGTCAATTTTTTTAGTCCATGGGAGAGTAAAGCAGACTTTGAAGAACAGGACTCTCCTTCAGCATTCAGGACCCTCCAAAAGACTGCATTATTTCTGTGGTTCCAGTGCAGGTCAGCTTGCCCAATCTCAGTGGCTGTAATCTCTCAATTACAGCTGACTAGGCAGCAGTTTTACCCAAAGATTTCATTTTTTTTTTCTGTGCCAAATCCTTATGCTCACTCCAGTCCATTTCTATTCAATGAAACCTTGCACAATTTGTCAGGACACAGGTATAACAGCAAACTACTCACACAAACTGCTTCTAGCCCAGTCCAGGCAAAGCTCTTTATCATCCTCACAAGCCAAACCTCATAGTTCATAGTTCTTATTGCATTCAAGTCTTTTAACTCTGGCCAGAATTGTTCATCAGTTTTACTTACAGCACTGCAAGGTGTCTTTTAGGTCAAGGTTTCCAATACTTCCACCTTCCTCTTGAGAATCAGCTCCAAAAGGCCTAAGCCACCCAGTCAGGTTTCAAGCAGCAATTCCACTCCTCACTATCAACTTTACTGTTGCAGTTAGGTTTGCATTGCTGTCAAAAATCACCCGACCAAGAGCAGATTATGCACAGAAAAGGTTTATTTTGGCTTACAGGCTCAATGGGAATCTCCATAATGGCAGGGGAAAATTATGGCACGAGATGAGGGTGAACATCACCTCCTCACCAATATGTTGTGGACAATAGCAACAGGAGAGTGTGTCAAACACTGACAAGGGGAAACTGGCTGTAATACCCATAAGCCTGCCTCAACAATATACTGCCTCTAGGTGGCATTAATTCCCAAATCTCCATCAGCTGAGAAGCTGGAGTCATAGACTGGCTAAGAAGGATAAAGTGACCTATGAGCACAATCACTAATCATCCTCTGCCTCCTGACTGGATATAATGTGACCATTTTCTTCATGCCATGTCTTCCTTACCATGATAGACTATAACTTCAAACTTTCAGCTAAAATAAATCTTTCCTTAAGTTACTTCTGTCATATATATTATCACAGTAATAGAAAAATTAAGGCAAAAATGGTAGTAGAAGTGGGTTCACTGCTGTGATAAACATCACCATGTTTATCAAAGGTATTTGACACTAATTTATAGGAGGAATGTGAAAGAGTTTGGAACTTTGGGTAGAAAAGTTCTTCACTACTATAATCAAAGCATAATCGACCATTCTAGTGGGATCTTGGCAGATAAGAATGCTGAGAGAGGGCTGGAGAGATGGTTTAGCAGTTAAGTGCTTGCCTGTGAAGCCTAAGGACCCCGGTTCAAGGCTTGATTCCCCAGGACCCATGTTAGCCAGATGCACAAGGGGCACATGTGTCTGGAGTTTGTTTGCAGTGGCTGGAGGCCCTGGCATGCCCGTTCTCAATCTCTCTCTCTGCCTCTTTCTTTGTCTGTCGCTTTCAAATAAATAAATAACCATAAAGCAAAAAATAGAAATAAAAAAAATGCTGAGAGAAAGGCAAACAGTGAAGGACTGGACCATGAGATTCAGAGGGGAATTAAGGATTGCATCAGGAACTAGGCTAGGGGCAGTTAATGTTGTATGCTGTTAAGGAAATTGGCTGCATCCTGCTCATGTTCTGAGAACTTGAATAATTGCTGGACTCAAAAATAACGGACCAATTTGTTTGGAACAGGAAATCTCAACACAGGATAGCATGCAGGTTGGTGATCAGGAAG
Source organism: Jaculus jaculus (assembly GCF_020740685.1). Lineage (NCBI taxonomy): Eukaryota > Metazoa > Chordata > Mammalia > Rodentia > Dipodidae > Jaculus > Jaculus jaculus. Next base: position 82,939,529 of record NC_059107.1, on the reverse strand, counting down.
CAGCTGAAATTGTTAAAGAAATCAGCCCCATGGAAGGAAATCTCCTATGCTGCATTGGGACCACTGATTGGAGATCCCATCTTACAAAAAAAAAAAAAAAAAAAATCTAAGTTCATTCACAGGAAGAAAGCCTAAACTGAAGGGGAACCTTGTTCAAACACTATTGCTTGGGGAAGTATTTTTCCAAAGCCAGAAGGCCAGTCTGGAGGGCAAGAAGAGGTGAGTATAGCTATGGTTCAAGGAGACCAGGCTTAATCCCAACTTGGCAGCATCATCTACAGGGCAACAGCTTTGGAATCATGAAAAATGTGATATTGAGGGGGTAATGGAGTCTTACACCATGGTTCCAGAAAGCCATCGATGATGGGCAATGAATGGTAGGGTCAGAGTGCCTGAAAGGAAGCTCTGAAAGGCCACTATGAAACTATGAAGATGAACTCTAAATTGTAAAGGAGACCACAAAATGTTTGAGATGCTGAAACCCTAGATGTCTGCCAAGGAAAGCTTCAGGTTCACAATGGAGCCAGCATTAGAAAAAGGCTATAATGCAGGCTGCAGAACTTGAGGGGTAGGGCTACTCATGTCCTTTGTAGCCTGGATGATTCCATCATCAGGAGCCCCAAATGCCAGGCATTGAGCTTCAGTATTTGAACTTGCCCTTGCTGGCTTTTGGTTTTGCTTTGGTCTGATCTTTCCTTTCTGTTTCCTCATTTTGCCTTTTGGAATTGAGACTGTTCTCTCTGTGTCTTTCTATGTTGGAAGTAACTTTTTTTTATATTGCAAAGGAGTTCTCAGTTAATAAATTTCTGAGTCTCAGGAGAAACTCTATACATATACTTTTTTTTTTTCGAGGTAGAGTCTCACTCCAGCCCAGGCTGACCTGAAATTCACTATGTAGTCTTATGCCGGCCTTGCACTCACAGCAGTCCTCTTACCCTTGCCTTCCAAGTGCTGGAATTAAAGGTGTGCATCACTACACATGGCTCTGTACATATCATTTTAAATGGTTCTTGAACTGTTAAAGTATGGGGACTATTGAAGTTGGACTGAGTGTAGTTTGCATATGAGATGGTCATGAGCCTATGGCCTATGGAGGCTAGGAAAACAAAAACAAATTTTGTTTGAAAATGTCATAACAAAATCCAAGTCTTTGCATACCAATAAAAAGTTAGTAAATGACTAATTTTTTCACAATGCTGCTCTCATGACTCATAACCTACAACTCCATGGTGAATATCAGCAATCCTATTAAGGCAGGGCCTCAATGGAGTGGGAAAGGGATGGAAGGAAATGATGGTGCCAGCTCATGATGTATCCATACAAAATTTCTACTTAATAAAAAGAAAAGAAAAGAGAAACAATTAGTAAATGAACAAGGAAAGTAGCAGTAAAAGCTTTAGGAGAAGTAAAATTATCCTAGAATATTATTAAAAGCTTGGTAAAAAGAGGAAACACAGACAGCAAAACAAAACAAAACAAAACAAAACAAAACAAAATGAAAACATTAACATGTTGCAGTGAATTCTTTCTGGGCCCTCTACAAGTGTGCCAGGTGGATACATGGGGCGAGATGTCAGCTGAACTTGGAGACCCTTGCTGTTCCTATGACTTACACTGTTGCTGATCCTGTACTGGATGAATGTCAGATGCCAACAAAGCTGTCTTCATGCAGGGAGCCTCTCTGGCCTCACTTAGCTTTGCAGTCTGTGGCTGGGCAGGTCCTCTAGCCCTCCTGAGATTCTCAGTGAATACAACCTCCAGTGGCTATTGTTCTAGCTGAGGGTTTCTTTTGAGTGCATTGGGAGTGGGTGAAGAAAACACAGCACTGAGACTTGTACAGGCTGACCACTTTCCCTACATTAAAAAGCTGCTTAGTATTAAACTCACTGCTACAGGATAAGGCTATAGATGCCACACTGTCTGCTGGAGCCTCAGGGTTCTTGGTTCCTATCCTAGTGGGCCTCATGGCTGGAGGTGGTCTCAGAGATCTATCTACATGCTGACTTCAGGCTCAAGATTATATTCTTAGGTGAATGGTTCAATTAGTAACCATTGAGGGTGGAGCTGTTGCCTGAGCTACATTTCACTTCCTCATATGAGCCTCCTGCTGATAAATGTCTGGCCCTTCTTGTGGGCATGACTGATGTCCTTAACCATGGGGCTATGCCAGGTTGACTCCAAGCTCTTTGATGTATGCGATTTTTTTGGTTGTCAGGCTTCATTGGAAGCTCAGTAAACAAGAGGTTCCCTCCATGGATGAAACCTCACAACAAAGGAAGCACTGTCACCAAGTCATACAAAAAAAAGGCTTGTTTTGTGGGCAGGGTGGGCCTGCCAGTTACCTTCCACGAGAGCCAACTGGCTGACCATCAGGATGAGCTTCTATTATCTGTCCCCTTCCCTGCAGGAGAGGAGCTGTGTGCTGCTTGCTGTCTTTTCATTGAGCCGTCCTTTCAGTTCTCTTTTCTTCTGCCCTATTTGTGATTTCTGAAGCCCTTCCTTGATTTTTTTCAGTGGAATAATCTATTCTTAATCCTGACTCTTTCCTTCACCAGATCAGATGGCCCCAGCTTCTAATCTGCCATTTTATCCCAGAAGATTTGCTAATCTTTTGTTGGGGTATTAGACCTTTAATTGTTGGTTTAGGAGTTTATGGCTGTGTAGTATAGCTTTAGTTCAAGTATGGTGATACCTCCAAAGGTATTTCTTTTGTTGAGGATATTTTTTAACATCTGAGACCTCCTGACATTACATGTAAATTTTGAGATTAATCTTTCTATTTCTGTGAAGAATAATGCTAGAATTTTTATTGGTTTGTATTGAATCTACAAATTGCTTTGGGGAGGATTGCTATTTTCACAATATTAATTCTACCTATCCAGGAACAGGAAAGGTCTTTCTATCTCATGTCCTCCACAATTTCTTTCTTGAATGTTTTTATGTTTTAATTACATATGTCCTTTGACTCATGGTTAGTGTTATTTTAAGGTGTTTGATTTTTTTTTTTGTGGCTATTTAAAATGGGACAGCCTTGCTGATTTCTTTCTCTGTATATTTACTGTTTGCATATAAGAAGGCTACCAATTTTTGTGTGTCAATTTTTTTAAATTTTTAAATTTTTATTTATTTATTTGAGAGCGATAGACAGACAGAGAAAGCAGCAGATAGATAGAGAATGGGCATGCCAGGGCTTCCAGCCACTGCAAATGAACTCCAGATGCATTGCGCCCCCTTGTGCATCTGGCTTATGTGGGACTTGGGGGATCGAGCCTCGAACTGGGGTCCTTTGGCTTCACAGGCAAATGCTGAACCTCTAAGCCATCTCTCCAGCCCTTGTGTGTCAATTTTGTATCCTGTCACTTTGCTGAAGGAATTTATCACCTTTAGAAATTTTACAGTAGAGTCTTTTGGGTTGCTTAAGTACAGGATCATGTCATCTGTAAATAAGGCTAGTTTTACTTCTTCTTTTCCAATTTGTATCCCCTTTACATCATTCTCCTGCCTTGTTGCTTTGGCTAGGATTTCTAGTACTATGCTGAACAGCATTGGTGAGAGTGTGCATGCCTGTCTTGTTCCCAATCTTAGTGGGAACTCCTTGAGTCTTTCTCAATTAAATATGATTTGGGCCTTAGGTGCTTGGTATATAGCCTTTATTATGTTAAGATATAAACCCTCCATGCCTAGTTTCTCCAGAACTTTGGTCATGAAGTGTTGTTATATTTTGTTGAAGACCTTCTCTGCAGCTATTGAAATGATCTTGTGGTTCTTGTGTTTAAATTTATTTATATTACATTAATTGCTTTCCATATGCTGAACCATGCCTGAATTCCTAGGATGAAGCCTGCTTGATCATAGTAGATAATGCTTTTGATGTGTTGTTGAATTTGGTTTGGGAGACTCTTGTTCAGAATCTTTGCATCTAACTTCATTAGGGATATAGGTATATAGTTTTCTGTTTTTGTATCTCTATGTGGTTTTGGTACTAGGGTGATACTAGCCTCATAGAAGGAGTTGGGGAACATCCCCTTTTCTCTGATTATGTGAAATAGCTTAAGAACTAGTGATTTCAGTTCTTTGATGAAGGCTTGGTGGAATTTGGTTAAGAACCCATCAGGCCCTGGGCTTTTCCTTTTGGGGAGGTTTTTGATTATATTTTCAATCTCGATGGATGTAATAGTTTTGTTTAGGAGATTTATCTGGTCTAGACTTAATTTTCATAGATTGTATGTGTCTAGGAATTTATTCATTTCCTACAGGTTTTCCAGTTGTTTAAAGTAGAGGTTTTGGAGATGTGTCTAATGAGTCTTTCAATTTCATTGATGTCTGTTGTGATCATCCTCTTTTCATCTCTAGTTTTGTTAATTTGAGACTTTTTTTTTTTTTTTTGAGGTAGGGTCTCACTCTGGCTCAGGCTGACCTGGAATTCACTATGTAGTCTCAGGGTGGCCTCGAACTCTCGGCGATCCTCCTACTGCTGCCTCCCGAGTGCTGGGATTAAAGGCGTGTGCCACAACACCTGGCTGAGACTTATCTTTTTATTGTTTGATCAGATTGGCCAGAGTTTTATCAATCTTGTTTATTTTTCAAAGAACCAGCACTTCATTTCATCAATTTTCTTAATTGTTTTCTTAGTTTCCAATTCACTAATTTCTTCTCTGATCTTAATTATTTTATTCTATCCAGAACTCTTTGGGTTAATTATTGTTGTTTTTCCAATACTTTTAGGTGGATGGTTAGGTTATTAATTTGAAATCTCTCTGTATTTGTTATGAAGACATTTAGTGCTAGAAAATTTCTCCTTAGGATTGGCTGTATTGTACCTCGTAAATTTTGGTATGTTTTGTTATTATTATCATTTAGTCCTAAAAATTTTAGTTTCTATTTGATTTCTTTACCATCCACTAATTGTTTAACAGCATGTCGTTCAGTCTCCTGGAGCTGGTGCACTTTCTGTTATTTCTCTTGCTTTTAATTTCTAGCTTTAAAGCATTGTGTTGATACGGTGCAAAAAATTATGTCCATTTTCCTGAATTTATGTAGCTGAGCTTTATGTGCTAATACATGATCTATTTGGAGAAGGTTCCATGGGCTGCTGAGAAGAATGTGTAGTCTGTAGAATTGGAGTGAATGTTCTGCAGTTGTCTGTTAGATCTAATTTATCAATAGTCTTGTTAAGATCTATTATTTCACTGCTTATTTTCTACTTGGATGATGTGTCTAGTGATGATAGTAGGGTAATGAATTCCCTACTGTGATGGTATTGGAATTCATTTCTGATTTGTTGTCAAGTAGGTTTTTCTTGATGAAATGTGGTACATCTGTGTTTGGTGAGGATAGAATTATGATTGTGATGACCTCTTGTCATATCATTCCCTTGATGGGTAGAAATCAGTTATCTTTTTCCTTTTTATTATTTTTGAGTTGAAGTCTGTTTTGTGAGATATTAGCATAGCCACACCCAGTTGTTTCTTATTTCCATTTGCTTGGAAAATCATTTTGTATTTTTTTTTATACTGGGGGGTTATCTATCTTTAATGGTGAGGTGGGTTTATTGAAGGCAGCATATTGAAAGGTCCATTTTTTCTGATTCATCCTGTCAACTTGTGTCTTTTTTTTTTTAAAATTTATTTATTTATTTGAGAGCGACAGACACAGAGAGAAAGACAGATAGAAGGGGAGAGAGAGAATGGGCGCCCCAGGGCTTCCAGCCTCTGCAAACGAACTCCAGATGCTTGCGCCCCCTTGTGCATCTGGCTAACATGGGACCTGGGGAACCGAGCCTCGAACCGGGGTCCTTAGGCTTCACAGGCAAGCGCTTAACTGCTAAGCCATCTCTCTAGCCCAACTTGTGTCTTTTTATGGGTGAGCTAAGTCCATTAATATTTAGAGTTATAACAATGAGGTTTGATGCTTTGAGTGTTTTCATGACTGCTCTAGTTTTTATTATCATGTTCATCCTCTTGTTAAGGATCTTTATTCAACTCTTCTGTGTGGAATATTTCCTGAAGTATTCTTTGTAGGTCTGACTTTGTGTTCATATAATCATATAGCTGGCTTTTGTTGTGGAAAGTTTTCCTTTCTCCATCTATTATGATGGACACTTTTTCTGGGTGCAGTAGTTTGTGTTGGGAGTCATAGATCCTTAGGCTTTGAAGTGCTCCATTCCAAGACCTTCTGGCTTCATAGTTTCCATTGAAATATCTGAGGTAACACTGATGGGGTTGCTTTTGTTTGTAATAAATTGTTTCTCTCTTGCTTTTAGCACTTTTTCTTTGTTTACATTGTTTACAGTTTTAATTATGATATGCCTTGGAGAGTTTCTTATTTGGTCTTGTCTCCTTGGTGGTCTGTGAGTCTCTTGTATCTGGATAGGCCTCTCTTTTGCAAAATTGGGAAAATTTTCTTCAATAATTTTGTTGACTATGTTCTTCCCCTTCTGGTATACTCATGATCTGGATGTTTGCTCCTTTAGGGTATCCCACAGTTCCCTCAAATTTTGTACTCATGATGTTTTGAACTTACTAAAGTTTTTGGACTCCTGATCAATTTCTTTTGTCTTTTTTTTCCAGTTCAGCAGTTCTGTGCTTCATATGATTGACTTTGTTAGTGAGGGCTTCTAGTGATGCTTTTTGTTCATTTAAAAAATTTATTTATTTTTATTTATTTGAGGGGGGGGGAGGGAGGGAGAGAGAGAGAATGGGAGCACCAGGGTTTCCAGCCACTGCAAACAAACTCCAGATGCATGTGACCCCTTGTGCATCTGGCTAACATGGGTCCTGGGGAATTGAGCCTTGAACTAGGGTCCTTAGGCTTTGCAGGCAAGTGCTTAACCACTAAACCATCTCTTCAGCCCTCTAGTGATGCTTTTAAAAGCTCTATTTGAGTTCTGTTTTCTGTTGTGTTTGTCTGCATCATTTCCATCTGTGTTTTGAGGTCCAATTTCAGTTTGAGGTTTGATTTTCTTGATGCTTCCTGGAATTCATTCTTGCATTCGATCATGTCTTCATTAAGCTTAATCAGCTGATTGTTGAGATCCTCTATATGTTAACTCACCTTCAGTTCATTTTTCTCTCTTTTGAAGTCTCTCTGGGTTTTTTCAGTTAATTTAAGCCTAGTGATGAAGGTTGTATGCATTTCATTTATGCAGTTGTTGGTTTTTGATGATTTGTTTTCAGTTCAGCAATTTGCTTGGTCAGGGTCATATGGCTTACTGTGCTTTCATTTTGGGATTTAATTCAATTTATGTTATTTCCTCTATGTTTTTATTGGAAGCTTCCATTGTGGGAACTAAGTAACCTGGGTGGAGATCTCTCAGTTTGTTGTCTTTCTTTTTTTTTTTTTTTTTTGTTAAACACTGGGTTCTTCCCATATCAGTATAAGTTTTATTTTATTAAGACAGAAGCAGAATTTGTCCTTCTATGATCTTCAGTATGTCTTCTCCTTTAGATTTGAACTGGATTGGAGTGGGATGGGGTTATAACTGTAGTTGTGCAGATTGTGGAGGTTGCAAGTATGCCAGTAGCTTTGGGCTGGTGGCTTATTCCAGAGATGGTTTGGAGGTCTGGAATCTCTTCTGCTTGTGGTCTCAGCCTGCTTTGTCTGTGTGGCTCAGGAGGAGTAGCACTATTCCCTACTTGCCTAATGTACCCCAGCTGAGCAGGTTGTAGAGGTGCACCGATATCCCCTGTGCTTGCCAGATACTCCTGTGCTCACTGTCACGGACAGGAGAGAGGTGCCAAGGAGGCAATGGGGCACCTATGGTGGATATGGACTATGAGGGGAGGGGAAATAGCAGATCAAAGGTCTGCAGAGGTGGCTGGTGTGGGGCCATAGATCTGTGGAGGTGACCACGACAGGAACACAGGAATGTGGAGGCAGTCAGAGGTGTGCCTTGAAACTAATAAGAGCAGGCAGCAGAGGCCAGGCATGGGTTCACATGTGTCTACCTGTCCCCAGGGATCAGGCTTTTCCCTATAGCTACTTGTTACCAGTGTGAAAACCTTCTCCTTCTATTAACTCTGTTTTGTTTTTTTAAGAGAGAGAGAGAGAGAATGGGCACACCAGCTCCAGCCACTGAAAACAAGCTCCAGACACATGTGCCACCTGGAAAATGTGGGTCTTGGAGAATTGAACCTGGGTCCTTTGGCTTTGTCAGCAAGCTCTATAATCACTAAGCCATCTCTTCAGCCCAATTTGCCCTCTATTAATGCTTTATTAAATGTAGGACGGAATCTAAAATTTGGAGTGCATAAGCCATGGGAGATGCCCTGGAACACCTAAATTCTGCATCAACAACACATGCGAGATCTGGTGGTTCCATCCCCAGCCCACTGGGGAGTAAGAAGAAGGAGCTAGGGAACTGGGAGGTAGGGAACCAGGAGCCCAGGTCTACTCATGCTGTACGTGTGCAACCACCAATGCAGGGGAACTGGGAGTCAGTGAACCAGGAGCCAGGGAACTGGGACCCGGGCCTCCTCATGCCACACATGCACCAGGTCCCTGTTTTATTTTTAATGAAGTCCAATTTACTGTGTTTATTTTATGATTCATATTTTCTGTGATCCATTTTAGAAATCTCAATCTACCCTTAGCTGTCCTCAAATTGCAAAGATTTTCTTCTAGACAGTGTTATACTTTACATCTTATGTTCATATCTATGATCCACTTCACTATGTTCACAGCAGAAATTAGCAGTTGGTATTTGTGTGTGTCTATGTGTCAGCTGTTTTAGCATTTATTGAAAAGATTATTCTTTCTTTAACAAATTACTTTTATTTATTATTGTGAAATTGGCAATCCAAGTATAAGCCTATTTCTGGAGTCTTATTCCATTTTACTGATCTATTATCTATTCCCATGCAAGTAGCACATTCTCTTTATTATTATAATTTTATAATAACTCTTTAAATCAAGAAGTATGAGTCTTTCTTTTTAAATATCATTTTGGCTGTCCTATTTCTATGCATTTCTATTAAAAGCCTATAACCAGTGAGTTAATTTCTTTTTATTTTTGTGGAGGGGTGGAGGTTGGAGATTGATTTCTGTCCCTTTGCATTCCAGGGATGTATTCTACCACTAAGCTATACTCCATCTTCTCAGCTTGTTACATTCCATTAAAAACTTTGCTAGATGGTATCTAAAGAAATTCCAAAGGCCTAGAGATCATGGAATGATTTATTTAATTGTCTAAAGGAAAATATTGCATATATAAATTTGTATATGCAGCAAAGCTAAACTTCTAAATTGAAGAGGAAATGAAATACTTTTAAGGAAAGCAAAAATAAAGGAATTAATGATCATGAAACCAAACAAGGGCAATAAACCCAACCATGAGAACATAGGAAAGAAGCAGCATGAGAACATAGGAAAGAAGCAGCATAGGTAAACAATTAAGAATTAGAAAAGCCAGGCTGGAGAGATGGCTTAGCGGTTAAGTGCTTGCCTGTGAAGCCTCAGGACCCCGGTTCAAGACTCAATTCCCCAGGACCCACGTTAGCCAGATATACAAGGGAGTACATGTGTCTGGAGTTCGTTTGCAGTGGCTGGAAGCCCTGGTGTGCCCATTCTCTCTCTCTCCCGCCACCCCCGTCTTTCTCTCTCTGTCGCTCTCAAATAATTAAACAAACAAAAAAAATTTAAAAAAAAGAATTAGAAAAGACACAAAATTACAGGAATTTGTATATAACTTTTGGCTATAACTTTGTAAATGGTCATAATTCAAAAAGATAATAAGACACAGAAACACTGGTTATATTAACAAACAAGACACAGCTACTTACTGCCTATAAGAAACACACTAGCAAAGCCATACATAGATTGAAAGTGAAAGGATAAAAAATGATATTTCAGTGAGAAAGAATGTGGAATAGCTATATCCGTATGTAAAAAAGCATATTGAAAGTCAACATATCTCAGAGGAAACAGAGAGGGGTACTATATATTCGTGAACTGAGTACTACACCAGAAAGACAATTGCAAATATACAAGCATTGCAACTTGCTGTACCCAATTTTATAAAATAAACATTACTGGGAATAAAGGGAGAGATAAGCACCAACACAATAATAATGGAGGACTTTACAATTCCACTCCCACCAGTAGATAGGTTACGTGGACAAAAAAAACATTCTGACTTAACTACAATCTAGATTAAATGGATTTAACAAACATCCATAAAATATTTCATCCAACATTGCAAAATTCAGATTATTTTTATTTAACTTATTCAAAGTATATTATATTTTAGGCTATAGAATTTTAAAATTTTTTAAAATTCAGATTATTTTTATTTAACTTATTCAAAGTATATTATATTTTAGGCTATAGAAACAAGTCTTAACAAGGGCAAGATCTAATGTCAACACTTCTTAAATTCTTCTATAAAATAGAAAGGGAAGGAACACTATCAAACTCATCCTATGAAGGCAATACTATCCAAACCAGATGAAAACACAACAAAAGGAGGAAAACTAAAGACTAATTTCTTTGATGAACACAGATGAGAATTTATCAACAAAATTCAAGATCACATTAAGAATGTTATATATCATATCCAAGTTAGTTTCATCCCAGGATTTCATGTTGGTTCAAAATATACAAACCAATAAATGTAATTTACTATATAAATAAACTTCAGGATAGAAATCACATGACCATCTTGACTGACACAGAAAAGGTATTTGGCATAATTAGACATGCCTGCATTATGAAAGCTAGGGAGAAATTATGAATAGACAGGGCATTTTGAAAAATAATAAAGGCTGTATATACACACATAGAGCCAACAGTATTCTGTCAAAAAACTGGACATATTTCCTCTAAGGTTTGGGACAAATCAGGGTGTCTGCTGTCTCCACTTTTATTCATTGTAGTAGATGAAATTTTAGCCAGATAAATACAACTAGAAAAAGATATAAAAGCAACAAATATAGGAAAGGAAGAGAAAATTTTCCCTGTTTTCAGATAACATGATTCTATATTTAAGGGACCCTGACAGACTCTACCAGGAAATGCTAAGATTTAATAACCACATTCAGCAAAGTTGTAGGATACTAAATCAGTGCACAAAGATGAACAGTTTTCATATATGCTAGAAATGAGCTTGCAAAAACAGTAGAAACAACATTCCCTTCACAATAGCTCTCAAAAAGTCCCTAGCCACATTTTCACTGCAGAGATATTTGCTCAGCCATGTTTATAGCTGCTCAATTCACAATCACTAAAAGCTGGAATCAACCCAGATGCCCACCATTTGATGAATGGATAATGAAGATGAAATTCTACTCAGCAGTAAGGAAAAATGATATAATGAAATTTATAGGAAAATGGATGGACTTGAAAAGATCATAATAAGTGAACTCATACAAGCACAGAGAAGTAAATGCCACATGATTTCCCTCATCTGTGGTTCCTAAACTGGAACAGCATGAATTGATAGCATACATGACATGTAATATGTAAATATGTAATAATCAAACTGTTAAAAATGAATGATACAGAATAATGTCTGGAGTAGCCAGAGAGAAAAGATCCCTTTATGTGGATCAGAACATAAATAAGGAAAATTGAAAATTACTTACTCCTCACTAGAAACAATAGAAACCACAAATATGGAGTAGCATCTTTAAAGTGTTACAGAAAAACAACTGTCAGCCTAGAATTCTCTATTTAGCCAACTCATATTTTCAAAAACAGAGGAGAAGTAGACATTTTTCAATAGTTAGACTTGAAAGAGTTGTCACCACAAGAGATGCCATAGGGAGATTTTTAGGCTGAAGGGAGTAAGGGCACACTAGAAATCCGGACCTTTAAGAAGGAAGGTTCTCTATGTCTTGTAAGTTTCCTGGGATAGCCAAGTATGGCAAGGGGCTGGAAGTATTTGTGGTAGCTTCTCCAGAGGTGAGCCTACAGAAAATGTCTGCATTCATTTTTTGAGCTTCCTGACTGACTCCCAATGAATTCATTTGCAGTTGTTTATAACAAAGTACTGAAATGAGTGTCTAATATGAGACTGAAAAAGAGAACAGTCATTATGAGGACTGAAATAGGCAATGCATCCAAGGTACTCACTATAGTGCCTGTTGTATGTTCAATGCCAAGTTTATATTGACACATCATCACTATCACTTACACACAAACACTTTGTAAGTATCTATTATGTGCTGGACATTGTTACAGTGTTTGTATTCAACTATAAACCAAACCAAGATCTTTGCTTTTGTGAAGCTTATGTACATAAACAATGAACAGTAAATATTATATGCAAGTAAATTATTGAGTACATTTGGATGTGCTTGTTATGGTACAAGAGAAAGTGGAGCAAGGTATGATGGATCAGAAATGCCAAAGGCTCATAGTGTATGGCAACTTTGGTGTGGTTAAGGCAGGTTTCATTGAGAGTACATTTGAGCAGACTTTATAGAAATGCATGCTTGATCATGCAGATATATGTGGAGGAGTATTCAGGTCAGAGAAAATAGTTGATTCTTTAAGACAGGAATGGTGAAGTGAGGTGCTATGGAATAAGTTTTATGGTTTGAATATTGTGTCCTTCGAATATATAAATTCAAAATAATCCCCAGTGGAATAGTGTTAAGAAGTGGGAGCTTTGGAGGTGTACATCATGAGGTTCTGCCTGCGCTCGTGGATAGGACTGGGTCACTACAAGAGGCCTGAGTGAGCTTAGTAGCTTCCTGTGTTTTTCCAATGGGAGGAACCATCCATGAGGAACAGGCCTTCAACAGACTTTGAATCTGTTGATCCCTTGATTCTGGAAGTCTCACTTTCCTGAACTATGAGCAGTACACTTCAAGTGTTCATGAATTACTCAGCCTAAGACAGGGTGTTATAGCAGCAGGTGTGGTTGAGGTCCAGTGGTAGAAATAAGGTCGTTGTTACTGCACACCTCTGTACCATGTTCCCAGGCATTGTACATAGGATAGTCTTTGAAGTTTGTATCCTGGGCCCACTGAAGGAACATTTTTCTTTTTTAGTACCCTGAAGATCATTGGATAAGGTCTGTATTTTTGTTTATTTTGTAGCCTTAAGTACATATTACTTCGGAAGCAAATGCTACTGCTGAATACACATGTTTATACACATGCTCCTGCTTCAGGCCTCCAACTCATGTTGTGCATTTAGATAAGGCAACATCTACTTAGTCTGTCTCCTTGCTCCATAGTGTGTCTAAACTAAGCTGGGTGGCTTAAGAACCTTTTGCATCCTTGTTCACTGACACTTTCCTGAAGTCTGTCATGGTGCCCACCATAAGATCATGGTGCCCACCATAAGAAAGTACCTTATAAAACTGTATGGAATCAATGACTGAAGTCATAACTTCCCAGCCAAAGGAATATACATATATGTATGTACACACACACATGCATGCGCATGCACACACACACACACACACACACACACACACACACACACACACAAAGTTAATTTACAAAGCTAAATTCATGTTCTATTAATTGAAAATGCAACATTAGCAGGTTCATGTCCCCATTTCACTCAGGTCCCAGGCAGTTACTACTTCCATGACTATAAACACACCTTTTTAACAACCCTCTTCAGTATGACAACATGTGGATAGCAGCTATGAAGACCTGCCCCCACCTTGTATTACTGATGACCAAGGTATTAAAATACAAGTGGTATATATGAAGTAGTCACTTTTCCTTACTAGGACAGAGTTGTGCTTATTACCACACAAAATACACCTTTGCCCTGGGAAATGGTATTGGTGCCTAGAGTCCACCAACCTAATTCCTTTGTACATTGCTTGTAATTTCCAAGATGTCATATTTATCAACACTGGATATTACATTGGAAGTTGTATTTTTTCATTTGTAATACATTTCTTGAGAACACTATCATAAATCTCAAATTTGTACATCTAAAACATGTTAGAAATAAGGTGTATGCAATTCACATTCAACTAAGTGTATAGTATGGAGGCAGTGAGTTAGTCAATGGCTCACTGGAAAGTTTTGGAGGGTAATTCACTCATGACATCCTAGTCTACTTTAAAGGCACTGCCATGATTTAACCTTGTCCAGAGTAAATAATTACTCTTTCTGTCACTGCTTAAGACTGCTTGTTAGGCACAAAGTCTGTGGGCACTTAAACATTGTGAATTATTTATTGCTGGAGACTAGCATGAAGAGAATAATTTTTAAGCCCCAAAATGGAGAAGGAGGGTATCTCTACTTTGCAGATACTACTGCCAACACATGGAAAACAGAAAGGTTCAGCTATGGAGAGTGGGGAAGTACTGACCAGAAAATAATTACATTTCTGTATCAAAGAATTAATTAATGAGTCGATCTGGGTGGTGGTTTCCAATGTTTCAGTCCAAAGTCAGGTGTATGGGAGTTTGGGCTTGAGGTGGGGCAGAATGTAATTGCTTGTGGATGTGGCAGAGGGCGCTCCCCTCATGACAGCCAGGAAACAGAAGGAAAGGCAATGGCCAGGGACATGGCATGGCTTTTCAGGACAGGTTCCCAGTGCTCTCTTTCTCTAGCTGGGCCTCACCTCTTAATTTCTACTACTCTCTTATAATAACATAACATTATGAACACACCAAGGGATTAATCCCTTGACTAGAGAAATGCCTTTTGATTCCATCACCTCCCAGTGATTAGATCTGCCAGTTAGGTAGCAAGATCCCTTCTTGGGGGACATTGTATCTATACCATAACAAGTGTCTAACAGCAATCTCAGTACTTCCAATGCAGAAAAAGAAACGTGTATGTGTGTGTGTGTCAAGCGCATAATTCCCAAGCACAAATTGTTGAGCCCAAACCATTTTACTGTGACCTAAGCAGTGAGGCCTAACTATCCTGAACCATGGACCTACTTCTAAAATAAGAGAAGGCTCTGTAATCTTTAGCCCCACATTGGCACAATGGGCACACCAGGGCCTTTTGCATTGCAAATGAGCTCCAGATACATGTGTAGCCCCACATCGGCTACCTGGAACAGAGAAGTGGTTTTCCAAAGGAAAAGATGCTACATAGAGTTGAAAATGGAGGATTTTCTCTCCAGTTATTTAAAATAAATCTTTGTGCAATGCAAGCTCCTTACATATTCTAAAATCACAAAATGTGGAATTAGAGGCACTGAAAAATTTGTTTCAACATTCCACAAAAGAACATTAAAAAACATAGTCACACTGTCAGTTTGAGCTACACATAAACCTGTCTGTTAGTTAGGTCTTAGAGAAGCAAAGGAAAAAATAATAAAAAATTTTTAGATAAGTAAAAGTTGTATGAGAGCCTGGACTTTGGGATTTTCTGCCAGTTATTAGCTAGACCTGTTCTTTCTATGCCTCAATTTTATCACATGAAATGAAGAAATTATTAGTACTCATGGCATTGAGGTATTGTGTTCAAGTAATAAATGGGTAAAATGGGTACATGTATGAAACTCTTAGTAAGAATTCTTGTTAATCCTCATTTACCTCTATGTCCTCAATTTTTAAAACTATATATTTATTCATTTGCAAGGGGGGAGGAGAGAGAGAGAGAGAGAGAGAGAGAGAGAGAGAGAGAGGGAGAGAGAGAGGGAGAGAGATTGAGAATGGGCACACCAGGGCCTTTTGCATTGCAAATGAACTCCATATACATGTGCTACTTTGTTCATCTGGCTCTTCGTGGGTACCAGGGAATTGAACCCAGGTCATCAGGCTTTGCAAGAAAGCACCTTAACCACTGAGCCATCTATGCACTCAATTCCTAAAATAATGCCTGCAAAATAGGAGACACTAAGTGAATATTTGATGAAGACAGTACTTCTTATTATAGCTATTAGATTGTTCTACCTACTCTCTTACACAGGAAGAAATCTTACCCAGTTATTTAAAAAAGCATGTCCTTGGGAAGGGGATATGATGGAGAATGGAATTTCAAAGGGGAAATTGCGGGGGGGGGGCGAGGGAGGGTATTACCATGGGATATTTTTTATAATCATGGAAAATGTTAATAAAAATTGAGAAAAAAATAAAAATAAAAAAGCATGTCCAGCATCTTGTCTTTACACATGATGAGGACATGTCAAATGAAAATTAAAGCAAGTAGAATACATTTGTAAAATACTTTTTATTCAGCTTTACAAATAAATTCTACTTGGACAATTAAATAATTTCTTAGATATTAGATTATCAGCAAAGATGGAAAAAAAAGTTAGCTAGCCAGCCATGATTTTGTGTGTGTGTGTATGACCCCAGCTACTTTGGAAGCTGAGCTGAGATGATTGTTAAATCTGAGGCTTGCCTCAACAATTTAGCAAGTCCCTGTGTATTTGAATGTAAAATGTTCCCCATAGACTCATGTACTTGAGTACTTCATCCCCAGTTGGTGGCGCTGTTTCTTAAAGCTGTGAAGACTTTAGGAGGAAGAGATTCACTGGAGGAAGCGGGGTGGAAAAGGGGAAGGTTGAGGTGTTCCAGCTTTCTGTACTCCCTGCTCATGTAATGCTAGTTTCCTGCTCTTGCCATGATTTCTTCTCCATGATGAAATCTACCCCCTGGAACTGTAAAATGAAATAAATTCTTTCCTTCCCTAAAAGTAACAAGAGTCAGTAAAACTATTTAGAAAATTATCAGAGAGGCCGGTATTGAAAGAAGGGCCTTGAGATAATGAAAGCATGAGCATCTGTGTGGTTGGACAGAAGTCCTCCGTCTACACTGCCAGGTAAGACCCTGATCACTTAATCTTGTTGGGAACTGTGAAATCCCTGCCTTCCTACAACCTCTGTTTTAACAACAAGCTTGAAAAGAAAAAAAAAAATTGTAGTTGAAACAACTTACATTACTTGAGCAGCTACTGTTGTTTCAAAACCTTTAAGTACTTTAAAAGTGTTCTCCTTCTACTGTGTTTGCATCTGCCACTCTCCTTCCATTTATCTGCACATGTACACTGTATGGATGCTCCCCACAGACTTCTTCCCACTTTCTTGACCTTATTCTTACCCTGGCCTGCATTATCCCATCTATGCTTTTTTTTATATTTTAATTAATTTATTTGAGATAGATAGAAAGAGGCAGACACAAGGAGAGTGGGTATGGGCATGCCATGGCCTCCTGCCACTGCAAATGAAACTCCAGACAGTTAGGCTTTCAGGCTTTATAAACCAAGTCCCTTCAACCATTGAGACATCTCTTCAGCCCCTGTCTATGTTTTGAATGATCCTCTTTCCTGCTAACTTTCAGATCCATAGTTTCAGTTATTTCTCTCATTAATAACTTTCAACTGCCTGCCAGTAGGACATGTGGATACTTTTGGTAATCCTCCTTTTATGTTTGTATCCTGGCCTATGCAACACTTCACCTTGCCTGCTATCTTTTAAATAATTTCCCCAAATGTCTCTTTACTGTACCTTATGTTGCCAAGCCTATTTATTGTGTCTCTGGCTATTCTACTTATCTCATCAATTCCCACTTCAACTTTTGTAATTTATAGCTTGTTCACAGCCCAATGGAAAGCTTTCTATACTTCATTCATTGATTCAGCAAAGCTTTATTAAATGACTGTTTTGTCTCAGATACTATTTAAAGCACTCAAGATATAACTATGAACAAAGCAAAATATCATTCAAGAGCTTATGTGAATCCTGGCATGTGCACTCTTGCATGCACACATACATATGCAAATAAATAAATTAATTAAAAACAGAAGCTTACCAGACCAGACCAAAACTTAGAGAAGTATCAATTTATGGGCATAAAAATAAATATATAGAGCACAGTTTGATAGGCACATATCCATTTAGCAAAACAAAATAATAGCTTTCTTTCTAGGGCCTATAACCTCACGAGTGACAGATTTTTGGCTAGGTTTATAGTACCATTGTTTTAATCCTTGACATTTCTTTCCTCAGAATAATTTTAGGTCCTATTTATGTCTTAAAATTTTGTTGGTGGGCTGGAGAGATGGCTCAGCGGTTAAGCGCTTGCCTGTGAAGCCTAAGGACCCCGGTTCAAGGCTTGATTCCCCAGGACCCACATTAGCCAGATGCACAAGGGGGCGCACGTGTCTGGAGTTCATTTGCAGTGGCTGGAGGCCCTGACGCGCCCATTCTCTCTGTCTCTCTCTATCTGCCTCTTTCTCTCTCTTTGTCACTCTTAAATAAATAAAAATGAACAAAAAAAATTTAAAAAAATTTTGTTGGTATATTTTATATTGCTAGTTAAATTGTTAGATGCAAATGCATTGCATTTTGATCAGAGATTGGCTTCTACAATTTCTACTTTTCAAAATTTACCAAAATGTTCCCTTAGTGTACTATTTATTGAATTTGATCATTGTCCATGAATTTTAGTAAGGAATTATACTGCTTTATTTCAGAGTAAAAACACTTTATATATTCACATGGAAAAAGATTTAGGCAATAATTTGGTGGGAAATAGCAAGGAAAAGGCAAGTAAATGTCATAGTATGTTAGAAAATGAACAACATGGGTTGGAGAGATGGTTAAGTGGTTAAAGGCACTTGTGTATATTATCTTCCAGCCCTAGAGTTCAGTTGCTGAACATTCATGTAAAGCCAGATGCACAATGTGGCACATGTGTCTGGAATTCATTTGCAATAGCAAGAGGCCCTGATGCATTCATACTTTCTACTAGTTACAAATGTATAAATATTAAGATCTTAGAAAAAGAAAATAATATAAAGAGAAATACACCAGGGCAATGAATGATAGTGACAAGGGTTGTTTTATTCATGCTCACTGGAAACTTCATTGGAAGGCGTGTTTTATGTAGAGACTGATAAGAAGTGAAGAAATAAACTGTGCATACATTTGGGGCAACAGCAAAGGTGGGGTGGACTTGGTACTCATTACTCAGCTATAGTTCCAAGGTGAGTGGGCTAAATTGGCTGGAGTGGAATGAAGGAGGGGTAAAAGGAAAAGGGCTTGCACCTTGGACATTAGAGAGTTCACTATTTTATCAAGTAATCACACAACATCAGACCTTATTATATGTGTTATATAAATAGAAATGCATTCAATTCTCATGGGTATGGTAGCTAATAATAACACCAAGCCCATTTTTTAAATATATTATTTATTGATGAGAGAGAGAGAGAGAGAGAGAGAGAGGCAGACAAAGAGAGAATGGGCATGCATGTCAGGACCTCCAGCCAGTGCAAATGAACTCCAGACGCTTACACCACCTTGTGCATTTGGCTTATTTCGGTACTGGGGAACTAAATTTTCTTGTAAACAACACATGTTGGTACCATCCTTTCCCTTATCCCTGCTCCTTTTCTAAAGAGTCCTCCCTCTTTGGGGATGCAGGTCAACCCCATGGAGGTTGAGGGTCATGCATTATGCCAGGGGATGAGGGGCGGGAGGCAATGTCCCAACTTGTGACTCTAACAATCTTTCAGTCCCCTCTTCCGCAAAATTCCCTGTGCCATGCTGGGAGCATTTTAAGCCTACTTCAGTGACGAACACATTGGAGCCTCTGGATCTCTGGTTTTGTAGGTGTGCATGTCCTCCTTATCTTTCTCCAGCACCCTTGTGCTGATATCAGATTCATTTAAAAAGCAGCACTTTTGCTCATTTCCCCAGTTCCTCTGTGGTTTCAGCTGGGGCCTTGGTGGTATGCACTGGGTCATTTATCTCCACAGGTCCAGCTCCCATCTGAAAAAGAGAAGCAGATTCTCCAATGGAGAATGAAGTCAGCACACATTAAATGAAAAAACCATTATTAATTTAGAGAGAATTAAAAGGGTTTAAACCCTTTTATAGTCTAAGGTTAGTGGGAGCTTGACAATGGAAAGCAGAATCATTATCTGGTTATGGTTCTGACTTGTTTCCCAGTTCTAGATATGGTTTCCTTTCCAGTGAATGGATCTGTTAGCCAATCTAAGAGCAGTTGGTTACTCACCATGGCTGTGTGCACTTGCGTGAGCATCACATCAGGTTGTTTGCCTCTGAGACACTTAGACTTTGAGTTGCTTGGACAAATGTTGGCCCTTTCACCTGGTAGCTCATTTTAGCCTTCCAGCACTAGATGGCCTAACTGAGACTGGCTGTCTTCCAGATTCCAACCAGGTATCTCCATGGTCTGTGCCAACAGCGTTTGGTGTATTCAGCATTAGGGTCTTACCGTTAACCTCTGGTGAGTAATCAAGTGCTCTGACTGAAGTCTGTCTTATTTGTTTTGGGAGATCTAGTAGGTCTCTCTGATCAACAGCTCATTGTGGATGTAGACCACATCCTGGTACATGGAATTACAGGCCAGTGACAAGGGAAAAGATAAAGAAAACACCAGAGAAGAAAGAGAAAGAGGAGAAATTTCAGGTTAGGTTTTGTATCACTCTCTCCAGGTCCCTTTGATTCAGGTGCTCCTTCTAATGTCCTCTTGAGGGTTACACAGTTCAGTCTGACTTCCAAGACACTGGATTCTATGGTATCAGTTCAGTTTGGGTTCAGTTTTGTGTCCTCCCCACCATTTCCCTTCCCCAAAGCCCCAACCTCCCTATTGTTCAAGACTTGAGATGCTATTCACTTATGTCAGCAACTTGGGCTGATCCAGGTTAGGAACTGCAGATGAGTGAATGAGATCATGTGACAGTTGATTTTCTATGATTCTGTGAGTTCTCTCAGAATGATGTGTTCCAAGTTCATCCATTTTTCCACAAATTTCAATGTGTCTTTTTTTTTAATGTGGAGTAGAATTCCATCATGTAGTTATGCCATATCTTAGTTATCCATTCATCCAATGATGGGCACCTGGGTTGATTCCAGTTTTTAGCTGTAATGAATTGAGTAGCTATACACATGGTTGAGCAAATATCTCTGAACTGAGATGTGGAGCTTTTAGGGTAAATGCCCAGTAAGGGAACACAGGGTCTGTTAGTAACTATATTTATCCTTTTCAGGAATCTCCATATTGATTTCCACAGTGATGATACCAGCTTACATTCCCACCAACAGTAAATGAGTGTTCCTATTTCTCCACAGTCTCACCAACATTTGTTTTCATTTGATTTTTTAATGTTGCTATACTTACTGTGGTGAGGTATAACCTAATAGTTGTTTTAATTATAATTTCCCTAATGGTAAGGGATGTTGAACATTTTTTTAAAGTGTGTGTTAGCCATTTGTACTTCTTCCCCTCAGAATTCCCTAAGTTTTCTCTGCCACACTTTTGGAGTGGGTTGTTTGATTTTTTTTATTGTTTAGTTCATTCGGTTCTTTGTAGATTCTAGATATTAAGTTTTTTGTCGGTGGGATAGCTGGAAAAGATGTTTTCCCATTCATTGGGTAATCTATTGACTCTGCTTGTGGTATATTTGTTTGTGCAGAAGCTTTTCAGCTTCATGGGATACCATTGGTTGAGTGCTTGTTTAATTTCCTTGGCTACTGGGGTTTTGTTAGGAAGTCTTTTCCTAGTCCTATATCTTGGAGAGTGCTTCCTACTCCCCCCCCCCCCCCCCAGTAGTTAAAGAGTTCCAGGTCTTATATTGAAGTCTTTAATCCATTTGAACTTGATTTTTGTGTATGGTGACATTAGTGGGTCTAGTTTCATTTTCTGTATATGGTCATCCAATTTGTTCAGGACCATTTGTTGAAGATGGCCTTCAGTTTGGTTCCCTTGGTCTACGCTTCTGTTTTTATGCCAGTACAATGCTGTTTTTGTTACTATGGCTTTGTAATATAGCTTTAGATCAGGTATGGTGATACCACCAGAGATGTTTGTTTTGCTGAGGATATGTTTGGATAATTGAGGCCTTCTTCCCTTCCATATAAATTTTGAGATCATTTTTGCAATCTCTGTGAAGAATGATGCTGGTAATTTTATTGGTATTGCATTAAATCTGCATATTGTTTTAGTTAGAATTGTCATTTTCACAATATTAATTCTACCTATCCACGAGCATGGGAGGTCCCTTCATTTTCTCAAGTCCTCCTCTATTTCTTTCTTGAGTGTTTTTATGTTTTTATTATAAAGTTCATTTACATCCCTTGTTAGTGTTATTATAAGGTATTTAATTTTTTTGCTGCTATTGAAAATGGGACAGCCTCACTGATTTCTTTCTCTGTATTTTTGTCCTTTGCATGTAGAAAAGCTACTGATTTATGTGCATTGATTTGGTATCCTGCCACTTAGCTGAAGGAATTTATCAGCTTTATAAATTTTGAGATGGAGATTTTCAGGTCACTTATATACAGGATCATATAATCTGCAAATAGATCTAACTTGACTTTTTTCCTTTCCAGTTTGAATCCTTTTTATTTCTTTCTCCTGTCTTATTGGGCTAGTACTTCTAGTACTATGTTGAATAGCAGTAGCGAGAGTGGGCACCCTGCCTTGTTCCTGATCTCAATGGAAACTCTTTGAGTTTTTCCCCATTAAGTATTACATGGGCTTTAGGAGCTTTATATATAGCCTTTATTGTCTTGAGATATAAATCCTTTATGCCTATTCTTTCCAGTGTTTAGATCATGAAGTGGTGTTGTATTTTGTCAAAGGCTTTCTCTGCATCAATTTAGATGATCATGTGGTTCTTATGGTTCAGTTTATTTATGTGGTGTATTATGTTGACTGATTTCTGTATGTTAAAACATCCCTGCATCCCTGGGATGAAGCCTACTTGATCAAGGTGGATATTGCTTTTTTAAAAATTTATTTATTTGAAAGTGACAGACAGAGAAAGAGGTAGAGAGAGAGAGAGAGAGAGAGAGAGAGAGAGAGAGAGAGAGAGAGAGAGAGGGCGGGCTCACCAGGGCCTCTAGCCACTGCAGATGAACTCCAGATGAGTGCATCCCCTTGTGCATCTGGCTAACATGGGTCCTAGGGAATCGAGCCTTGAACCAGGGTCCTTAGGCTTCACAGGCAAGCACTTAACTGCTAAGCCATCTCTCCAGATACTGCTTTTGATGTGTCATTGAATTCAGTTTGCAAGGATTTTGTTCAAGATTTTTGCATCTAAGTTCATTAGGGGTTTAGGCCTATAATTTTCTTTCCTTGTTGCATCTCTGTCTAGTTTTGGTATTAGGGTGGTGCTAGCTTTATAAAATGAGTCAGGGCAGATTCCCTGGTCTTTGATTATGTGGAATACTTTGAGAAAAATAAGAATCAGTTCTTCTATGAAGGTTTGATAGAATTCAGCTGAAAAGCCATCTGGTCCTGGGCTTTTCTTTTTGGGAAAATTTCTTATTACCTTTTCAATCTCCATAGATGTGATAGGTTTTTTTTTAGAAGATTAATCTGCTCAGAGTTTAATTTTGGTAGGTGGTATGTGTCTAAGAATTCATCCATTTCTTCCAGATTATTTATTTTAATTTTTTGGAGTAGAAATTTTGGAAGTATGTCCATATGATTCTTCCAATTTCATTGATGTTTATTGTGATCACTCCTTTTTCATTTCTGATTTTATTTGAGACTTAACTTTTTATCTTGATTAGTTAGGCCAGGAGTTTTCAATCTTGTTTATTTTGTCAAAGAACCAGCTCTTTGTTTCATTGATTTTTAAAATTGTTTTCTTAATGTCCAATTCATTAAGTTCTGCTCTGATCTTGATTATTTCTTTCCATCTGGAGCTCTTTGGGTTGGATTCTTTCTGTTTGTTTTTTTTTTTTCCCCAGTGCCTTTAGGTGGACCATCAAGTTATTGATTTGTGATCTCTCTGTCTTTGCAATGAAGGTATTTAAGGCTATGAGTTTTCCCCTTATGACTGTCTTCATTGAGTTCCATAAGTTTTGGTAGTTTGTGTTTTCATTATCATTCAGGATTAGGAATTTTACAGTTTCTTTTTAGGTTTATTCCATGACCCATTAATTGTTTAAAAGTGTGTTGTTTAGTATTCAGGAAGTGGTGGAGTTCTTAATGTGTCTCTTGTTGTTAATTTATAGATTTAAAGCATTGTGATCTGACATGATGTAGGAAGTTACTTCAGTTTTCCTGACTTTATGGAGGCATGTTTTATGGCCTAATATATGGTCAATTTTGGAGAAGATTCTGTGAGCTGCTTCAAAGAATGTGTATTCTGTAGAGTTGGGGTGGAAAGTTTTGTAGATATCTGTTATATCTGGTTGATCTATGATGTTGTTGAGTTCTATTATTTCCTTGTTGATTTTCTGCTTTGATGATATGTCTACTGATGAGAGTGGAGTATTTTTATTTATTTATTTTATTTTATTTATTTATTTATTTTTTAAATTTAATTTATTAGTTTTCATTTCAGTGAATACAGGCAGTTTAATACCATTATTTAGGCTCATCTGTGATCTACCCCCTCCCATTAGACCCTCCTTGTTAATGAAAATGGGTCGTGCATTGTGGAGTTAGCCCCCAGTTATTAGTATGATAAATGTCTCTGCAAATCATGACCCAACATGTAACTCTGACATTCTTTCCGCCCCCTCTTCCGCAAGATTTCCCTGAGCCATGTTGGGTTCATTTTTGGTCTGCTTCAGTGCTGAGGTGTTGGGGGCCTCTGAGGCTTTGGCTCTCTGATTTGGTAGGAGTTGATTTTTCTCTGCGTTGATCTCCTTCCCCTTTGTGCTGGTATCCGGTTCACAGGAAAACATCACCCTTGCTTATTTTGCCAGTTGTCCTTAGTTTCAGTTGGGCCCCTTTTGAGGTATGTTGGGGCAGCTCTCTTCTTAGGATCTGCATCCATCTGGAAAAGAGAAGCAGATTCTCCAACGGAGAGCAAGTTAGCACCCGGAAAATTGAGATAACACTTACTTTTTTGATAGACAGTTTGATAGGTGTAGGCCCTCTTATACCCCGTGATTGATGGTAGCTTGATATTGTAGAGTGGGCTTGTGTTTGGGTATGGTTCTGACTTGTTTCCCAGCTCCAGCTAAGGGTCTAGTACCACTGAGTGGATCAGTTAGCCAAATCAAGAGCAATTGATTCCTCACCATGGCTGTGTACCACTATTGCACTTGTGTGGGCATCACATCCGGTTATTTGTTGCTAATTAGGTTAAACAATGTGTTGCTTGGACAGATCTTGGTCATTTCCCCCAGTTGCCTATGTAGCACCTTCTGGCACTAGACACGCTGACTGTCTGGGGACTGACTCTCTCCTGGCTTCCAGCCATGTCATTCCTTTTTACGCATCAGCTGTGTATGGAGTCTTCAGCAATAGGGTCTTATCGCTGGCCTTTGGTGGGTCATCAAGTACTCTGATAGAAGTCTGTTATTGTTTTGGGAAACCTTGTAGGTTTCTCTGATCAAAAGCTCATTGTGGATGGTAGGCCCAAGCTGGAAGTGGGGGTTACAGGTCAGTGTCCACTAAGAAATTGAGGAAAAAGATAACTAATATACAAGAGTTAGAGAGGAGAGAGATAGAGGGGAGAGGAGGAGAGGGAGGGAGGGAAGATGTAGGAGATTTAGGTCAGTCTTGATCCTACCCTCTCCAGTGTCTTGTGGTTCAGGTGTTTCCTGTAAGGGTCTAGTGAAGGTTCAGCCATTTGTTCTGTCTTTTAGGAAGTAGTATTTTATGGGCGGAGAGTGGAGTATTAAAGTGTCCAACTATGATGGTGTTGGTGTTTATTTTTGTTTTATTGTCCAGTAGATTTTGTTTTATAATCTCTTGTGCCCCTGTGTTTGGCATGTATATATATATATATATATATATATATATATATATATATATATATATATGATTATATATGATATATATGATTATATATGATATATATATATATATATATATATATATATATATATATATATATATATATATATATATATATATGAATGATTGAATGATTGTGATGTGCTCATGTTGGATCATTCCCTTGATGAGTAAGAAGTGGACTTCTTTGTCATTTTTGGTTACTTTTGGCTTGAATTATATTTTATCCAGTGTTAATTTAGCAATACCTACTTGCTTTTTATTTCTGTTTGCTTGGAATATCATTTTCCAACCTTTCAACCTTTCATATCTTTAATGGTGAGGTGTGTTTCTTGAAAACCGCAGATAGAAGGGTCCAATTTTTTTGATCTATCCTGTTAACCTGTGTCTCCTGATGGGTGAGTTAAGACCATTAATATTTAAGGTTATTACTGTGAGGTTTGAATTAATCCCTGTTATGATGAGGTGCTTCATGGGGTTGGGTGATTACTTGTGTTATGTACTGTTTTGAGCCTGGTTTATTTTGGTTATTGTGATCTTCCTCTTGTTGGCTCTTGAGATTGGTTATTTGACTATTCTGTTTGGAGTATTACCTCAAGTATTCTCTGTAGGTTTGGCTTTGTGTTCATATAATTATAGAATTGACTTTTTTCATGGAAAGTTTTTCTTTCACCATCTGTTATGAGGGATACTTTTGCTGGGTAAAGTAGCATCGGTTGAAAGCCATAGTTTTTCAGACTTTGAAGTGTTCCATTCCAGGCCCTTCTGGTTTTCAGTGTTCCATTTAGAAATCTGAGAAATCTGTGGTTGCCTTTGTATGTTGTGAGTTGTTTCTCTCTTGTTGCTTTTAACACTTTCTCTTTGTTTTCAGTTTTAACTGTGATGTGCCTTGGAGAGTTTCTTCTTTGTTCCTGTCTGGTTGGTGTTCTGTGGGCTTCTTGTATCTGGATGGGCCTCTCTTTTGAGAGATTCAGAAAATTTTCTTCAGTAATTTTGTAGACTATGTTGTCTGTGCCTCTGGCCTGGATTTCCTTTCCTTCTGGTATACCCCTGATCTTGATGTTTTGTTGTTTTAGTGTATCCCACAGTTCAATTCATCTCCATCTTTGTATTGGTGAATTGAGTCTGTTTACATTTAAATTTATTATTGAGATGGATTTTTCTTTGATTTTTTTCAGCAAAGCTCTAGTTGGCTGGATTGTTAGTTGTGGATGTATTTTGCCTAACTGTGTTAAATATTGAATATGTTCTCTTTACCTCTGGTCTGGATTTCCTCTCCCACTGGCATATCCATGATCTAGATGTTTGGTTGTTCTATGGTGTCCCACAGTTCTGTCATATTCTGTTCACTTTATTTTTTGAACTTAGCCAAGTTTTTGACCTCCTGATCAATTTCTTCTGTCTTATCTTCCAAGTCTGAGGTTCTGTCTTCTACATGCGTAACTCTGTTGGTGAGTGATTCTAGAGAGGTTTTCATAATTTCTATTTGATTATTGTTTTCTGCTGTGTGATTTTGCATCATATTCATCTCTTTTTTGAGTTATGATTTCAATTTGAGTTCTGATTTTCTTGATGTTTCCGGTCATTCATTTTTGCATTTGATCAAATCTTCATTAATCTTAATCAACCAATTGTTGAGGTCCTCCACTTCTTGACTAATCTTAAATTTATTAATATCTCTTTGGAGGTTTTTAACATTTTCTTCAATCAAGTTAAGCCTAATGTCAACAGCTGAATATTCTAGGAGATGATTCTATTCAATTTCATTGATATGATGGTTGGTTCTTTGATAGTTTGCTTCAAGTTCAGTGATTTTTTTTTTTTTAATCACAGTCTCATTAGGTATTTTGTTTTCAATTTGGTGATGAATTTCTGTTGATTTCTCTATAGTTACATTGGAGGCTTCTGTAATAAGACCAGCCATCCTTGGTTGAGAGCTCTCAGTTTTCTGACTTTTGTTGGCTTTTTTGTGTTGTTTTCTACCCATTTTAGGAAGACATTTTATTGAGGAAGAAGCAAGTTTTTGTCCTTTGACCTGTTCACCCTCTGACTGTGGTGAACAGGGATGTTGATACTTGGTGGTCAGTCAGGATACCACAGCTCACACAGGGACCAGGCCTCCCCTAGCAAGGTTCAATGGGGCCTACTAGTCAGGGGAATGGAAGGATGAATGGAATAGGGATTTAGCCTACTTAGTGCTGTGCCCTCTGGACACAGACCAGTTCAGGCAACCCAGACTGGAGAAGTAGTAGAAGCCCAGATACCGGGGTCTGGCCTACTCACTCTAGACCACTGCACCCATCCACACATTTTCTGGGCAAGGAACCCAGACCCTGGAGCTGGGAAGAGCCAAAAAGTGGGTGTGGCCTACTCACTCCAGACAGCTGTGCCCACCCACACTCTGTGCAAGGAACTCAGACCCAAGAGCTGTGAGGAGCTTGGAAATGGGTCATGCCCATTTTTATGGGTAAGTGATGGGAAGACCTCACCCAAAACTGCCTAATCTATGCTCTTATCCATTGATTCATGCTACTGTAGGAGTTTTGCCACAAAAATAGTGTGACATGACTCCTCTGGGGCTGGGGAGATAGCTTAATGGTTAAGGAACTTGCCTGCAAAGCCAAAGGACTCACATAAGCTAGATGCACAAGGTCACAAGGTGGTGCATGTGTCTGGAGTTTGAAGTGTCTGGAAGCCCTGGTGTGCTTATTCTCTCTCCCTCTTCCTGTCTGCTTCTCTCTCTCTCTCTCTCTCAAATAAATAAATAAAAATTAAAAAAATTAAAGTCCTTAAAGTTGCTCTGCATCACAATAGATTACTGGGTACAAAGGTATGAGAAGGAAGCTTTAGGGCACTACTTGGGTTATTTGGTGTCTTGGACTAGGGAGACAGTAGAAGATGATAGCTTGAGAAGAAAATCTGCAACTCAATTGGAGGGAAATCTAATTATATTTTGTAATCATGGCAGGGAACTATGATTGGATTTTTTGTCACTTTTGTGCTCAGAGTGCAAGAGAAAGGGAAACAAAAATTATACCAAAGTTTATATTTTACGTAATGGAGAGTTTGAGTTAACATTTTCTAAGATAGGTAGAGTGGGGGTGTAGAAATGGAGGCATGTCAGGGTGAGAATGTGGGTCATGAAGTATGCACTTTGCTTTGAACATATTAAATTTGAAGTGCTATGCTGGAGGGATGGCTCAGCAATTAGGTGTGCTTCCTCCACAAGCATGAGGGCCTGAGGGGTCTTGAGACTGCCTGAGTTCAAGTCTCTTGATACCACATAAAACATCTACATGGCCATGTTCACTTGTAACCCCATTCTGCAGGGAAGCAGAGACCTGAGAATCTTTGGGCCTCCACAAGCTCTGGGATTAGTAAAAGTAGATTTGGCTCATAAATAAGAGCAGATAGAATAGCAATGTAGCAGGCCACTGTCAGGGAGTGTATGGAGCCCTGTAAGGGTATTTATACAGGCATACACCCCTTCCCCCACACACTCACACACCACATTTTACACATACACACACACACACAAAACAAAAATAGATTTTAGATGTCCATTGGAATATGTAGGCATTGAAGTATATAGCTGTGTTCTGGGATTTAGAAAGATCCAAGATTGGAGATATAAGTCTGGGAGTGTCAGCAACAACACTAGATGATCCCCCACACTAGAAGGCATGTGGATGGAGAAGTAAAAGTTCAGGGGTGAAGTCTCAAGTAAACTCTAAAGTTGTGAAATTAGACAACTGAGGAGGAAATATCAAAACAAATAAAGAAGGAGTGAGGGTGGATAAAGTGTGTTGCCTGGGAACACAGCAAAGACAGTGTCTCCAGGAGGCAGTCATTGATTCTGACAGCTAGAAGGTTAAATAAGAAGAGTATTGAACAAGATGAGTATTGAACACAGACAGTTAGGGCTAGAGATGTGGGGATTATTTGTAACCACGAGCTGCCTTGATGAAGGAGTGGTAGGGGCATGGAGATCTTTGAGAAATTTCTTTAAGAGAAGAAAAGTAGAGGGGCTAAGGCAGCAAGTTTAAATAGAGATTTTGAGAAATTTGCTGTAGCAGAGAAACAGTGCAGTGACTACAGGGAATGTTAGGCTGAGTCCTCAGAAGCAGAGCCCGTGATAGATTTGACTTATGTGATTTACGGACGAATCATCTTGGGATGAAGGGTCTAAAGAAGAGAGGAGAGAAAAAAAAGTTATCCATCAGGATGAGATCTTAGTTGGAGTTTGTTTCACCTGGATCCAGGGATGGTTTCTCTGTGACATCTACTATTAAGCTAGGCTTGCCTAGAAATAGGAATGGCCCATTGTCTTCCCATGTCACTCAACCTCACTTGTGATTGTCCTCAATTGAAGGTGTGTGTCCTAGTTGGGAGCTCCTTTTTGTTCGAGGATAATTCTGCCAAGGCAGACTCCCTTGGGAGTGAGTCCACCAATTTGTTACGGAAAGGATACTGGAAACATACAAATGACATTTAGTATAGTGTCAACAGAATTTAAGATGGGAAATAACATAGAAACTTTGCTAAAGATGGGAAAGATCCAGTATAGGAGGAAAGGTTAATGATTCATGAGTAAAAGAAAAACCTATCTCATCTTTGCAATTTAGCCTTTCAACTCTGATCAGAGTCTATACCAAGTTAAGATAACAACTCATTTGGAAAAGTCGTTCTTATACTTAAACCTAAAATACTGCAGATGCTTCATAGATTTAAAAAAACACAAAAAATGTATTACCAAATATAAACATTTCAGAAGCCAAACAAGCATGCTATTTACTAATATTCTTTCTTTGCAAAAGTTGATATGCCTTTCTGTGTTGCATATATTTTCATCTGAAATAGGATATTAATAACAGTACTGTTACAAACAGGTTTGCATGGTTGGCAGAAAACACCTGACCAAGAGCAGCTTGTGGGAAAAGGGGGTTTGGCATTCAGAACATCTGAGTTTATGGGGACAACTGAATCAAACTATCACAAATACTGAGATCATGTTTTATGATACCTATATGAGAGAGTTCACGAGAAGCACTCAAAGTGCTGGGCTGCTCTCTTCTTTTTCTCCCTCCGCCTTGTCTTGTTAGTTCCACTTCCATCATGTGTCTTCTGCATTTTTTTTCCAGAAAGCTTCATTTTCTTTACTTACTCCACTGTTTAAAGCTTCCCTGTGTTTTTAAGTTGTTTTCCGTGTTAGGGATGAAACCCAGGGCTTCACCCACATTAGGTGCGTGCTGTACTGATAAACAGCATCCCAAGCCCTTCCCTGTGTTTTTGGATGTGCTTATTCTTCTGAGACACTCACAGCCCACTTTGCTCTGCATCCTGCTCTTCATTCCAAACTGTCCTGACTGTCCATATTCTAATCCTCCTCTATCTACTTGCAGTCATTTGCTTCTTGCTAGGTCATTTACCTTATTTGTTGTACTGAATATTTTTCTATACTGCATTCATTAATTTAATGCTATGGAGTAATTTCCTGCTGTATTACCTAGAAATATGTCCTATTATTCTCCAGCTGCTCATGTACATATTCTGTCTTATCACTTTTAATGTAAACTACATACTGGCAGAAGCCAGGGCTATCATTATATCCTTGCTACCCATTTAGTACATGAGGCTGCCATGGGCCCACTTGGAACCATTGGTCAAGCTTACCAGACAATGATAGGTGCTTTCACCTGTGCCTCCAAATTGCCCTGGGCTGTTAGCTGCTACCTGCCTTTTATTTTTTACTTCTATTTATTTATTAGACAGAGAGAGAGAGAGAGAGAGAGAGAGAGAGAGAGAGAGAGGGAGGGGGAGAGCATGGGTGTTCCAAGTCCTCCAGCCACTGCAAACAAACTCCAGATACATGCGGTACCTTGTGCATCTGGCTTACATGGGACCTGGGGAATCTAACTTGGGTTCTTTGGCTTTGTAGTCAAGTGCCCTAACTGCCACACCATCTCTCCATCCCATACCTGCCTTTTAGAATACTATTCTACTTGCACATTTTTCTTTGGAATAGAATAGAAGAATAATTCTTGTAAATTTCTATTAATTTTCAATTTAGGAGTGAATATATTAAGATTTTAGCACAATGTCAGTAGAGTGAGGGGATCCAATTAAGCATGGTACTATACAAAGTTTGTTATTCTTGAACTAATTCAATAATTAGCTACAAAGGACCTTCTACCAACATTTCTGATCACCAGTGATAATGAAATTAAGTTTTTCTAAATATTAACAACATGAACAAAAAGAAACACACTGCCTTTTACTGGAAAGCAGGTGGGAAGAATGAGGTGGTTCTCCTTGTCCTATAGCTGTAGGAGGTGATAGAAAGGAACACAGGGGTAGGGAAGCTGACCCAAAGTAAAGGAGGACTTTGTGGGAAATAATTTCACTAGAGGGTGAGTGAAGCCACCCAGAAAAAAAGGAGGGCAGGGCATTCCAGGAAGAAGAAACAAAAGAACAAAGCTGTGTTCCAGAATTATTTCTGTTTGACATGATCTATATCTGGTTTTGCCAAAATATAAGGCAAGGGCTAGGTGGGAAAACTAATTCTAGCACATATGACATTCTTATATGTTGCACTAGTGAGTTAGATCTCTGGTATGATCTAGAGACATTAAAATATATGCTAAAGATTAAAGTAGTCATTCCTAAATATATACCTTAGCTAATGTAAGTCAGCATACTGAAGACATCCTTGTATAGCCATGTTTATTATGGCACTATTCACAATATGTGAAAATGCAGATATAAGGAATCAGCCTAGATGATTAAGTAAAGAAAACATGTACAGTGAAAACAAATGAAATCACGTTCTTTGCAGGAAAATGGATGTAACTGGAAGTCATCTATTTAGCAAAATGAGCCAAACTCACAGAGACAAATATCACATGTCTTTCCTTATATGTGTAATATAGATTTAAAAATATGGAATCTAGAATATATATGAGAATAGAAAGGGAGCCAGTGGGAGAGAAATGAGGGAATGAATAAGAACATATATTTGCATGCATAAAGACATCATAATGAAACCCATAATTTTATATGTTAACTTAAGAAAAACAAAGAAAATAACAACCAGCATAGTAAACTGTAGTCAGACTAAATGCAATAGAGATAAGAACAAATACAAATGTTATCTGTAGAAAAATAGATTGTCATAAAAAGTGGTATTTTAAACACATTGGAAGTATTATCCATGCAATAAATAATGTACAAAAATTAGTTTTTACTTCAGAAAAAAAATAGTAAACTATTTTCTATCAACCATAAAAATAAATTTCAGTCAAGCTGAGCAGCTGAATACAAGAGAAACTTAAAAATGCTTTGAGATGATTTGGTGGCCATTTTTATTTTTATGAAAGTGGAAGAGAAAAGGCCTCTCTGAATAAGGCACATGTTCCTTGTAAAATTAAGAAATCATCTCTGTACAATATAAAGCAAGAAAAAGTTAAAAGATTGTTATATATGCCAAGGAAACCCTTTGCAGCATATTTAATGGATGGATGACTATTGTGTAGAGCATATATTGAGCTTCTATAAATTGTTCAAATATGTAAGTATGAGTAGAAATTATAAATACTAGGTAACATACAGGCGGAATACCAAAGGCCAATAAGCACATGAAATGATGCTTATCAAACTAAATTTGCTAGCAAAATAAAATATAAACATTAAAAATATTGCTGGGAATATTAGGAAATCACCATTTTCCCTCAGGTTTGGTGGTAGTGTAAATTAGTGCATCTTTCTATAAGGTAATTTTGGTGTTGCCCTATTGAGATAAATAGTGCATGCTGGTGGACATTCATATCAGGCATCTGTGATTTCTGTTTGGGAATCAAAGCACTTATAGGCAGGCAAGCTCTGCTCACAGCTTCTCAGGACAAGCATATAGCTGGTCAATGAGGAGAGGCCATCCCTCTGGACAGTTCTGAGAAGTGAGGAGAGTACACACAATCCCAACTCATCAAGTCTGGCCTGTCAGAGAAACCTCAGGACTTTGGATTAGAAGTCAGGGACAAAGCAATCTCTCCATCCTTGTGCATATGAATGAGATGACGTGCTACTCTAGAAGCTGTTCTCTGTGATTATTGAAACGAATTATTAGGGAAGGCAGAAGAGAAGCTGGGGAATAAAGGGCCCATTGAAGTACACCTTTCCTAAATCAAAATCCTCCCCTGAGTTTGCATCAAATTTGTCCAATTTATCTTCTCATTTACATTGGCCTGGATTAAGTGAGCAATTTTCTTACAGCCTAGAGATTCCTAATTGATATTTGTACATATGTGATTTAGTTGACTAATTTTATTTCTATGAATCTACTATAAGAAAGCACTTGTTTATATGCACACATATGTTTATTGAAGTATTGTTTATAGTAGTGAAAAACTGGACATAAACATCTGTTAACTGAGTAGTCAGTAAATAGATGAGCATAGAATCACACAGCAAACACCATAGAGCCATGTAATAGAATGAAGTTGACCTTAAATTTTAGCATATACACATTACAAGTAGATATAAGTATATATAGATATATGTAAATAAACAGAGTGCTTGCCAACTACCGACATAAGCCATCCTCAGAGAGAGGAATGAAAGCTAGATTGAGAAGGTGGACTGTTACTGTTTTTGATATATATGTGTAATAGATTATTCAAGTAATAAGCATACTGTCCAGATATTTTTATTTATTTATTTATTTGAAAGAGAAAGAGGGAGAGAATGAGAGAGAGAGATTGAGAGAGAGAGAGAGAGAGAGAGAGAGAGAGAGAGAGAGAGAGAGAGAAAACAGGCACACCAGGGGCTTCCAGTCACTGCAAATGAACTCCAGATGCATGTGCCCCCTTGTGCACCTGGATAACATGGGTCCTGGGGAATCAAACCTGGGTCCTTTGGCTCTGCAAGCAAACACTTTAACTGCTAAGCCATCCCTCCAGTTCTGCCCAAATATTTGTAAGTATATACTTTTTTTCAGAAATAGAATGCTGTGCTGCATCTGAAATTATGCTTTTATTTTTGCCAACTACTGCTTTTAAACTTTAGTCTGTGCAATGACTGTCAGCCCCATGCTGCTGGGATGAACTTCCAAACCAGATACAGTTTATAGGAGGAAGGGTTTGTTTGAAGTTTACAGATTCAGGGAAGTTCCATAATGGTGAAAGAAGGTGGCCCGCTTTACCGATCCGTGCAGAGAGAAAAGCCACCACCAGCACCACAAGCAAGCACACTCTGAGTATCCCATGCAGAGCTCAAGCACTCTTCATACCTTAGTCTGGAATTCAGATCCACCTCCAGTAACACCTTAGGGTGGGACCCCAGGATCCACCCACTCTTCCAGACAGGTGACTGGAAATACAAGTTACAATTGTAATAAAATATTTGTGGCTATTAGGGTACATAAATTCAAACTACCACAATGACCTTTCATGATTTCCTTAAAAATGAAGTTTCCTGCCCTTCCCTCAGTGCACAACATGGCTCCATATTTCCAAAGTATGACTCAGATCCTGTGTCATGATTAGTAGAGATCTGAGGGGGATGAAACCAAGATGGGAAATGAATTCAGAAATACGGTAATAGTTTAGGGAAAAGATAATGGCTTAAAGAAGGGTACTACAAGTGGAATAAGGAAATGTCCCAGCAAAGGACAGTGAATATTATCTGCCACATAGTAGACACTAAATAAATTTCATCATCCACCTTCATCATTCTGCTAGTGTTGCTTCTACAAAGCATTCCATAGACATTTGAAAATAAAATTCAGCAAATAAGAATATAGAAGACTTAATAAAATATTAAGTAGTCCTAATTACCATTCATATATTAAAGTTAATGTTGATGTAGATTTCCTTGTTTTGTATCTGCACACACACACATTTATGTAGGAATCTACAACATGAATATAGAGCACATATTTTTTTACAACTGCCCAGGAACCAGTGTGAAAAGTTGATAAACTAACAAAGACAATCATAATAAATTGAAAATGTGGGATATACTGAGGTCCAGCAAATGTATATGTGTACATACATTATACAACATTCATTGATCACAATATAGTAAAGCTAAAATTTATGCAAATGCAAAAAAACCAAAATCAAACCAACAGCCAAAGTCTTTTTCTCTTAGAAATTAAGATACTAAAAAATAATCCTTTAAACACACCTTTAATCCCAGCACTCGGGAGGCAGAGGTAGGATGATCGCCATGAGTTGAGTTCAAGGCCATCCTGAGACTACATAGTGAATTCCAGGTTGGCCTGAGCTAGAGTGAAACCCCACCTCAAAAAAAAAAAAAAAAATCCTTGGTTCAAAGAAAAGATATGAACCACAATTGCACAATGCCCAAAAATGATGTCAATGAAAACTTTATATCAATATTTATTCATAATATTTAACATTTATATGTTCTATATAAGCAGTATTTAGATATCTTTTTAGAATAGAGTGAAATAAAGTTCAATTCAACATTCAACTCAAATAGTTTCAAAAAGGTAATAAGACAAAAAGGAAGTACACACAAAAGTTCATAAATACACAAGAATTAAAGAATTAAAAACTATACAGATATAAGAATGAATAAATATAATCAAAAGCTTATTCTTTGAAATGAAAAATAAGTTAGATTTATTAAAAGCTACTTAAACTAAACAAACAAGGAAGGTACAATAGAGAAGCAAGAAATGATTAAGGAGCAAATAATTATGAAAATCAAAGTAAATTAAAAGACTTTAGAGTATGTTGTTAAAATTTGCAAATTAGAATATGAAATGACCAAGGAAAACTATGAAGTAAGTATAAATTACTTTGCATAATCCTGATATAGATTATAATTGTTTATATATGGTGTGTGTGTGTGTGTGTGTGTTCATGTGTGTGAGTGTGGCTATGTACATGCCACAGTGCATGTGTGGAAGTCATAGGACATTTAGTAGTTGATCCTCACCTTCTACTTTATGTGAGATAAGGTGTCTCATCTCATTGTTCAGTGCTGAATTAGCCAGATGAGCTAGTCCATAATCTTCTGGGAATTCTCCTGTCTTCACTTCCCTTCTTGCTCTCAGTATACTGGGATTTCAAAGCCTTTCAGCTTTTGGCTTTTATGTGGGGGCTGGAGATCTGAACTCAGATATTCGTGGTTATATGACAAATGATTTATCCACTGAGCTATCTTCCCAGCCCCTATGTTTCTTAATAGATTAATTATTATTGAAAATAGAAAAAAAAAAGAAAATAGAAAGTTGTCAAAGGGCCCTCTCTTGCAAAAACATCAAGAGAAATCAGCCATTTGAAATGTACCAGCTCAAAGAAAAACAATTGTATTAAGTACAGAAAATCTTGTCAAACAAAATTTAGGATTAGATTCATTCAAAAATATTATAACAGAATGCCACATAAGATCTCACAAAGAGAATTACACTGAATTTTAAGATAATGAGATAGCACCATGTAGTATCGCTATTTTCTATGAACTGAAACTTTCCTTTCTGCAGGAAGAGAGGGAGGCTTCTAAGGCTCGGGAGACAATTACTCAGGACATAAATCAGACTTACATTTTCAACAAGCAAACACATCTTACAAGGCACAGGAAGCTCCTGAAACAAGATTTATGAGGGGCTTCCCAAGGTTACAATTGCTGAGGAAAGGACACTTATGTTATTAGGGCTGCAGGGAGCTCCAGGGATGCAGCATTTGTGGGGCATCTCCCATCCTGGGCTGGACTTCTCAGTAATGCAGCTATCTTTGCATCATTCATGCTCCTGTAAATAACCCAAATAAGCTCCCTGGTTCATTAAGCTAGATAAGGGTAGAATTGTGTCTTTGATATGTCACAGGTGCTTTACCTTGTATAAGTAGGTGTTTGTTTACCTCTGTCCTGGAGAGGTCAGACAACACATAAGCAAATCATGCTTATTCCAGGGACATGCAAGTGGTAAACTTGAAAAAAGTCATATGATCTTTGCCATCTTTGCCTATAATGAAAAGGCATTGGACAAAATTCAACATCTATTCTGGTTTAAGAAAAATAAAATGAGTTTTACTGTGGAAAGTTCAGAAGTTGATACAAATCTATAGTAGCAAATGCTAAAGATGACATCTCAAATTAGAGAGGAACAATAAATGGTATTGAGACAATTGGAACAAAAGTACTGTTATTTAAATTATTATGTATATGAGCTATTCATTCTCTATGATATGCTCATAAACACTAGCATGCAAATTGTAGCAATCCTGCTGGAGAAGATTAAGGAGTCTTTAAGCCATTACAAAGATTCCTTTATCTTTGAATATGTGAGCTTTTATTTTAATATACAATCAATTATTTAAAAAAACTCAGGCAATCCATTAGACAGGATCCAACTGATACAAATAAGCTATTTGTGGAGGAGATGTTAACTGTTGCTGCCCATCCTTAGGCTGCAGGAGCTCAATATGGCATCTCCATGTAACTTGTCCTCCAGCACACTGGATTCCAGGAACAGAGGAAGTGAAGAGACATTCCATCTGACACATAGTGACCAAGGTTCTGAGCATCTTGTGTGCTAGCACACAGAAGAAGAACGTCTAAGAATAATATTTTTTCCGAGTCTAACAAATAAACTTTGTGTACTATGCCAATGATTAATTCTCCCTATCTGGTAATGCTGCAATAAAAGCAAGAACTCACTGCTCCCTACAGTCTGAATCCTGATTTCAGTTCCCCTGTCCTCCAGAGCTCAAACTGCAATTTAGACTCCAAGTCTTTCTTCATGTGGCTCCTAATATCAGGGAAAGGCATTCACTGCTGAAGCTGGTCAGTAGCAGTGAATGACTAGCAACTTATGAAAAATATATGTTCTTACCATTAATCAGAGAATTTAAAAATAATACAGGACTATTACTTGCTTGGCAAAGTGTAGGAAGTTATAAAACACCAAGTGCTGGTAGAGGGCGGTGTAAACAGTGAATCTTTCATTAGCCTAGAGTTCACCAAGTAGGCTAGACTGCCTGGCCAGGAAGCCCCAGGGACATGGCTGTCTCTTCAGCACTGATATTACAAGCATGTGCCACACTGGACATCTTTCCACAGGTTATGGAGATCAAACTCAGGCCTTCATTCTTATGAGGCAAGCACTTTACTGATTGAGCTATCTCTCCAGCCTTCGGCTTTTAATTTTTGGAGATTATCTATGCTATTTCCCATAATGGCTATGCAAATTACATTCCCATAAGTAGTATGGAAGGGTTACCTTTTCCTCAGTTTTTGCCAACTTTAGCTATATTTTGAGAGATATAAACTGATATGTTTTTAACATTTTATTGACAGCTTCTATAAGTATAGATAATAAACTATAAATGATAATTCCCACATCCATCCCCATTTTCCCCCTCTCAAATCTCCTCCATTCAATCCCTTCTTTCCATTTAGTCCCTTTTATAATGATATTTTCCTTCTGTTATGAGGGTCTTGTGTAGGGAGTGTCAGACACTGTGAGGTCATGGATATCAAGGTCATTTTGTGTCTGGAAGACTGTATTGTAGGCAGTCATACCATTCCTTTTGCTTTTAAATTCTTTCTGCCATCTCTTTCCCAATGGACTCTGAGCTTTGGAGGGTGGATAGAGATGTCTTAGTGCTGAACACTCCACTGTAACTTCTCAGAACTATAGTGACTTTTGACTCATCCTAGTGGTCACCACCATCTGAAAAGAGAAGCTTCTCTAACCAAAAGTAAGAGTAGCATTACTATTTGGGTATAAACAAAAAAAAAAGTGTTAGATGGTAGTTTGGTGGGCATAACAAATACATTTAGTGAGACAACAGCAGGCATTACTCTGTAGGGTTCATGATCTCCCAGCCACAGGCTTTTGACTAGGTTTTCTATACCAGTCATATATTCCCTTTCATCAAGCAGGCCTCCAGTCTGATCAGAGAGCAGTTGGATTCCCTCATAACAGACATGGCACTACTGAACCAATTAGCACATTTGTCCTGGCTGGCTAATCTTAAGGTTTGCATGGTCCGCTGTTGTTTAACACTGTTGATGACCTCTCTCCCAGAAGGGTGCATGTAACATAGCTCTTTCCAGCTTTCTGAAAGCTAGTCAACAGGGAGGAGGTTTCCAGTTCATCTTCAGTTTGATTTTTCTGTCACCTGTCACCCTAGCATTTGGACTCTTCAGCACTAGGGTTTTATCATCTAGTTCTTGCAGGCAACCAAGAATCTTGGCAGTGGCCTGTAATGGCAAGCTGATACTCCATTGTAATATGCATTTGCATTTATCTGTTGATTAGTATATGGAACATTGTTTCAAATGCCTGATGGCTATTTGTGTATCTTTTGAGAAATGTTTATCCAAGCCCTTAATTTTTTTTTGTACTATTGGGTTGAGTTCCTTTTATATTTTGGATATTAACCTCTTATTTGATGCATGGTTCATGAATATTTTATTCACTGTCAAATGGCACATATTTGGTAGGAAATAAATGACAGGAATTTGAAAAATCCAGTCTTTGGAAACAGTGAGAATGCAGACAGGCTGGTGACCATAACTGTAGCCAAAGTCACACTCTGGGTTGCTAAAGGTTCTGTTATTTCCAGCTCTATGGTCTCTGCTTCTGGTGCTATATGCACTGCCCTATGGTTGCAACTAAAACTATGTCCTGTAGTTCTGTGCACTCCTCCATGATCTCAGCTGCCTGGTCTCAGCTCCAGTGCTCTGTGCACTGCTGCATGGTGTCAGCTCCAGTGTCTGTGCAATGCTGCATGGTGTCAGCTCCAGTGTTATGTGCTCATTGTTTTCAGCTCCCATGTTCTGTGTACTCTCCATGGTGTCAGCTGCATGGTCCAGGCTCCAGTGTTCTGTGTACTCTCCATGGTGTCAGCTGCATGGTCTTAGCTCCAGTGTTCTGTGTACTCTCCCTGGTGTCAGCTGCATGGTCTTAGCTCCAGTGTTCTGTGTACTCTCCATGGTGTCAGCTGCATAGTCTCAGCTCCAGTGTTCTTTGTACTCTCCATGGTGTCAGCTGCATGGTCTTAGCTCCAGTGTTCTGTGTACTCTCCATGGTGTCAGCTGCATGGTCTCAGCTCCA
Organism: Jaculus jaculus; assembly: GCF_020740685.1. Classification (NCBI taxonomy): domain Eukaryota; kingdom Metazoa; phylum Chordata; class Mammalia; order Rodentia; family Dipodidae; genus Jaculus; species Jaculus jaculus. The sequence goes on along the minus strand of NC_059107.1, from coordinate 82,898,835 downwards.
GTGTTCTGTGTACTCTCCATGGTGTCAACTGCATGGTCTTAGCTCCAGTGTTCTGTGTACTCTCCATGGTGTCAGCTGCATGGTCTTAGCTCCAGTGCTCTGTGTACTCTCCATGGTGTCAACTGCATGGTCTTAGCTCCAGTGTTTTGTGTACTCTCCCTGGTGTCAGCTGCATGGTCTCAGCTCCAGTGTTCTGTGTACTCTCCCTGGTGTCAGCTGCATGGTCTCAGCTCCAGTGTTCTGTGTACTCTCCATGGTGTCAGCTGCATGGTCTTAGCTCCAGTGTTCTGTGTACTCTCCATGGTGTCAGCTGCATGGTCCAGGCTCCAGTGTTCTGTGTACTCTCCATGGTGTCAGCTGCATGGTCTCAGCTCCCATGTTCTGTGTACTCTCCATGGTGTCAGCTGCATGGTCTCAGCTCCAGTGTTCTGTGTACTCTCCATGGTGTCAGCTGCATGGTCCAGGCTCCAGTGTTCTGTGTACTCTCCATGGTGTCAGCTGCATGGTCTCAGCTCCAGTGTTCTGTGTACTCTCCATGGTGTCAGCTGCATGGTCCAGGCTCCAGTGTTCTGTGTACTCTCCATGGTGTCAGCTGCATGGTCTTAGCTCCAGTGTTCTGTGTACTCTCCCTGGTGTCAGCTGCATGGTCTCAGCTCCAGTGTTCTGTGTACTCACCATGGTGTCAGCTGCATGGTCTCAGCTCCAGTGTTCTGTGTACTCTCCATGGTGTCAGCTGCATGGTCTCAGCTCCAGTGTTCTGTGTACTCTCCCTGGTGTCAGCTGCATGGTCTCAGCTCCAGTGTTCTGTGTACTCTCCCTGGTGTCAGCTGCATGGTCTTAGCTCCAGTGTTCTGTGTACTCTCCCTGGTGTCAGCTGCATGGTCTCAGCTCCAGTGTTCTGTGTACTCTCCCTGGTGTCAGCTGCATGGTCTCAGCTCCAGTGTTCTGTGTACTCTCCCTGGTGTCAGCTGCATGGTCTCAGCTCCAGTGTTCTGTGTACTCTCCCTGGTGTCAGCTGCATGGTCTCAGCTCCAGTGTTCTGTGTACTCTCCCTGGTGTCAGCTGCATGGTCTCAGCTCCAGTGTTCTGTGTACTCTCCATGGTGTCAGCTGCATGGTCTTAGCTCCAGTGTTCTGTGTACTCTCCATGGTGTCAGCTGCATGGTCTTAGCTCCAGTGTTCTGTGTACTCTCCATGGTGTCAGCTGCATGGTCCAGGCTCCAGTGTTCTGTGTACTCTCCATGGTGTCAGCTGCATGGTCTCAGCTCCCATGTTCTGTGTACTCTCCATGGTGTCAGCTGCATGGTCTCAGCTCCAGTGTTCTGTGTACTCTCCATGGTGTCAGCTGCATGGTCCAGGCTCCAGTGTTCTGTGTACTCTCCATGGTGTCAGCTGCATGGTCTCAGCTCCAGTGTTCTGTGTACTCACCATGGTGTCAGCTGCATGGTCTCAGCTCCAGTGTTCTGTGTACTCTCCCTGGTGTCAGCTGCATGGTCTCAGCTCCAGTGTTCTGTGTACTCTCCCTGGTGTCAGCTGCATGGTCTTAGCTCCAGTGTTCTGTGTACTCTCCCTGGTGTCAGCTGCATGGTCTCAGCTCCAGTGTTCTGTGTACTCACCATGGTGTCAGCTGCATGGTCTCAGCTCCAGTGTTCTGTGTACTCTCCCTGGTGTCAGCTGCATGGTCTCAGCTCCAGTGTTCTGTGTACTCTCCCTGGTGTCAGCTGCATGGTCTTAGCTCCAGTGTTCTGTGTACTCTCCCTGGTGTCAGCTGCATGGTCTCAGCTCCAGTGTTCTGTGTACTCTCCCTGGTGTCAGCTGCATGGTCTCAGCTCCAGTGTTCTGTGTACTCTCCCTGGTGTCAGCTGCATGGTCTCAGCTCCAGTGTTCTGTGTACTCTCCATGGTGTCAGCTGCATGGTCTCAGCTCCAGTGTTCTGTGTACTCTCCCTGGTGTCAGCTGCATGGTCTCAGCTCCAGTGTTCTGTGTACTCTCCATGGTGTCAGCTGCATGGTCTCAGCTCCAGTGTTCTGTGTACTCTCCATGGTGTCAGCTGCATGGTCCAGGCTCCAGTGTTCTGTGTACTCTCCATGGTGTCAGCTGCATGGTCTCAGCTCCAGTGTTCTGTGTACTCTCCCTGGTGTCAGCTGCATGGTCTCAGCTCCAGTGTTCTGTGTACTCTCCCTGGTGTCAGCTGCATGGTCTCAGCTCCAGTGTTCTGTGTACTCTCCATGGTGTCAGCTGCATGGTCTTAGCTCCAGTGTTCTGTGTACTCTCCCTGGTGTCAGCTCCATGGTCTTAGCTCCAGTGTTCTGTGTACTCTCCATGGTGTCAGCTGCATGGTCTTAGCTCCAGTGTTCTGTGTACTCTCCATGGTGTCAGCTCCATGGTCTTAGCTCCAGTGTTCTGTGTACTCACCATGGTGTCAGCTGCATGGTCTTAGCTCCAGTGCTCTGTGTACTCTCCATGGTGTCAGCTGCATGGTCTTAGCTCCGGTGTTCTGTGTATTCTCCCTGGTGTCAGCTGCATGGTCTTAGCTCCAGTGTTCTGTGTACTCTCCATGGTGTCAGCTGCATGTTCTCAGCTCCAGTGTTCTGTGTACTCTACTCTCCATGGTGTCAGCTGCATGATTTCTGCCCAGTGGTCTGTGCAAATTTCTATGGTCTCAGCTTTAGATCTCTGCTCTGGTGTTCTATACACTTCCTTCTTCTTTGTGTAATCAGATCAATTGTTATAGACATGTTAGTAAGATGGGTAGGCATAGGAAAGACACTGTTTTAGGAATAGAAAAGACAAGATTTGAGATTGAGGCTCATATAAATTGTTCAAATGTTCTAATTGGAAGTAAGAAGTTAAATATCTGTACATGAAACCTGAGAAAGGCCATGCTTACATTTTATGCCCAAATCCTATTTGTATAAAAGCAACCTTTTGGGAGGATATTCAGCTTACCTCTTACAGTTCCTTGTCCTTCAGTTCTTGTTCTTTCCTTTATTCATCAAACAATCATATCTCCCACAGTGGTGGTTGGAAATATGCTAAAAAATTAAATAGATTGTACTCAGTACTAGATAATAGCAATGGAGATGATATGCATCCTAAGCAGGGGTTTGGTTAGCATGCAGCCTTATCTATAGGCTGTAGTCTATAACTGTCCTGGAGCCCAGGTTGGCCCTGTGTCTCTTCATCTCTCTGTCACTGAGCTGTTTCTCCTTTTTTCCTAAAAGGAGATCCTTTGCAAAATTAAACTTGTCTAGGCTAACAAGCCTAGACATATGTAGAGATCATCATACCATATGTTCTGTTCTAAGTTTCTTTTATGTCAACTATAAGTCCTCAGCTAGTCCTATAAGGAGACAGACTATTATCCAGTTTCACAGATGAGGAACTGAAGCCAAAGAGATTCACATAATGTGGTGATGTCACCCAGCCAGACAGTATGACTGCTGGGTTTGAGTGTATCACAACTGAACTCATACAAAGATCCTTGTTGCAGTTACCTTCTCATTACTGGCATAAAGCACCTGACCAAAGGAATATTATGGGAGGAAAGGATTTGCTTTGGCTTATAGACTGGAGGAATCTCCATGATGGCAGGAAATAAAAACATGGCATGAGCAGAGGGTGGATATCACCTTCTGACAACATCAGTTAGACAATAGCAGCAGCAATATGTGTCAAACACTGGCAAAGGAAAGCTTGCTATAACACCTATAAGCCCAACCCCAACACCACATACCCTGTAGCAAGGCTCCAATTCCAAAATTGCCACTGGCTGGGGACATAGCATTCAGAACACAAGTTTATGGAGATACATGAATCAAACCACCACAATCCTCATTGCAGAAGCTATCCAGAGCAGTTGGCCAGGCTGAGTTTGTAATAACGGACCTCAAATACACTGTTTTAATCCAACATTTTTCCCACAACCAAGACATTCATTACAAGGATCAATTTAATAACTATCTAATTTCATGTATCATGAGACAAGGTTTTACTTTATATTCTGAACTAGCCTTGAATTTACTATACTTCTGCCTGAGTACTGGAGTTATAGGTGTAAACCACCATACCTGGCAGGATTTAAAAAAAGATTATAACTATTCTTCACAGTAAAGGAGAAACATTGCTTACATATTTAAAAAGTAAAAGCTTCCAAGCCAATAAGCTTTCAAGGAAAAGCTTTCAAGCAAATAATACATCTCCTCCAACAGTCCCATCACCCTGCTAAGCAGCTTGAGTTTTTCTGAAAATGTTAAATACAAAAGTCTAGAACACGGGCAGCACCATTAGATGGCAATAAGTCAAGGAAGAGAAAAGACATGACCTATTTCACTAAAATTCTTTTATTTATTTGAAGGACAAATGTTTCTGTCTGACATTCTCCTTTTATGTCAGTACTGATTGCTAGAAACTTCACGCTAAAGCCCACTCATGAGCTTGCATTAAAATCATGCTCACTTTAGTGACTTATGCCTTCATAAACCAATACACGCATACAATTTATCAATTTGAAATCACCATGCTGTCTTTTCAGTATGCCATGTAGTTATATTATCAAAGTAGAGCTAGCAGGAAAAGATGTTCTTTGAGCTGGTGAAGAAAGCCAGGGAGTCGGGATAGGCAAGTTTCTCTTTTAAGCCTTTAGTGAACAGACAATGAGCTGCATGTGAGGCTGTTTAAGATTCATCATTCTGCTTAAATTGTGAGAAGAGGCTTTTCTCTTGCTCTTATCAGCCCCTCTTTGTTGATGGGTTACTTGGACCAACTCTTGCGTTGGTGTGATTGTGACCCTGGCCTCTTTGAAATCTTCTGATTATAACGTTCATGTGTGCCTGTAACTGAAAGCTTTTCAGAGGCAACAGTGGCTTCTTATTAATCCCACACAGACCCATCCCTCTCAGTCACCAGATAGTGCCTGGAGGGAGGCTGGCATTAAAGGCAGAGGTCATCACACTTCTCCAACCTGATAAGGAACTCTGAATTGCAGAGACGAGCTCGGCATCATGGTGATGACTCTTGCAGTACAGTGGCAGTAAAACAGATGAAGAGGCTGGTACTTCCTAGTAACTGGGTGTTGCAGTCCGGTTCGCATTGCTGGTAGAAATCACCCAACCAAGAGCAGCTTCTGGGAAAAAGAGATTTATTTTGGCTTACAGGCTCAAGGGGAAGCTCCATGATGGCAGGGAAAAACGATGGCATGAGCAGAGGGTGGAAATCACCCCCTGGCCAACATAAGGTGGAACACAGCAACAGGAGGGTGTGCCAAACACTGGCATGGGGAAACTGGCTATAAAGCCCATAAGCCCGCCCCCAACAATATACTCCCTCCAGGAGGCATTAATTCCCAAATATCCATCAGCTGGGAACCTAGCATTCAGAACACCTAAGTTTATGGGGGACACCTGAATCAAACCACCACACTGGGAGTGGAACTCTTCACCTTAGTGATCATACACATTATTTGTTTTGAGATGAAGGTTGTAAGTCATTGTTGATGGTGTTTTGGTGGCTCCTGGGATTAGCATTATTGGGAGGCCCTGAGTCTAATTCTGTGTTTGGAACTGGGTTCAATGCCATTAATATTCAATAAATGCTTGTGATTACTGCAGTTACTCTGAGGACTGTAAAACTGGTAGAGGTTAGCAGGATTCCCAACTTATCTTTAGGTCCCACATTGCCAAGTTCTGTGTGGGTAGCAGCAAAAGTAGAATATGAAACTTTGCAGTGGGACTGTTTGTGAGCCCTAAGGAGCTATTGGGTCCTGGTTCCATAACCTCCTCCGAGCTTCTAGAACACTTGTTTTTGGTCTCACTTTTGGAGCCAACTTTGTGCTTCCTTCTTCCCTACCCTTTATTATTGTGTTTTGGATAGGAGGAATTCTTCCACAATGGCTCAGGTGTTGAAGGTACCAAGTCTGATTCCACTGCTTGGCTATTTAGAGTAGCACCATGACATGCAGGTATCTTTAGTGTATGTTGACTTTTATTGCTTTGGAAACATGCCCAGAAGAAACACACTTATTTTTTATCTTGTTGGTATTGAATGAACAGCAACTTAGTGTGCATATTTTCAAAACCAGACACTGTTTGTAGGAATTTGTCATTTAGTGATGAAGAATTAGCCTATATTTTTCCATCATTGAAACACATGTTTTTCTATGGAGGATTCAGAATCAAATAGATTTCAAACTTTGGAATGAGGTTGCATTGATTTTAGCAGTTGAGCCCAGATAGTTCTTTCATATTTACATATGCTGATAGAAATATTTTATCATATAAAAAATATCCATGTATCTCTATTTTTTTAGGTAGTAGGCTATATAAATTAAGAATATGAATTAAGAAATCATAAGCATCAGATTTTAGGAGGATAAAAATCATAGCTTTGGCTTGTCTTTTCCTCACATTCAGTTTCATTAAATCAACCACTTATTTCACTAAACATGAAGCAGAGGGAAATTACAAGATGATCCCAGGCTGATGCACCTATACATCAGTAATGCTGTCTTTAATCTTTGGCAATGAGATGGGAAATGAGGCAGAAACTCAAGAAACATCAGAAGCTTAGGCTTACTTACTCATCAGAAATGTATCCATCTGAGAGTAGTATTGTTGAGACCTCCTAGTCACACTATCACATTAAAAACAACACATACTTTGAGATACCACATGGCCCAAACACAAAGGCCCTGAAAGAATTTTTCCACCTGTTTCCATCCCAGTGAATTTCCCCTGACATGTGTGTAAGAGCCACCTAGAATATCTCCTCACAGACAGAGGAACACATGGGGAAGTAGAGAGAATTTCCCAAAGGCCTGGGGATAGTCCCGTTCTCTATCTTAGATCTTCCTTCCCTAGAGAAGTTCCTATTCTCTTTTTTCTCTTCAGTAGCTCAGTTCCGGATAGTCTCGACAGACTGAGTCATACTGTCATGTCTTGAAATCACACCAATCCAGAGAATGATTGTCCTTCGTGAAGAGGGTGAGAATAAGAAAGTAGAGAGCTTTGGGCTTTTCCCTAAGGCCAGGCAGTTAACAGTGGAACAGAGGGTAAGAATAATGACTAATAACACTTTCTAAAAAGTCCCCACATGGTCTTGCCCAATAACTTCAAAAATATAGGCTGAAAACTATTTATGGGGTTACAGGATCAATTTAGTGGGTCATTGCCTACAATCAAAAAGAAAGATATAAAATAAAGCTGGGGGTGGTGGTACATGTCTTTAATCCCAGCACTTGGGAGGCAGAGGTAGGAGGATTGCTGTGAGTTCAAGGCTACCCTGAGAATACAGAGTGAATTCCAGGAAAGCTGAGACTAGAGTGAAACCCTACTTTGAAAAACAAAAACAAGAAAAAAAAAAAAAAGAAAAGGAAAAAGATATAAAATAAATCTCTCCTTATTGGTTGTATAAAACATGACTTGGGGGGGGGCACTGGAGAGATGGCTTAGTGGTTAAGTACTTGCCTCAGAAGCCCAAGGACCCATGTTCCACTTTCCAGATCTCACCTTAGCCAGATGCAGAAAGGTGAGGCGACCACAAAGTCACACATGCTCACTAGGTGGTGCAAGCATCTGGAGTTCAATTCAGTGGCTGAGGCCCTGGCATGCCAATTCTTTCTCTCTCTCTTTCTATCTCTTTTCTCTGAAATCAAAAAAAAAACAAAAAATTGACTTTGGGGCTGGAGAGATTGTTCAGTGGTTAAAGGTGCTTGCTTGTAAACCCTGATGACCAGGGTTCAATTCCCCAGTGCCCTCATAGACCAGATCACAAAGTGGAAGATGTATCTGGAGTTTGTTAACAGTGGCAAGAGGCCATGGCGTGCCCTTCCCTCTTTCTCTTCCTCCCCCCTCTCTGTTTCTCTCTTTCTGCATGCAATAAAATAAAATAATTAATTTGAATAAACAGCTTTGAAAATAATTATTTTCATCTATATGGGCACCTGGAAGTAGTGATAGATGTGAGCTATAGGTAAGAACCACTTTGGTTGCTGTTTCCTCTTATCTTGTTTAATATAAGTCCAAGGGAAGTGGGACCTTTCTGAAGTTGTATGACTGAAACCAAGGTTTCCATTACATGGGATCATCTCCACTTGTCTTTCTTCATTATGTTGCTAGTATTGAGGAAATCCCACCAGTCATGGTCAAATACCTCAGCCAACCCAAGAAGATAGCTGGCATGACCAAATATCAGAAGTTTTTTCACAGCTTGCACGGACTGTAAACCAAAACAAGAGTGAACATGACTCCCATACCCTGCTCCACACCAACACTGTCTGGACTGAGCCAGTTTGGGGATTAGGTTCATACCAACTGCACAACAAAACATGGCCACTGCATCTGAAGCCCCTGCCTTATTTTAATTTTTAAAAAGTTTTATTTTTATTTATTTATGAGAGAGAGAGAGAGAGAGAGAGAGAGAGAGAGAGAGAGAGAGAGAGAGAGAATGAATGAGAATGGGAATGCCAGGGCCTCTAGCCAGTGCAAACAGACTCCAGATGCATGTGCTACCATGTGTATCTGGCTTATGTGGGACCTGGAGAATAGAACCTGGGTCCTTAGGCTTTGAGGCATGCATCTTAACTGCTAAGTCTTCTTTCCAGCCCATTTTTAATTTTTTTTTTTTTGTGTATATGTCTATGTTGAGGTCAGAGAACAACTTTGGATGTCATTCCTCAGGAATGTGATCCATATTTTTTATGTTTTTATTTTTTATTAATTTATTTGAGATAGAGACAGAGGGAAAGAGTGGGGGAGAGAGAGGAGACAGAGAGAGACAATGAGAATGGGAGCACCAGGGCCTTCATCTTCTGTAAATGAACTCCAAATGTATGTCCCACCTTATGCATCTGTCTTATGTGGTTCCTGGGTAATCAAATTATGGTTCAAACTATGGCTGTGCAGGCAAGTGCCTTAACCCCTGAATCATCTTTCCAGCCCCATATTTTTTTTGAGACAGTGTCTCTGATTGGCATCCAGTTCACTAAGTAGACTGGTCTGGTTAGTCAATGAGCTCTAGGGATCCTCCGGTTTCTGTCTTCTTGGTGCTGGTAATGCAGCCATGTGCCACCACAACTTGCTTTAAAAAATTGGGGTTCTGGGGATTAAACTCAGGTTCTCATGTACTTTACAAATTGAGCTATCGGGGCTGGAGAGATGGCTTAGCGGTTAAGCACTTGCCTGTGAAGCCTAAGGACCCTGGTTCGAGGCTCGGTTCTCCAGGTCCCACGTTAGCCAGATGCACAAGGGGGCGCACGCGTCTGGAGTTCGTTTGCAGAGGCTGGAAGCCCTGGCGCACCCATTCTCTCTCTCCCTCTATCTGTCTTTCTCTCTGTGTCTGTCGCTCTCAAATAAATAAATAAATAAAATTAAAAAAAAAAAACAAATTGAGCTATCTACCCAGCCTCATTTCTATATGTAAAATTAGAGTTTAGAAGTGTTGAAATAATTATATGAACCAATTTTATCACAATTGGAATAATACATTTGTTTTTAATTTTTATTATTCTTACTTTCCTAACTTTATAAGTGAGGGAACTGGGATCTGAATGGGATGAGACAGGCAGGAAGGAAAGATTAACCTTAGCCCCAAGGAATAGCTCAGAACCTATCAGATTACTGAGGGCACTATTATAAAATCTGATACTGGCTGCTCAAAGTAGAGAAAATGGACATGAAATAAAAATCAGTTATCACTGCTTGGATTGATTGCTGGGAAGACGCTGCTATTGGTCTTGTGGTCTTTTCCTCTGTTCTCTATCCACTGCTTATTTGTGTGAGCTTTCTGACAATAAAGGGAAGGGTCATTGACTTTGTACCTCTATCCTCATACTGACTGTTTCCCATTCTGACTTCCAATCATATTCTCTTTCCACTTCTATATTTCTGAACAAAGCCTATGATCTCTTCTGTACCTTACTTTCCCTAAATTCTGAGTTGTCTTTTATTTTCCAGTTTGGGTCACTAAATTGCTATATGATTCCTAGTACCCAGGTGGTATTTTTGTCTTCTCTACACCCCTTGTGTATTAATTACGTTCCTTGTTACTGTGACCAAATACATGACAAGAAACATGTTAAGGGCAGAAGGGCTTATTTTGGCTCACAGTTTGAAGATACCATAACAGAAATACGTGGTGGAAGGAACATGAAGCAACTGGTCCCATTAACTCTGCAATCAGGAAGCTGAAAGTTAAGAATGATCTCCTGCTTACTCAGTCAGGGTCCCCAGTTGATGAAATGGCGCCACTTACAGTTAGGGTAGGTCTTTGTGAATCTAAGGTAGAAACTCTCTCACAGACAATATTTTGTCTTTCAGGTGGCTCGAGATACAATTAAGTTGACAATGTAGATTAAGCACCACATAATTGTTAGGAATTTGAGTTGAGATAGCCCCTACTGTTTTCTCAATATATTTTTCCCTACACAAAGCAGCTGAGGGAAGGTGATTTCAGATTCATGGAGCTCCTTAGTAAAGAAGTTGGGACATCAGAAGTACATACTGGATTGGCTTCTAACATTGGCAGTGGAGTATTCTGTTGTTGTAGCTGGACATATTATGATATTTAAGTCACAACAAGATATACATAACTTGAACACAGCAACCCCCATTGGTGTATGGTCATTGTATATGTTATTGGCATGAGGATATTTTCATGCAAGTATGTGATGTCCTTTGAGCACATTCTCCCACACTTCTTTCCTCAAATACAGATATTTGTCTTCTGAGACTGACAGTATGAACACTTTCATTTTCCTTTCATCCATATTCTCACAAACAATATAATTTCATTTTTCTTTATGACTGGCAAAATATCCATTATAAAGATATATATTATTTAATATATAATTGCTTATATTTAACACATATTTATTATTAATATATATTTATGTTACATGTATATTTCATTTAATATATGTGTTATTCCTATGTGTTTGGACACCAAGTTTGGTTCTATTACTTAGCTATTGTGAATAGTGATGTAACATCTCTGTGATATGTTGCTATGAAGTTCTTTGGATAAAAACTCATGAGTAACATAGCTGGTCATAGGACAGTCCTATTTTTGTTTTTTTTTTTGGTGAATCACCATCTGATTTCCATAGTGGCTCAACAAGTTTGCATTTCCTGTAGCAGTATATAAAGATTATTTCTGTCCTCCCCTTTTCCAGAATTTGTTTTCGATTATTTAAGTTTAAAAAAAATATTTAATTCATTTATTTGAGAGAAGGAGTGTGTGTGTGTGTGTGTGTGTGTGTGTGAGAGAGAGAGAGAGAGAGAGGGAGAATGGGCATGCCAGGGACTCTAGCTACTCCAGAGGTTTACATGTATACCAGGGAATTGAACCTGGGTCCTCTGACTTTTCTAGCAAGGGCCTTAACCACTAAGCATTCTCTCCAGACCATGGTTTTCCTTTTATTTATGACTGTCATTTTGACTAGAATAAGATAGAATCTCTATGTAGTATATGCAGTATTAATTTACATTTCTATGATGGCTAGTGATGTTGAACATTTTTGTCATAGGCCTATTGGCCATTTGTGCTTGATCTTTTCAATTTTACTTTATTTTTAAATTTGTGTATATGTTTGTGTATATGTGTGTGGGCATGTATAAGTACAGGCTGCATGTTGAGGTCAGAGGGAAAGTTGAAGTGTCAATTCTTGTCTTTCAACTTATTTGAGGAAAAGTCTGTTGTTATTTGCCACTGCATATGCCATGCTAACTGGCCCATGAGCTTCCAGGGATTTTCCTCTATTCACTTGCTATCTTGCTGTAAAAGGGTTGGCATGACAGGTTGGGGCGACCAAGTCTGACTTTATGTGAATTCTGAAGACCCAAACTCAGGTCCTCATGTTTGTGTGGCAAGCGCTTTGCTGGCTGAGCCATCTTCCCAGACTGTTCTTCATCTTTTGATAACCGAGTAACTTAATTATGGATTGAGTTGTTTGATTTCTTGTTATTTCATTTTTAGTTGCTTGTATAGTAGCCTTTTCTGTTTGTATTGAGACAAACATGTGATTTATGTCTTGGAATACATTTATATGATATATTATATTTATTTGCATGGACCATCCATGCATTTCTGTAATGAAGCTAACTTGATTATGGTGAATGATTTTTATGACATGTTCTTGGACTCAGTTTGTAAATATTTTATTGAGAACTTTTACATCTATAGTTACCATGGGGATTGGCCTATGAGTTTTCTTTGTTTTTGTTTCTTGTGTAACCTTTTTTTTTGTATCAAGGTAATACTGGCTTCACCCAAGAGAGATTTTTTTTATTACTTCCATTTGCATTTTGTGAAATACTTTGAGAAGCATTTGTGTTAATTTTTCTTTAAGCATCTCGTAGAATTCAATCATAAAATGAAATCATCTGGGCTTGGATATTTTTCTAGTTGGAAGATATTTTTATTACTGCTTTGACTTCATAGCTTGTTGTACACATGTTTGTTTATGTCATCTTGGCTTGATTATGATAGGTCACATGCCTCTAGAAATTAATTTATTTCTTTAGATTTTCCATTTTGTTGGGATGTAATTTTTATGGTGTGTCACAGTGACTTTTTAAAATTTCATTGGTATTTGTTCTGTCTCCAATTTTATAAACTTAGGTCCTTTTTCTCTTTTGGATAACTTGGCTAAGAGTTTTTTTGATATTGTTTATTTTTTCAAAGAACCAAGTCTTTTTTATTGATTATTTATGGTTTTTCTTTCCATTCCATTCATTTTTACCTTGTTCTTAATTATTTCTTTCTATCTATTGATTTGGGGTTTGGTATGTTTTTCTTTTCCAAGTTCTTAAGATTCTTATTAAAGGTTTTTTTTTTTTTTTGAGACATCTGTGATTTTTTTTTTAATCTAGGCACTTGTAGCTAGTTAAAGTTTGCTTCTTTATTTGTCTTTATTGAATCCTGTAGGTTATGGCATGCTGTGTTTTCATGTGTATTTGATTCTAGAAGAATTTTTATTGCTGTCATGATTTTTTTTGATGATCCATTCATCATTCTATGTGTGTGTTTCAGTTTCCAAGAGTTTTGTGTATACTTTGTAGCTTCTCTTCCTGTGCATTTCTAGCTTTATTCTCTTGGGGTCAGGGAGAATATGAAAACATTATTTAAAGTTTTGTATATGTTGATTGGTTTTTTTCCTATTATATGTTCCTTTTTTTAAAAAATTTTTATTGTTTATTTATTTGAGAGCAACAGACAGAGAGAGAAAGAGGCAAACAGAGAGAGAGAGAGAGAGAGAGAGAGAGAGAGAGAGAGAGAGAGAGAGAGAGAATGGGCGCGCCAGGGCCTCCAGCCACTGCAAACGAACTCCAGACGCGTGCACCCCCTTGTGCATCTGGCTAACATGGGTCCTGGGGAGTTGAGCCTCGAACCAGTGTCCTTAGGCTTCACAGGCAAGTGCTTAACCGCTAAGCCATCTCTCCAGCCCTATATGTTCCTTTTTAGAGTAAATTTTTGTGGGCTGCTGGGAAGAATGTATATTCTGCAGTCATTGGATGGAATTTTTTCTAGATGTCTATTCTCTGTTTGATCTATATCATTTAATTTAGATTTTTCCTAATTTTTGTTGTGATGACTTGTGTACTTGGTTAGGGTTGGGATATTGAAGCTACTCATTATCATTTTGTTGTGTCATTATATCTACTAGTGTTTTGTTTTATGGAATTGGGTACATCAGTGTTCAGTGTGTACATTCTTAGAATCTTAATGGGTTGTTCCCTTAATCGGTATGAAGTGACCTTCTTTAACTCTTCTGAAACTCTTGGCTTAAAGTCTATTTTGTCAGGTATTAACACAGGGAACCCTGCTTCATTGCTTGGAATGCCTTTTTCCTTCCTTTTAAACAAGGATTGTATTTAATGGTTAGGTATGTTTCTTGGAGGCAACAAGTAGATGGTTCCTGGTTTTAATATTCATTGTTGTTGAAAGGTGTGTATTCATCTCTCTCACTTCATTGGTTTTGTAGTTTGGTGTCTTCCTGTTCCAGTGTGGTTTGTTCTTCACTCGTGGATACATTTACTTTCTCTTTATCCTGTAGGATTCCCTAAAGTATGTTCTCTAGTTCTAGCTCCGTGGTCATGGAATATTTTGCCTTCAATTATAAATTACAGTTTTGCTGGATATAGCAGTTTGGGTTGGCTTTTATTGTCTTTCAGAGCTTGAAGAGCATCATTCTAAGCCCTCCTGACTTTTAAAAACTTGGGTGAAAAATATGTTATTCTTAGGGTTCTATATTCATGCGTGACTTCGGATTTCACTCATGCAGATTTCAATACACTTTCTCTGGTCTCTATCTTTTGTGCTTTAACTCTAATAGGATGTAGGGAGTTCTTTTTTTTGGTATCATTTGCTTGGTGTTGTAAGTGCTTCCTTTATTTTGATGGATATCTCTTCCTTTATATTTTGGAAATTCTGTTATAATTTTATTAATAATGTTTTCTATTCCTTTCACATGAAATTTCCCTTCATTATACCCATGATTTGTACATTTGATCTTTTCATTGTGTCTCACGGTTCTCCTGTGCTCTGTTCTTGCTTTCTTATGAACTTATCTTTGCCACTGTTGGATTGCTCCTATTCGTTCACCTTGTGTTCCAGCCCTGAAATTCTGTCCTCCCCTGTTCTCTTTCCATTGAGTTTTTTTTTTTTTAGCTTAACTTAATAAGTTTCTCATTAATAATGCCTCAGGATAATTTTTTCAATATTTTTATCTCTTTATTGAATTCCACTTTCAGACCACGTGCCATCCATCTGTTTGTGTTCTCTTTGAATTCATTTAAGAGTTCATTTTTGTTCTCTTTCATTTCTTTGCACATGCATGTAACCATTCTTTTCAAATCTTTGGGATTTCATCCAATGCACTGCTTTTGGAGGCTATTACTGTAGAGTTAGTAATTTTTGGAGGAGTCATTCTGCTTGACTGTCAACATGACTGGACCTAGACACGCTTTGCTTAGATTAATTGAGGAAGGAAGAACCAGCCAAACTGTGGAAGGTACGATTCCCCAGGTGCAGCTCCTGCGGCCCTGCCTTCCCTGCCATGAGGAACTGTGACCTGGAGCTGTGAGCTGAAGTAAACTCTTCCTTTCCTAAACTGATCTTTGTCAGGTATTTTGTAGTTTTTCTATTTGTTTTGCTTTGCAATAGGACTTTCATATTTGAGATTTCTTGGTTGCCCTCATGGTTTTAGTGAAAGTGTTTGCAGTGTCCAAGAGGCACTAAGTTTTAGTAAAGTTGTGCTTTCTTTTTCCTACTGGACTGGGATCGTAGCTCAGTAATTAGACACTCAGTCCATGTGCTTGCAGTATGAGGCTCAGAACCACATATGGTCCTCAGCTGCCTGTAAAATACAGTCTGAAAACAAATCATTATCCAAGGATAGGTCCACTATGAAAATACAGAAAAAGTAAATTACAAAAAATAATCATCCCTTTAGCTCTAATGGCATTAGGAAATTTAAAAAGAAAACACTGAGAGTACTGACATTAGCTTCTGGGGGTATAAGTGGAAAAGTGCAGAGTAAGACAATATTGGGAAGATACAGGAAAGATAGAGGCAGCCTCTTGTGGAAAGAGCTGCTAACATGATATTAGGGAAGCAGTGCAGAAACAAGGTGTTTTTGTTAGTAAAATATGGTGGAAACCCCAGGGAAGAGGAGTTTCCTTTGGCAAAGACTTTAGCAACAGACTCATAAAGAAGCTTGAGGACAATGTTATCAGCTTTCAAAAGAAAATCAAGGTAGTCAAGCTGTTGGGAGGAGGGAGCTGGATAATCAGAAGAAAGACAGTCATGCCACTGGAGTTAGAGCTTAGAGAGCAGCAGGATTGGCAATGGGGGCTGACAAGTAGCTGCGTGGGGGAGAGGCCGTCTTCAGAGAGAGAGTGAGAGGGTCCAGGCAGGCAGGCCTATGATTTTAGCTGGTATTCAAAGAAGTTTTAGAAAGAGGAGAAAAGGAAAAGTGATGCTTTTGAATTAGAACTCCGAACAGTGAGGAGCCTTAGCAGAGATGACCTGCAACAACTGTCCTAAGCAGCTCCACTAATGACCCCTCTGTGAGTCAGTGCACAAATCAACTAAGCACAGCTTCCATGCCACTTCTGAAAGCACTGATTAGAGCACAGCAGTCCCTGAATGAGTGAGTGTAGCAGCTCAGTCTGTTGTCATGAAGTAGGTTTTTGGAGGTTGTGAAGCTATAAATGACATATTTACCATGGTGTAAAGGAAGACAGGGCCTGAGGGCAAACCATAGTATCATGTGGAAAAAAATGATACTGAACATAATTGTAATCAGCCTCCTGCCTAGGTATATAAGATCCAGAGAGAACATTGTTTAGTAATACATGACATGCCACCATTTAAATCACATCTTTTGATATACAGAAACATCAACTAGTGAAACTTTATCAAATCATAACAATGCCCTTTCTAACCGAATTTCCTGCCTCAAGTCTCTATACTGCCAAGCCCGAGCCCTAACACTCCCACAGCAAACCAGGCTTGATCCAAGTTATAACATGGCTGGGTGGGAGGGAAAGAGAGGAAAATAGGAGGAGGGACCTCACATTTTTCAGTCTTTTTGTTTACATAAAAAACAGAGAGAGAAGTTTTGGAAGGGGATAGGGTAAGGAGAAATCTCATGGGTGCTAGATGAGATTGCAGTTGGCTTTGCATTGTTGGCAGAAAATGCACAGCAAAGGAGAAGCTGGGTATAACACCTATAAGTCCACCTCCAACAATACACTGCCCCCAGCAGGCTCTAATTCCTAATTGTCACCAGCTGGGACCTAGCATTCAGAACACATAAGTTTATGGGGGACACCTGAATCAAACCACCACATTATTCCCCTGGCCCCCATAAACTGGTAACCATCCATGATGTAAAATGCAGTGCATTCAGTACAACTTTAAAAGTCCCCATAGTTAAAAAAATATTTTTATTAATTATAAAAATAGTTTTGTGCTCAGCAAATACAGTCAATTGGGTACCATTGTTAGGCTCACCCATGTCCTACCCCTTCCCCCTGTCCCCTCCTTGTTGGGGTATATGGGTCATGCATTGTGGAGTTAGCCCACAGTTATGGGTAGGATAAATGTCTGCATATCATGACCCAACATGTGGCTCTGACATTCTTCCCACCCCCTCTTCTGCAAAATTTCCCTGAGCCATGTTGGGTTCATTTTTGGTCTGCATCAGTGATGAGGTGTTGGGAGCCTCTGGGGATCCAGATTGATTTGGTAGGAGTTGATTTTTCTCTGTGTTGATCTCCTTCACCCTTGTGCTGGTACCCAGTTCGCCAAGAAAACAGCACCCTTGCTTGTTTTGCCAATTTTTCTTAGTTTCAGCCGGGGCCCTTTTGAGGTATGATGAGGTGGCTCTCTCATTAGATCTACATCAGTCTGAAAAAGAGAAGCAGATTCTCCAATGGAGAGTAAAGTTAGCACCCAACAAATGAGATAACCCTTACTTTTTTATAGAGAATTTAATAGGTGTAGGCCCTCTTGTAGCTCACGTTTTATGGTAGCTTGATAATGGAGAGCAGGCTTATGTTTGAATATGGTTATGACTTGTTTCCCACTTCCAGCTATGGGCCCCTACCACTGAGGGGATCAGTTAGCCGAATCAAGAGCAGTTGGTTGGGCTGGATAGATGGCTTAGCGGTTAAGCACTTGCCTTTGAAGCCTAAGGATCCCAGTTCAAAGCTCAATTCTCCAGGACCCATGTTAGCCAGATGCACAGGGGGGCACACACCTCTGGAGTTTGTTTGCAGTGGCTGGAAGCCCTGGTGTGCCCATTCTCTCCCTCACTCTCTGCCTCTTTCTCTGTCACTCTCAAATAAATAAAAATAAACAAACAAAACAATTTAAAAAATACAGAATATCAATATACTAAAAAAAAAAAAAAAAAAGGAGCAGTTGGTTTCCCACCATGGCTGTGCACCACTATTGTGCTTGTGTGGGCATCACAACAGGTTATTTGCCGCTAAGTAGGTTAGACCATGAATTGCTTGGACAGATATTGGACTTTTTCCCCCAGTCGCCCATGTAGTACCTTCTAGCAGTAGATAAACTGACTGTCTGGGGTCTGACTCTCTTCCAGTTTCCAGCCATGCTATTCCATCTTACTTGTCAACTGCATAAGGCGTCTTCAGCAGTAGGGTCTTACCACTAACCTTTGGTGGGTCATCAAGTACTCTGACAAAAATCTGTGTTTCTTTTAGGAAACCTTGTAGGTCTCTCTGATCAAAAGCTCATTGTGGATGATAGTCATATGCTGGTACTGGGAGTTACAGGTCAGTGCCCACTAAGAAAGGGAAGAAAACGATAACTAATATAAAAGAGTTAGACAGGAGAGAGAGAGAGAGAGAGAAGGAGAGAGAGAGAAAGAGAGAGAGGAGCTATAGAAGATTAAGGTCAGTCTTAACATGCCCTTTCCAGTGTATTGTGGCTCAGGTATTCCCAATCCCAGTGATGTTCAAACATCCCCATAGTCCAAGGTCTTTTAACTGAGCTAAAATACAAAAAAAAAAAAAAAAAGAAAGAAAAAAAGAAAGAACCATAATGGCACAAAATAAACAATCACACAGCAAAAGATGGCATTGGGCATAGCAAATAAATATTGAACCAATACAAAATTTAAAACAAACAGGGCAAACATCAAACTCAAACTCTGTAGTTCCAAGTCTGACAAGTCTAACCAGTGCAAGTCTCCAATTGCTATAATTTTAATCAGTGACAAGTCTCTGGAGTTCCAATTCTGCCCCTTCAGCTAGCCTACCCACACTCCCAGAAAAGTTCATCCAGTGCCAGCAGATCATGTTGGTAGCCATCCCACAGTCCTGGCATCCCCACTAGGTCTCCACTGCAACCCACAGTTCATCCTCATGGCTCCACACGGGTAATTAAACAAACCTGCTTCACAATGCCCATGGACATTTCCAAAACAACAGTGACCTTCTCTTTTCTGCATTTGCTATACTCCATAGTACCAGATGGGCTATCAATTTGTTAATCCAGGGGTAAAATAAACCTGACTTTGAAGAGGAGGACATTTCTTCAGAATTCAGATTCCTTACTTCAAAAGAGTATACATTCTTCCTCTTGCCCCAATGTAGAACAGGTGGCCCAATCTCAATGGCTGTGATCTCTCAAATAATTGCAGCTGAAAGGGCAGCAATTTTGGGCCAAAGATTTTCTTTCTTTCTTTCTTTCTTTCTTTCTTTCTTTCTTTCTTTCTTTCTTTCTTTCTTTCTTTCTTTCTTTTTTTTTTCTGTTCCATATCCTTCTGCTCACACCAGTCCATTTCTATGCAGTGAAACCCTGCACATGTTCACAGGACACAGGTAGGAAGAATGCAGTAAGCCTCTCACACAAAGTACTTCTAGACTAGTGCCAACAAAGTCCTTTCTCACCCTCATAGGCCAAACTTCATAGTCCATAATTTTTACTGCATTCATGTCTTTATAGTGTGATCAGAATAGTCAATCAAGGTGTAGTTACAGCACTGCAAGGTGTGTCTTAGGCCAAGGTCTAAAATTCTCCCAATCAACTTTTGTCAATTAGCTCCAAAAGGCCAAGAGCTACACAGTTAAGTTTCTAGCATCTTATCTGAAAGTCCTCAAGAAATGAGAAGTTCCTAAGATTTAAATTGTACCAGGCCCTCAAATATTTTGAGTAATCACTTGTGACTTTGTTTTTCTTGATATCACATAAGAATCTAAAAGTAAAAGGTTTGACTCCCTCAAATTTTTGTCAAGCTGCATTGTTGCAGGGTGGAGCTCTTAATTACAAGGACAGAACAGATCTTAGGTTGTCTGTTGATAAGCGTGAGAGCAAAACCTTCCCTCTTCAGATATATCAGATAGGATTCTCAAATGATCAGGTGGCCCAAGTCACAAAACATTTCTAAAGCCTTTAAAATAGTGATGCTTAATGATATTTTTTCTTTACATTTTCCTCTGCAAAGCAAGGGAATGCTTAGAAGAAATTGGATTGTCAGCCTAACTGTTAAGTTATAGTCAGTGCAATCAATAATTATATTCAACCATATCACAACAGAAATTATTTTAAATTCTTAATCATGAATTTTTATTAATTTACTACCATTAAGTATCTATGCTTACTAAGCACCCCACATTCAATAAGTAGCAAATCCAACCCTTCTTTGTCTCTTTTCCATGAATTTTCCCTATAGTTTTACATGCACTCTTCTTCTTCCCTCACTTCTTATCTTGAGGCACAATTGGCCTTCCTTTATACTTGTTTCTACCATAACATGGATTTAGCTTTCCTATGAATCCTGTTCCAATTTTTTCCTTCAGAGGTCATGATGCTCCAAATACCCATAGTATTTTCTGCTTTAGTCTCTCACTAATGTCATTACTCATGTGAAAAGATTCCCCTGAACCTCCTCTGTCCTCATTGACAATAAGGATTATATTACATTCAGTTTACTAGAGTAATGCACAAATGTGTCCATTGTGAATATAGGGAGCATGGCTCTTTTAGTCATTTGCTCATCCAATTAATCAAATTTTATCAAGGAGATATTGTATTCTGAGCTATGTTAAGGTTTATGGGCAAAACATTATACAGCGTAAGACATAGTATAGCCAGCTAAAAGGTGATACCCTTTACCCTGGCCATGAGTTGTACATACCTTTAACCTCATGGTGTAATTTTATTTGAATTTGAATTTGAAATTAACATAAGTATCTTGAGATGAAGGCTTCCATGATTAGAGTTAATCCCAAGCTCAAAAGCTTATATCCTCATAAGAGACTGAAAGTGAGAAAATGGGCTGGAGAGATGGCTCAGCCATTAAGGTGTTTGCTTGCAAAACTTAAAAACCTGGGTTTAATATCTCAGTAGCCACATAAAGGCAGACGAATAGTGGACATGCATCTGAGGTTTGTTTGAACTAGCTGGAGGCCCTGAAATGCCTATTCTACCTCTGTCTTCTTTCTCTGCTTGCAAATAAATAGATAAAAAGAAAAGAAAAGAAAAGAAAAAGAGAAGACAAAGAAACACAGAGAAGAACACCTTCTAAAGCAAAAAATCTAAAGCAAAGATTGGATTTATGCTGCCATAAACCAAATAATACCAGAAACCACCAGGCATATCAGGAAAAATTTGCCACTCGAATTCTTTAGGCAAGCTGTGTCCTGATGATGCTATCATTTTAGGCATGGGAGTAAAGTTTTTATTGTTTAAAGCTGTCAACTTCTTGGTATTATGCAATCTTAGGAATCTAATATAGTACTTGTATGTTATGGGTGGTATAAGTTCCATAAGTAGAGATATAATAATGTTGTGAAGCCAGTGGTCATAATTGATCACAATCCATAATTGAGTGAAATTCACTGAGTGTCTATTATGTATTATGGTATTATGGCTCAGTTAAAAGATCTTGGACTATAAGGATGTATGAACATCACTGGAATTGATAAAAACTATGGAGACTTTTAAAGTTGGATGAATGCATTTTATTTTATATCAAGGATGGTTATCAGTTTATGGGGTCAGGGGCAGAATTTTGTTGCTTGATTCAGGTGTCCCCCATAAAATTAGTTGTTCTGAATGCTATGTTCCCAGCTGATGGAGATTTAGGAATTAACACCTCTAGGAGGCAGTGTTTTTTTTGAGGGCAGGCTTATGGGTGTTGTAGCCAGCTTCCTCTTGCTAGTGTTTGGCATGCTCTCCTGTTCCTGTTGTCTACCTTATATTGGCCAGGGGGTGATT
Organism: Jaculus jaculus; assembly: GCF_020740685.1. NCBI lineage: Eukaryota > Metazoa > Chordata > Mammalia > Rodentia > Dipodidae > Jaculus > Jaculus jaculus. The sequence continues at coordinate 82,877,086 of NC_059107.1, read as the reverse complement.
TCCATCCTCATTTCATGCCATCGTTTTCTCTGCCATCATGGAGGTTCCCTCAAGCTTGTAAGCCAAAATAAATCTCTTTTTCCCACAAGCTGTTCTCGGTTGGGTGATTTCTACTAGCAGTGTGAACCTGACTGTAACAGTTGCTTTTGTCACAGTACTGAGAAAAGTAACTAAATACAGAATATGGGCACCAAGAAATTGGGTTGTTTCTGTGACAAACCCAACACTGCCTTGTAGGGTTTTGGAACTGATTTGTGAGGAATAGGGGAGAGTTTGGAGATTCAGGCTTCAGAAGCTCTAGAATGTTGTAAGGTGAGCTTGTGAATAAAGTCAGGCAGTGGAGAGCTGGCTATGAGCTTTCAGAGGAGAAGAAGTACTCTCTAGGAATTTGGCTAAAAGTCATTCATGTTATATTCTGGCAGAGAATCTGGCTTCATTCTGCTGATGTTATCATTGTTTTTTAATATTTACTTGGGGGGGAGAGAGAAAGTACATGTGCCACTTTGTGCATCTGGGTTTATGTGGGTATTGAGGAACCAAACCTGGGCTGTCAAGTTTTGCAAACAAGTGCCTTCAAGTACTGAAACGTCTCTCCAGCCACTCAGTCTGCTCTGCTGATGTTCTAAGAATTTATATGAGGTTTAATCTGAAAGTACTGGACTAGCTAGCCATCGTGGCACATACCTGTAATCCAAGCACTTAGATGATAGTGACAGGAGGATCATAAGTTCAAGGTCATCCTTGGCTACTTAGTTAGCTCAAGTCTGGGATACATGACAACCCATCTCAAAACAATAACAAAATGTAAAGGACTGTTACACTATTAACCTTCCAGGCAAAATGTACCCAGTAGTATAATATAGCATTACTCTTATAGGGTAACCAAATACTTTCTGACTGGATTTTAGGCTTACTCCACAGAAATGAATTCATGTCTGCTCCTGCATCTGTACAAAAGCCAATGTTGGGGAGGTGTTGGGCTCTACTGGGGAAACTACTACTGTTGCTTTGCTAAATAGCTATGATATGCCCATTAAATTACTTTATAAATATTAATGTTTACTGTCATAGATTAGTGCTTCTTTCAGCTTTGATCAGGGAAACTGTTTTTTCAGTAGGCCACAGTTATTGAAGACTTATAACTGGTCAAGGTACTGAGAATAAGTGACTATGAATGCTCAGTTATAATTTGGATATCTATATCACTCCCTCCAAAGTTCAATAACTGTTTCAGGAAAGGGAGTGGGAAAGAATATAAGACCTGGAGGAGGGAGTAAAGTGTTGTTGAATGTTGTCTTCTGGGTATGGCATGAACTTACAACAGCTGTGATTATCTACATAAGACCTACACAAGATTGAGTCCATCCACATTCCTTGGTGGATAAGGGAGAGGCTCATGGTGACCCACTCCTTCCTGTGTATCTACTGGAAGTTAGTGGATACTGGAAGATGGAGAAACATTTTCATCAGTAATGTAACCACCGTTCAATTGCTCATGATCCTATAAATTATACCTCACTCACGTTTCTGTAAGTAACATTAGTTGAACTTTTTGGGTTGCAAAAGAAAAGGCAATTTGTTTGGTGGAGTATTCAGATCTAGAGTGAGGGAAAGTAGCATGTAAAGCTGACAGTAAACTGTGCAGTTTAAAGGTGTGGACCAGAAGGGTGCTGAGAAAGCAGCTACAGCTGTTAAGGAGATGAGCCCTATTAATGAGAAGTCTCATCCTTTAGACACTGAGCCAATAGGAAAGGGGCCTGAGGGTAACGTCCCAAGCATTGAGTGCTCTTCCTTGTAACAGTACAAGTACATTTGAAAGGAGAGACCCAGAAGTGAGAATCCCACTGATGTGATCTTTGCTGGAAAACTGCCTAGGAGAGCATTTTCTTAGATTCAGCCACCCAGGTTTATGGAGGCCACTACAGCTGTTATGGAGGGAGGCTAGATTGTATCCTAAGCTGACAGTCATCTTGATAGTGTTGTTTGTTCACATGGTGCTGGTTTTGCATGCATATGAAAGGCAAGAATAAGGGATCTTAGGAGGTTCCAGAAATTTTCTGAAGCCAAAAAGTTTGTGGCAGGGTCAGATTCCCTGAAAGCAAAACCCAAGTTGTAATGGAGACCTCCAAGATGCTGACAATGACAGGACCACGGTGTCAGTCTCTGAGCTCCCTCTGCTTCCCAAACTGGTATGTTTAAAGGGTCTGCTCTCCACATGGGCCCAGACAACCTGGCTTCTTGAGCTCATACCTATTTTATTCTCCTCCCACTGGTCAGTTCACCAAGACCCAAAGGGCATAAACACTCTACCAGTATAAGCTTTTCTCTCTTTTCTGTCCTCTGACCCATCCTCTTCATCATAGGTGTTACATTCCCTTTCTCTTCTTGCTTTTCCCTCAACTCACAGATGTCTGTCTACCTCTGCTTTCCCCACTCACATGCATACCTCCTCTGTCTCTCACTTTTCGCTATCTTTCTCTTTCACTCTCTCTCTCCCCCATTCCACTCCTCCCTCAGCTTGTACCATGTGTGTATATTCCCTTCTCCATTCACAGCCACCTACAGTTAAAGCTCCCAGGCCTGCCTCCCACCATGTGTCAGGAAGCCCTGGAAGGAACTCTGCCACTGTCAGGCATCTCTGCTCCAGTTGTAACCATCTTAACTCATGCACACTGGCACCCACAGGTGCCTCCCAGACCATGAATCACACATGTTCACATTGTCTTCCTCTCCATCTCATCTCTCTAGACTCCTTGCCTCCACTCTTAAAGCTATAACCACCATAATCACAGCAGTTGAAATATCTCAGTATGAAATGGTTCCCTCTCACTTCTTTTCTTTGTCTCAAAGTTACAGCTGCCCCAACTTGGGCTTGATTAATAAAGTACTTTGATTAACATTCATGTTTCTTGTCTCATACTCTCCTCCTCAGTGCTTCTCTCAAAACACTTGACACAATGGGATGTCTGACAATGAAAGCTGAATACACAGATTGGATTTGGCCCAAGTGAGAGACTATCTGTGATCATGTTGCTGAGCTTGAGGTTCATGGCTTCCCAAACTCATTGAATCCTAGTAGATTCCATCTTGAATACTATATGCCAGACAGTAAGTTGTTATTTACATTACTGAGTTTGTATCTTGCTTTGGTTTGCCCTTTCCTTGCTGTCCCTGTTCTTGCCTTTTAGAAGTGTTTATCACGTATTTTCTTTGATTTTATAGGGGCTCCCTGTTAAGAAATTTCCTTGAGTCTCAGAAGAGACTTTGTACTTTTGAATAGCAATGGGACAATTAAAGACTATGGGATTTTTAGATGCATTGTATTTGAGATGAAAATCAGACTTTAGCAGAAAGGGCTGGACTATTATGATTTAAAGTGACATGTTTGGGTGTCAAGTTGACAAGGGCTGGAGTTGTGATGGTTAATATTCACTTTTAGTCTGGCAGGAATTAGAATCACCATGGAAACACATCCCTGGATTTGTAAGAAGGTGTTTCCAGACAGTTTAATGGAGGAAGGAAGACTGAATATGGGTGGTATAATATGGCTAGCCACCTCACACCCTGGCCCCCATGCCTTCGCTGTTATGGTGGAATTGTACTTTCAAACCACAAGCCAAAATAAACTTTTCCTTCCTTAAGTTACTTTTGCCAGAGATTTTTGTCACAACAATGAGAAAAGTAAGTATTCCAATGGGAAATTAAAAGGCAGTCTATTCTATTATAAAAAACCAAAAATCAAAAAAAGACAAAAGCAAGTCTGGCATAGGGGAATTGTTTTGGCAATGTATTTTGTCACAGTGGTGAAAAAAGTAACTAACACATTCAGAAAATAATTTCCCAGTATGACTGTACCTACCAATACTTAAGAGTTTCAGCTTTTCCTCATGATTGCCAAAATGAGCTATTGTCTACTGTATCTTTTTTTTTTTTTTAATATTGTGAGGGTTATGTAGTGCTTTTTCACTGAATTTTTATCTTTCACTTCCCTGATAATGAATTGTGTTTATCACTCTTTCATACACATATGGATCCCTTAAATATATTCTTTAGTGATGAGTAGTATAATTTAAAAATATATCTCTACAGACCTTGTGCTGAAATGATTTGTACTGGGCACATGTAAAAGTTAGGAGGCCGTTCTAGTAGTTAGGGTGGAATTTGAACATAGCCCCATAGTCCTAGTGCTGCCTTGCGCTCGGCTAGCAGTGGTGGAGGTTTTACATGTGGGCAGATGCAGAATATATGTGAAGGTAGAATAGACCACTAATCTTGGTGACACTCATGACCTGCCAGGGTCTTGTAATAATATGAAGATTAAGATAATAATTTTGATATCATACGATAATAAAGTAAAACACCAAGGTGATAATAGCTCATATTTCACATGCTGCAGGGAGAGGTTGAATGAGTTAGTGTCTTTATACTTACCATATAGTAAGCGCTTAATACAAATAATCTATTATTGGGCTGGAGAGATGGCTTAGCAGTTAAGCGCTTGCCTATGAAGCCTAAGGACCCCGGTTCGAGGCTCGGTTCCCCAGGTCCCACGTTAGCCAGATGCACAAGGGGGTGCACGCATCTGGAGTTCGTTTGCAGAGGCTGGAGGCCCTGGCGCGCCCATTCTCTCTCTCCCTCTATCTGTCTTTCTCTCTGTGCCTGTCGCTCTCAAATAAATAAATAAATAAATAAAATTTAAATAATCTATTATTATGATTGAACTAAGTTTGGCTTCTAAGACAAATCCTACTGGTATGTATCCACTGGTAACCACAACTCAGCCAGCTCTCATGAACATTTCTCACAGACTCCCCATATCTGAAATTATGTTGGTCTGAGCTATCAGCTACCCTGATCTCGGTTTTCTTTTCCTTGCCTAGACTAGGCTCTGTCCTAGAGATCTCTCACAGCTGCACAAACCCAGTTTTACTTTTGCCATGTTGTGGGCATGGAAATGGGTGTTTTTCTTCTTTATATTTCTGCCCCTCATTTTCACATATATGTCAATTTATCATCTCTAAGAGTTTTGTCATTACTGCCTTGTTTTCCTGCCATGCCATTTCAGTCTGTTTTTCTTTTGTTGTTGTGATAAAATACTTGAGAAAATGACTTTAAGGAGGAAGTAAGTTTTAGTCCATGTATCTTGCCTTCCATTGTTTCAGGATTATGTGACCTAGAATATCCTGTCAGAGAAAGTATGGTGGGGCAAAGCTACTTACTTCATGGTGATTGGAAGCAGGGGGTAGAAGAGGGAGAAAGGACAGAGGATTTGGGAATAAGATTTTCCTTCAAAAGCATGCCCCTTCTTCCTTCAACTAGGCCCATTTCTCTTTTTATTTATTTATTTTTATTTGCAAGTAGAGACAGGGAGAAGAGAGACAGAGGGAATGGGCATGCTAGGACCTCTAACATCTTCACACAAACTCCAGATACATGTGCCACTGTGCATCTGGCTTTATGTTGGTACTGGGGAACAGAACCTGGGTTGTTAGGCTTTGTAGGTAAGTGCCTTAGCCAGTAAACCATCTCCCCAGCCCAAATGCCCGCTTATTTTTTTTTAATTATTTATTGATTTTTACTGAAAATTAGCTTTTTAAAAATTTTATTTTATTTTTTTTTGTAGTCAGTGAATAGTCAAGTTGGTACCATTGTTAGCCTCCTCCCTGTCCTCCCTGTTCCACAGGGACCCTCCTTGTTGGGGTATATGGGTCATGCATTGTGGGGTTAGCCTTTAGTTTCAGGAAGGAGGAAATGTCTCTGCATGTCATGACCCAATGTGTGGCTCTGACATTCTTTCTGCCCCTTCTTCCGCAAATTTCCCTGAATCATGTTGGATTCATATTAGGTCTGCTTCCATGTTGAGATATTGGGTGCCTCTGTATCTCTGTATATCTGGTTTGGTAGGGGTTGATTGTTTTTTATGTCATCCCCTTCCCCTTTGTGTTGGTTCCCGGTTCGACAAGAAAACAGCATTCTTGCATGTTTCCTTAATTATTATTAGTTTCAGTTGGGGCCCTTTTAAGGTATGATGGGAAGGTTCTCTCCTTAGGATCTGCATATATCTGTAAAAGAGAAGCAGATTTTCCAACAGAGAGTAAAGTTAGCACCAAGTAAATGTGATAATCATTGTTTTTTAGAGAGAGTTTAGTGGAGAGCAGGTTCATGTTGGATATGGTTCTGATTTGTTTCCCAGCTCCAGCTGTGGGTTCTGTTCCACTGAACAGATCAGTTAGCCAAATTGAGAACAGTTGGTTTCCCACCATGGCTATGTACCACTATTGCACTTGTATTAGTATCTTGTCAGGTTGTTTGTTGCTAAGTAAGTTAGACCATGTGTTGCTTGGTCAGATAGTGTCCTTTATCCCCCAGTTGCTCATGTAGCACCTTCCAGCACTAAATGCGCTAACTGTCTGGGGACTGATTCTCTTCCAGCCATTTTGCTCCATGGTACATATCAACAGTGTATCGTGTCTTCAGCAGTAGGGTCTTACCACTAACCTATGGTGGGTCCTCAAGCGCTCTGACATAAATCTGTCTTCTTTTGGGAGACCGTGTAGGTCTCTGTGATCAAAAGCTCATTGTGGATGATTACCATCTGCTGGTACTGGGAGTTACAGGTCAGTGGCCAAGAAGAGAAGGAAGAACTGGATAAGTGTCATCAAAGAGATAGAAAGGTAAGAGAGAAGAGGGAGAGAGAGAGAGAGAGGAGAGAGACAGAGGGACAGAGAAGCAGGAATAGGAGGAGATAATGAATATTTTTTTGTTGTACCCTTTCCAGAGCCTTGTGAATCTGGTGTTCTCTCAAAGGGCCTGGTGGAGGTTCAGCCATTTGGTCTGGCTTTTAGGATGTAGAGTTTTATGGTATCATTGCCTTTTGGGTCCAGTTTTTTGTCCTCCCCTCCCTTTCTTACCCACCCCTCCTTCCTCACCCTCCCTATTGTCTGGTCCTTGAGATTCTTGGTAGGTATGTTGGCAACTTGGGTAGATTCAGGTTAGGAGCTGTAGATGAATGAGACTATGAGGCGATTATCTTTCTGTGATTGGGTGAGTTCACTGAGAATAAGCTGTTCCAGGCTCAACCATTTTTCTTCAAATTTCATTGTGTCATTTTCTCTTATTGCTGTGTGGAATTCCATCATTTAGATATACCACATCTTAGTTATCCATTCATCTAGTGATGGACATCTGGGTTGATTCCAGCTCTTGGCTATTACGAATTAAGAGCTATAAACATGGTTGAGCAAAACTCTCTGAACTGAGGCATGGAGGTTTTGGGGCACATGCCCAGTAAGGGAATAACTGCATCTGTTGGTAACTCTAGAGTCAGTTTTTTTAGGAGCCTCCATATTGCTTTCCAAAGTGGTTGTACCATCTTACACTCCCACCAACAGTGGATGAGGATTCCTATTTCTCCACATCCTCATCATCATTATTTTCATTTGAGTTTTTTGATGTTTGCTATCCTTAATGGGGTAAGGTGGAATCTCATAATTGTTTTAATTTGCATTTCCCTGATGAATAAGGATGATGAACATTTCTGTAAGTATGTGTTTGCCATTTGTATTTCTTCCTCTGTGAACTGCCTGTTCAGTTCCAAGACCCATTTTGTGAATGGGTTGTTTGGCTTTTTATTGTTTAGGTTTTTGAGTTCTTTGTAGATTCTAGAAATTAGGCCTCTGTCAGTTGGATATTTAGCAAATATTTTCTCCCATTCTGTGGGTAATCTATTGGCTCTGCTTATTGTATGTTTGTCTGTGAAGAAAATTTTCAGCTTCATAATATCCCATTGGTTGAATGATTATTTAAGATCCTGTGCTACCGGGGTTTTGTTTGGGAAGTCTTCTCATTCCTACATCATGAAATGTTCCTCCTAACTTTCCTTCCAGCAGTAGTTGAGTTTATGGTGTTATATCTTTGATCTATTTGGACTTGATTGTTGTGCATGGAAAGATGTGTAGAGCAAGTTTCAATTTCTTGCATATGGTTATCCAGTTTGTCTAGTACTATTTGTTGAAGATGCTATCTTTTTTCCAGCCTATATTGTTAGGGCCTTTGTTGAATATCAAGTAGCTATAGTTACTTAACCTGAAGTCTGTGTCCTCAATTCTATTTTGTTGGTCTATACTACTGTTTTTATGCCAGTATCATGCTGTTTTTTATTACTGTGGCTTTTAATACAGTTTTAGATCAGGTATGGTGATGCCTCCAGAGGTGTTTCTTTTGCTGAGGTTATGCTTGGATAATCAAGAAGGCCTTTTGCTTTTCCATATGAATGTGGTGATCAATTTTTCTATCTCTGTTAAGAACAATGTTGGGATTTTGATGGGAATTGCATTAACTCTGTAGATTGCCTTTGGAAGGATTGCCACTTTCACAATGTTAATTCTGCCTATCCAGGAGCATGGGAGGTCTTTCCATTTTCTTAAGACCTCCTCAATTTGTTTTTGAGTGCTTATATGTTTTCATTTCATAGATTTTTCACTTCCTTGGTTAATGTTATTCCAAGGTGTTTTCTTTTATTTTTTGTTGCTATTGAAAATAGGATAATGTCATTTATTTCTTTCTCTGTATCTTTGTCATTTGCATATAGAAAATTTACTGATTTTTGTGCCTTGATTTTGTATCCTGCTACTTTTCTGAAGGAGTTTATTACCTTTAAGAGTTTTGGAATGGAGGCTCTCAAGTCTCTTACATATAGAATCATGTCGTCTGCGAATAGCGCTAACTTGACTTCTTCCTTTCCAAATTGTATCCCCTTTATTTCTTTCTCCTGTCTTATTGCTTGAGCTAGGATTCCAGTACTATATTAAAGAGCAGAGGTGAGATTGGACATCCCTGTCTTTTATTAATTCATTTTTTATTTATTTATTTATTTTTTTTGGTTTTTCGTGGTAGGGTCTCACTCTGGCTCAGGCTGTCCTGGAATTTACTATGTAATCTCTGGGTAGCCTCGAACTCTTGGCGATCCTCCTGCCTCTGCCTCCCGAGTGCTGGGATTAAATATTAATTCATTTTTTTATTAACAACTTCCACTATTGTAAACAATATCCCATGATAATGTCCTTCCTCCGCCCACTTTCCCCTTTTAAATTCCACTCTCCATAATATCCCCTCCCTGTCTCAATCAGTCTCTCTTTTATTTTGATGTCATGATCTTTCTCCTCCTATTATGGTGGTCTTGTATATGTAGTGTCAGACATTGTGAGGTCATGGGTATCCAGGCCATTTTGTGTCTGGAAGAGCATGTCATAAGGAGTTCTTCCCTTCCTTTGGCTCTGACATTCTTTCTGCTGCCTCTTCCGCAATGGATCCTCAGCCTTGGAAGGTGTGATAGAGATATTGCAGTGCTGAGCACTCCTCTGTCAGTTCTTCCCAGCACTATGATGCTTTCTGAGTCATTCAAAGGTTACTGCCATCTGAAAAGTGAAGGTTCTCTACCAAAAGTGAGAGTAACATTAATATATGAGTATGAACCTTAAGAGAAGTGCTTACTGGGCAGTTTGATGAGCATAGTATCTACATTCATCCAGACAGCAGCAGATGTTATACCCCTAGGGCTCATGACTACCCCTGTTGCAGGTTTTCAGTATCAGAGATGTATTCCCTCCCATGGAGCAGGCCTCTAGTCATAATTGAGGGTGGTTGGTTTCCCCCATAACAGATATGCCACTATTGCATCCTTTGGCACTTTTGGCCTGGCTGGCCAAATACAAGGCTTACAGTGTCCACTTTTGAGTTACTGGTGATTTCTCTCTCTCCCATTTAACTGCAAGCATCATGGCTTTTTCCAGCTTTCTGTCAGCTGGTCTACATGGAGGAGGTTATCAGCTCAGCTCCAGCCCAATTTCTCAGTGACTTGTAGCCCAAGCACGTGGAGTCTTCAGCAATAGGGTCTTGCCATCTATTCTTGGTGAGAAACCAAGGACCAAAGGCCCACTTCTTAATATCCTACCAAGCTGTGAACTGATCAATGGATTAATTCATAGATCAAGTTGGAGTCCTTGCAGTCCAGTCACCTTTCAATAGCATCTCCAGCCAGGGACCAAGACCTCAACACACAAGCTATTTTGGTGGGAGGGGAGGCACTTCATATCCAAACCAAAAACCTGTTATTGACTATTATGCTTTAGAGGCTTACTAATCTTGTGGTTGGAATTATGAAATCTGAGCCAAACAGGATTCTGATATTGGTTTCTTTATGTTTTATTCTCTCACATTATAGCTCTTGTAGCTTTATACCAAGTGAAATGAACAGATTTAGATGTGTGATCTTTATATGAAATTAAGAGAGGAAGGTTTTTTAAAGACCTAGTGAGCCTTCCGCAAAGTGAACTGAACATGTGCTGCTAAAGGCAAACCCTAATGCACCCATGGATATTCTCTGAGGAGGAACCTTGACCTTTAAGGGAAGGCTGTTTGGAAAATTAGCTGAAAGGCCTTTCCTCTCCCCAGCTAACCTCCTGTCTCTCAGTCTGTTTGTTTTTCTCCTTTCTTTTTTATTTCTACCTGGCCTATTAATTAAAATAAAACAATTTCATACTTAACCACAGGTTGTTTACAATAATTCTAGCAGTGTTTAATGAGTTTAATTTATATAGTTAAATACAAAATATATAGCTATTTGGCATAATATATTTTGGAGGTATTAATATATAATGCTCAAGGAAATTTGATTTTATACATTTTCCCTCTTGCCATTAGAAATTTGTTTATGGAAAATGTTCCATATGCCACTGCCTCTCAATGTATCTAGAACATAGTGGTTTTTGACCAGTTATTTATATAATCATGCCATGGGGCTAAGTGTCAGTGTTATTATTAAGCTTCTCAAATAAATATATTAGTTGGGATTAAAAATATATTCTTGGGGCTTAGTGGTTAAGGTGCTTGCCTGCTAAGCCTATGGACCCAGGTTTGACTCCTCAGGGGACCCACATAAGCCAGATGCACAAGGTGGTATATGCATCTGAAGTTCATCTGCAGTGGCTAGATGCCCTGGCATGCATATGCTCTCTCTCCCTCCTTCCTCTCTTGCCTCTCTCTCAAATAAATAATAAAATATTTTAAAAATATCTTCTTAATTTTAAAGGCCTTGGTATGTTAGTGGAATAATCAAATGTTAACATGATGGCATATTAGTTTTCTTTTGGTGGTGTAAGAAGTTATTACACATTCAGTGACTTAGATTCACTCACTGTAAAGGAACCCATATCTGGGATTGGGAACCAGGTCAGAATCCTATGGAGATGATTATATTCTTCAGTGTGAAGCTCTCACTAATCTTGCTAAGAGAGGATTACATACATCAAATTCTCCCTAAATCAATAATACTTATCCCATTTAAACTATTCTCACTCCACTCTCCATTGGAGAATCTCTTTCTCTTTTGCAGAAGATATTGAGACCTGAGCAGATAAAGTACCCCTCACACTTTAGCCAAGCCACAGCTGAAGCTACAGAGGAATTGGGAAGACGAGCAAGAGTGATGCTTCAATGATACACCTGATAATCAGCACCAGGGTGTAGGAGACAGATTCCAAGGATATTCAACACCTACCAAAGCAGAGATCCAGTGGCTCCTGAGAGCTCATAACTTAAATTTCTTTAAAACGTATCCACCATGGCTCAGGGAATTTTGTAAAAGATGAGGTGGAAAGACTATAAGAGCCACAGGTTGAGACATCATGCCCAGAGACATTCCTTCCTTTCAAAAATAACTGACTGATGCTCCTACAATGAATAAACCACAACCCCATAGGGAATACCACTGAGGAGGGTCCTTAATGGAATGAAGCAGGGATGAGGGAAAAGAGGAGACCAACACATGATGTATCCATACAAAATATGTTGTTAATAATAATAATAATTTTAAAAGAAAAAATACAGATTTATTTTCCTAGAGTTATGAATGTCAATGTATGAAATTCATTGGGCTAAAATTAAGGCATTAAAGGGGCAGGTTCTTCTTAGAAGCCCAGAGAGAAGAGTTGCCTGTTTCAGTAACTAGTGGAGACCAATACACTTGTTTCATGGTTCCTTCCTCTATCTTTAGGCCCCTGCTGCTGCTTTCCCACCACCTTCTCTGTGGTAGAAGTATCTTTCCTGTGGCAAGGAGCCTTGTGGTTTTAGCTTTGTGCCACCTGGATAAGCCAGGCTTCATCTCATGGTTTTTAATCACATCTGCAACTGTTTTCCCATGTGAGCAAAGTGTTCACTGAGCATACGTGTTAGGATGGATGCATCTTGAAGGGGACATTATTTTTAGCTTATCATTCATGTTTAGAATTAACCCTAACAAAAAGGTGAAACTTGCTTTCCTTTTGAGCACATGCCTATGAGCTCAGAACCCAGCAAGCAGAAGCCAGCCCACCCTGAGAAATGTATTAAACAGTGAGATCCTGTCACAACCAACCCACCAACCCATCAACCCACAAAACAAACACAAAGCTGAAAAAAAGTAAAAAGTAAAAATCAGTCAGCTGTACAATTCATGAAAGGACTAATGAATCTATAGATGAACAACTGGGGGAAACCACGAAGGTTGCAGAGGTTTGTACCATAGGAGTGAGAAGAGCTTGGTGATGTATAACAATTAATTATACCTGCAAGCTGCCCCAGTTAGAAAGATCTCATAGGTCAAACATGGATTCTGTGGTTTGTAGGTTTCCTTAAAAGGATGTGGCCTAATTTTCTAAAAAACTGAATTACCAAGGTCATTTAAAAGAGAGTTTAAGGGTTGAGAGCATTGTTCAGTGGTTAAGGGCTCTTGCTTGTAAAGCCTGCTGTTCCAGTTCAATTCCCAAGCCATCTATGTAAGCTGAACCCAAAAAGTGGCACAGGCATCTGGTGTTCCTTCAGAGGAGCAAGAGGCCCTTGCATGTGAGTGTGTGCATATGCACACACGTGCATGAACACACACACAGAGGCAAATGAATTTTAAAAAGAATGCAGGATCTTTAATCCTAGCACTTGGTAGGTAGAAGTAGAAGGATCATAGGGAATTCAAGGCCAGTCTGGGACTGCAGAGTGAGTTCCAGGACAACCTGGGCTAGAATGAGACTCGAGCTCAAAGAGAGAGAGAGAGAGAGAGAGGGGGAGGGGGGAAACTCAGTTCAGATGTGTACTCTGAGTAGAAGGTAAATCAGGGAAAACAATCTATTCAGATTCAAAGTTAATTTTCCCTACATAGGAACTCTAAGGGGTGGGGCCAAAATAGTAGAACTTGTTAGAACAGGCAAGTGTGGGAGAATCAGTTTCTACACCATTCTTGATAACAAAACACTTAGAGGAGGAATGCCACAGATGAAACCTGTTCACTCATTGCTGCTGTGGAGAAGGGGTTGCTTAGGTTGCTGCTTCCTGAGACTGCAAAGGTTGACAACTGAGGAGGACTGGTGACTTTGGGAAAGAGTCTGGAGATGGGTAGTGAATAAAGGTGGAGGGTGACACAGAGGCACTGAACATGAAGGCCATCCAGTGTCCAGCCCAGTGCAGGCAGTAACTGATAGGATGGCTGTGAAGGGGAGGGCCATAAGCCTGCCAGTACCCTGCAAGTCTGCATAACCTTCAATACAGGTTTCTGGTGCATCAGTTCCCCAGAGTTTTACACGTATTTATTCTCATCCAGTAAAAGTGACTGAAGAGAAATCTCTATGTAGCTTAAACTTGTTCTAGCTGCGTTTCCTATGCATGAGTGATCCACATCGTTCTTTCTACCCCTCTCCTCATATCCCTGTCAGAAAGCCTATTAATGTATGTACATTCCTATTTCTTTAGCTATCTGAGTGATTCAGAAACAAATTGAAATGTCAAGTTCTCTATGGCTTCCTGGTAGTATTAAAATCTACCAGTTCTTATTACATTTCCATCAAGTAGTATCAGAGATAGAAGATCAATTAATTCCTGTTCTCCTTCCAAAAAATAGTGATCATGCAAGACCCAGATCTGTGAGCTCTGTAATCAGTGAAGTAAGTGGAGCACAGAAACTGCTCTTATCAACTCTGCATAGAAGATGAGAAAAAGAAATTCAGAGGTTGAATGGCAATCATTCAAATGTACTATTTTATAACAAAAAGGAAGTTACTGCCAGGTTGGAGTGAACAGCTTTGGGAAAAAAGGTATGTGCCTTTAATGTCTGTGACACAGTCCACCTATCTAGAAAGAGTCACCAGCCCTTTACAGCAGGACTAATGCAGAAGCAAAAGACTCGTTCATCATTACTTCCAACTACTCCCTTGGCACTTTTACAAGGAGAGCTGGGCAGTTATTGTTTCTGTCTCAAGATAAACGTAAGGGCAAGTATCAATAAAAAAGTAATTATCATAATAATAATTATAATAACCCAAACCAAAATAATAACAATCCAAGTAATAATCATAAAAACATTATTACATCTTTCTTCTTTAGTTCTGTCACCCACCGAATCTTTTTTATGTGGAGGAGCTGTGAGTTTTCATCTATTCTGCCTTAAGCAGTAATTGCGTTTGATTCAGCTGGCACAATTTTACCCATAATATTAGAAAGAGAGGAGTCATGCAGTGTGCTTATTATTGGTTCTTATTAAAGATGGGGATCAGTGCCTTATCATGGGGAGCCATACGCCTGTCACAAACAACTTCCTTTCACTCACTTTCACACTGCTGTGATATTCAACTATCATTTAATCCTAATGTCTGGTTATTTTTAACTGGAAAAAATACTTATTGGTCTCTTTCTCTCTCACTCTCTGTTTTGGGTTTTGATTTGTGCTTCTTTTGTCACTTATTCTTTTAGCTTTGTGCTTAGCATTCTGTAAGTGTCACAGCAGAAGATATGTGTTTGTAATAGATCTCAACAGTGTGCTCCTCTTTGGATTTGCCTCAGGAAGCCTGTACCTTGGAACATTGCTGCTGATGGCTGTGGTTCGTTGGCATTTCATGTTGAAACCAGAGGAGAGCCCTTCTCTAGCTGTGATAGTCATGGGAGCACTGGGTTGGCATGTCCTCTATAGCATGGAAGAAGCCAGTTCCTGGAGAGAGGCCAATAAGACTGAAGCAAGGGCACTCTAGGCAACAATCAAGTCCTCTTTGAATTCCAGTTTTACTCTGCCTTTCCTGGATTCCTGAGATTCCTCAATACCTTTTCCTTCTTTTCCCCCTACCCTCCTCCCCCGCTTATCATCCCATTTCTGACAAAGCTCCAGGTTGGGCTGGAGCCCTGCTATATCATCAAATTTGCTCTTGAACTTGTGATCTTCTTGTCTCAGTCTCCAAAATACTGGGATTAAAGGTATGTGTCACTGTGTTTGGGTCCACCAAACATGTTGAACAAAGCCCCTTTTCTTCTCAAGTTGGTACAATTTGGACTTTTGTCCTTAGAAAGCTGATGAATTTTGATGAGTTCAGTTGTATTCCAACAGTGGTTCTCACTGGCAGGGAGTGTGTGGTGAACTGAGTGGCAATGACATTTGTGAATGTTCCATTACTTTAACACATTGGAACACAGTTAAAGGTACATTTGTAAGTAAACATCTTTTATCTCATATATGCTTTTAAAAACTTATTAATTTTTATTTATTTATTAGAGAAAGTAGAGGGAGATATATATAGAGAGAATGGGTGTGCCAGAGCCTCTAGCCACTGCAAACGAACTCCAGATGCATGAGCCACCTTGTGCATCTGACTTATGTGGGGCCTGGAGAATCAAACCTGGGTCCTTAGGCTTCACAGGTATGTGCCTTAACTGCTAAGCCATCTCTCCAGCACCTCATATATTTTTAAATTTTTAATCATTTTACAAAATTTGAGCCTGGGTTATCTCACTCAGGATA
The DNA here is from genome assembly GCF_020740685.1 of Jaculus jaculus. Taxonomy (NCBI): domain Eukaryota; kingdom Metazoa; phylum Chordata; class Mammalia; order Rodentia; family Dipodidae; genus Jaculus; species Jaculus jaculus. The sequence continues at coordinate 82,861,278 of NC_059107.1, read as the reverse complement.
TTTTCCAGTTCTATTCATGTTTTTGCAAATTTCATGGTTCCATTTTTTCTTTCCAGCTTAATTAAATAACACTGTATATATGTACCATTTCTTCATTACCCATTCATTAGTACACCTTGGCTGATTACATTCATAGATATTGCAAATATACCAGCAATAAATACAGATAAGCAAGTACTTCTGTAGTAGACTCTAGCGTTCTTTGACTATGTGTCCATGAGTGGTATACTTGAGTTACATGGTAGCCTTATTATTAGGCTTTTGAGAACCTCTTCACTGATTTCCATAGTGGCTGACTGGGGTACACTGACAGGGTTCTACTTTCTTCCAAATCTTGCCAGCACTAGTTTTCCTTCTTTTGTCAAAATGTTTGACACTTTTATAGATGTATATAAGGTATTTTGAACTTGTTGCTCCCATCCCCCATTATTAACCTCTCTTATCCTCTTTCCCCTCCTAAACTTTTCTTCTTTTCCAAGTAATTCCCATCCAACTTTCACTTAGTAAATTACCAGTGAAAATACTCCCAGCAACTACTAGTTACCATTTGACACTCTGGGAGGTGTGGGGTCTTATGAACCCTTTTCCCTGTCCATGGTGAGGTACTGACAGGTTCAATTTTGTGCATGAAGTATTAATTGACCATAGCTGATATGAGTTCATGAGCATAACAGCTATGTGCTATCCAGAAAATAGTATTCCACATCCCTGTTTCCCATCCTCCTGCCTTATATTCTTTGTGACCCCTCTTCCACAATGTTCCCTAAGCCTTAGAGAAGGTAGTTTAGATGTCCTCCTTAGGGCTGAGCATACAATAGCTATTTTCAGAAAATTTGTCACCTATGCACCTCTTTGTTAACTTTGCCCATTGCCAATAAAATTCTATGGTCGAGGCTACAAGCAGGATTAATCTATGGGGAACAAATGTGGATATTTAAAAGATAGTTTGACACGTTGTCCATCTAGCATAGCAACAATAGCAGGTTTTCCACTAGAGGAGTGAAAAGAGTAGGCAACCTTGTTCCTAATCCTAATGAGACTGCTTTGAGTTTCTCTCCATTTAGCATGATGTTGGTTATGGATTTGCAATATATAGTATGGAGACATACACTGAGGATACTCAAAATGTACCAAAGCAGGAACCCAGAAGCTGCTGAGAAATAAACATTAAAGTAGAATTTAAGCACATCCACCAAGGCTCAGGGAAGTTTGCAGACGAGGAGGGGAAATAATATAAGAAACCATTAGATAGAAGGGAATATACAGAGACATAGCCCTCCACACAATGACAGACTTCTGCTTTCATGTCATGTAACCCACAACCCCATGGTGAACACCAGCAATCCCACTAAGGTGGGCCCTCAGTGGAGTGGGGTCAGGGATGAGGGAAATAGTGGTACCAACATATGATGTGTCCATACAAAGTTTCCACATACTAATAATAATAATGAAATAAGATAAGGTTGTGAGTAGCTTGAGAAGATGGGCTGAGCTCCAAATTGTATGGTAGACTTGTCCCCATGACTTTTTGTTTACTGAGTGGTTCTCCCATTAGAAAGAAGGAAAGAAAAAATATGATGCCTAAATATCCCAAGATGTGAGTATCCCCCAAATCTACAAGGTATTGTTATACAGGGGAGGGTTCCTTTTTTTCCTCCTAATATCCAAAAGGAAATTCCCGAGGATCATTCTGCCTTCTGTCATGAGACACACACGTTTTGCAGATTCCAGAGGGTGTGTGAAGCTGCACTTTATATTTGTGTTAAAGATGTTGTAGTCTATTTGACCTTAGCTGGGTGAATACTATGATTGTAAAGAGATGGGATATTTTAAATCAGTAGATAAAACATCTTGGTCCAACCTAGCCCTTTTGATAATTATTTATTTTTAACCTCTATAGCCAAGCTAATGTTCTCATTGTGTCTATTATGTATAAATCATGGACTGTATTGCCAAGTTTAGCTGACTTATAGCTTCTGTCATCCTGAAGCTAAAATTCAATAAGACAACTGAAATCTACAGAAAAGCCTTCTTTGCTATAGCCTGCCTACTAATACCCCTGTTAATGTATTTTGTAAATGTATTAATTTGTGATCTTTGTTCTGTGGCTATGAAACCTCATTTCCCTCATCCATTTTTTTTAAAAAAAATACTTTTTAAACATTTTTAATTTTAATTTTTAAAATTTTTTATTATTAGATATGGACATATTTTGTATGTAAACATCACATGCTGTTACCATCCTTTCCCTCCTCCCTGCCCCTTTTCTGAAGAGGTCTTTCTCATTGGGGATGCAGGTCAACCCCATGAGTATTGTGGGTCATGCATTATGAGGCAGCAGTCAGCTATGGGGGAGAAGCAAAATGTCCCAACTTGTGGCTCTAACAATCTTTCTACCCCCTCTTCCACAAGATTCCCTGAGCCATTATGGGAATGTTTTAAGTCACTTCAGTGATGGGCACTTAGGAGCATCTAGATGTCTGGTTTGGTAGGTGTTGAGTGTCCTCAGTATCTTTCTCCCTCACCCTTGTGCTGCTATCAGCTTAACTAAGAGAGCAGCATTCTTGTTCATTTCCCCAATTCTGTGGTTTCAGCTGGGCTGGGCTGGAGTGTGCTGGGCTGTTTATCTCCTCAAATCTAGTTCCCATCTGAGAAAGAGAAGCAGATTCTCCAATGGAGAATGAAGTCAGTGCCAGTTAAATAGGATAACCATTATTAATTTAGAGATGATTATAAGTGTTTAGATACCTTTATAGTGTAAGGTTAGTGGGAGCTTGACAATGGAAAGCAGAATCATTATCTGGATATGATTCTGACTAGTTTCCCAGTTACAGATATGGTTTCCTTTTCACTGAGAAGATCTGTTAGCCAATCCAAGAGCAGCTGGTTACCCACTATGGCTGTGTGCCACTATTGCACCTGTGTGAGAATCATGTCAGGTTGTTTGCTTCTGAGTTGCTTAGACTTTGAGTTGCTTGGACAGATGTTGGCCACTTTCCCCTGGTAGCTCATGTAGTGCCTTCCAGTACTAGATGAGCTAATTATCTGAGGACTGGCTCTCCTCTGGATTCCAATACTTATAAAATTTTTGATATTTACACACACACACACACACACACACATATACATACATACATATATATATATATATATATATATATATATATATATATATATGATGTATTTTGATCTTGTTCCCCTAATTTCCCTGTCTTGTCCCCCTTCCCTCCCATTAACACTCTTCTTCCCCATTAATCCTCATCTTACTTTTATTTTTTTTATTTATTTATTTTTTTTTATTTGCTCACATTTAATTTTTATTTTGATTTTTTTAATGCTGCACAACACAATATTTATTTCATTTGTTTCATTTATTTCATTTATTTCACTTGTTTCATTTATTTCTTTATTTCTGTTTGCTGCTTTTATTTTATTTACTGAAAGTGAGAGGGAACTTTTGTGGCCTTTTTCTTTTTCTTTTTCTTCTGTAGGCCGCCTTAAGCTTACTAAATTTGGAACATCTAAGCAAGCTGAAGGGAAGAGGGGGTTTCGCAAAATCACTTGGGGGAAAGGGAAGGTTGCGTTGTTAACCATGCCCTATGGTGGGTGATTAACTGCTTGTAGAATTACGTTTCACTTTTAATTAATTGTGCTTAAGGCTTTAGTTAAATTTGGGAGTTCCCTTCTTAGAGCAGCTCGTACTGGCGAAGGTGCATGCGCTGGATGATGTCACGGCAGTCGTTGAACACACGGCGGATGTTCTCAGTGTCCACAGCGCAGGTGAAGTGAGGATAGCAATAGTGGCGCCCATCTCCACTAGCAGTGCTGATTCTCAGAAACTCATCGCGGATGAAGTACTTGGCCCGGGTCACGCGTGGATCCTCTCCAGGCTCGGGAGTCGCATCCTCAGGAGTAGTGTAGCGCGCAAACTCTGGGAAGTAGTCCTCGATCTTCGATTTCCCAGCGAGGACTTTCTCAGCAAGCAGGTCCTGCTTGTTGAGGAACAGGATCACAGAGATGGTGCGCAGCCATCTGTTGTTCCAGATGCTCTTGAAGAGGTTCAGAGCCTCCTGCAGGCGGTTGGTCTGGTTGTTACTTTTATACCTTATCAAAACCTACTGGGTTAAATTAGCGGTACCTGCATGATCATGAGTGGAAGGTTATTTACTGTGGAATGGGAAACACTGATGAACTTGAGGCCCCCCCCTCCCCCGCCCAGCAACCATTGGCTGCTATTGGCTAGTCTGAGAGGCCTGGGGTCTCAAAGATACTTCCTCCATCAATGGTGAAATATTGATAGGCTCAGGTGTGTGTTGGAAACCACAGTTGCTGTAGGTTCATGAGTGTAATTGTCATGTAATCTCCAGATGACAACATTAAGAATAACTTCTTCCCCATCCTTATGTTCCCTCTTCTTAATATTCTTTCCATACCCTCTTCTCTGAGGTTCCCTAAGCATGGGTGGGAGGGTTATATGTGCTGTTTGAAGCTAAATACACAGTAGTCACTTATTCTCAGCAATTTTTCCAGCTGTGCATCTCTGCATTAACTACTTCCCATAGTAGTGAGAATCTTCTGTGGTAGAGGTTTCAAGTAGTACCAATCTATGGGAATAAATATAGGTGTCTACAAGGTAGTTTGTCATCCTGTCCATTTGGTACAAATTAGATGCTATCTAAGGTTTGTGTCCCTAGCTATAGGCTTTTGGCAAGGTTTACAGTGCTAGGCATGAAACCCATACCGTTTATTGGGCCTCAAATTAAATCAGAAAGCAGTTGGTTACTCTCATAACATTAATATCACTATTGCACCAGTGGGCCTATCTTACCTGACAAGTCCGTTGTAGAATGTACAGCTGGGTAGAACTATTGATGGATTTTCTCCCCCAGCAGCTTATATAGCACCATCTGATATGAAAAAAAGCTAGCTGGCAGGGAGGAAGCTTCCAGCTCAGTTCATATAATGTACCACTTTCATGAAGAATACAGTATTCATGATCATGCAAATTTGTGTTTCAAGCCATGGTCACTCATATTGGGTACAGAATAAGATCTTTCTTATTCTTTTAAAGCAGAGTCATTAGATTCTATTCACACAAGTACACGGTGCATCAGACTATGATGTTCCCATGTCTCAGAAGACCATGAGATTCTCTTTACAGCAGCAGACCCCAGATATCCTCTGGATGTCAGGCAAGGCTGGGAAAAATCCTGAAGGTGATTGGAAATCATTCAGAATGGGACAGTTAGCTCTTTGAAGTGGAAGAAATGGCTAATATTTTACTGAGTGCCTATTATGCACTCAGATGATTTGTGTTTAATTACTTCCTATTCTCCATAGTGCATATTCACATGTTAGGGGATTGAAGTTTTGTTTCTCTTCTTTGCTTAGCCCATGTCTTTAAATGAGAATGGAATAATGATCCTCTCCTTTTCAAAAAAGAGGGAAGATAGTGAGTGGGAGCGTAGGTGAAAGGTAAATTAGGGAATAGAGGAAACTCTCGGCTTAGGACTCAGGAAAGTGGACATTCCTTTGTAGCCCAGACTCTCCATGGATGTCAAAATGGCGACCAGTTTACTCTTTGATTTAGGAATGCTAGCCACTCATTGATATGTCATCTCTATATTTAGTCCAAATAAGATACCAGCTATCAGGTAGTGACAAACTGAACCTCAGATTGAGATTTTTTGGGTTGCAGTTAGACTCTTAGAACTCCCCACGTAGAAGTTACTTTGGCTTGCCCTGTCTGTATATGACTTTTATTTAAAAAATATTTATTTATTTATTTGAGAGAGAGAGAGAGAGAGAGAGAGAGAGAGAGAGAGAGAGAGAACGAGTACATTAGGGCCTCTAGCCACTGCAAACAAACTCCAGATCCATGCAACACCATGTTCATCTGGCTTATGTGGGTTCTGGGGAGTTTAACCTAGGTTCATAAGCTTTTCAGGCAAGGAGGGCCTTAACCATTATGCCATCTCTCCAGTAACTTATTACTTCTTAAATGGGATTTTTATGTATATGTAATTGTGTCTAGGGGATTTAAAAAGTTTACATAATGCTTGTTTAATGCCTACAGTTTTATAGAGTAGGTAACTGCTTTTAGTCTCATTTTATGAATGAAATTTTTAGAGTAAGTCTGCTCAATAATCATACAGCTAACAAGTGTGAACTCTTGAAAATCCTATGATGTGCTCTTAAAACTAACTCTTTGGGGGCTGGAGAGATGACTTAGAAATTAAGGTGCTTGCCTGCAAAGTTAAAGGACCCAGGTTCAATTCCCTAGGACCCATGTGCCATATGCACAAGCTGGTGCATGCATGTAGAGATCATTCACAATGGCTGGAATCCCTGGCGTGTCCATTCTGTCTCTCTCTCTCTCTCTCTCTCAAATAAATATATAAATATAAAAATAAACTAACTATTGCTGTGTAACACTTACATAGTAAAGTGTTCCTATCTTCAGTGTACAAATTGATAGATGTCAAAACTGAACAATCGCATGTGAGCAGCACCCAATGAAGACAGAGCCTCCTCAGCAGTAGAGGTGCCTTTCCAAATCTTAGTCACTATCCCTGTCAGGGGCAACTATGCTTTTGACTTGCATTGGTAATTTTGTCTTATACTCTGGCTTCTATTGCTCAACACTCTGTGTGTGAGATTCCTCCGTGATGTTATACGTGTTAACTGAATCTATGTTACCACAGTTCATTCAGTGCTTCATAGCATCTGACCTAACAGTCTAATGATTGTCCAACATACTCTGTTCTGTAACATATGTGTACTTTTCAGGCTTGGATATTGATGACATTACTGTTGTGAATATCCTAGTACATGTCTTTAGTAAATATATTTACACATTTATGTGTTTATTTACTTAAAAACAGAGTTCCTGTACGCTTGATCTGGGGTCTGTTCTCTCCTTGGATTTTCCCATTAGTTTTCCAAAGTGTCAGAACTGTTCATTTTCCTAGCAGCATGTCTGAGAATTATGGTTTCTTCAGACTGTCAACTGGTATTTTATGTCCTTTTCATTCCAGTTAATTTGATGGACAAAGTCTGACAACCATCAAACTGTGGTTGGTCTTAATTTTCTCTTCCTTGTACATTTTCATATGTTTATTATTTTACATCTTCTTTTATGAAGTCACTGTTCAAGTCCTTTGTTCATTTTCTATTATATTAGCTGTCTTTTTTATTACCATAGTGAAGTAGCTTACATAGGGTAGATATGAATAATTTATTGGACATGTATTGTGAGTATATTCTATCTTTTTTGAATTGTCTTTAACCTTACTCTGGTGTTATGTAAATATACCATGAAGAAAAGAAACATTCTTAGCTTTGCATGGTTCAGCTTATTAATTACTTTTACATGGCTAGTAATTTTGCATTCTCTTTCAGAAATCTTTGCCTCACAAAGAACTGTCTACCTTTTATAGTTTGATCTGTAATCTTTCTGGGCTTCATTGACTATGTGGTGAGGTTGGGAGTGGTAGAACCTTCCCTCATTCCAAATAGCCGGTCAGTTCAGCATCATCTTTTCTTTTAGAACTATAGTGTAATCATTGTAATAAACAGATGACTGGATATATGAGAATGAGAATCACTTTTTGATTTTTTGTTTTGGCATTTTTCTGTGTGTCACATAGCCTCCTTGCCTGAAGGCATATATGAACCAATTTATGTTTTCAGGTCGTACGACCTGCAGAATTATGGGTTACTATAGTTTCTTAAATACTGTGTTATAAAGTTTTGTTACACTCATTTCACCACCATTAAAAGATGAGTTCTACTAGTTTTATACCACAGAGGGAAACTTCCATAACTTAAACCATTATGTTTTTTTACCACTTAGAAAGTTTATTTTTTTATTTATTGAACAAAATCTTCTTGGCATATTTTATCTTTACTCAATGTTTCTCATCCATATTTTGAAATATGAACCAAACAAATAGTGAAGGTGTTACTGGAATTTGTTAATGTTTGAGTCTTGATCTCTGAATTAACCTTTTGGCTCAGCTGTCAATGTTTGGATTTCTATAACCTGTTTTTTTCTGAGCCATGAGGGGCAACTTTATTTACTAAATTTTATTTCTCTAGATTTCTTTTTCCTGTCAAATATCTTATACCCACTGGCATGTTTGTTACAGAACCAGAGCAATAATGAGAAACAGACTCAATTTCAGAGATATTAAAATCTGTAACAATAATGTAAGATATTCAGAATCCATTGGATATGTAAAAGAAGGAGGTAGACTCTTTAACTTAAAATGTTAGTATTTTTAACATGCTAAAAAGGAGATCCTTTGTAACTATGACAAGTTATCCTGAAAATTTTAATTTTTTTGAGGTAGAGTCTCACTTTATCCCAGGCTAACCTGGAATTCACCATGTGGTCTCAGCCTGGCCTCAAATTCAGAGATTCTCCTTCCTATGCTTCCTGAGTGCTGGGATTAAAGGCATGTCCCACCACAACCCAAAATATTAATTTTTAACCAACTCATGAGTAAGGGATGAGTCAGGAAACAACAACCACAACAATAAAAAGCAGAAGTGAAGGACACTGGAAAATCCCAACAAAGAAGGTGAGTAGAGGAGATCCATGTAATAAAAGGAAACTAAAAACTAGGTTGCACATAATTTTGTTTAAATATTATTTAGATATTTTGGTTTTTATTTTTGGCTGAAGAATTAGAGCTTAAGATGAGTTATTAGTTTGTACCATTCAGGACAAAAACCTCTTCACAGGTTCCACTAAATTTCTTTTCCCTGCATTTCTCTCAGATATCTATCTTGCTTTCCAGGTGCTTCTGACAAGTTTCTTCCATTAGTTATTCAGACATCAGCATGCACCTGTCCATTGTTTAGTATATTCAGCAGTTATCTCAGTACTGGGTAGGGGGATGCTGGATTTCTGTTAAGATTCAGTCACTCATCATTTTGAATCAGTAAATGGGTCACTAATTACAGTTGCACAGCTCTGAGCACCGAAACACATCCTTGCTCAGTGCAGCAGTGGCTAGGATCTGTAACAGTACATTTGAAGGAATTTTCTTGACAGATTGATATTTTAATATCCTTGGAATGTAATTACCAAGAAATAATACAGATGAGAAGATATACACAGATATCCGATAAAGAGAATGTAAATAATTGAAACCAACTTCTGGTTAAGATGGCAGCGTAGGTACCATACCAAAGCAGCCCAGGGGGGAAAACGACCAAAAACAAAACAAAACAAAACTCAGCAAAATATACACTTTTACTAAAAAGTGAGGTGTATAGGAAATTGAAGCAGCAGCAGAGAAGTAGAAGAGATCCAGAGCATCCAGAGCCCGCACAGGCTGGCAAAAGTGGCCTCAGCAGCTCCGCCAACTGAGGCGGCGGTGGCAGCACACCAGAAAGCCACCAGACTCGGCTCCAGCAACAGGAAAAGCCAGGTGCAGGGAGCTTCCACTCACACCGGAGCTCTACACAACTCAAGAAACGTGAAGGGAGAGCGGCAGTGAGCAACGGAGGAGCAGACCATGAGGTAGAAGAACACTTGGAACAGCGAGAGAACTAGAGCAGCTCTGGCTCCCTCCCATCCCCCACCGCCTGTGCCCAGCTTCAGCAAAAAGAGCAGCGGTCCCAGGACCCGGCCACGCCAACTTGAGCCAATAGCAGGACCCAAGCAGGAGGAGAGTCTGGCAGCAACATCAGTGGCTCCAGCACCGGTAACAGCAGCCCCAGGAGCAGCAGATCCAGTAGTGACAGCAGCGGCAGACCCAGCAGCAGCAGCTTCAGTGGCAGCAGCGGCGGTGGACCCACAAGCAGCAGCTTCAGCAGCAGCGGCGACAGACCCAGAAGAGGCAGCTTTAACAGCAGCAGTTCCAGCAGCGGGTGTGCTGAGCTGCAGGGCTACAGTTGCCAGGCTTGGTTTGCCCCACAGGGAAAGCCAGTGCCCAGCTCCAGAAATCAGAACAGCAGCCTGATGACCCAGGCAGCAACTTGACTGAGACCAAAATAATCCAAGGTAACTGGGATTGCACCAGGGAAGGGTCTCACTTGGTCACAAGCTGACTTGGATCCCTCAACAGACCAGAAATCTTAACCTCTTTGTTGATAGAGGATCTGGTTGTTATAATAACTACTCTTGCATACATACTTGGGGATGTTTTTGATTGAATGTGTACAGTATTTAGTTAACTTTTAGAATCTACCTACCTGTATTTTATTCCACTAAGCCTACTTGAATACTCCCATAGCAGGGAAACTCAACCCCTAGGAGCACCTTTGTAGATACTCTGAGAGTCTTAAGAGCCACACCTAATACCTTAAGCTCCTACCCTGAAAATATGTAACATCAAATCAATTGATACAGCTAAGAATACCCAGATAGCTATAAAATCCAAGCATTAACTTAATCCAAGATGCAAAAATATATACACTATAACACAAAAATCACTAAAAAGCAAGATGATATAAATCCACCTAAAAGTATTAATGCATCAGAAATGACCTCCAGTGAGAATGAGTTAGAGGAAATGCCTGAGAAATATTTCAAAAGAATGATAGTAAATATGTTCAAAGAAGTCACAGAACAAATCAAAGGAGTCAAAGAGGAACTCAAAGAGGAAATCAAAGGACTCAAAGAAGACGCAGGACACCAATTTCATGAAATAAAGAAGGCAATACAAGACAAAAATAAGGAAACAGAAATAATAAAGAAAAACCAGTCAGAATTACTAGCAATGAAGTACACAGTTAATGAAACAAAAAACTCTGTAGAAAATCTCACCAGTAGAATGGATGAAGGAGAGGTCAGAATATCTAAACTAGAAGACCAGGTGGCAGATCTAATACAGTCCAACAAAAAGAAAGACAAACTTATTGAAAAGTATGAGTGGGAATTTCAAGATATTCGGGACACTATGGAAAGATCAAATATAAGAATTCAGGGCATAGTAGAAGGAGAAGAATTCCACTCCAAAAGCATAGTACGTGTCTTCAACAAAATCATAGAAGAAAATTTCCTCTAAATTGGGAAAGAGGTGCCAATGCAGATACAGGAAGCCTTTAGAACCCTAGCCAGAAAAAACCTGGAAAGAACTCCTCGCCATATTATAATCAAACTTCCAAACACACAAACCAAAGAAAAAATATTGAAAGTAGTTAGAGAGAAAAATCAAATTACCTACAAAAGCAAACCCATCAGGATTACAGCAGATTATTCAACACAAACTTTAAAACCCAGAAGGGCTTGGAGTGATATATTCCAAGTTCTGAAAGATAACAACTGTCAACCAAGGTTACTTTATCCTGCAAAGCTATCCATTCAAATAGAAAAATAAGGGCATTCCACAACAAAAGCAGGATAAAGAAATATATGAAAACCAAACTAGCTCTACAGAAAATACTTGATAGGATCCTCCATGCTGAACAAAAGGAAAAGCACACATATAAGGAACCTAGAAAAAACAAGCAATACTCAAATACTAGTTAACACAAGAAAGCACAGGTAGAACCGGAACCACAAAAAAAAAAAAAAAAAAAAAAGGCAAACATAAATACACACCTTTCAATAATATCTCTTAATATCAACGGCCTCAATGCCCCAACAAAAAGACATAGATTTGCAGACTGGGTTAAAAAGCAGGATCCTACAATTTATTGTCTCCAAGAAACTCACCTTTCTACAAAGGATAGACAGTATCTTAGGGTGAAAGGTTGGAAGACGGTGTTTCAAGCAAATGGGCCTAGAAAACAAGCAGGGGTTGCTATCTTAATATCTGACAAGGTAGACTTTAGTCCAATGTTAGTCAAGAAAGATAAGGAAGGTCACTTTATATTGATTAAGGGCACACTCCAACAGGAGGACATTACAATTCTAAACATATATGCACCTAACATGGGGGCTCCCAAATTTGTCAAACAAACACTATTAGAATTAAGGTCACAGATAACACCAAACACAGTGGTGGTGGGTGACTTTAACACCCCACTCTCATCAACTGACAGGTCATCTTGGGAAAAAATAAATAGAGAGGCATCTGGACTAAATGAGGTCATAGAAGGAATGGACCTAATAGATATATACAGGACATTTCATCCAAAGGCTGCAGAATATACATTCTTGTCAGCAGCACATAGAAGATTCTCTAAAATAGACCATATATTAAGACACAAAGAAAATCTTAACAAATTCAGGAAAATTGAAATAATTCCTTGCATTCTATCTGACCACAATGGAATTAAACTACAAATCAGTAGCTAGAAAGTCTATAGAGCATACGCAAAATCATAGAAACTAAACAATACACTACTAAATGATGAATGGGTCAATGAAGAAATCAAGAAGGAAATCAAAAAATTTATAGAGTCAAACGATAATGAGAAAACAACATATCAAAATCTCTGGGACACAATGAAGGCAGTTCTAAGAGGTAAATTTATAGCCTTAAGTGCCTATATTAAGAAATTAGAAAGCTTGCAATTGAACAACCTAATGCTTCACCTTAAAGCCTTGGAAAAAGAAGAACAAGGCAAACCAAAAATCAGTAGATGGGAAGAAATAATAAAGATTAGGGCAGAAATTAATGAAATAGAAACAAACAAACAAACAAACAAAAAAAACAATCCAAAGAATGAATGAAACAAAGAGTTGTTTCTTTGAAAGGATAAACAAGGTTGATAAACCCTTAGCAAATCTGCCCAAAAGAAAGAGAGAAGAGATACAAATTAATAAAATCAGAGATGAAACAGTAACCTCACATCAGATTCCAGAGAAATTCAAAAAATCATAGGGGCATACTGCCTCCGACCTGCGGGGCCAATGTTATGCGGGGTGGTCGAGGAGGGCTGCAACCTGAAAGAACGGGCGGGAAAGAAGAAGGAGACCAAGCGGAGGTTTTGTCAAGGTCTCATTTAATGTTGGATTTTTTAGCTCTTTTATAATCAACCAGCAGATAGGGCAATAAGGGGGGAAAAAGGGGGAGGGGGTACAAGGAAGGAGGAAGTAGGGTCACCTGGCCGTAATCTTCTGGAGCATCTTCTCGGAATCTCTCTTGTGACGTCTCCCAGAGCAGCTGTTTGTTCTCGAGGGAGGGGCTGCATGAGGGCTGCTAGTTCTCTTTTGTCCTCAGGGCAGTGAGGGGCCATATGAAGGCTGTTAGTTCTTCTTTTTTCCTAGGGCGGTCAGGTCATGGTCTCTGACAACATACTATAAAAGCATATACTCCACAGAGTATGAAAATCTGAAAGAAATGGATGATTTCCTTGATTTATATGACCTACCTAAATTAAACCAAAATGAGATTAATCACTTAAATAGACCTATAACAAACATGGAGATTCTAACAGTTATCAATAATCTCCCAACTAAAAACAGCCCAGGCCCAGATGGATTCACTGCTGAATTTTACCAGACCTTTAAGGAAGAGCTAACACCATTGCTTCTTAAGCTTTTCCAGGAAATAGAAAATGAAGGAATTAAATAATTGAAACCTTTTCACTTAATATTAGATGACTTTAAAATATTTTATTTTTATTTATTTATTTATTTGAGAGTGAGAAAGAGAGAGAGAGAAAGAGAGAGAGAGAGAGAGAGAGAGAGAGAGAGAGAGAGAGAGAGAGAGAATGGATGCTCTAGGGCTTCCAGCCACTGCAAAGGAACTCCAGACACTTGCACCCTATTGTGGATCTGGCTCACGTGGGTCCTGGGGAATTGAACCTGGGTCCTTTGACTTTGCAGGCAAAGGCCTCAACTGCTAAGCCATCCCTCCAGCCCTAGATGACTTTTAAGTAAAGGTAAATGTTGGAAGCTTTGACTTAATATGATACTGTCTTTGAACTTCTAAGTGGTCTTGTATTGAACTATAGCTTTGGCCGAATTTTCAAAATTCTTGCATCTCAGAAAACAAGGCTTTTTATTATTATTGTTTTAGTAGATGGTAATGAACAATTGATTTTTAGGGATGATGCCTTATCGCATATTGGCTAATAAAATCATTTTTATTGCTTAGTCAAATGAAGGATTTCTATTTAAAGGTCTATTTAACTTCTATCTTTAAAACTTGCAAACACATAAAAAACCCAAAACAAATTTTTTTAAATCAAATTGTGTTTAGAAACCTGATCTTGAATATTTTAACTTCACAAAAAAGGGAAAATGTCTTTTACTTTTCATAAGTGAGATTGATGGTCTTGTAAATCATGTTGAGTTTTTATAAGTACAGAAGAAAAAAATTCATTCTTCATTGGAATGAGAACTGAGTAATGTGGAAGTGGATAGTGCCTGGTGACAAAAAGCACTGTGCCTCTTCCACCTCCATCCTATTTCACCATCTGGACTGGGAATTTGTTGCTTCAGAGAGGTGTCCTCTGAGGTTGTGGCGGGGGGTGGGGGCACTCTCAGGACATCTGTGGTTTCATGTCCCCTCTTGTGCATAGACTCCTTGTGTTCCTGGCTGTGTCTGCACAGTTGGTGACTGAGAGTATCTCATTAGTCATTGATGTGTGCCATAAGATTTGTAAAACTCTGTTATTTACTACCAGTAATCTTAGGTGTAGTTACCAATTATAATCCTGTTACTAAGGAGTTACTAAGAGGTGTCTCAAAAAAATTTCTATGAGTTCAGTCTATGCCACCAATAATGTGTAACAGTTACTCAATATGCTTTGTTTATAAAGAATAATTACTCAGGCGAGTAAAATAGTCCCATCCCATTTTGACTGTTGAAACAGAGTCTATAGAGGCCAGAAAAGACTGGCAATATTCAGTGGGGCAATTGTATTCCTTTTTACAAATACTGCTTAACATAGAGATGTGAAGAAAACATTTTATTGATGAACCTGCAATTTCAAGAGGCTTATGTGGGGAAAGCTCATCTCTTTTCCACTTGGTGTAACTGGTGTTGGAAAATAGCAGTTGACTAGGCAGGCTGAAGTAGCTTTGGCTGAAGCTGGAGCACAGCCTTTTCACATGGATGCTTGACTTTCTCACCCAGTAGTGGCTGGATTCCCAGGGTGAGCATCATAGGTGAAAGAGAACCAAGTGGGATTGTGGCACCTTGTGTATCTAGCTTTACATGGATCATGGGGAATTGAACCTGGGTCCTTTGGCTTCTCAGGCAAGTACCTTAACCAGTAAGTCATCTCTCCTGCCAGAATTTTCAATTTTTATTTAGCCTTATCTATTGACCTTATTTTTATTATCTTTTCTAAGAAAAATTCAAGTTTATCTTCTAAATCATTTGTTCATTTTTTAACTGTTTACTTTTCATTTCTTTTACTGTGGCTTTAAATTTATAGTCATTCTTCATTTTGGGTGGTTCTACTTCGTCAAGTTTTCAAATGCACCATTTTCTTGACTGAAACACTATTATGCACATAATTAATAAAATATTTTTATGCCTTAATACTCCTCCCAAGCCAACACTCCTTTGTCATTCTTATGAAGAAGGGTTGTAATCTCCACATTCATCTTTGGGGACCCCACCTCCAACCATGATGTCTTCATGTGTTCCATGACTCTCCTTATTTGGCTTATTCTTTTACAGGTTTTTTTTTTTTTTTTTTATAAAAAGACGCCATGTTGCTCTATAATTTGTGAAATCATGTAAGATTCAACTCCACTGTCAATCAAGTGTATCAGAGATGTGTCCCCTCTGTGCCCCCAGCAGAGGGGTAAAAAGTGAGGGCAGCACAGCTGTGATCATCGCTGACCTAAAGGCTCTGCCAGCTTCCACTGGCGCATCTGCGTACTGGAGGGGTGGGAGGAAGAAAGGTAGAAGAGCTTGTCTCTGAGCTACCACTATGAGTCAGGAAGCCTTTTACCCACTCCTTGTCCAACACTGTATCTGTTTCCATGTTGGCTATGGTTTTTGTGCATACAGCAAGCTGCACTTGTCTGGCATGACAAAAATAGCATAAAATAAAACATTAGCAAAGTGAACTATATGTCATTGGACAACGTTGACTTCAAGAGAGTTTGGTGAAGTCAATATTAGTGCTTGGCTATCAATGAAGGAAAGAAATGGTAACCACTCCTCTCCTCAGGTCTACAGTACTGTATGGAAAATCCCTCTAAATTCTGGTAGTATGAGGAACACTAGTCAAATGCCAAAGACATAATAGGCGCAAATATAGGAAGACAGATGGAGAAAGATAAATATTTATATTTTAAAAAGTGAGCCGATAATATTCTTAGCTAATTTTGTCCGTACTTACTTATTATTCAAAGGTTAACATAAAAGTGTGAAAATTTTTAAAGCTTAAAAATCATTATATATAGTTTATTTGAGCACTAATCCCCTCAGAATTGGTTATTACCACTATTAATGACTTGCTAGTTAGAGTGTTAATGGCCCATAGCAAAAAACTGCTGGTAATGACTGATTTCAAAGGGATTATTGCCTAATTAATGGCACTCTACCTATCCTTAGTCATTTTTGTATCATTTTTATTGCCTATTTCAAGATTCTGAGCCTCAGTTTATTACTTTTGAAAGAATAACACCAAGACAGATAAAATAGATAATAATTTTCTGATTGTGGCTAGCTTTGCAATATATAAGCCTATCACAAAATTATTTCAATATCTCTTTGTTACTTATTTATAAAATGTTACCTCTGGCTTATGGGTATGCTACAGTAATCTAACTTACAATTGGCATTTATTTTAGGATGATAAAATGTCTACATTTTTTCTGAATTAATGAACATAGTTTTACACTTCTCCACTTAGAACAGGGCAATAAATAGGAAATATAAGTAAGATGAGATATATTCTTTTGGGAAACTTTATAGTCTATAGGAAATGTTGGGGAAACTGTTACATGGGTTTTTGTTACTTGCCTCAGAGCGCTTGTTCAGTTTTGCTTTTCTGCTTTTCACTTTCATCATTTGACAAACGAGGTAAATGGGATGCATGGACTCTTTGTTATTCGTTGATATTAAAATTTATAATCAAAAGTCACAATTTAAAAAGAGAGGAATTACGTATTAGTTCAATAGAAAATCCTTTTTCAGTAGACTTGATAGGATATATAAATTTTCTTTTACTAAACAGAGATTATGGAATATGGCTTCAAAAATAAGTGAACTTATATGGGTTTAAGAAATAAAAATAGTTTTTTTAAATTTAATTTATTAGTTTTCTTTTCAGCAAATACAGGCAGTTTGGTACCATTATTTAGGCTTATCCATGATCTACCCCCTCCCATTGGACCCTCCTTGTTGATGTAAATGGGTCCTGCATTGTGGAGTTAGCCCACAGTTATTGGTATGATAAATGTCTCTGCATATCATGACCCAACATGTGACTCTAACATTCTTTCCACCCCCTCTTCCACAAAATTTCCCTGAGGCATGTTGGGTTCACTTTTAGTCTGCTTCAGTGATGAGGTGTTGGGGGCCTCTGAGGCTCTGGATCTCTGATTTGGTAGGAATTGATTTTTCTCTGTGTTGGTCTCCTTCCCCTTTGTGCTGGTATCTGGTTCATCAGGAAAACATCACCCTTGCTTGTTTCACCAATTGTCCTTAGTTTCAGCCAGGCCGCTTTTGAGGTATATTGGGGCAGCTCTCTCCTTCGGATCTGCATCTATCTGAAAAAGAGAAGCAGATTCTCCAATGGAGAGTAAGTTAACACCTGGAAAATTGAGATAACAATTACTTTTTTGATAGAGACTTTGATAGATGTAGGCCCCCTTGTACCCCATGATTGATGGTAGCTTGATATTGGAGAGTGGGCTGATGTTTGGTTGTGGTTCTGACTTGTTTCCCAGCTCCAGCTATGGGTCTCGTACCACTGAGGGGATCAGTTAGCCAAATCAAGAGTAGTTGGTTCCCCACCATGGCTGTGTGCCACTATTGCACTTGTGTGGGCATCACAACTGGTTATTTGTTGCTAAGTAGGTTAGACCATGAGTTGCTTGGACAGATATTGGTCATTTCCCCCAGTCGCCCATGTAGCACCTTCTGGCACTAGACACGCTGACTGTCTGGGGACTGACTCTCTGGCTTCCAGCCATGCCATTCCATTTTACGTGTCAGCTGCGTATGGAGTCTTCAGCAATAGGGTCTTACCACTGGCCTTTGGTGGGTCATCAAGTACTCTGACAGAAGTCTGTCATTGTTTTGGGAAACCTTG
The DNA here is from genome assembly GCF_020740685.1 of Jaculus jaculus. Lineage (NCBI taxonomy): Eukaryota > Metazoa > Chordata > Mammalia > Rodentia > Dipodidae > Jaculus > Jaculus jaculus. The sequence continues at coordinate 82,843,149 of NC_059107.1, read as the reverse complement.
TAGGTTTCTCTGATCAAAAGCTCATTGTGGATGGTAGCCCCAAGCTGGAAGTGGGGGTTACAGGTCAGTGCCCACTAAGAAATTGAGGAAAAACATAACTAATATACAAGAGTTAGAGAGGAAAGAGAGAGAGGGGAGAGGGGGAGAAGGAGGGAGGGAAGATATAGAAGATTTAGGTTAGTCTTGATCCTACCCTCTCCAGTGTCTTGTGGTTCAGGTGTTTCCTGTAAGGGTCTAGTGAAGGTTCAGCCATTTGGTCTGCCTTTTAGGAAGTAGAATTTTATGGTACCATTGCCATTTGGGTCCAGCTTACTGTTTTCCACCCTTCGATGCCCTCCCCGCCCTTCCCATCCATCCTATTGTCTAGTCCATGAGGTGCTTGCTGGGTATGTAAGGTATCTTGGGTAGATTCAGGTTAGGTGTTGTGGATGAGTGAGACTATGTCGACTTTTTTCTGTGACTGGGTAAGTTCACTGAGAATGGTCTGTTCTAGGTTCAACCATTTTTCCTCAAATTTCTTTGTGTCGTTTTTTCTTACTGCTGTATAGAATTCCATGGTGTAGATATACCACATCTTAGTTATACATTCTTCTACTGATGGACATAAGGGTTGATTCCAGCTTTTAGCTATTACGAATTGAGCTGCTACAAACATGGTTCAGCAAATCTCTCTGGTCTGTGGTTTGGAGGTTTTAGGGTAGATGCCCAGTAAGGGTATAACTGGGTCTGTTGGTATTTCTATAGTCAGCTTTTTCAGGAATCTCCATATTGCTTTCCAAAGTGGTTGTACCATCCTACATTCCCACCAATACTGAATAAGTATTCCTGCTTCTCCACATCCTCGCCAGCATTTATTTTCATTTGAATTTTTGATGTTGGCTATCCTTATTGAGGTAAGGTGGAATCTCATAGTTGTTTTAATATGCATTTCTCTGATGATTAGGGATGATGAACATTTTCTTAAGTGTGTGTTTTCCATTTGTATATCTTCCTCTGTGAATTGCCTGTTCAACTCTGTGCTCCATTTTGTGAGTGGGGTCTTTGTCTTCTTATTGTTTAGACTTTTGAGTTCTTTGTAGATTCTAGAGATTAGGCCTCTATCAGTTGGATAACCTGCAAATATTTTCTCCCATTTTGTGGGTATTCTACTGGCTTTGCTTATTGTATGCTTGTCTGTAAAGAAACTCTTCAGCTTCATATGATCCCATTGTTGAGTGACTGTTTAAGAATTTGAGCCACTGGAGTTTTGTTCAGGAAGTCTTTTTCCATTCCTATATCATGGAAAGTACTTCCTACATTTTCTTCCAGTAGTATTCAAGTTTCTGGTCTTATGTTGAGGCCTTTGATCCATTTGGATTTGAGTGTAGTGCATGGTGAAATGTGTGGATCAAGTTTTAGTTTCCTGCATGTGGTTATCCAGTTTGTCTAGCACCATTTGTTGAAGATGCTATCTTTTTTCCAGCCTATATTGTTTGGGCCTTTGTCAAGTATCAAGTAGCTATAGTTGCTTGACCCAAAATCTGGGTCCTCAAGTCTATTCCATTGGTCTATACTCCTGTTTTTATGCCAGTACCATGCTGCTTTTATTACTATGGCTTTGTAGTATAGCTTTAGATCAGGTATAGTGATGCCACCAGAGGTATTTCTTTTGCTGAGGATATGTTTGTATATGCGAGGCCTTCTTCCTTTCCATATGAAATTTGAGATCATTTTTTCTATCTCTGTGAAGAACACTGTAGGGATTTTAATTGGAATTACGTTAAATCTATATATTGCCTTTGGTAGGATTGTCATCTTCACAATGTTAATTCTGCCTATCCAGGAGCATGGGAGGTCTTTCCATCTTCTCAAGTCCTCCTCAATTTCTTTTTTGAGAGTTTTTATATTTTCATTTTTGATTGACATTACTGTCTTATCAGTTTTGACCCAAAGCAGTTTCTAATGGGTTGTATGATTTGGGGTACCCCCGTATCCTCTGGTGTGTAACCTCTCTGAACTGTCTTGTATTTGATTTTAGTAAAAACACATGAAAACAGAAAAAAAAATAATCTTTCCACAAAAACATTTAAGTAACTGAGATGACTAAACTCCCAAGCTGCATTTTTCATGCTACTTCATTTGTAAGCCCAATGAGTGGACACTGAAAGATCTTTGTCCTCCAATAGTGCTCAACACATGCCTGGTGACTCTGAGGGTCCTTAAAGTCAAGAGTTCTCCATCTTTCTCCATCCCACTCATCCTCTCCTTTTCTTTCCCCTTCTTTTCTTATCCTTGATAATTATAAGATATTACATTCCCTATACACTCTCAGCCTCACAAGAGTGCAATGGAGTTCTCCAGAGGTTTTATTGTATATGATACTGTTATATAATATTATAAAATATGTCAGGATTTGGAAGATTTGCACATATAAGTGAACCAATATTCTCCAAATTACATATTAAAAATTATGCATGAATAAATGATTGCTTAAAGTGGAAGGCAGGCCAACAGATTTTAATGTAGCAAAGTGTGAAAAGCTTGATTTGAATTATACTTTGCAGTAAGCCATCAATAAACTACTATTATCTGAAAAGACTTAGGATAATCCTTTTTCAGTTACAAATTTGTATAAGCCCAGATTTCCTTCTTGTACTTCAATTAAAGTAACACTGGAAAAGAGGATGACATTGCAACAGACTGAAAGTTGCTCACAAAATCCAGGAGAGCAGTGGTTTACAAAAAATGTGAACAGTGTCACCTTCTTTGATTTGGAAAAAGGAATAATGTTTTCATAAAGATATTTACATTAACATAAGCTGCTTATCATTATTATAAAATAAATTAATATCTTTTATATTTCTGTTTTCTTTCCTGATATAGTAATAGTGATATTCAGTTTATAACCCTGAGAACATCAATGACTTTTACATGTGTAAAAGGGCCCTGAGATGTTTTTTTAATTGAACACAGCTACTGTAAGTCAATTACATTGTCCAAGAATTATGAGCTTTAAAAAAAACTACTCTAGGACCTGAAGGCAGTTTACAGGGAACATTTCTACAGATGTTAAGAGACATGGAAACCCACAGAATGTTGTAGCATCCCAAGGCTATTGACTGGACTTAGTCTGAGTTTATCGTACAAGACTTCATATGTTGAAATTCTACCCATATTATGATGCATTAAGAGGGTGGAAACTTAATGAGGTTGTGGTGTTTAGAGTTAGGCTTTGAAGAAATGATTAAAAGTAGATAAGTGTTAGGTGCGACCATGCTCAGAATAAAGGACCTAACATGACTGTCATGCCCTCCAATAACATCACCACCCACATTCCTGGGCATAAACAGGACCAGCAGTTTCAAGATACGCCCAAGAAGAGGCAGGTGAGTCCTCCCAACAGGCTCAGATGCAACAGAAGGCAACCATACAAACCCAAGCCTTGATAGCTGCCCTGAGGCCATTGGTCTTCCCCCAGAGGGGACAAGGCAGTTCTAAGCCCCATCCCACCAGGGCACAATCACAGTCCACCCCACCAGGAACATGCTTCAAATATGGCCAGGAAGGCCACTGGGCCTGTAAGTGCCCTAATCCAATGCCACCCACCAAGCCATGGCTTATATGTTGACAATCAGGTCACTGGAAGTCAGACTGCCCACCTGTGGGCTCATCCTCTGAGCTGGGCTGTGGAAGTCCAGCCTCACAAAATGAGGCTCTACAAACTCTCTTGGCACTAGAGCTGCTCAGATTGGCAGAGGACTGATGATGCTCAGACTTGGAGACTCCCATTACCTTGGCCAAGCCCAGGGTAAAGCTCCAGGTACTTTCCCGGTGGACATGGGGACTACCTTTTCTGTTTTGCCTGCCCACTTGGGCCCAACCATCCCCTCATCCATCTCTGTTACAGGAGTTAATGGGGCTCCCTCTTTCCCACCAGAGACCCTACCTCTCCCTGCTCATTGGCCAGATGCTTTTTCTCATGTTCATTTTTAGTCATGCCTAGTTGCCCATTTCCCTTATTGGGCCAGGACATTCTCAGCTACTTTGGGGCCACACTCTCACTAGCCCTCTCTTCCTACCTGGAAACTCATTTCCTTCTAACCTTTAGTAGCTTTTCTTTTTTTAATTAACTAATTATTTTTTTATTAGTTTTATATTCAGCGAATACAGGCGGTTTGGTACCCTTATTGGACTCATCCGTGACCTACCCCCTCAACATTGGCCCCTCCTTGTTGAGGTATATGGGTTGTGCATTGTGGAGTTAGCCCACAGTTATTGATATGATAAATGTCTCTGCATATCATGACCCAACAAGTGGCTCTGACATTCTTTCTGCCCCCTCTTCAGCAAAATTTCCCTGAGCCATGTTGGGTTCATTTTTAGTCTGCTTCAGTGATGAGGTGTTGGGGGCCTCTGAGGCTCTGGCTATCTTATTTGGTAGGAGTTGATTTTTCTCTGTGTTGGTCTCCTTCCCCTTTGTGCTGGTATCCAGTTCATCAGGAAAACAGCACCCTTGCTTGTTACACCAATTTTCCTTAGTTTCAGCGAGGGCCCTTTTGAGGTATTGGGTGTCTCTCTCCTTAGGATCTGCATCTATCTGAAAAAGAGAAGCAGATTCTCCAACAGAGAATAAGTAAGCACCAGGACAAATGAGATGACCCTTACTTTTTTTTTATAGAGAGTTTAATAGGTATAGGCCCTCTTGGAGCCCATGATTGATGGTAGCTTGATACTGCAGATCTGGATATGGTTCTGACTTATTTCCCAGCTTCAGCTATGGGTTCCATACCACTGAGGGGATCAGTTAGCCAAATCAAGAGCAGTTGGTCCCCCCTCCCCCATGGCTGTGTGCCACTATTGCACTTGTGTGGGCATCACAATAGGTTATTTGCTGCTAAGTAGGTTTGACCATGAGTTGCATGGATAGATACTGGTCATTTCCCCCAGTCACCTATGTAGCACCTTCTGGCGCTAGACCCACTGACTGTCTGAGGACCAACTGTCTCCTGGCTTCTAGCCATGCTGTTTCATTTTACGTCTCAGCTGTATTGGTGTCTTCAGCAATAGGGTCTTACCACTAACCTTTGGTGGGTCATCAAGTACTCTGACAGAAATCTGTCATTCTTTTAGGAAACCTTGTAGGTTTCTCTGATCAAAAGCTCATTGTGGATGGTAGCCCCATGTTGGTACTGGGAGTTACAGGTCAGTGCCCAGTAAGAAAATGAGGAAAAAGATAACTAATATACAAGAGTTGGGAGAGAGAGAGGGAGAGGAAGAGGGAGAGGAAGAGGGAGAGGAAGAGGGAGAGGGAGGGAGGGAAGGTGTAGAAGATTTAGGTTAGACTTGATCCTACCCTCTCCAGTGTCTTGTGGTTCAGGTGTTTCCTGTAAGGGCCTGATGAAGGTTCAGCCATTTGGTCTGCTGTTTAGGAAATAGAATTTTATGGTACCATTGCCATTTGGGTCTAGATTAGTGTTTCCCATCCCTTCGATGCCCTCCCCTCCTCCCCATCCATCTTAGTGTCTAGTCCATGAGGTGCTTGCTGGGTATGTAAGGTATCATGGGTAGATTCAGGTTAGGTGCTGTAGATGAGTGAGACTATATGGTGATTTTTTTTTCTTCTGTGATTGGGTAAATTCACTGAGAATGATCTGTTCCAGGTTCAAACATTTTTCCTCAAATTTCGTTGTGTCATTTTTTTTCTTACTGCTGTATAGAATTCCATTGTGTAGATATACCACATCTTAGTTATACATTCTCCTAGTGATGGACATCTGGATGGATTCCAGATCTTAGCTATTATGAATTGAGCCACTATAAACATGGTTGAGAAAATCTCTCTGGCCTGTGGTTTGAAGGTGTTAGGGTAGATGCCCAGTAAGGGAATAACTGGGTCTGTTGGTATCTCTATATTCAGCTTTTTCAGGAGTCTCCATATTGCTTTACAAAGTGGTTGTACCATCCTACATTTCCACCAACAGTGGATGAGTGTTCCTACTTCTCCACATCCTTGCCAGCATTTATTTTCATTTGAATTTTTGATGCTGGCTATCCTTATTGAGGTAAGGGGGAATTTCATAGTTGTTTTAATATGCATTTCTCTGATGATTAGGGATGATGAACATTTTCTTAAGTGTGTGTTTGCCATTTGTGTTTCTTCCTCTGAGAACTGCCTGTTCAGTTCTTTGCCCCATTTTGTGAGTGGGGTGATTGACTTCTTACTATTTAGATTTTTGAGTTCTTTGTAGATTCTATAGATTAGGCCTCTATCAGTTGGATAACCCACAAATATTTTCTCCCATTCTGTGGATAATCTATTGGCTTTGCTTATTGTATGCTTGTCTGTAAAGAAACTCTTCAGCTTCATGTGATCCCATTGGTTGAGTGACTAAGATCGTGAGCTACTGAGGTTTTGTTTAGGAGGTCTTTTTCCATTCCTATATCATGGAAAGTACTTCCTAAATTTTCTTCCAGTAGTATTCAAGTTTCTGGTCTTATATTGAAGTCTTTAATCCATTTGGATTTGAGTGTAGTGCATGGTGAAATGTGTGGATCAAATTTCAGTTTCCTGCATGTGGTTATCCAGTTTGTCCAGCACAATTTGTTGAAGATGCTGTCTTTTGTCTACCCTATATTGTTTGATCCTTTGTCGAATATCAAGTAGCTATAGTTGCTTGACCCAAAGTCTGGGTCCTCTAGTCTATTCCATTGGTCTATACTCCTGTTTTTACGCCAGGAGAGAGACTGGAGGAATTCCCATTAAGATCAGGAACAAGACAGGGTTGGCCTCTCTCACCTCTGCTTTTCAATATAGTACTGGAAGTCCTACCTCAAGCAATAAGACAGGAGAAGGAAATAAAAGGGATACAATTTAGAAAGGAAGAAGTCAAGTTAGCTCTATTCACTGACGACATGATTGTATATGTAAGATACCTGAGAGACTCCATGCCAAAACTCCTGAAGGTGATTAACTCCTATAGCAAAGTAGCAGGATACAAAATCAATGCACAAAAATCAGTAGCATTTCTATATGCAAATGGCAAAGTTACAGAGAAAGTAATAAGGGACATAGTCCCATTTTCAATAGCAACAACAACAACAAAAACCTTGTAATAACGTTAACCAAGGAAGTGAAAGATCTATACAACAAAAACATAGAAACACTCATAAAAGTAATTGAGGAGGACTTGAGAAAATGGAAAGACCTCCCATGCTCCTGGATACGCAGAATTAACATTGTGAAGATGACAATCCTACCAAAGGTAATATATAGATTTAATGCAATTCCAATTAAAATCTCTACAGTGTTCTTCACAGAGATAGAAAAAATGATCTCAAATTTCATATGGAAAGGAAGAAGGCCTTGCATATCCAAACATATCCTCAGCAAAAGAAATACCTCTGGTGGCGTCACCATACCTGATCTAAAGCTATACTACAAAGCCATAGTAATAAAAACAGTATGTTACTGGCATAAAAACAGGACTATAGACCAATGGAATAGACTTTAATAGCTTTTCAAACCTCCACCCCCTACTGCCCTATTCCTTTCCTCCCACACCCAATTGATCCCCAAGTATGGAACATCTCGACTCCCATAAACACCACACATCACCAACCTGTCTTTATTCTTCTCAAGGACCCTAACTCTTTCCCTTCACAACCCAAGTTTCGCATTTTCAAAACACACCTCTGGGGGCTCAAACCTATCATCACCTGTCTCATGTCACAAGGCCTCCTTATACCTACTGACTCACCCTGTAACACTTCCATTCTCCCTGTATGCAAACTCTGACACTTATCTCTTGGTACAAGACCTCCAACTTATCAACGAGGCAGTTGTCCCTGTTCACCTACTAGTAACTAACTCTCATACCCTCCTGTCTCATATCCTACCCAACACCACCTATTTATAGTCTTAGACCTCAAAGATGCATTCTGTACAGTTCCCCTACACTCTGACTCATACTTCCTTTGTGCTTTCACTTGGGAAGATCCTGACACCCAGTCCTCCAGGCAGCTTACCTGGACTGTCCTTCCCCAAGGCTTCGGAGAACGTCCCCACGTTTTTGGCCAAGCTTTATCCAAAGACCTCTCCACATGCAGTCTAGAACCCAGCACTGTCTTACAGTATGTAGATGACCTTCCACTCTGCAGCCCTTCCCTCCCTCTGTCTCAACAAGCCTTGGCCTCCCTCTTAAATTTTTTTGGTAATAAGAACTATAAGGTATCTCCCTCCAAAGCTCAGCTTTGCTCTCCTACTGTAACCTACCTGGGACTCCAGCTCATCTCTGGCTCAAAGGCCTTAACAGTTGATAGAATCCAAGCTCTCCGTGACATCTAGCCTCCAAAACATGCAGATAAAGTCCTCTCTTTCTTGGGTATCATGGGAGGACTAAAATCAAAATAGTCAAAACTCTTCAACAGTCCAGGGCTCAAAATGCTTTGGCAGTCCTCAATCAGACTGGCCATAGTACTTCCCTATCCTTAGAGCACCTCTGCTTTTCCCTCCATTACTCTTGGAAAACAATCCTTTTCATGTCCCTGGGACACTTACAAAACTGCACGTCTCTTAACTCCACCATGTGTTTTCTTTGTTATGCATGCCAAGGACCTGCCTTCATTCCTCTTCCAGCAAAGACCTATGTTACCTTTATAAATAATTGCCCAAGACATCCCTTCTCCTCTCCTCTGTTCATGCCCCCATACTTCAATATCTCTGGGTGATGGGCTCCAGCAGGTATACAATGTCCCCCTGCCACACAAACCCTAACCTCGTTTCAGACTTGTCTTTACTTCCAGTGATATTATTCCTTTGCAACTCGTCACTTTACTGCTGCGCTTCCCCCATGCATCCCAATAACCTTGATCCCCAGCCTAACAGTCCATTTACTAAGGAAATTAGAATTATATTATTTACAATATTCAAATGCTCTGGAATTGCTACAAAGCAAAAGATGAGGAGCAGCACTGGCTGTACTGGTTGGAGTAAGCTTAGTCACATCAATCACAGCATCAGGCCTGACAGGAGGAGGCCTACAGCACAGCCTGATGACAGCCCAACACTTTTCCCAAGAGCTAACTGACCTAACGTGAAGGCTCACAGACATGATGGAGACCACCACAATGGCCATACCATCCCTACAGCTCTAGCTGTCATTGCTGACACAGGTAACTCTACAAAACAGGGGGCTCTAGAACTACTAACTGCAATAAAAGGGGGAAACATGTCTCTTTCTCAGGAAAGAATGCTGCTACTGTATAAATAAATAGGGTCTGATGGAGACCCAAGTAAAAATACTCCAAACACTGGGTAAAAACCTCAGATACCGTTTCACTAACCAGGCATCCTCCGTGAGCTGGTGGCAATCCATGCCTCTACCCTGGCTTGCCCCACTTAGGACTCCATTAATAATGATTTGTTCTTTTCTTCTAATAGCCTCTTGCCTCCTCTACTTCCTCCAGAAGTGCATCCAGGAAGTTTCCAGGGTGGCTGTAACCAGATGCTCTTATGCTCACATGTTCCCTTGAGCAAGGACCCTCCCACTTTCAACTCTTCCTCCCCCATGCTGTCCCCAACCAGCTCGAAGTAGCCAGGACTTGAGTTGGCACCATATACACAAAAAGGTCAAAATCTTAGGCAGGACTGTGCACAGAGCAACATGATGGCCATGCAATAACCCCACCACCCACATTCCTGGTCATGATCAGCACCAGCAGTTTCAAGACTCCCCTACTGGCCAATGACTGGTCCTCCTCCCTAGTTGGGACCTTATAAGGAGACCTCTGCTCCCTCCCATCCTTGAAATGGTTACTTTCCTCAGCCTGTCCCTGGTTCCTAGCTAACACATCATCTTCACCCACCTTGCACCCTAAAACACCTCCATCTTAGGTCCTAGTTATGACTTCTCTGGCCTTGCATCTTGGGACCAGTGAACCTCACCCAAGAACTGTGCCAATAAATATGAACTAGCTTTACTGATCTGGCCTGATCTGTTTCCTCATGTTGGTCAAGACTTTCAATAAATTCATGAGATAATAATGTCATTCAATCACTGGGGCTCCATTCCAGTGAAAAATTTTGTTGGTCTTCCAAGAAATGGGAAAGACCAGAGATACACTCCTATACACACACTTCCTGTCTCCTGCTGACTCTGTTAGCAAGAAAACCATTCACCAGGTACAGCCCCTCTAGCTTGTACCACTGAACTGTTACTCTATTTATTTACAAAGTAGCCTGCCTCAGGTATTTTATTATAGTGGCAGTATAGATCTTCATTGGAGAAAAGTGTGTTTTAAATACAGAACTCATTTGCACTGATGAACTGTATGAGATGCTGGCATCAGAAGCAACTCTGGGTGAGAGAATGGGCTGGCTTAGGGTCTGGAGGAAGAGAGAATGTAGGCTTGGGCAGTGGCTACCCATCAGCAGGGTTTAGAATCTTCTGAGGGTTGCTGTTTTTGAACACAGACATTACACCCCCTCAAAGCCACAGAGCCCAGGAATGTTCCCCAGGCTCCAGGCCAATCTGAATAGACATCAAGTTGCAAATGTAAATGGCAGAGCAATGAAGAATGGTGTAACTGATTATACTTGAGAGAGGTGGAATAGAGAAGGAAGCAGCTACTGCAAGAGAGCAAGTACTTGTGCTTCTTTGAGGAGTCCAGAGATTCCTTGCCTCCCTGGGGAGGAGTGGACAGTCCACAGCGGATAGCAGTGAAAGCTGATGATCAAGAGTAGGACCCCCAGCATGGAGTCAAGATTACTGGCAGGAATCAGCAGGGAAAGCTAAAGCAACCATGCCTTCTGGCTTAATTGGCTCCTCCATCTAGACTTGCAGTCATGAGATTTTTTTTTTTCTTTCTGATGATGCTGCCACCCAAATGCCACAGTAACTCTCAACCACTTCCCTGCTTGGAGGATACACAGTACCATGGATGCAGCTGATACCAGCCCTCTCCAGGGCTGCTCATACAGCCCCTATTTCCTACCCCAAGGGGTCTCAGTACTGCCTGGAACCAGCTCCAGTTCTGAAAACTCCTGTCCTTGCCTCTCTAGCTGGAGGCTTAGTGGGAGGTGTGTCCAGCGAACAGAACTAGTCTCTTCCAGCACCCAGCCACACACAGGGCTGAGAAGGCACATGTAGCTGGCCCTCCATGTCTGGAGCTTCCATACCTGTGGGTTCAACCAACTATGGATTGAAATATTTTTCAAGTGTCTCTATGTAAAATATGTATTTTTTCTTGTCATTATTTCCCAAACAGTATAGTATAGTAGCTTTTTATGTTGCATTGGACATTATAAGAAATCAGGAGGTTATTTAAATTAAGTGGGGATGGGGAGGGAGGATAAAGAATGGTTGCCAGAGAGGGTTATGTCATGATATATTCTGTATACTTATGTAGGTTGTCAATAACAAGTTAAGAAAGGAAAATAGGCCTGGAGACATGGCTTAGCAATTATGTTGCTTGCTTATGAAGTCTAAGGACCCAGATTCGAGTCTCCAGTATCCACATAAGCCAGATGCACAAGGTGGAATATACATCTGAAATTCATTTACACTGTCTGGAGGCCCTGGCATGCCTATTTGTCTCTTTCTGCCTCTTTCTATTTCTCAAATAAATAAAAAAAGTATTTTTAAAAAGAAAAAATAAGTAAGTTAAATGGGGGAATATATGCCATATGTATGCAAATATTACATCATCTGTATAAAATACTTGAGAATACTCTGGCTTTCGTACATATGGGTGAGATGGGGGTGTGGAACCTGGAACCAACTCTCTATGCACACTGGAAGATGAGTATATCTGCCACTGTCCACTTCTCCACTGGGCAGTTCCTTAAAGATAAGTAAGAGCTGCAGGATGGTCTATCCAGTGTGCCTGAGTGGATGATTAAGAACCACTCCTGCACTTACACAGCTTAGCCTTCTGTTCAACCTTGAGCTCTAACTACAAGCACCTGGAAATAGGGGCCCTCTTCTCTTTCTTGGCTAATTACATCACTAACATAGCATTTAGTAAGAAAAACAGCAATTCTACAGTGTAGTTGGATATTTGTGTGTGTGTGTGTGTGTGTGTGTGTGTGTTGTGTGTGTATGATGCATATATGAGTAAGCTTTGGGTTGTACATGTGTTCCTATAAAAACTAGTTGAAGATCATGTGGTAAATGTTCATGTCTCATTTAGAAGACATATTGGTTCACCAGGGCTGACCAGGTACCCTCAGCACTTAAATCCACTTCTTTATTGTAAAGTGAGCAAAATGTTATATTTCCCTACATTTCTTTATACTTAGCTTAGAGAAAAATAGAAGTCACTTCCTTCTGGGAGTTCATTAAAGAATGGAATGAAATACTTGTTTAAGCAGATGGGGATGGTAGATAAACAGGAAGCTCTGCTAATGGCAGGTAAACCAGAGGCTGTGTGGTCTGAAATAGTATTACCCTGGGCCTGCATTGTTGAGCAAACTTCTTGAGGGCAAATAAGCAGGAGACTCCTGGTCTCAGGCCTACCTCACACCCTCCAGGCACTTCCTATAACTGACCAACAGACCTGTTCACAAGTTCCTTTTTTTTTTTCCCCTTTCTTCCCTATCATCTTCTAAGATACACTGAAGTCACCACTATGTTTAAAATTACTTTTATGGCTGTAACTGTCACATGTGAATTGTGATTTATGGTTTAATGTCCATCCTGTTTGTTTTTCTATAAACATCAAGTGTTTATTTCCAATAAAAGTTGACCTTCCAAACAGTTTGTGGCTGCACCCTGAGATTCTGACCTCTGGGATGCAGACCTGATATACCAGACTTTTTTCTTTTTCTTTCCTTCCATTTTTACCCAATAAAACTTTGCCTCACATTCTGTGAGCTGATAGTCTTACTTGTGCAACACTGCACCCCACAACACTCATGACTATGCAGGACAGAAGTCAAAGAGTAAGGTTTTTCTAGGTTAGTATTTTCTAGAGTCCCCTTTCCCTTGATTCACAGATGGCAGCCATCTCTCAGTCCTCATGCAGTCTGAATGTGAATCTCTCTCTACTCATATTTTGTGTGTCTGTATTTTCTAAAGCCCATATGTCTACATATGGATACATTTTTGGGTGACTAGATGTGGAGATTCAGCATATGAATTTTGGGGAGTGATAATGTTGCTTTTATCAGAAGAATAGCACTACGAAGAATAATTGAGATTTTCTACTTTTCACTTTGTATTTTGGCAAGGCAGCATTGCATTTTTTTCACAGCAGTCTTCTGATTTTTCTCTGCATAGCCAACTGTGCTCTCTGTCTTCCCAAGAATTGTTGCCACCCTGGTGAATGAATATGTCTTCTGAATTTGACATGAACCTTTCCCACATGATCTTCAACTAGTTTTGTTTATTTTTATTTATTTATTTTAGAACGACAGAGTAGTGGCACATCTTGTTGACATGGTGGAGTTCTCATAGAATTGCTGCAGATCAGTGTCTAGGCTTCTCAATATTGAGCTTCTCTTCTGCATGGGCCTGTTCATGGGCATGTGCATTCTCCCAATTGACACACTTTTTTTTTTTTTTTTTTTTTTTAGGCAAGAATAGAGCAAAGACTCACATTACAGAAACTTGCTATCACTTGCCGCTTGTACATCTCCGAATACCTCATAACACCATTCCTTGCTCATAAATGCTAAGTTGCTGTTTACTCAATGGGTAAAAGAATACATTTGAATCTTATTTTAAATATTTTTTTAGCTCCCTTAAAGGCAGATACACAATTGATATCTTTATATTTTTAACATTGCAAATAAGGTAGTGTAAAGATAACTGTAATGCCAAGTGGGCTGGTTTTGAATCCATTGTTTCCCTCTCAATGAGATGGCTTAATTAGTTAGGGCCAGCCTGCCCGCCCTGTGCACTCAATGCAAATTAAGAACTCTGCTGCACTCCTATCATGAGTCCCAGCTCCCAGCTCCCTCCTTATACCTGCACAAAAGATTAACTACTGTTAGAGCTCTTTTCTCCAAATTAGGGCTGAAATGCTATTTTTCAGAAGGAAAATATATGAGTGAATCAGCATCTACCCACTCTAAATGTATCTAAAATGTAAATATCTGTTCTACATATTTATTCACTAATAAAAAATGACATAGATGCCAGATTAAAAAAACCTTTTTTATTTTAAAATTCAGCCATCACCACAAATAAGGGAGAATTGGGAGGGCAGTCATATTTATGTAAAACCTTTTTTACTTCAAAAAGGAGGACATAGAGAGATTAAAGATATTCATACATCATCAATATGCCTGCTGTTTTAATTTAGCCTTCTGAATAAGTCTAAAAATGTACCATCTTGCAGAGGGCTTTATCAGTTCTCCTTCCCTCCAAGGAGATAAAATAAATGAAACAAGCATTCTTCCCAATTCCCTTGGCATAAATTATTCCTTACTCTGAGCAAGATGACTGATGATTTTTAAAACTCTTTTAATTGTGTGCTAAACTGATTAGTGGCTGAAGGAGTCTTTTTAGATCACTAGATGGAGATATACTTTTAATACCTATGCATGTGTGGGGGTATTGTACCCCTGAAACTATTAACCTGTGAAAGGTCTGTGCTGTTTATTGGCACAGGTTACTAATACCATAAAATAATTGAAATGTGGTAAAACTTATGCCATAGTAATTTTTGTTCACCATTATCTAGAGTGATTTTAGATGAAGAAAGGACCAGAGAGGGGTATTTAGGTTTTTGTTACTCCAAGCACAGCTTCCTATATAGAAAACAGGCTCAGAGTTAGAAGGAGAGATTTAAAAGCAGTAGGCATTTTTCTCAAGTAGGAACATGTAAATGGACTTCAATAAGAACACAGAGTGAACATTTAAGGGAAGCATTTAGATAATCAAGACATCCAAATAATATCCTGGGGACTATTATAAAAGCTGATTATTTTAAGTTGAATTTTTTCTAGAGAATTGCCTACTTTAATTTTTAAAAATTTTTTGAGGATTATTCATCTTCTCAAAACTGTGACCTATTGTCACAGGAGGGATTTCAATTTTTCAGTCTGGGGCAGGTGAAGAGAGTTTAGTGTGAAGAAATGGAAGCAATATAATGTTACTGTGTGCAATTAATTATGTTTTCAATAGGGAAATATCTGAAATTAACAAATTATCTGATAAGTGCTATAATAGTTGATGGGGAGACTGCTCAATGGTTAAGGGCACATGCTTGTAAGGACTACCAGGCTGGGTTCAATGTCCCAGCTACCCACATAAACCCAGATGAGTATGTATTTGTAGTGGCAAGAGACTCTGTGCTTACACATGCACACATGCATGCATGCATGTGTGCGCACACAGTGAGATAAATAAATACATAAATTTAAATAAAAATAAGTGTAGTAGAATTCTAAAGCTGTATTTTCAAAATTCCTGCCCCTGCTTATTCCTGAAAGTAAGGAGTTTGCAGATGAAATTATGGTTACTAGTCAGCTGACTTCAAAATACAGAGATTCACATGAACCTTTAGTGCAGAAGAGTGAAGTCACAGGCATGCCATAGAAGAGGACATAACAGAGGAGGGATGTCGGAAAGTGATGTTGGCTAGACTAGAAATGTGAAAGGAACTAGACCATCAAAGGTGATGAACCAGGACTATGAAGCAAGAAATGTGGGTCATCTCTAGGACTGAAAGAGAAAGATCCACTGTCATCCCCAAACAAGGACATGGGGCCTCAGTACTACAGTTATGTGGAGCTGGGTTCTGCCCATGGTGTGGATGGCATTGGAATATGATTCATCCTTAGCCTCCAGAAGGAAAAGGTGAATCTGAGCTTAATTGTGACTTGTAGTACTCAGAGTAGACACTAGCCTAGACAGCCTGGGCCTGCAGACATGTGAGATAATGGAGTATGTTGTCTTAATCAAAAAGTGTGTAGTAATTGGTTAAAACAGTAGTAGAAAACAAATAAAATGCTAAGGAATTTAAGGCTACAAAATTAACTCTTAAATGTTAGCACATGGAAGATCCTGGAAGGATATTTTTAAAATGGTCTGATAGGAGAAAACTCAAGAAAAACAAAGTGAGCACACAAAGCACAGAGTTAAAATTGGGCTTTTAAAAAATGTTCCCAGGCTAGAGAGATGGCTCAGAAGTTAAGACCCTTGCCTGTGAAGCCCAAGGACCCATGTATAACTCTCCAGATATCACCTTAGCCAGACACACAAAGGTGAAGGAAGCTCAAGGTCGCAAATGCCCACAAGGTGGCACAAGTGTCTGGAGTTCAATTGCAGTGGCTGAAGCTCTGGCATGCCAATTCTCAATCTCTCTCTCTCTCCTTTTCCATCTCTAAAATTAAAAAAAAAAAAAGTTCCCAAGAAGATAATGTTTTAACTGCTTAGCATGAGCAACTCATTCAGGAAAGGTAGTACTTAAAAATCTTACTCTTGGCTTGGAGACTGTGATGATAATTTCGTAAGAAAAAAAAAAATCTAGTCTTCTGCCTCCTTTTGGTGGGGCTCACTCACATTTATGAGTGAGAGTCATTTATGAGAACTACTATGGCTTTACATCTTGATAAACAAGGGAAATATCTTGGGGAATATTAATTAAGGAACTTTTTTCAAGCCTTTATTAGCTAATGGATGATGGAAATGTAGCTTTTCCATATTTTGGTTCTTCTCATGGATAAGTCTAAGACAAAGATTCTGTTTATTTTATTTTATTTTTAAAATTTTTTTCTTTTATTTTTGATAGAAAATAAATGTAATTTAATTTTAGTAAGAACAATATTATTGAATACAATAGACCTTTTTTCTTTAAAGCTTCTGAATTGTATTTGAGGACTAAAGCAAAAAGTGCAATGCTGCACATTGCCTGCCATGCTTCTCTACATAGATGAAAGACATTAAATCTGTTATAAATGATGGTAGGCACATATAAAGAATTTTCTTTTAGGGCTGGAGAGATGGCTTAGTGGTTATGTGCTTGCCTGTGAAGCCTAAGGACCCCGGTTCGTGGCTGGGTTCCCCAGGTCCCACGTTAGCCAGATGCACAAGGGGGCGCACACATCTGGAGTTCATTTGCAGAGGCTGGAAGCCCTGGTGCGCCCATTCTCTCTCTCTCCCTCTCTCTGTCTTTCTCTCTGTGTCTGTCGCTCTCAAATAAATAAATAAAATATAAAAAAAAATTAAAAAAAGAATTTTCTTTTATATATGTGTGTGTGTGTGTGTGTGTGTGTGTGTGCAACTTCTATGTGTACACACAACAAACCATGGTATTTCCCTCCCCTCCTCTGCTTTCCCTTCATTACTGTGCTCTCCCTCATATCCTTTCCCTCTCTTTATTGGTCTCTTTTTTTTTTATTTGATGTAATCATCTTTTTCTCCTATTATGAGGGTCTTGTGTAGGTATTGCTAGGCCCTGTGAGGTCTTGGATATCAAGGCCAATTTCTGTCTGGGCAGTTATATGTAAGGAGTGGTACCCTTCTTTTGGCTCTTACATTCTTTCTACTGTCTCTTCCACTATGGACCCTGAGCTTGGAGGGTGTGAGATGTTTCAGTGCTGGACACTCCTCCATCTCTTCTTTTCAGTACTATGTTGCCTTTTGGGTATCCCAGTGGTCATCACCATGTGAAAAGAGAAGCTTCTCTAACCAGAAGTGAGAGTAGCATTAATAAGTGAACATGTACATTAGTGTAGAGCTTTCAGGGCAATTTGGTGAGAATAATATATGCATTTATCCAGACAAGAGTAAGCTTTATACCCCTAAGGCTCATGACCTCCCCTGCCATAGGCTTATGATTAGGTTTTCAGTACCAGGCACGTATTCCCTCCCATAGAGTGGGCCTTCAGTCCAATTAGAGAGCAGTTGGTTTCTCCCAGAGCAGACATGCCACTATTGCAACGCATCCAGTCCTTTGGCCTATCTGGCTAAACTTGAGGCTTCCAGTGTTCAATGTTTTCACCACTGATGACTTCTTTCTCCCATAAGGCTGCATACAGTGTAGCTTTTTCCAGCTTTCAGTTGGCTGGGCTACAGGGAGAAGGTTTTCTGCTCAGCACCAGCTTGATTTATCAGTGACTTTGCTGCTCAGACATGTGAAGTCCTCAGCAATAGGGTCTTACCATCTCTTTCTCATGGGAAACCAAGGGCCTTGGCAATAGCCTGTAATGTTTTGGAAGCAACAGTGACCTCCCTGGTAAACGACTCACTGGAAGGTGTCCCATCCCATGCACAGAAAATTTTCTAGTAATAATCTATGGCTTCTGGATGTGCCATTATTCAAGAAAACAGATTTTCATATGCCTAATTCAAAATATCTTAAGATTTTATTGTAGGTCCCAGTTGCTGCACATGGAGTTGTAGGATTTGCACATGGAGTTGTAGGATTTGATGTTTGCATTACTGCTTTTCAATCTTGCATTGGTTGTCTTTCCTCATGGTGCTTTGTTTTTATTAACAATGAAAATATTTACTCTGTTCCATTATGTGTTGGAAGTTTTTAAGCTGTGTTTTTATTTTACAGGCTGACAGTTAAGAGATTGTCTTAGACAAAATATTATCTTATTTTTTATGTGAGTGGATTACTTTATTATATTCCTGTAATAACTTGTCATAAGCTCAGTGACATAAGCTTACATACAGTTACAGAGCCTTGGAGTCAACACCACCTTTACTGACTGAAGTCAAGATCTATCTTGAAGATCTGGGAAGAATCTGGACATTGCTTCTCCTAGCTGCTGATGGGTGCTGACATTCCTTGATGTCCAGTAGAACCATTCCAGTCTCCACCTCTTGTCATATCCCCTTCTCTTCTATCTATAGAAAAATCTCGGGCTGGAGAGATGGCTTAGCGGTTAAGTGCTTGCCTGTGAAGCCTAAGGACCCGGTTCGAGGCTCGGTTCCCCAGGTCCCACGTTAGCCAGATGCACAAGGGGGTGCACGCATCTGGAGTTCGTTTGCAGAGGCTGGAAGCCCTGGCGCGCCCATTCTCTCTCTCCCTGTATCTGTCTTTCTCTCTGTGTCTGTCACTCTCAAATTAAAAAAAAAAAAAAATCTCCCTTTTGTTCTCCCTAAGAATGCATGTTATTGCATGTAGGCCCTAGTTGGATCACCCAGGAGACCCTCATCTCAGGTCCTTAGTTTCATCACATCACTCACACATCTCAGGGATTAGGATCTGGGTGTTCTGGGAGACTGGCATCTTTGTCTACTACATAGTTTAAAAAAATTCCAACACAGTTATTCAGTTATCTACGGGCAAGACCACAGCTCTCATGCTTTTGGTATCCATTCAAATTACTGATTGAAACATAGAAAGTTTTGACATAAATATTAATTAAATGAACATGCACATAAAAAAAAAACCAGAAAAGCTTTTGTAGTGCCTACCACTTATGTGGTAGACCTAGGATATGTTTTCCTTGCTGCTTTTCTTATTAGTATTCTTGGTCTATTTATCCCTTTTATCTATCTATTCCATCAGCCCCAATCAATTTCCTTCCTTCCTTTCTTCCTACCTTCCTATTTTTTTTTCCAGCATGTAAAATTGATGGATAGAAATGAGTAGACTTGTTTGCTAGTGGTCATTTTCACAGCTTATTTAGATTATTGTATAGTCCACTTGGGAAATGTAAATCAGTGCTAAGGGCATATAGCTATGAAAAATTCAAGCAGTTGTCCAGAAATGGCACACTTTTAGAGCATAGCTGGGTATAGAAACCCCTCTAAGTGAATGTTTAAAATGTTCAAGCTCAGTCAGGGTGTTTGGCATATAGCTTTTGATTTGCCCTTGTAAGCTCTCTGCTGCTGCTGATGAATAGAACCATTTCTGAAACCCAAATTAAAAGTAAACAGAGGAGGCCCTCTCATGTGTAACCAATAACTTGTGGCCAATTATGATATTAGGATATTTATGACCTTCAAAGTTGCTGGGTTCAGTCATTGTGGTGGGAGGTTGGGAAGCAGCGGTAGAATCAGGCTATTATGTATTAAATATTACTGATTTAAATGTAGTATACTATAACTCTCAATTAACCATGCTAGTTTAGGAGACAGGAAGCATGGAGGATGAAAACCAGATGATCATAATAATCATAAAAAATGCATCCAAGCTATTGCTTTAAATATCCTCTACCACTGAATTAGGACAAAAAATGAAGCAGACCTAAAATGAACCCAACGTGGCTCAGGGAAATTTTGGGGAAGAGGGGCCAGAAAGAATGTCAGAGGCACACGTTGGGTCGTGATACACATGGACATTTCCTCCTACCAATAACTGAGGGCTAACTCCACAATGCCCGCCCATATGCCTCAACCAGGGGACCATGGAGAGGGGGAGGACAGGGAGGAGGCTAACCACAGTGCCAATTTGACTGTGTTCACTGAGTACAAAAGTAATTAATAAAAATAAGTAAATTTAATAATATATATTAAAAATGGCAGCAAAAAAGTTGCAGTTTTCTATTCTTTCCTCTTAAAATTCTGTGAAGATTTTAGCACAGTATGGGCTTCCATATTAAGTTCCAAAGGTGTTCTTAGCAAGCAGGAAAAGTCATTTATCCTATTTCAGGAGCATTTGACTCTCAAGGCTTCTCTTACTTATAGATGGTAGTGACATCCTTTAGTGAGGGGTCACTTCTTCAAGGAAAAATTCTCTATTACTTGCAGTGTAGATTTTCCTTGCTCTGCTGGTACCAGTGACCCCTAAGTGTCCTTCTCTACCAGACAACTTGTCAGGATGAGGGGTTCCAGTTTACATTCTGCCGGTATGTAGGAGGAGGCAGATGTTTTGATCTTTTACAACCTCAGGAAGGTCAGGCAGTGCCATTCTAAATACAGATCCTCTGGTGGACCACCAGCCTTTTTAGAGTCCTGGAATGTACAGTTAGTCACCACAGATTTGCTTCTGAACCATGTGTGTCTTCAGTGTTTCTAAACTGTTTAGGGGTCTCTGACAGAGTTTGAGTTTCCAAGATCTCATAAGGTCTGTTTCTGTGAACAAGCTGAAGGCACTCTCTACTCCTATCAAGATAGAGCTCGAGTACTTTTTGAAGACATCTATCTATGCTCCCTGATAGATATGAGCTTTCTTTGAGCTATTATTTCACCAGTAATTAATATACATAACTTTCTTATAACATCTCTTATTTGATTGTGATAAGTAGTTCTGTTATTATGACTATTTACTACTTATGGTTTTTTAGGGTTATGTATTTACGCTGAAGACTGCATTACTATAAGTTCTATGTGCAGAACAAAGGAGGGTATTGTGTTTCCAAGGCTGTACTAATCAGATTGTTCCTAGAGTAGGGTTCTTAGTATGGGGCCCTTTCTGAAGGATATTAAGAGTATGTACAAAGGGTAAAGCCCAGAAAGGAAGAGTCTGGAAACCATGATCCATCAAGAGACCTGAGATTGCTCATCCCAGAGCAACAGGACCCAAAATGTGTCCTTATAGCATTGATTGCACATCATTGATTTCTATTAAGTCTTCAAGTCATTATTCACTTGACTCTTCATCTTCCATACTTGACTTTTTCTCTGTGTTGTAAAGATCCCTCTGATTTAACTACTGTACTGTTTCCAGCACCTGGTACAAAATAGGTGTCTGAGGAATGTTTGTTGAATGGGTAAATGAAGCTGCAGAGGCCAGTGCTGTCAGCAAAAGGGAGACAGGGGATGTCATGAGGAACTTTAAATACTTTAAGAGCTATTATTGTAGAGAAAGAAACACAATGACCAGTGAGTAGCAATTACAAATGTTGCATTTGTCTTTGGTATTAACATATATTCATTGTACAAAATATTGAGTTTCATTTCATACATGTGTTTTGTGATATACACCCCATCACCTTCTTTAGGACCTTCCGTACTCCCTCTTGTCCCCTCTCAACCCTAAGGATGCATTTTTCAACTTAATATGAAAACCTTCCAGAAACCAAAGCAGTACAAAAATAAAGCTAATAGATTAGATTAGGCAACCTTCCCACCCAAAGATGTAGAATACTATTTCATGCTTTATTTGCAAGTTTGTTTGCCAAACAGTATCCTCAGCACCATATTCCGTCACTCAGGCTTTGCTCCATAGTAGACATTTATATGATACTTGATTAATCTGTGTTATAGAAGCTAAATAATTGTAATAGAGGAATATTGGCTGTAACATGAGAACTTGTATATGCAACCACATTTTTTTGTTATTAAATAAGTCAATAGAGAAACTTTCTTGTGGAAATATGTAGAAAAGTGCAATTTAAGGGCATGGTATAATTGCTGATGCTATCACAGTATGTTTCTTCTCTCATAGCTTCAAACCTCAGCCTCTCCTCACTCTTTTCTATAGACGAACCTTGACTTGTAACAAATGAGTTCTAATCAGTTGGTTGGCTTTGTTATGAAATTTGAAAGCATATTGAATGGCTCTGGCATCATAAGCTAATTATCTACAACTGTTAGATTGAACTTGCTTTTGCTGTTTATTTTTTTCTGTTATGTACCTTGCCATCTGGCTGAACAATGGCATGCTGGGAAGTATGAACATCAAAGTTGTCCTTTCAGGCAAAATTCTGCTGCTGCTGTATTCTTCACCGTATTTGTTGATACATGGTTTCACTTTGTAGCCTCACACTCACAGTATTCCTCCTGCCTGTGCTCCTAAATTCTGGTATTATAAGCATGACTGGCTCTCTTCAAGTTTCATTTTTGCTTGCTTTTGTTATCTGTGTAATGCTGCTTGTTTTCCTTAAGCGTTTTTGTTGCTGGTGCTGTTACATGCTACCAAGCTAATAGCAATCAGCATGTTGTGTTTAGTGAGAAAGCTGGACATAGGGCATGAGAGATAAGAGGACAGAGGAGTACTCATACAGAAGAACAAACTACGGATGTAATTTATACATTTGTAATAGCTACATTCAAAAAGATTTAAAAAAGTGTATTTGAAGACTATATTTAATTGAATCCAAAATAGCATCATTTCCACATAGAGTGATTATAAAGTATTACAATGTTTGTTTGCATCACTTCTTACAAAGTCCTTGTAGGGCTTTATACTTAGAAGTCAACGTGGCTCACATACTATGCTTCTCATTAGAGGGAGCTGAGCTCTGCATGGATTTCATAAAATTTACACTTAAAAATTGATTCAGTTACTTGTTTCACATATACTAAAGGTTTTCAAATATTTGATTGTCAAAAATAGTTTATATTTAGTCCTTCAGTCATCCTAGCCGTGTTTTCAAATAATAATAATAAGGACACTAATTATTATTATTATTATTATATTTTTTGTTTTTTTTCAGGTAGGGTTTTACTCTAGTCCAGGCTGACATGGAATTCACTGTATAGTCTCAAAGTGGCCTCAAACTCATGGTGATCCTCTCACCTCTGCCTCCCGAGTGCTGGGATTAAAGGCGTGTACCACCATGCCTGGCTCTAAAATATTTTTTATTTTAATTTATTTATGACAGGGACAGATGTGGGGGGAGAGAGAGAAAGACAGAATGTGTATACAAGGGCTTCTAGCCATTGCAAGGGAACTCCAGACACATGCAACTTACGTTGGGATTGAGGAATTGAATTTAGGTCCTTACGCTTCACAAGCAAGTGCCTTAACCTCTAAGCCATTTCTCCAGCCCATACTAGCCATGTTTTAAAGGACTTCATTGGGCACTCTGTCTACCTTCTCATTTCTAAAAGATACTTTGACAAACAGGAAGACTAGACCTTGGTAGGAACTTGGGGTTCCTTTATGCCTGTCTCCTCCCCTCCAAACCCTCACCTTCCATGAAGCTTTCCTCTGAGTCAGGCTCTAGTCAGAAAACAGGGACTTGAGAACTGAGATAATTAACCAGGTGTTGGTGGGTCGCAAAAACTAAAAGGAATGCCAAAATAAACAGAAATAGTTACTGATAGAGGCAAATTAAGGGAAGCTGGGATATAGTGTCAGAGGGTTGCCTTCAGCATAGCTTGGCTCTCCACAAAGATAATGATGGTAAAGGGAATGTGTTGGGGATGTTGTTTTTCTCTTCTCGGCATATGAGAAGCAGAGAAAAGGGGTAAGCTTGGGCCAGGATCAAGATACACCCTTTGAACTTCCCTCAGGTCACTTATTCCATCAATTGATATCCTAACTTCTGAAGGTACCAGAACCTCCCAATACAGCACCACTACCCAGGACCAAGTGTACAACACATGAGCCTGTGGGGGAAACTTCACATTCAAATATAACAGCTGCCACTCTTTGTAATGAGGACTATCACAGTAAAGATGTGGAATTACACCGAATTGGATGCTTGTAATGAAAGCCTAATCTGTCCACTGCAGCAGGATGTGAGAGTGACCTATGAAGCCACATGCTGGTACTGGAGCCCACAAGTGACAAGGGACAGGCAAACTTGTACAAATGGGAAGAACTTCCTTTTATCTTCCACCTATCCGATTCACTGTGACTTCACAGTGACTCTTGCACAGGCCCTTTCAGGAAGCCAGTAATGCAGAGCACCAGGCTGCCTTTGCATCGCAGAGGATTGAAGGGTGACAGAGCTGAGAGGAACCTGGTAGCTGACAGGCGTAGACCTGGGTTGGAACACTTGCCCTCCTATTCACCTACAGCCATGAGCTTACCTAAGCAGCTGTCTCTATTCTGAGGGATCTGGCTGTTGTCCCAACCAGTTATGTGGTGCCCCTTTAGAGCCCTTTAGGAAGAGGCTTGAATTCATCAGAGAGCATGAGTTCATTTGAGAGTGGCTCCAGTTATCTAGATCTAGACTAAACTAAGTCCAGAGTTCATTCTAGTTTTAAACAGTTGTAAATGGGATGAGTTCAACTTTGCCTTGGTCCTGGGGTAGGTAATCTTCCTAGAATTTGTTCGTCAGGGAGACCCATGAAGCTCCTCTAATCAATACAGGCAATACCCACTGCTGGTGGTTGCCCACCAGAATGAGATGGTAAGACCTGATTGCTGAAGACACCACACTATCAATTTGCAGGACCTAGAGAAAGCAAGCTGGAGTTGAGCTATAAGCTTCCTCCCTGCTGCATAGCCCACATAATACTGGAAAGTACTGTGGAGCTGCTGGCAGAGAATTGCCATAAACAGTCTTACCCAGCTGTGGACCATGTGTACAATACTACTGACAGGGTAGGCAAGATGTACCAACTGATTCAATAGTGAGAAGTTTTTACCAGAGTAAACTATTAGAGGCCTGCTCTGCATGAGGAATTCACATCTGGTACCACAAAGCCAGTCAAAAGCCCTAGGGAGGTTATAGGTCCTAATGGGGAAGCTCCTACTATAATTTTGTTAAATGAGCAGGCATGATATGCCTATCATATTGCCTTAAAAATAAATATGTTTATACCCATAAATTGATGTTATTGTCAACTTTGGTTAGACATGCTTTTATATGCAGTGGTTATCAGTAACTGCAGAGGCTCATAACTGACCAAGGTGATATGAATAAATGAGAGTTTCATGCTCAGCCATAAATGGGACGTCAATATTACCCCTCCAACCTTTTCAAGGCTCAGGAAACAATGTGGAAGAAGGCGCAGAAAGAATGTAAGAGCCAGAGGAAGAGGGGTGTGTGTGTGGAATGCTGACTTCCTGGCCCATCATGGCTGCTGCACTCTTGACTTAATGGCACAAGCTTGGGCCCACTAACATCTGTCATAGAGGAAGGAGGACCTCACAAGGCCCCACCACTTTCTAAGGATTTATCTGTAGCTCATGATAATTGAGGGAAATAAAGACATTTTCCTTAGTGGTGTAGCCACTGGTAAGGTGTCCATGCCCTGTATAAAACTCTGTACCCATGCTCCTGTAGACAACCTTAATGTAACAAGTGGGGTATACTTAAAAGATAGATGAAAACATTAGAGGAACTAGTTAGGAAGAGAAAAGGGGCTAAAGAAGTAGTAGGAGGGAAAAAGAAGGCAATGAGGGGGTGAACATAATCAAAATACATTATACAGCAATATGAAAGAAAAATCTCGTTAGAATTACAAAGTGATTGGGTCTCCATAAAGGAATATTTTGTGTGTCAGACCATATGAATCCAATTAAAGGGGCAGATTGATGTTTGAAAATGGAATTATGCACTGATTTATCCTCTATAGTCATTGTGGATTTTGCCACAGCTATTTAAGCACAGAGTGGGCTATCCATCTTCATATGCTTCTTTCCAAGGAACAAGCATCACCTTTTCTCTCCAGAAATGAGTCTACATGGTGCTCAGCCATGAAGCATGATGCAATGCCTGAGCAGGTTGCACCTGGGCACCAGTTATGTGCCATGAAATGCTTCATTGCCCCAGTCGCATTCAAAGGCTAGTGGGATTATTTTGCAAGAAAGGTATAGTGGTAGACTTAGTGCTGCATGTTTTAGCTCTTTCCAAAATGCTGTACTCATCAGTGTTTAGAATATTTTGAAATCTGTGTGTCATGGGAGGCCATGTTAGACACTGCCTGGCAATATGATATGTTTATATTTGAGCTGAAGTTCAGTTCTTGGCGTCCACGTCACACAGCCATTGCCATGAGTCTGAATTAGTGTGAAATAACATGGTTTGTTTGTTTAGTAGACTTGGTATTTACAAACTTGGTGCTCCTTGCTCCTGAGCCTGTTGTGAGCATTTGGCTGTGATAGGCTGCAGGGGAAGAAAGGAGAAATCTTGATGATCACGCTGACACTGGATGTTTCATTAAAACGGAACAGAGCCTATTCCCTTGCCACTCTCCCTTCCTGCCACAAAACAAAAATGAAGCCATGACAAGAATCTACATAGAATAAAACTCATTAAAGGGATTCCTTTGTATTTGATTTTAATGTGTCTTTTCCCCACCTCAGGTTATAATGGTAGAAAAACAAAAATAACCTCTGCATTTTCTGTCTTTGCCTATGATTTTTGCCAAATAAAGCAACAAAAGTGGGTTAAAATTTCCCCCCTTGGAGTGTGAAGATAATCAAGACATAAGCTACAGGGAAGTTAATGAACGCTGATCCTTTAGTGTTCGACACCCAAGGTTTTTCCTTTAATTTGGAATCCTCATAGCATGCAGAATCCCTTCCTTCAAGCCAGTCCCTGGCAGATGTTTTATTGTGTCTGTTGCCTCTCCTCTGGGGCTGTCCATTAGGGTGAGACATCACAAATAGTTGCTATAATAGTGCAAGCCACAGCAGCTATAATTCTTTGTGACAGTCAGAGGAAATGTGACATGTTTAGGAACCCCTGTCACTGATGTTAATGCTCAGATCTTCAGACACATGTATAATGATGGCTCTAGCATGCTGCACAGACTTTACTGTCTTCTAAACAAAAGGCTACTGGCTGGGAACAATAGTCTTAAGACACCATAGGCTTTTTTCTCCTCCTTCTCATCTGTCAGTGCAGGATATGAGGCAAGTCTTGCTTGCATACCTACTTATGCCAGTTCTGGATAACATCTACAACACCTAACTAAGGAGACCTTGGTGTTTTAAATATGCTATTTACAGGAGTTTAGGCTCTTCCAAATCTTTTATGTTGTGGTCCTTGGAGACAGTGTATGTGTTGGCATGAAGGCTCAGATACCTGTTAGTGATTGTCCGGCAAAAACACTGAGATTATATATCCAGCAAATCAGAGGTCCCCTATTCCAAGGTTTTTCTACAATATATCCACCTAACATATTTTGTTGTCTAACTCAGAACTTTGCACAGTTGGAGTTTTGAGCAGGAAAATTCCTTGTGTAGCAGTGTCCTGTGTGTTGTAGGAGGCATTACAAACTCTGCCTCTCCATGTTAGCATCTCTCCAACCCCACTCTCATGACCATCAGTCTTGAGATAGTGTCCAAACTCCCCTCCATGGGAAAGTAATCTTTTGAAACCCATGACCAAATTTTATGTTCCTTTCTACTTCTCCTTCAGACCTCCAAATTTCTCTGATGACTCAAATAAGTACTTATGGTTCTTCATCCTCTCTCGTTTGCAAATGTTTATGTGTGTGGTGTGCTTGTTAGGCAAGCACTTTACAGAATGAGCTGTCTTCCTAGATTCCCTCATTCTCTTTTACACACTAAGTATTTACTTTTTAGTACTGTCTAAACCATTCTCTCATGAGAAACTTATATGTTGTTTTTCAGCTCAAAATAGCCATGGAGAATTGTCTGTGATACTTACCATATGCTTCCTATTACTGTAGACCCATTTGTTGCCACCTGTCTTGGACCATGACTCCATAGTCTGGAGGTCAATATTTTAAAATGATGAAAGGGGCAGAAAAGATGGCTTAGTGGTTAAGGCATTTGCCTGTGAGGCCTAAGAACCCATGTTTGACTCACCAGGTCCCACTTAAGCTGGATGCACAATGTGACACAATGCACAAAGTCATACATACGCATAACGTGGCACATGCATCTGGAGTATGATTACAGTGTCTGGAGGCCCTTGTGTGCCAATTTCCTCTCTTTCTCTCTCTCTGTCTCTGATAAAGCAAATTTAAAAATGACAAAAGACTTGATATTCTTTTACAATCACATTTCATCCAGAAATACCATATTTTTTTATCTGACATATTTTTTCTTCACCACCTTTTAAAATAATAAAAATACCTAGAAAGAATGAAGGTAACAAATTAAAGTAGCTAAAATTCTCAATGTGGTTGGTTTTCTCCCCATGTTTTTCTGACTACTTTATTTAGCAGTTTTTAATGACTTAATGTCACATACTAAGCATTTTTCTTATGCAAATAGAGTCTTTTGAGGAGGCTTGGCGGGTATAGCTGAGCTACTGCCACCCTTGGCACCTGCCCCTCCAGGCTCTCAGGCTCCACTGGTCACTGAGTACCTCATGAGCTTTCTCCAGTAATCTCTGATGGCCAGCAGACAAACAGGCATCGGAGACCTCTTCCATGCAGCAAGGGAAGGAAAGCAAACCTGATGCTGTCAGTCAGCTTCTGAACTTGCGTACAAGAAGTGCTGGCCACATGCATCTGAAAGGGTCACAGAGGTTTGCTTGTAAAATGTTCAAGAGCTGATTTTTAATTTTTTAATCTCTAATTGTTTATACTTAGTGCTGACTTAATAATAACCTTATTTTTCTTCACTTTCTTGTTCTGTGTTGTGAATTAATTTCATTTTTCTAATTCTAAACATAAACCTTTGGTTGGCTAGTACGTTGGAGTCTCTGATGGTGGCAAGGCCATGTGCCAGGTACTGAACCCAGCATGGTGACAACAGAAGGGTTCCGTGTTGCTTTTGAGTGGTCCTGGGGAACAGTCACCAAGTAAATAATGAAAGAGCACTAGTTCAGTAGGGGGGGGGGGTCTCGGGGGAGAATGTACCACCACTGTGATACTGTCTGGCTTCAGTGTCATACTGTCTCTTTAGCAATGGGGTCCGGATCTTCCTTGTAATAGGTCTCTCCTTTACATGACTGCTTCCTCTATTTTCATAGACACAGTGTCTCTATGCATGAATAAAAATCAAGTGTTATTTTGTTTTTTTCTTGGGGGAAGGGTTATTAAGATAACTTTTACTGAGGGAATCAGTTTCTACAGTTCTCTGTTTTTGCATTTATCTTTTTAAATTTTATTTTATATTTCTTTATTAGTTATGTACATACTCAGTGTGTAAACAGCCATGTTGGTATCATCATTAGCTTCCTCCCTGTCCTCCCTCAAATTGCAGAATTGTTTATAAGTTTCATGACTTTCTCATTCTCACTATAAAGTATATGAATGCCCTCTCATTGGCTTTTAATTTTCTTCTATTCTATTTATATATAATTTAAAGATTTCATTTTATATATTTGTCTATTTCATTTATATATACTCACAATCACCAATTCCAACAGTATGGTTTGATAAGTGTTATAGATATATATAATTATGTTAGCTGCCATGCCACTCATGATATACAGCATATTTATTGTTCTATGCAGTTCTTTTACATGCCTTTACAAGTTATCCATCTCTCTCTCCCTGCAACATGGTTTCTCCAGAAAGTTATATGTATGTAATCAGTTTTTAGCCTTTTGTGTCTGGTTTCCTTCACTGAGCACAATTTGTGTTTTGTGTATCTATAGTTTGTCTACTTCCATTGCTGGGTAGTATGCTTCTGTGACTGTAACACAACTTATTTATCCATTAACTAGTTGGTAGATGTTCTGATTATTTTCAGTTACTGGTAACTGAGAGCTTCTGTGACTACCTAAATACTAGTTTTGTGTGGATATATTTTCATTTGTCTTAGTTGTGGTAGAACACTCCCATCTCACCTCAGAAATGTCTGTTCCCTAATCTTGGAAACTGTGTTTTATTGCAGACATAATCTAAGTCTTTCCTGGACTTTCCAGGTGTCTCTGATGTAATTGTTTAGAGTAAGGACTTGCTACCTGACATGCATGGCACTGAGTTCTTATAAAAAGAGAAAGTTGTATTCCACAGTCACCATCATAAAGGCCAGGAGCTACAAGCTCAAATAAGCTTTTCTGATTGGTTGGCAGTTTGGGATTTCATGAGAGATGTGAGGGGAAAGCTGCTTGCTGGTGGATGATAGAGGGAAGGTTTATAGTTACTTTATGCCTGTGTCCATAGGCCTTAACTCTCTATATTGGTTATGGGTTTCTTTCTGCGGAGAATAATTGTTCTGTGTTGGGGTTTGAGACTGTGATGTTTCAGGTCATTAGCAGGCAAGCCAGATTCTCTTGTACTGCTTATGCATGAACAGCTGGTTCTAAGCCATCCATAGTAGGGCCTGGTGGGTCTCCCTGGACGATGACTTCAGAACTTTGTTACCTGGGGATTTGGGCAACTCACAATAGCCAAGATATGGAATCACCCTTAGTGATTGCCCTAAAAAAGGTAAACATAAAAAAAAGTTTTAAAAAGGTGGATCATATATATTGTATAATGGACTTAATCACTTATGGACAATTCACTTATAAAGAACTAAGTCCTGCAATGTAGCATTGGGAATGAGGCTGGTGAGTGTTAAGTTAGATACAAATAGCACCGTGCCCTCTTCTCACATGCTCCCTCTCGGAGGACGGTGAAAATGCAGATCTCATAGAAACAGAGTGACAGAATGCTCACCAGAGACTGGGAGTGGTAGAGGGATGTTAAGAAAGGCTGAGTTAACTAGTACAAAAGCACAGTTAAATATGGGGATTGGGTCCTAGTGTTTTAAAGAGACTAACTGTAGTTAAAAATCATTTATTGGAAGCTAAGAAGATTGCTCAGTGGTTAAAACACTTTCTGTGGAAGTGTGGAGATATGCATTCAGATTCCCATCACTCATGTAAATTTTGGGCTGGCACAGTGGCCTGGCCGTAATCCAATCACTCAAGAGGAGATGAGATTTCTGGGTCAAGATTGCTAGCTAGACTAATAAAATTAGAGAGCTCTGGGCTCAATAAATAGGAGGAGACACCGAGGAAGGCCAGCATCAACTCTGGCCTTCAGCCTTCACACACTTCACCAAAAGACCCATGAAAATAATATATTATATCTTTCAAAATAACTAGTAGATCTGAGTTTGAATATTTGCAACACAAAGAATCAGTATGTATTGGAAGTGATGGCTGAGCCAATTACCTAGATCTACCCTTGGCATATGGTATGTGTATGTTGAAACATCTGTGTGTGTGCCATAGAGATGTACAATTTTCTATACATGAGTTAAAAATTCCATGAAAGGCATAAGTTTGAAATAGTCAATGTAAGGAGAAAACTAATCAGGAAAATTCATAATTAAGTTTATATAAAAAGTCATTATTTCTAATCCCAGCATATAGATTATGAAAAAAGTGACAAATAAAAAAGTAATTAGAGTGGTAAGTTTGAATCTGAAAGACAAAGTCCTATGATTTAATAATTTTGACT
Source organism: Jaculus jaculus (assembly GCF_020740685.1). Lineage (NCBI taxonomy): Eukaryota > Metazoa > Chordata > Mammalia > Rodentia > Dipodidae > Jaculus > Jaculus jaculus. The sequence goes on along the minus strand of NC_059107.1, from coordinate 82,811,323 downwards.
CTTAATTTCATTTTTCAGGAAAATAAGTTTTGATTTTTGTACCAAGCTCTATTTCTAGGTTGAGGTACTGGACAAAACAGATGTGGTAAGGGTCTGAATAGGTCTGTACACGCTGTGTTGCTAGGAAGGTAGCAGAGATGGGGAATTCTCAGAGCAAGGCAAGAGTGTTTTCCATGGCATCCTGCTGCTCTGCAGCAGGGTGGCCTGGGATGGAACCTTGCAATAGACACACTTGTAAGGGTTCTGGTGGCCAAAATAATGGTTTTGTCTGATTTTCCAATCGTAATGACACCCAGATGGACTCCGTTCCCCTGGTTCCATGTCTGGAGATCGATGTGTTTGCTATCTTGGGCTAGCAGCACATGTCAGCTTTCTAGAAAGGGACAGCAGCCATGCTTGCTTCTCTCCCGTTCCCCAAGGCAGAGTTCCAACAGTGCATCTGTGGACAGATGCCATGGATTCAAGGTTCTGACTGTTTTCACACCCAGTAAATTATCATTGAGATAGTCTTGCCACCTAACTCTTTTAGTGGCCACCTGATCTGTTTAGGAGGAAAACCAAAATCTTTATGAGGGCTCACAATGCTCTCTGACATAATAGGCTAATGAAGCTAATGTCATTTTCTTTGATTATAGCAACCCCTTGTCTGTCCTTTTGCAGCAGCAGTTCTGACCCTGTCTATTTGCTTTCAGTATCTAACCAGTGCTTTCTGAATCAGGTTTATAGCAGAAGTCCTGAAGACTCTCAGGCTGGCTTTCAGAGGGAGGAATGGTTGTATATGTAAGGGTAGACTTTTTGAGTTTGTCAATTTGCCTTCCAAAAAACTCTATCTCTCAAAGTAAAAATAATCCAGGTGTATCCCCCTGCCCCACATTTGCAATACTTGCTGGAGTTTCAACACCATTTAGCAGGCATCAATGCCAGAGTCTGCTATGATATACAGAAGTGAATTGTAGGCTGTGGCCTTGCCCTAACTCAGCTGGTACCTGGTGTTAAACCTTGATAAATACTGAATTCAGTCATTCTTCTCTGCAGAATGTAGCCAGTTAGGCCCCTGTTATTGTTTGTGTACTTCTCTTTTGCTGTCCTTTTCCTTAATGTCATTTTAAACATTAAAGCTTCCAAAGTTGCTAAAACTCTGAACTCAAATCATGGAATGACTAGTGATAATTGAAACTGTGGGTCCTAATACAGATAAGAATTACTTATTGTGTGGTTCTTTGCATAATTAACTATTTTCCCATCAGGAATGCTTGCTACTTACAAAAATTTATTAATGTATGGAGGCCTTTGTTCCTAACCCTTATTTTTTTGTACTTCTATAATTTGAACTTCTTAATAAATAAACCTTAAGCTCTGGAAATATATTATTGTTTGTTATTGTTATCTTAAAATATTACATTATCCTGAAATAAACTGACAAAAAATTCAATTTGATTTTATCTTTTCTTTTTAGCCAAGCATGCTATTGGGGGAGGGAGGATAAAAGACAAAGCTGATTTTAAAAGTATAGCAGAATCCATTCCTTTTTCATGAGTTTCTTGGGGGAAACTTATCTAACATTATTTTTTCTTTTTAGTATGCCTGCCATAATCCATTTATTCTTTTCTCACTGCTTATTCAGACTTTACTCTGGAGAAGCACTTTCCCCATGATTGTGTTTCCGAGTCCTCAGAGATCTCCAACCCAATTGTGTGGAACATGTGCCACCATGAGATTTCATTCAGACATATCAAGAATACTTCGTTCCATTCCTTTAGTTCCCTTTTGTAGATGAAATACTCAATTTCCTTCCTTAAGTTCCTTTGTGAAGATGAAATAGCTGGTGAGTTGCTGATATCTTTATTTAAATTTTTTAAAGCTTAGGCTATAATGTAATTTTTAAATGTATGTTTGACACCTCAGGCTGCCAGTTTTTAATTGGGGCTATTATGTAATGGAGAATTCATGATAGCATTACATCTTTCTTTTTTGTATGAATGTATGAAATATTCCCAGGTGAGTATTCATTTTAGATCTAGTGGGCAATAACTGAATTGTAAATAAATACTCTGATGATTTGAAATAACATTAGAAACATTACTAGCATAGTCTTTGGTTCCCCCATCCCTAACATACATGCAATCTTCATCACAAAACAAACCTACTGGGAAAGCAACAGGAAGAACAAAGGCAAGACTATGCCATCAAACTCAAATGCTCTAAATCTGCCAATAGCCTTGGTTTGGCCCATTCACTCACTTTTTCTTTTTTTTTTGTGTATTTTTGAAACAGGGTTTCACTCTAGCCCAGACTGACCTGGAACTCATTCTATAGTCTGAGCTGGCCTCAAAATCACAGCAGTTTTCCTACCTGTTTCCCAAGTGATGGGATTAAAGGTGTGTACCACCACCCCAGTCCAAATTGTTTTAGGAAACTGAAAATCAGTATTAAAGATGCATTTGTGAGAGATGTTTCCAGAAAACTGTTTGAATCATAAAGATGTCATTGTGTGATGTGAATCTTATACTGTTAAGACATTGACCTTGACTAGCCTGAGAGCCTTGCTTATAAACATTCATCCAAACTGCAAAGTAAACTTTATGATCATCATAGAAAGAGGTGCCAACTAGAGTTTGGAGTGGTTGGTTGTGTAAGATGGTATCAGGAAATATATCACAACTGGACTAGTAATGAAACTGTATAATGGGGTACATTGAACTTATGCATACCATGAGTACATCACATGCTCATTGACCAGTGGCCCATAGAGGAGAAGCAGGAACCGTGATGCTGTCCATCCAGTCAGGGCATTAGGACCTCACAGGCTCCATGTGTCTTAAATCAGCAGCTTCTATCAGCTGTGCTTCTGTAATGTTTACTGAGATCTGCTAGGTCAAATTTCTTCTGAGCTACCAAACAGAAGAAATGAAATTTCAAGTTTATCCCAGTTTTCTATCCTCTGAGTGACAGCCAGTGAACTATCAGAACACAATTCCTTAGGACTAGAAAGAGAAGATAGGCCGGGCACGGTGGCATGTGCATTTAATCTCAGTACCAGGGAGGCTGAGGTGGGAGGATCTACATGAGTTCGAGGCCAGCCTGGGACTAAAATGTAAATACCAGGTCAATCTTGGCTAGAGTGAGACTGTGCCTCAAAAAAAAAAAAAAAAAAAAAAGAAAGAAAGAAAGAAAGAAAGAAAGAGAAAGCAGAATCAGTACACAGGGAATTTGAAGAAGTAGTGAGCCTAGAGATAAGGGTGAAACCACACAGGCCTAATAGAATTCTCTAAAACCAGCATGGGGGTGTGGTATGTTTCTGTGGATGGATGCATGGCATCGTATCCACAGACTCATCATAGAAAACTTTAAAGAAACCATGTGTGCTTGAAATTATTTTTATCAATTCACTACCAAAATTTTAGGTTGTAACTAAAAGAATGAACAACTGTACTAGAATTAAAAAATGGACAATGGACTTTGAGACTCCCAAGACCTCATCACTGAAGCAGACCTAAAATGAACCCAACATGGCTCAGGGAAATTTGGGGAAGAGGGGGAGGAAAGAATGTCAGAGCTACATGTTGGGTCATGATACACAGAGACATTGCCTCCTACTACCCATAGCTGATGGCTAACCCCACAATGCACGACCCATATTCTACAACAAGGAAGGTTCCTGTTGAGGGGTCGGTCAGGGAGGAGGCTAACAATGGTACTAACTTGGCTAAGTACAAAACTAATTAAAAAATGGACAATGGAGAAAAAAGTGCTATTTTAATAAAATTATAATTGAAATACTTAAATGTACAACCCCATTTTGTTACTATTTACCTCTAGAAAAATTTAAAAGTTTGGGTGTGGTGGCACACACTTTTAAGCCCAGTACTCAGGAGGTACAGGTAGGAGGATCACTGTGAGTTTGAGGTCACCCTGACACTACATAGTGAATTCCAGGTCAGCTTGAGCTAGTGAGACCTTACCTCGAAAAACAAAACAAAATTAAAATGCTACTATAAACCTTACAGGGTTCAATGTAGATTCAACCTTAGCCACATGCAAAAGCCAGTTGGACAAGCATGCTTTGAACCTTCTAGAACCCAGGAACACTCCTGTGCATTTACTTTCCAGTTAGTGAGAAAACGGTGTATTTCGTGAATCATTAAAGAAGGTGAACGTCTACCAGCAAATACTGTCAGAGCACCAGAGCCAGTTCTGCATGAAGGGCCGACACAGCTCTGTCCTGTGCGTAGACATCTGTGCTTCGTGGTGCTGCTTCTTTCCTGAAGGGCAGTTGGAGTCCATGGTCAAGTGCCCTTTCATTTCCCTGTCACAGACTCAGTCCCTACACACACACATACACACATACACACACATGCTCAGATTTGTGGTGAAATAAAGTCTCCAAAGGGTAAAGTAAAATATTAAGAAATGCAGGTGTGTTGAGGAAAGGGACCAAAACAGACAAGAGTGGGTGCTGCATTCCTCAATCTACCCAGGAGGGCATTCCTAGTGTAGGATTCTTGTTTTAAGCAAAAGAGAAAAACACATTAGGTTTCTGAGTGGTGTGGGATATTGTTGCAAAGGATTTCCTGCCATTTAGTAAATCAATTAAATTTCCACTCCTACAGCTCATGAAGATATAGAAAGAGGATTTTACATGGCTTTTGAAGCATTAGTTGTATATACTTTCTTAACGAATTCACACTGGCCTTTACATTTTATAAAAAAGAAACAAAACAGGAACAACATTTTATGTTTTTAATGTTTTCCTTTCAAAATCTTCTTCAAGGCGTGTGGTGTCAGTGTGTGTGCATACATGCATCCCATGTGTGCACACACACCCATCATATGCAGATTTGCACATATTGGTGAAGTGGTTTTCTGTGAAGTTAATGCAGATATTCTGTTTTTCCAAGTAAGTGACTATCTCCTTTCTTCCTTGCTCAGATGGATGATTTGAACAGCTTAGAAGGGCAAGAAAAGGTTTGATTTATCTGCTGCTGAACTGATTTAGACAAATGCAGGAAGAGGCTATGTCACTGAGTTAGGGCAAGCAGAACAATAATGAGAACTTAAAGTGGGTGGCAAGTGCACACTGAAATCCACATTACCTCTAAATAAGCAGGCATGTATGCATACACTGCCCCTTATTTTAGGTTGCTGAGTGGTGCTTGTCATGTTTGTAATTGTTTAATGGATACTCTACACCCATAATTAGCAGAGCTCTCAGTTCTCATGACATACTGGCACTGGTAAGTGGTGAATTTCCAATCAAGATGATTCAGAAACTCAGACTGTACAAGAAACTATTGTTGAAAGAGTGAGAACAAACATCAGTCTCATAGTAGCAAAATTTAAAATTATGACATTATTGTCACATACAAGACATGTTAATAAAATATCCCATTTGCCTTCAAAATGAAAGCCAAAGGAAATACAAACAATAGAAGAACAAAAATTGTTCTCTCCTTTGGTTTTCTCACATTGATCAGGTCAGCCAGGCAGATATACTATTCCCTCAGATCAGAAATCCTCCAGATGATCTGGGGTAGAGGTAAGTTCTCAGAGCAAATCTACCGAGGAAAAAAAATGCTTACTGTATGTCCTACAGGCAACTGTGTGGCATGGAGAAATTACATCAGGGGTCTCATGAGGCTGACAAGCAGCTGCATAGAGATCTAGAGGTTTACATCAGCCACTTGACCCTACCTATGGTCACCTTGTGACAGCACCAGGAAAATCTCTTCTTTTGGGCTGGAGAGATTGCTTAGTGGTTAAAGCACTTACCTGTGAAGCCTAAGGACCCAGGTTGGATTTAGCAATACCCATGTAAGCCAGATGCACAAGGCAGTGCATGTGTCTGGAGTTCTTTTGTATTGACTAGAGGCACTGGTGTGCTCATTTTCTCTTTCTCTCAAACAAATAAATAAAAATTTAAGAAATCTCTTATTTGCATTGTATAGAGAGATACCTTTCTGTTTCTTACTTTGTCCATTAATTAAACATGTTTTTATTTATAGACCTCAAAATCAAAGTTTCCCAAAACTTAATTTTCCAGATACACTGGGTAAAATGGCTGACCAAAATTTCACTCCATTTATGAATATATTTTCTCATTCAAATGATCCCATGTTACTTAGGTGAACATTTTTCGCTTTGTCATCAGATTTCCTTGTGTGTCGAGTACCACCTTCAGACAGCCCTAGCTGTTTGCATGCACTGTCAGTTACATAGCTGACATGAATTTTAAATCACAAAAACTATAAACCAAAAAGAACTCTCTGCAAATGACCTTACACAATTATGGTTAAAATGAACATAACACTTGGTCAGCCAATATTATTCTTCAAGTCATTCACAATGAGTACCAAACACTAGGTGAGTAGTGTTTCAGTTCTTTACACAGTACCTCTGAAAATGATGGATTTTATGAAAGATTCATTGCTAAACATGGCTTTAGGCCAGCTTTTATATTTTTATTTTTCAATAGTTTTAAATTATTTATTTGTAAGGGGAGAGAGAGGAGAGAGAGAGAGAGATGAGCATCCCAGGGCCTCTTGCCACACTGCCAGCAAACGCCAGATGTATGTGCTACTTTGCATTGGGCTTTACATGGGCCTAGGGACTCAAACCTGGGCCATCAGGCTATTCAAGCAAGCACCTTATCTGCTGAGCAATCTCTCCAAACCCAGATGTGATACTTTCAAAATGTACCTTGCCTCTGTTCTCCACAGATCCTGCTGGGACTAAGTAGCCTGATTATTTTTGCCTTAGTGGCTGAGGGTAACTAGATAAAGGGTCTGCATAGCACAGCTAATAGCATTTTGTTGGGAAATGATCTAAAATGTAATGTTCAAACCTGTCAGGGGTGTGCGACTTCATCAAGGTTTTCTGTCAAGGCTGACCCAAAGCAGTACTGTGAAAACGGACCACATTTTACTGCCTTTCCCCAACCCCCTTTAAATGTCCAATGACTCCATAGCCTCCAACTTGTCCCTACTAGGTGTTCTCTGTAGGCCAACTCCTTCCTTTTAATGTCTTACTAGTCATCATTGCAAAACTCCAATTAATGTTGCACAACCTGTGCCTAGTCTGACTGACCAGTTTGTGTTGAATCCCTAACACATTTTCATTTTAAAATTCTACTGGGAACTTTAATAAGTAAGAATACTGTAAACTGGTATTCCCATCAAGTAATGCTCTTACAACCCCTCTCTCCTGATCCCATTTTACTAAAAGTCCTCCTCAGTGAGAGTATCTGTAGTCACTGTAGGGTCATGAATGCATCAGTCAGAACAGTGCCCCACAGTATACTTGCCCACCCTGTGGCTCTTTATATTCTTTCTTCTCCCTCTTCCACAGTATTGCCTAAACCTTGGAGGGTGTGTTAGAAATCATCTTTAGTGTTGAGCTTTCAGCAGCCTTTTACTTTCTGCTTTGATGAGTTTTGAATTCCTTCAGTGTTCCCCATAGCCTCATGTGTTTGTGACTTAGCATCATATGTTTTGAATTATTGATCCCCAGATAGTGGCCATTTGGGAGGTGGAGCTTTGCTTAATGAAGTGTGCCAGCAGGGGCAGACCTTGAGTTTTATTAGTCCAGCTTAGGTCACTCAGACTACCTCTGCCAAGACATAGCATCCCTAGACTCCATAAAACAATCACACCAGTGTCATAGAGGGGCTATAAGTCACCTTGTGTAACATAGAACAAGGACCAGCAGATATCTCTATCTCTATATCTATCATCATGTCTGTCTGTCTGTCTATCTATCTATCTATCTATCTATCTATCTATCTATCTATCTATCTATCTATCTATCTATCCTGCTGTTTGTAAGATTGTTCAGAGAACACATACATAGTTGTGAAACTCTCATTTTATTTCATATTTATTGCCTTCTCTGCTGGAATTCATTTAGACACATACTTCTAGAAGAAAAGGTTTAATTGCCTACCCTGGGTGGGGTACCATGAGCCTACTTTCCTTTCCTCCTCTAAGTTTTACTATCTGTTCCTCCAGCCTTCTGAAAATTCTGTTTCCCACCTGGGAGTCTGAACAGAGTCTCTCTAAGCTCTTGGGTGGCTTGGGGCTCTTACTTGCCTTTCCTGGGCATGGTTTTCCTTCATTGATTTTACTATCTGGGCCAGACCTGCTACAGTGCCTGACACTCTTCTTGGACCTCACTGCTGGCTGGGTCTATCTCACACCTCTTCACTACTTCTTCCTCTACAAAGACTTACTTCCCTTTCCATATGTGCATTTCTGTATGTCTGGGCTCATTATCCTTTCACTGGGCATGGCAGTCTCTTGTTATGACTGAAAGGATGCTTGTGTCACATATAGCTAGAGGAGTCTTGAACTTGCTATTTGTGCCTCTAGGTTATAGAAAATACTTAGTGGTACAATGATGTGAGTTTTTATCTTAGCCACTCTTTCTTTAGAGATGAAATCTAACTTGATATGCAAGAGATACACAGCATTTATGATGTGTTTATCCTGATGGTCTCTGCCTTCTGCTAACCAACACTTGTTCATGGATCAGAATTGACCCTCTCTTCTCTGAGAAGTCGCTTTAGTTGCTTCTGCACATAAATATCAGGAAAATAATGCCATAGCTTTCCAGATATACTAGATATTTAAACAACTCTTGTGAAGGCTCTACTGCATAACAAAGTGGGCCAGCAGGGGAAGACCTTGAGGTTAGCTCACTCACTCAGACTACCTCTGCCAAAAGATATCATCCCTAGACTTCATACAACATTCACACCAGTGTTACAGAGGAGCTACAAATCACCTTGTATAACACATAGAACAAGGACCAGAAGATATACCTCTATCTATCTCTATCTCTATCTCTATCTCTATCTCTATCTCTATCTCTATCTCTATCTCTATCTCTATCTCTATCTCTATCTCTATCTATCTTGCAAAAAGTTTGGAAAATACAAAAGTATACTCATCATTTCACCATAGTGGTACCGAGACTACAGAGAAAGGGAGAGGAAGATCATGAGGAAGAACAGATTTACTTTGCACAAACAATTCTATTTTGTTGTATGGACAGGATGGTTGTGTAGTTCTGCTTTTACCCTTGAGTTTAAGTGGCAGAATGATTTCTGTGTAGTCCTATATGATGAGAAGATCCAGAAGTTGGTGCTATCTCACAGTATGTGGGCATAGACACCTGTCTTACATGTGGCATTCAGTGGAAGGTAGAACCCCATGTTGTTTGTTTTCAGAGTTCTTTCTCACAAAAGAAGACAGCATTACCTTCTCCCCTAAAGATATGATTTCCTGCAGTAAACATACATATCTTCATATGAAGACTGGAGGAGTATGGTAAAATGTCAGCAATATATATGTTATAAGTCAAGGCAGATGACACTCATGGCAGTCACAATTTTGTAATTGATTATGAAATCATCACTAATATTTGTGACTCATTCTCCCTCTGACATGGGTATACTTGGAATGTATGATTGCATACATAAATAAGAGGATATAAAAGGGTAGACCTAAGGGAAAAAAATGAGAAAAATGTGGATAAGGTTTTTGACTCAATTTGAAGATAAGGTCAGAAGCTTAACATGAAGCTTTTGGGAATTATTAAAATGGAGATAGCATTACCAGAGTGGTAATAATAGAACAATTTATTAGAATGACAAAGGTAAAAACCAGGACAAATTCAACTTTAGTTCTGAATCTGGTAGCTGTAACTTTTAGATAAAGACTTCCAAAACTGAAGCCCAGCACCAGCTATTAATTTTGCCTCTGTATCAATACACCATCCATTTGAGTAGAGTTTGGTCCTATCATAACATGCTTAAGAAACCATGATATATGGGACATGGTCTCAGGCTGACACCTTCATTCCCCCAAATTCCATCCTTGTATCATGCTCATTGCCTTCTGGAGCTGTGCAGGTGGTAGAGCGGAGCAGTCAGACAGAAATGTCTATACAGAGAACTCTTCATTACTTCGGGCAGATGTATTTTAGCCCTCTGGTTTCCAACCTTGGTTCCTGGAAGGCTTCCCAGCATTGTTGCCAAATATCATTGCCATGGAAACTGAAGACTGTCCCACTAGGGTAAAACATTAAAAAAGCAAAGGCAGTATAATAACAGGTTTTTCTGAGGCACTGCTCCCTCTGATTTCACACCTAACAGAAGTGTACATGCATCCCCCAGGGGAACTTGAGGGTAGAGCAAACCAGGAGAATTGGGCTTATTAGGAACAGACTAGCCAGCGAAAATGCCTCTCAGAGAAGCAGGGTCACCAGCTACTCTCTAACACATAAGAATGTTTTTCTTTAAAAATAGAGCTACCATGGTTGGCATTTCTTTCAGTAAAAAAGCATGAAGTAATACCTATCTCTTGAGAATTTTGACATTTTAAAAACAACTTTAGTGAAAATGGTTTTTCTATTCTAGCCATTAACTCAGCCACACCAACATTAGCTTGGCTCCCTTAGACTGAGGGTGGAAGGTGACATTAATAATGGGCAATATCTAGCACAAGGAGTTTTTGTTTCACAATTTGAGGCCAGAAGGGCTGTCAGTATTATGCTGTCTTCTTGGGCTAGGCATTGAAGTTGTAGATGCATACATTAGCCTTCACAGGTCTGTACACTGAAGACTTAAATATTGCTGGCATTTAAATGAAAAGCAAAGTATTGTTAGTCAATTTGTTTTCTTAAAAAATATTTTAAATGTTCGTCTCCTTCCCCTTTGTGCTGGTATCCGATTCATCAGGATAAAAGCACCCTTGCTTGTTTCGCCAATTATCCTTAGTTTCAGCCAGGCCGCTTTTGAGGTATGTTAGGGCAGCTCTGTCCTTTGGATCTGCATCTATCTGAAAAAGAGAAGCAGATTCTCCAACGGAGAGTAAGTTAGCACCTGGAAAATTCAGATAACACTTACTTTTTTGATAGAGAGTTTAATAGGTGTAGGCCCCCTTGTACCCCATGATTGATGGTAGCTTGATATTGGAGAGTGGGCTTATGTTTAGGTATGGTTCTGACTTGTTTCCCAGCTCCAGCTATGGGTCTCGTACCACTGAGGGGATCAGTTAGCCAAATCAAGAGCAGTTGGTTCCCCACCATGGCTGTGTGCCACTATTGCACTTGTGTGGGCATCATATCATGTTATTTGTTGCTAATTAGGTTAGACCATGAGTTGCTTGGACAGATATTGGTCATTTTCCCCAGTCGCCCATGTAGCACCTGAGCCTCAGAGGCCCCCAACACCTCAGCACTGAAGCAGACCAAAAATGAACCCAACATGGCTCAGGGAAATTTTGCGGAAGAGGGGGCGGAAAGAATGTCAGAGTCACATGTTGGGTTATGATATGCAGAGACACTTATCGTACCAATAACTGTGGGCTAACTCCACAATGCACGACCCATTTACATCAACAAGGAGGGTCCATTGGGAGGGGGTAGATCATGGATGAGCCTAAACAATGGTACCAAACTGCCTGTATTTGCTGAAAAGAAAACTAATAAATTAAATTAAAAAAAATATTTTAAATGGCTGAATAGGCAAGCTACTCTTGGTTGGAAAATCTGCTTTATTTTATAGATGCAGAGAAAATGGAGGAGAGCCAAGATCCATCAATAAAACAAGAAGATAAATAATTGCCCACCATGAGACTTGTCACCTCTTCTATATCTGCCAGGGCCCAGCAGAACTTGCAGAAGAAGCAGCACATGAATAACATACTGATAGCCTGACAACAAACTCCAGGGTGATGATAGCAAACACAGTGATCAATCCAAACCTACCCAAAGGCTGGAGAGATCACTTAGTGGTTAATGTGTTTGCCTGCAAAGCCTAATGACCCAGGTTCTATTCCCTGGTACCCACGTAAGCCAGATGCACAAGGTGGCACATGTGTATGGAGTTCATTTGCAGTAGCTAGAGGCCCTGGCATACCCATTATTTTTTCTCTCAAGAGAAGAGATTTTGTTGTATATATAAATTAAGTAGAAAGTTGTATGGATACATCACATGTTAGTACCACTGTTTCCCTTCTCCTTTCCCCATTGCTCTGAGGACCCTCCTCAGTGGGACTGTGGGATTGCTGATATTTCCCTAGGTTTGTGGGTTCTGAGCTGTGAAAGCAGCAGTCCGTCATTGTAAGGGAGAAGGGGCAGTGTCTCCGAACATTTCCTTCCATTCTGTGGTTCTCACAATCTTTCAGCATACTCTTCTGAAAAATTCCTTGAGCTGTGTTGGGTGTGTTTTAAGTCTACTCTAACATTGTGCTCTCAGCAGCTTCTAGATTTTTGCTTTGGTGAATTTTGAGTATCCTCAGTGTCTGTCTCCATGACCCTGGTGCTGGGTGGCAGACTCACTATTGAAGCAGAACTCTTGCTCATCTTGCCAATTCCTCTGTGCTTTAACTTAGGCCCTGCCTGATGGGTGAGGGGTTGTTTATCTCCTTGCTCTAGTTGCCTTCTGGAAAAGAGAAACAAATTCTCCAAAGGGGACTAAGATGTGCAAAGGTTCAGTGGGATAAAAATTATTAATTAAGAGAGATTTTGATGAGTGTAGTCTCTAATTTGGCTAAACACCAGTGAGATCTAATTGTTGGAATCCAGGATTTTTAGTCTCCATAGGATTCTGACTCAGTGCCTAGTTCAAGCTAATGGTTCCTTTCCACTGTGTGGATCTCTTAGCCAAAGAGCTATTTGTTACCCACATAGGCTGGGTGCCAGTATTGCACAGCTGTGTACATCTTGTCAGGCTGGTTGCTTTTATATAGCAGTGTTTCCTGCTAGCACACAACATTGTTGTCTATTTTTTCCCAGGAGCTTATGTAGCACTTTCTAGCACCATGCAGGCAGAACATCTGGGAACTGGCTTCTTTGCAGATTCCAGCCAGATCTCTCCATATTCTTTGTCAGCAGCATGTGCTATCTTCAGCAATAGGGACATTTATTATACCTTTTACCTCAGGTGAGTAATCAGTTGCTTTGATAGAAGCCTGTCTTGTTTTGGGGAACTCATAGGTCTTTCTGAGCTATTGACAGCTCAATATGGATCGTAACCATTTTCTGGTACTGGAAGTTACAAGCCAGAGCCAAGTGTTTTAGGGTTAGACTTTACCCCTTCTTCTCCAGGGCCCTTCTTACTCAACAATCCCTGCATAGTCCTGTTGAAGGCTGTATCATTTAGTCTGCTATCCAGAAGAAAGGTTTCTACTGAAGGAATTAATTTTGGTTTTAGTTTTGTGTGTATTTCCCCACTCTCCCATTTCCCTTCTGCAACAAACTTTCATCCCTATTATCTGTGCCTTGAGTTGCCTATCTGCTATGCCAGCAACTCAAGGTGTTCCAGGTTAGGAACCACAGATGATTGAGAACATGGAGCATTTGTCTTTCTGTGCTTGTGTGGGTTTGCTTAGAATGATCTATTCCAAGTCTGTCCATTTTCCTACAAATTTCATTGTATCATGTTTCCTTACTGCTAAATAGAATTCAATTGTGAATATGCACCTCACCTTCATTATCCAATAATCAAGCAATGGGCATCTGGTTTAATTCTAGTTTTTAGTTATTTTGAGTTCAGCACCTATAAACATGGTTGAGCAAATATATCTCTGCAGTAAAGAATGGAGCCTTTAGGGTAGATGTCCTATAGAGGAATAGCTGGGTCAGTTGGCAGCTCTATTTCATCTAATTCAGCAGTTTTCATATTGATTTCCATAGTAATTGTACAAGCCTGCATTCCCACTAGCAGTGAATGAGGGTTCCTCTTTCCCCACATCCTCACCAACATTTATTGCCTTCTAATTTTATAATCATTGTCATCCTGACTGAGGACACTTTTGGATATTCGAGGCCTTTTGCCATTCCATATAAACTTTGAGATTTTTTTCCTATCTCTGTGAAAAATGATGCTGAGATTTTATTGTTATTGATTTTGAATCCATATATTTCTTTTGATAGAATTGCCATTTTCATAATATTAACTCTACCTATCCAGGAATATGGACAGTCTTTCCATATTTGCATGTCCTCCCCAATTTCTTTCTTGAGTGTTTTTGTGTTTTCAGTATATAGGTCTTTCACCTTCTTGGTTAGTGTTTTACCAAGGTATTTGATTTTCTTTTTTTATTTTTGTGGCAATTGAAAATGGGAAAGCCTTGCTTATTTTTTTCTCCACATATTTGTCTTTTGCATGTTGGAAGAATACTGATTTTTTCTGTGTTAATTTTGTCTCCTGCCACTCTCCTGAAGGAATGTGGCACTTTTAGAAGTTTCATGGAAGAGTCTTTCAGGTCACTTATGTATAGGATCATACCATCTGCAAGTAGGGCTAGTTTGACTTCTTTTCCAATTTGTATCCCTTTTATATATTTCTCCTGCTTTGTTGCTCTGAACTGTCTGCTCTGGACTTAGTTTTGGTAGGTGGTATGTGTATAGGAATTTGTCCATTTCCTCCAGGTTATCCAATTGTGTGGAGTAGAGGTTTTGGAAATATGTCCTGGTGATTCTTCAAATTTCATTGATGTGTCTTGTAACCTCCCTCCTTTCAATTCTAATTTTGTTAATTTGAGACTTCTCTTTTTTTTGTTTGATCAAGTTTGGTGAGGGTTTATCAGTCTTGTTTATTCTTCAAAGAACCAACTTTTTGTTTCGCCAATTTATTTTTAGTTTCCAATTCATTAATTTATGCTCTCATCTTAATTATTTAATTTGCGTGGTATTCTTAGAGTTGGATTGTTGCTATTTTTAATAACTTTAGGTGGATGGTTAGGTTATTAATTTTAGATATCCCTGTCTTTATTATGAAGGCATTTAATGCTATAAATTTTCACCTTAGGAATGCCTGCATTGTGTCCCGTAAGTATTGGTATGTTGTATTTTCATTATCTTTCAGTTCAAGAAATTTTACAATTTTTAAAATTTTTTTTCCATTAACCATTCCTTGTTTAGTAGCATGTTGTTCAGTATCCAGGAATTGATGCAACATAGTACAAGGAAGGCTTAATAAATGCAGGAAGATTGAAATAAGTTCTTATAGTCATATGACTACAATGGAATTAAACTAGAAACCAACAGAAAGAGAATCTGCAAAGCAAATACAAAACCATGTGAATGACAAATGGGTAATTGATGAAATCAATAAGGAAATAAACACTTTCTAGTTAGATTGAAAACTGAAATTTAACATCCCAAAACCTATGGAATATAAAAAGACATCCTAAGAGGGATGCTTAGAGCTACAGGTACCTGTATAAAAAAAGAAGACATCAAATAAGTGTACCTTGTCACCCAGAAAAATGAGAACAAGCTAAACTCTGAATCAGAAAACTAAAAGAAATAGTATTAGGGCAGAAATTAATGAAATGAAACAACAATGCAAGGAACCAATGAAACAGAGTTGGTTCCTTGGAAAGGTAAACAAGATCAGAAAACTTTCTGCTAAAATAATCAAAAGAAAGAGACATCCAAAATTAATTAAATCACAAAGAAAAAAGAAATTACAACAGATACTTATTTAAATCAGAAAATTATTAGCATACACTTTAAAGACTTATATTCCACTAAGTTGTAAAATTTTTAAAAATGGATGAATTTCTAGATACATATGACCTAAAAATGAAGCTATGATGAGATAGTTTAAAATATCTGAACAAGTAAATTGAAGGAGTTATAAAGAAAATTTCCCAACCAAAATTGGTCCAGGCCCATGTGGATTCATTGCAAAATTCTATCAAACATTTAAAGAATAATTAACATCAATGCCTCTCAAATCTTTCTGTACAATAGAAAAGGAAGAAATGATACCAAACTCTTTTTACAAATACAATATTATTCTTATGCCATACCAGATAAAGCACACCAAAAATAAAACTATTGGAAAATATTTCTGATGCATATGCATAAATTCTCAATAAATTACTTCAGACAAAATACAAGAACAAATTTTAAAAATTACTATGATCAAGATGGCTTTGCTGCAAAGGTGCAGGGATGGTTCAGAGTATGCAAGTCAAAATATGTAATGCATCACATAAAGGGAATCAATATAAAAATCACATGATCATCTCAATAGATGTAGAAAGGCATTTTGACAATATTCAACATCCCTCCATTATCAAAGCTCTGAAGAGGTCAGTCAAAGAAGGAACATATCTCACCATATTAAAGACCATATATGAAAGACCTATGGCATACCTATAGCCGAGATCATACTAAATGGGGAAAAGTCAATATATACCCATTAAAATCAGGAATAAGACAAGGGTGTCCACTTTCTCCACTCTTATTCAGGTTGGTACAGAAAACAGTCATACAGAGATGGAACCAGAGATAGGGTAGAGAATTGGATTTTTTTTTTTTTTTCATGTTGTCATGGACTCCGGGAAACAACTTCCAATGCCTGAGTACTGAGCTCTGATAGCTCAGGGGTTTTATAGAGATAGTATAACAGGAAATTTGACATCACCTTGAATTCATTATACTATTGGTATACTACCAGTCTCTAAGGTTACATAATTTTGGGGCACAGACAGAAAATTACTTAGCAATTAATCAGTGATAAGAAAGTTCAAATGTAGAACAAAAAGCTATTTGTTTTTCATGGGTGTTTGTGCCTATGGCTGCACTAACCAGATAACATACAAGCAGGGTGCAGCTGCATAGATAGGGAGGAGACACAGGGTCATGCTGTCTCTCTAGTAAAGCCTGTATAATAGAAACTGTGTTTTAGAATATCATCTAAGCTTGTTTTATTTTTGTTAAATTTCTTCTACCACAAGGATAGTACTTGAAATCTTAGCTATAGAAATATGACAAGGGAAGGAAATAAAACTGGAAGAAATAGTAAATGAAGAAATCAAAATATCCTTATATGCAGATAACATTATTCTATACCTAAAAAAGCTTACAGATTTTACCAGAAACTGAGATCTGATCATCACTTTCAGCAAAGTGACAGGGTAAATATTAACTAATAAAAGTCAATTGCCTTCCTATATGCTAATAAAAAACATACTGAGACAATTGTCTCAAGAAATACAATACCTTACACTAAATCTGGTCATAGGTGTGAAATACTTTTATAATGAAATATTTTAAACATAGGAGGAAGAAATTGAATACTAGAACATGAAAGACTCCTATGCTCGTGGATTAGAATCCATATTGTGACAATGGCTATAATAGCAACCTATAGCTTTGATGCATTCTTCATCAAGATTTCAATGCAATTCTTTGCTGAAATAGAACAATTTTAAATTCACATGGAATCTCAAAAGACCCTGGGTAGCTGAAACAATCATGAGCAAAAGATTGATGCTGGATGTATCACCATATCTGATTTCAAGTTCGCCTATGGAGCCATGGTAGCAAAACTAGAACAACACTGGTCCACACAAAAATAATGGATAGTATATGGGCTGGAGAGATTGCTTAGTGGTTAAGCACTTGCTTGTGAAGCCTAAGGACCTCAGTACTAGGCTTGACTCACTAGGACCCACATTAGCCAGATGCACAAGGGGATACAAGTGTCTGGAGTTCGTTTGCAGTGGTGGAAGGCCCTGGCATGCCCATGCCATCTCTCTCTCTCTTTATCTTTCTATCAGTGGTTGAAGGCCCTGGCATGCCCATTCCATCTCTCTCTCTCGTTATCTTTCTATCTGCCTCTTTCTCTATCTGCTTGTCACTCTCAAATAAATAAATAAAAATAAACAAAAAGGTTTTTTTAAAAAAAGGACAGTATAAACCAATGCAGCTGCAATAAGCTGATTTTTTTTTTTGACAAAGATGCCAGAAACACATATTGGAGAAAAGCCAGGCTCTTAGAAACACATTGTTGAGAATACTGGAAACTACATGCACAAGAATGAAACTAGATTCCTGTCTCTCATAGAAAAATTCAAAGTGCACCAAAAAAAAAAAAAAAAAAATTCAGGTACATCAAAGACCTTGTAAGACCTTAAGCTCTGAAGCTGTTAGAGGGAAAATTCAGGAAAAAAAAACAAAAACAAACAAACAAAAAAAAACCACTTCTGAGAAGGACTCCTGTCCCTCAGGAATTATTTCCAAAAATTGATAAATTGGACCTCATGAATTTAAGAAGCTCCAGTATATCAAAAGCAACAGTTAATTGAATGAAGAGGCAGTCTAAAGAGCAGGAGAAAATCTTTACTAGGTATACATCTGACAGGAGATTAATCTCTAGAATTTACAAGCATTCAAAAAACAAATAGCAAGGAATCAAACAAACCAGTCAATAGGGCTAATGAAGTGAACAGAAGCTTCTCCAAATATGAAGCACAAATGACCAAATGCATTAAAAAATGACACATGAAACATTGTTCAACCTCAATAATCATCAGAAAAATGTCTACTAAAACTGCACTAGTGAGCTGAGGAGATTGCTCATTTGGCAATGTGCTTGCCCCACAAGCATGAGGACCTGAGTTTGGATCCTAAGCATGCATGTAAAAAGCTGGGTGCCTCAGCATGGTCTTGTTAGCATTGAAGAGATAGAGGAAAGAAGATGGGGCTCTCTGTGTAGCTATTCTCACTGAATTAATAAGCTATTGATTCAGTAAGATACCCTGTGTCATAAAATATGGCAGACCCATGGGTGCAACAGTGGCACATAACTTCTCTCTGAGTGGATATGAAGTTGGCTCAGTGGCAGGGAATACATGCTCAGTGCTGAGAGCTGAATCAAAGCTGTTGGCTTGGAAGGATTTAGACCCTAGAGGGAAACAGTCACTATTCTTTGGCTAAATGGAGATATTATGCCCATCAAAAAGACTTCTAAATGTATGGTTTATGGCTTTTGATTGAAGCCATTCTCACTTTTTGTTAGTAAAGTTTCATTTAATACTTGGCAAATATTAGGGAGACCCAAGACTTATCAAAATTACAGAAGAAAAAGCCCAGTGCTTAGCATTGGAAAATAATGTTTATCACACCCACTAGGGCTCAGGGAATATCATAAAGGAAGTGTCAGAATAAACATGAATGCTGATCTCACCGTTAGCCAGAGAACCTTCTCTATGGGGATGGCAGTGGACACTGAGGAGACTCAAAACTCATCAATGCAAAAATAAGAGGCAGTTGACAGCACAGCATTAAATGATATATTTATCATGCCTACTAAGTCTTAGTGATATTGTGGAAGAAGGAGCATTAAGAACATAAGAGCAACAGGGTGTGGAGGTGTACTATGGGAAACTTTCCTCCCAACATGACTCTACAGTGGTTACTGATCCCCACACATGACCTGCACTGTTCTGAACCCACCAACATTTGACATGGAAGACAGATAAGGACAAAAAGAATGAGATAACAAGACAGAAAAGGGACTATCTAGAAAGAAGAGGGTCCTTAGGAATAGGGATGGGGATGAGAAGGCAAAAGAGGACAATGGGATGCAAATACAACCAACTTACAGTATATTATATATTAAAGCTCTCAATCAAAATAATAAGGCAGATAGAGATTGAGAAAGACACTTGATGTTGATCTTTGGCCTCCACATACACACATATAGGCACCCACACCTGCATACACATGTGTACACACACACACACACACACACACACAGTGAGATTGTATCTCCTCCCAGTCAGATGGTGGTCATTATGGAAACAATCAGCAAATGTAGGTGAGGGTGTGGATACAAGGGAGCCTTCAGACACTAATGGTGGGAATGTAAGCTAGTCAAGTAACTATGGAAATCAGTATGTAAGTATGTACTTAATCCAACAATGACTGCTTGCAGATGTCACAATTTGAATACCTGAACAAATAGATTTCAAATCAAAATTAGTGAGAAGAGATAAAATGTTCACTTAATATTGATTAAAGCAATAATTCATCAAGATAGCATTACAATTTTAAACATATACACACTGAACAAAAGTGTTCCCAAGTTCATAAAACAAATACTATTAATTAAATGTAAAGACATGGGTTAATTCCAACACAACAATAGTGGTAACCTTAATATCTAACAAATAGGAATATCATCTTGACAAAATATCTTTAGATGAGCTAAATGATATCATAGATCAAATGCACTCAATAGATATCTACAGAACATTACACTCAAGGAGTGAAGGCCACATATCTATCCTCCTGAGAGAGAGAGAGAGAGAGAGAGAAAGAGGGGGGGGGGAGAGAGAAAGAGAGAGAGAGAAAGAATGGGCGTACCAGGGCTTCCAGCTGCTACAAACAAACTGCAGACGCATGTGCCACCTTGTGCATCTGGCTTAAGTAGGTCCTGGGGAATCAGAGGTCCTTTGTCTTTGTAGGCAAGTGCCTTAACTGCTAAGCCTTCTCTCTAGCCCCAGTTCTGAGCTTTTGTATAGATGCATAAAATCAAATATTTATATATTTCATGAAAGTAAAAGCACAACTGTCTATGAGAACCAAAGAACTACGGAGAGATCAGAGAAGTTTTGGGAGAATATATGCAGCACACAATATATACTTGTATGAAAATATCATTATGTATACATATCGTGTATAATGAATATACACAATTGAGACTTTTTTAAAAGAAAGCACACACAGAGAACTGAAAGTATGCCCTCAAAGAATTACCTGTACAATCACTTCCATAGCAGCATTTTTCATAATAGCCAACATACAGAGTCTTATTCAGCCTTGAAAGGAGAGAACTCTGCCATTCTGCCAGTTCACCAGTAAAGTAAGTGTAAAAAGCAAATCACAAAAAGACAAATATGGATGATACACTTATACAAAGTACTTATAGTACTTAAAGTTAAGTAGTCAAAAATGGAGTGATAGTTTTAAAAGGCAACAGGTAAGGAAAGGGGCTTATTGATTACTGGTCATGAAATTTCAGCTTTGTGATATGGGGAGTAAATGATGGTGACCATTGTGCAACACTGAGTACCTGAATACCTGTACTGAATGCCTTTGGAACATTGAACTTTTAACTTGAAAATTGTCCAATGTTACATATATTTTGCCAAAAACAAAATCAAGGACTCCTTAGAAAACTAGCTGATCCCAGAACTGGTACAGGGACAGTATGATGGGAGCCTAAATGGCAGCTTGTATTTATAGCAAATAGGGTGAAGAATAAATAAATAGTGAAGGAAACAGACATCAGAGCTTCAGTGAATTAATGAATCAAATAAGCAATTATATGAGCTCTTCTCTTTATTGTTCCCATATTGCATCATAGTATTTGGTCTCCTACATTATGTTGAATATATATTGTATTGTATTTCTGAGTATCTCTGATGGAGTCTAGCCTCAACCTGTTATAGTTTCTACTCAGGAATTTTTTGTTACTGAACAAGAAAAAGATCTCTTTCTTTTTTTATGGGTTCTGCATTTTCAAAAAAAAATTTAATAAGTAGTTTTGTACTCAGCGAATACAGTCAGTTTGGTACCCTTATTAGGCTCATCCATGACCTACCCCATCCCCTTGGCCCTTCCGTGTTGAGGTATATGGGTCATGCATTGTGGAGTTAGCTCACAGTTATGGGTAGGATAAATGTCTCTGCATATCATGACCCAAAATGTGGCTCTGACTTTCTTTCAACCCCCTCTTCAGCAAAATTTCCCTGAGCTATGTTGGGTTCATTTTTGGTCTGCATCAGTGATGAGATGTTGGGGGCCTCTGAGTCTCTGGGTCTCTGATTTGGTAGGAGTTGATTTTTCTCTGTGTTGATCTTCTTCACCCTTGTTCTGGTACCCAGTTCACCAAGAAAATAGCACCCTTGCTTGTTTTGCCAATTGTTTTTGGTTTCAGCCGGGGCCCTTTTGAGGTATAATGGGGTGTCTCTCTCCTTAGGATCCACATCTGTCTGAAAAAGAGAAGCAGATTCTCCAATGGAGAGTAAGTTAACACCAGACAAATGAGATTACCCTTACTTTTTTAATACATAATTTAATAGGTTTAGGCCCTTTTGTATCCCATGATTGATGGTAGCTTGATAATGGAGAGTGGGCTTATGTTTGGATATGGTTCTGACTTTTTCCCAGCTCCAGCTATGGGTCCCGTACCACTGAGAGGATCAGTTAGCCTAATCAAAAGCAGATGGTTTCCCACCATGGCTGTGTGCCTGTATTGCACTTGTGTGGGCATCACATGTTATTTGCTGCTAAGTAGGTTATAACATGAGTTGCTTGGACAGATATTGGTCATTTTCCCCCCAGTTGATCATGTAGCACCTTCTGGCACTAGACGTGCTGACTGTCTGGGGACTGAGTCTCTTCCAGCTTCCAGCCATGCCATCCCATTTTACATGTCAACCACATAAGGTGTCTTCAGCAGTAGGTTCTTACCACTAACCTTTGGTAGGTCAAGTACTCGGACAGAAATCTGTCTTTCTTTTAGGCAACTATATAGGTCTCTCTGATCAAAAGCTCATTGTAGATGATAGCCACATGCTGGTACTGGGAGTTACAGGTCAGTGCCCACTAAGAAAAGGAAGAAAAAGATAACTAATATATAAGAGTTAGAGAGAAGAGAGAAGAGAGAAGAGAGAAGAGAGAAGAGAGAGAGAGAGAGAGAGAGAGAGAGAGAGAGAGAGAGAGAGAGAGAGAGAGAGAGAGAGGAGGCTGTGGAAGATTGAGGACCATCTTCATCATACCCTCTCCGGTGTCTTGTGGTTCAGGTGTTCCCTCTAAGGGCCTGGTAATGGTTCAGCCATTTGGTTTGCCTTTTAGGGTATAGAATTTTATGTTACCATTGCTGTTTGAGTCTACATTTGTGTTTCTTACCCCCTCCCTTGCCCTCTCCTCCCATCCTATTGTCTAGTCCATGAAATGTTTGCTGGGTATATAGGGCATCTTGGGTAGTTTCAGGTTATGTGCTGTAGATAAGTGAGACTATGTTGAGATTTTTTTTTTTTTTTCTGTGATTGGGTAAGTTCACTGAGAATGATCTGTTCCAGGTTTGACCATTTTTCCTCAAATTTCATTGTGTCATTTTTTCTTACTAATGTACATGTGGTGGTTTGATTCAGGTGTCCCCCATAAACTTAGGTGTTCTGAATGCTAGGTTCCCAGCTGATGGATATTTGGGAATTAATGCCTCCTGGAGGGAATATATTGTTGGGGGCGGGCTTATGGGATTTATAGCCAGTTTCCCCATGCCAGTGTTTGGCACACCCTTCTGTTACTGTGGCCCATCTTATGTTGGCCAGGGGGTGATGTCCACCCTCTGCTCATTCCATCGTTTCCCCCTGCCATCGTGAAGCTTCCCCTTGAGCCTGTAAGACAAAATAAATCTCTTTTTCCCAGAAGCTACTCTTGTTGGGTGATTTCTACCAGCAATGCGAACCGGACTGCAACAGTACAGAATTCCATTGTGTAGATATATCACATTTTAGTTATACATTCTTCTTGTGATGGACATCTGGGTTGATCCTAACTCTTAGCTAGTACAAACTGAACCACTACAAACATGGTTGAGCAAATCTCTCTGGCCTTTGGTTTGAAGGTTTTAGGGTAAATGCCCAGTAAGGGAATAACTGGGTCTGTTGGTATATCTATACTGAGCTTTTTCAGGAATCTCCATATTGCTTTCCAAAGTAGTTGTACCATCTTATATTCCCACCAACAGTGGATGAATGTTCCTAATTCTCCACATCCTCACCAGCATTTATTTTCATTTGATTTTTTGATGTTTGCTATCTTTATTGGGGTAAGGTGGAATCTCATAGTTGTGTTGATTTGCATTTCCCTGAAGATTAGGGATGATGAACCTGGACTTTGGGTCAAGCAAATATAGCTACTTGATATTTGACAAAGGCCCTAACAATATAGGCTGGAAAAATGACAGCATCTTCAACAAATGGTGATGGACAAACTGGATAACCATATGCAGGAAACTGAAATTTGATCCACACATTTCGCCATGCACTACACTCAAGTCCAAATGGATCAAAGATCTCAATATAAGACCAAAAACTTGACTAGTACTGGAAGAAAATATATGAAATACTTTCCATGATATAGGAATGGAAAAAGACTTCCTGAATGAAACCCCAGTAGCTCATGAGCTTAAACAGTCACTCAGCCAATGGGATCACATGAAGCTGAAGAGTTTCTTTACAGACAAGCATACAATAAGCAAAGCCAATAGGTTACCCATAGAATGGGAGAAAATATTTGCTGCATATCCAACTGATAGAGGCCTAATCTCTAGAAACTACAAAGAACTCTAAAATTTAAACAGTAAAAAGTCAAACACTCCACTCACAAAATGGGGCAAAGAGCTAAATAGGCAGTTCACTGAGGAAGAAATGTAAATGGCAAATACACAATTAAGAAAAAGGTTTCTAAATGCAGGCACAGGGAAGAAATAATGAGGAAGCTTGTATGAACCTCAGTTGAAGTATTTTCATTATCCCCTTTTTATGGCTCAAGGAAGTTTTTTCAAGCATGAGTAATTAACAAGTATATTTTTGATATATATTTTGATTCCTGTAATAGGAATAGTACAGGTAGACTGAAAAAGCAATGAAATTTCAGTGGGTGATCTGTTCTATAGGCTGTTTCATTTTAAGGGATTGAACAAACTTGCCTTTGAAGCAGCTGATAAAAACCAGGCTTACCAATGCTGACCTGTCTCCTATCTTACCATTGGGCTAGGGACATAGTTCTGTCAATAAAGTACTTGCCTTTCAAGCATGAGGATCTGAATCCATGTGAGAAAAGCCAAGTATGTTGGTGCATACTGATAATCACAGTGCTAGGGAGGCAGACAGGCTGATCATTGGGGCTTGCTGGCCAGCTAGTCCAGCCTAGTGGGTGAGTTCCAGGGCAGTGAGAGACACTGTCTCTAAAACAGGTGATGGCAGACTTCTGGTTAAGATGGTGGCACCGGTACCATGACAAAGCAGCCTAGGGGAAAAAAGCCAAAAAAAAAAAAAAAAATCTAGCAAAATACAGACTTTTACTAAAAAGTGAGGTGTATAGGAAATTGAAATGGTAGCAGAGAAGTAGGAGAGATACAAAGCATCCAGAGCCCACACAGGCAAGCAGAAGCAGTTCCAGTAGGTCCACGGGACCTCAGCGGTGGCATGCAAGCCACTAGGCTCAGCTTGGATGCAGGAAAAGCCCAGTGAGGGGATTTTCCACTCATACCAGAGCTCTCCGCAAACTCAAAAAATGAGGAGAAAATGGCATTGAAGAGCAGAGGAGCAGATCACAAGGTAGAAGAACATGTGCAACAGTGAGAGAACTAGAGCAGCATCAGCAGCCCCCCCTTTCCCACCGCCAGTGCCCAGCTTCAGTGAACAGAGCAGTGATCCATGGACCTGGCCATGCCTCCTTGAACCAACAGCAGGACCCAAGCAGGAGTGCAGCATAACTGAGGCCAAAATCATCCCAAAAGATAACTGGGATTACACAAGGTCAGTACCCACCTAATAAACCTGGTATATAGGCCTGAACCAGACGTGCTAATTGCACCTTCCATATCAGGGTAAATTATATGTTAAATCTGATAGATGGTCAGATTTGCCATATGTAAATAAGCTATATTTTGGGCTTTTTATTTGTTGTTTCTAGATTTATAGTGGCTTTGTTTTCTCTTTTGTTATACATTAGGGAAGGGTCTCACTTGGTCACATGCTGACTTGGAACCCACTACAGAGCAGAAATCTTAACCTTGGGGAGTGTGTGAGGCACCACACAGACTAAGGGACAGACAGTGGATCTGGTTGTCATAATACCTACTCTTGTATAAATACTCTGTGCTGTTTTTCATTGAAAGTGTACATTGTTTAGTTAAATTTTAGAACTAAATTTATTGGGTTCAACTCAGCCTACTTGAATACTCTCATAGCAGGAAAACCCAACATCTAGGGTCACTTTTGTGTGATATATACTATGAGAGTCTTGAGAGCCACACCAAGCACCTTAACCTTCAACCCTGAAGATATACTACATCAGATTAATTGATACATCTAATAATACCCAGCTCACTAGAAAATCCAATCATTAAATAATTCAGGATGCAAACATATATACATTATAACACAAGAAACACACCAAAAATCAAGATAATATAAGTCCACCAAAAAGTATTAATGCATCAGAAATGACCTCTAGTGAGAATGAGTTAGAGGAAATGCCTGAGAAAGATTTCAAAATAATGATTATAAATATGCTCAAAGGATTCAAAGAAGACACAGGATGCCAATTTAATGAAATAAAGAGGTCAATACTAGACATAAATAAGGAAATAGAAATAATAAAGAAAAACCAGTTAGAATTACTAGCAATAAAAAACACAGTTAATGAAATAAAAACTCTGTAGAAAATCTCACCAGTCGAATGGATGAAGGAGAGGACAGAGTATCTAAATGAGAAGACCAGGTGGCAGATCTAATACAGTCCAACAAAGAAAAAGACAAACTAATAGAAAAGTGTGAGTGGGGATTTCAAGATATTTGGGACACTATGAAAAGATCAAACATAAAAATCCAGGGTATCATAGAAGGAGAATTTCACTCCAAAGGAATAGTAGGTATCTTCAACAAAATCATAGAAGAAAGCTTCCCTCAAATTGTGAAAGAGGTGCCAATGCAGACACAGGAACCCTTTAGAACACTAACCAGACAATACCTGGAAATAACCTCTCCTTGCCATATTATAACCAAATTACCAAATACACAAACCAAAGAAAAAGTATTGAAAGCAGTTAGAGAGAAAAATCAAGCTACCTACAAAGGCAAGCCCATTAGGATTACAGCAGATTACTCACCAAAAACTTTAAAAGCAGGCTGGAGAGATGGCTTAGTGGTTAAGTGCTTGCCTGTAAGCCTAAGGACCCCGGTTCGAGGCTTGGTTCCCCAGGTCCCACGTTAGCCAGATGCACAAGGGGGCACACACGTCTGGAGTTCATTTGCAGAGGCTGGAAGCCCTGGCACGCCCATTCTCTCTCTCTCCCTCTATCTGTCTTTCTCTCTGTGTCTGTCAATCTCAAATAAATACATAAATAAAAATTAAAAAAAAAAAAACTTTAAAAGACAGAAGGACATGGAGTGATGTATTCCAAGTTCTGAAAGATAACAACTGTCAACCAAGGTTACTTCATCCTGCAAAGCTATCCATTCAAATCGACAGATAAATAAGGACATTCCATGACAAAAGCAGGCTAAAGGAGTATTTGAAGACAAAAGCAGCTCTACAGAAAATACTTAAAATAATCCTCCTTGCTGAAGAGAAAGAAAAGCATGCATAGAAGGAACCTGGAAAAAGTACATACAATACTCAAATACTAGTTAACACAAGAGAGCAAAGGCAAAAACGGAAGAACTACAAATTAATGGCAAAAATAAATACACACCTTTCAATAATATCTCTTAATATAAATGGCCTCAATGTCCCCAACCAAAAGACATAGGTTTGCAGGCTGGGTTAAAAAGCAGGATCCTTTAATTTGTTGCCTCCAAGAAACCCACCTTTCTACAGAGGATGGACACTATCTGAGGACGAAAGTTTGGAAAATAGTACTTAAAGCAAATGGACCAAGAAAACAAGCAGCGGTTGCTATCCTAGTATCTGATACGGTAGACTTCAGTCCAACATTAGTTAAGAGAGATAAGGAAGGCCACTTTATATTGATTAAAGGCACACTCCAACAGGAGGACATTACAATCCTAAACATATATGCACCTAATATGGGGGCGCCTAAAATCATCAAACAAATGCTATTAGAACTAAGTTGACAGATAATACCAAACACAGTGGAAGTGGGTGACTTCAATTAACAGGTCATCCCAGGAAAAAATAAACAGAGAGGCATCTGGACTAAATGAGGTCATAGAAAGAATGGACCTAACAGATAAATACAGGACATTTCATCCAAATGCTGCAGAATATACATTCTTTGCAGCACCATATGGAACATTCTCTAAAATAGACCATATATTAGGACACAAAGCAAATCTTAACAAATTCAGGAAAATTAAAATAATTCCTTGCATTCTATCTGACCACAATGGAATCAAACTACAAACCAACAGCAAGAAAGGCTATAGAGCGGGGCATGGTGGCTCACACCTTTAATCCCAGCACTCAGGAGGCAGAGGTGGGAGGATTGCCGTAAATTTGAGGCCAGCCTGAGCCTGGGCTACAGTGAGACCCTACCTCAAAAAACAAATAAAACAAAAAAAAAAAGAAAGGCTATATAGCATACACAAAATCATGAAGCTAAATAATACAATGGGTCAATGAAGAAATCAAGAAGAAAATTAAAAAATTATAGAGTAAAATGATAATGAGAACACAACATACCAAAATCTCTGAGACACAATGAAGGCAGTCCTAAGAGGTAGATTTATAGCTTTAAGTGCCTATATTAAGAAATTAGAAAGGTTGCAAATAAATGACCTAATGCTTTACCTTAAAGCCTTAAAGAAGGACAAGGCAAACCCCAAATCAGAAGATGGGAAGAAATAATAAAGATCAGGGCATAAATTAATGAAATAGAAACTAAAAAAAAAAAAAAAAATCCAAAGAATCAATGAAACAAAACATTGGTTCTTTGAAAGATAAACAAGATTGATAAACCCATAGCAAATCTGACCAAAAGAAAGAGAAAAGAGGCATAAATTAATAAAATCAAAGATGAAAAATGTAACATCACAACAGATGCCAGAGAAATTCAAAAAATCATAGGGACATACTATAAAAGCATATACTCCACAAAATATGAAAATCTGAAAGAAATGGATGATTTCCTTGATTTATATGACCTACCTAAGTTTAATCAAGATGAGATTAATCACTTAAATAGACCGATGACAAGCATGGAGATCTGAACAGTTATCAAAAATCTCCCAACTAAAACAAACCCAGGCCCATATGGATTCACTGCTGAATTTTATCAGACCTTCAAGGAAGAGTTAACACCATTGTTTCTAAGCTTTTCCATAAAATAGAAAAAGAAGGAATCCTACCAAACTCCTTCTATGAATCCAGGACCACCCTGATACCAAAACCAGGCAAAGATAGAACAAAAAAAGAAAATTACAGACCAATCTCCCTCATAAACATAGGTACAAAAATTCTCAACAAAATATTAGCAAACAGAATATAAGAATATATCAGAAAGATCCTTCACCCTGACCAAGTAAGCTTTTTCCCAGAGGTGCAGGGATGGTTCATTATACACAAATCGATAAATGTAGTACATTATATAAATGGATTGAAGGACAAAAATCACATGATCATCTCATTAGACACAGAGAAAGTGTTTGACAAAATCCAACATCGCTTCATGATAAAAGTCCTACAGAAACTGGGAATTAAGGAACATATCTCAATATAATAAAGACTATGAAAAGCCTACAGCCAACATATTACTAAATGGGGAAATACTGGAAGCTTTTCCATTAAAATCAGGAACAAGACAAGGGTGTCCACTGTCCCCACTTTTATTTAATATAGTACTGGAAGTCTCAGCCATAGCAATAATGCAAGAGACACACACAAAAGGGATGCAAATTGGAAAGGAAGAGATCAAGTTATCATTATTTGCAGATGACATGATTCTCTGTATAAAGGACCCTAGAGACTCTACTAGCAAACTGTTAGAGCTGATATAAACCTATAGCCATGTAGCAGGATACAAAATAAATGCACAGAAATCAGGAGCCTTCATATATGCCAGCAACAAACACACAGAGGATGAAATCAGAGAATCACTACCATTCACAATTGCATCAAAGAAAATAAAGTACCTTGGAATAAACCTAAACAGGGATGTAAAGGATCTCTACAGTGAAAACTTCAAAACACTCAAGCAATAAATTGCAGAAGAAAAGAGGAAATGGAAAACCAAGCCTTGTTCCTGGATTGGAAGAATCAATATTGTGAAAATGGCAATCTTACCAAAAGCAATCTACACATTTAATGCAATTCCCATCAAAATTCCAAAGGCATGTGTCATGGAAATAGAAAAAAAAAATCCAAAAATTCATTTGGAATCACAGAAAACCTCGAATATCTTAAAAAATACTGAGCAACAAAAATAAGGCTAGTGGTATCACCATACCTGAATGTAACCTATACTACAGAGCTATAGTAACAAAAACAGCAAGGTACTGGCACAAAGCAGACATGTAGGTCAATGGAACAGAATAGAGGACCCAGATGTAAGTCCATGTAGCTATAGCAACCTGATATTTGATAAAAATGCCAAAAATACTCATTCAAGGAAAGACCGCCTCTTCAGCCAATGGTGCTGAGAAAACTAGATATGTATCTGTAGAAGGAAGAAAATAGATTCTTCTCTCTCTCCATGCACAAGAATTAAGTCCAGATGGATTAAAGACCTTAACACCAGACCTGACACTCTGAAACTGCTAGAGGAAAAAGTAGGGGAAACCCTCCAACATATTGGTCTTGGCAAAGACTTTCTGAATACAACCCCAATTGCTCAGGCAATAAAACCACAGATTAATCACTGGTACCTCATGAAATTACAAAGATTTTATACTGCAAAAGACACTGCAAAGATGCAACCTACAGAATGGGAAAAAATCTTCGCCAGCTATATATCTGATAGAGGGTTAATATCTAGGATATACAAAGAACTCAAAAAGTTAAATAATAAGAAATGAAACAAGCCAATTAAAAATGAGCTATGGATCTAAATACAGAGTTCTCCAAGGAAGAAATATGGATGGCATATAAGCATCTAAAAAAATATTCTACGTCCCTAGTCATTAGGGAAATACAGATTAAAACTACATTGAGATTCCATCTCACTCCTGTCAGATTGGCCACCATCATGAAAACAAATGATCATAAATGTTGGCGGGGATGTAGAAAAAAAGGAACCCTTCTGCACTGCTGGTGGGAATGCAATCTGGTCCAGCCATTGTGGAAATCAGTGTGGAGGTTCCTAAGACACATAAAAATTGATCTACCATTTGACCCAACTATAGGACTCCTAGGCATATATCCTAAGAACTCATCTCATTCCCTTAAGAGTACATGCCCAACCATGTTTATTGCTGCTCAATTTATAATATCTAGGAAATGGAACCAGCCTAGATGTCCCTCAACTGATGAGTGGATAAGGAAGATATGGCACATTTATACAATGGAGTTCTACTCAGTGGTAAAGAAAAATTGTATATATGTAATTACAATGATTGTAATGGGGAGGTAATATGATGGAGAATGGAATTTCAAATGGGAAAGTGTGGGGGTGGGGAGGGAGGGAATTACCATGGGATATATTTTATAATCATGGAAAATGTTAATAAA
Organism: Jaculus jaculus; assembly: GCF_020740685.1. NCBI lineage: Eukaryota > Metazoa > Chordata > Mammalia > Rodentia > Dipodidae > Jaculus > Jaculus jaculus. The sequence goes on along the minus strand of NC_059107.1, from coordinate 82,780,093 downwards.
AATTAAAAAAAAATAGTTATAAGTGAAACTAGTGCATGACTTAGCCAAACATTTTTTCTAATTGTTTTTTTGGAATGCTATGGAAAGAAGCCAGTTAACTTTTATAGAACCGCAATATATTTGAGATTTCAGTATTGTTTATTCAAGAAGCCTAGCAGCATTCTTTTCTTGTAAACTAAGGTATGTAATTATAAAATTCTTCAGTGCAGTAATACTGTCTTCTAATAAATGATAAATAGTTCTTTCCAAGTAGAAAACTAAAAAAAAAGAAAAAAGAAAAGAAATAAAGGGCTGGAGAGATGGCCTAGTGGGTAGGCGCTTGTCTATGAAGCCTAAGGACCCCAGTTCGAGGCTCGATTCTCCAGGACCCATGTTAGCCAGATGCACAGGGGGAGCATGGGTCTGGAATTCGTTTGCAGTGGCTGGAGGCCCTGGCGCACCCATTCTCTCTCTCTCTTTCCCCCCCCTCTCTCTCTCTCTCTCTCTCTCTTTCTCTCTGCCTCTTTCTCTCTCTGTCTGTCACTCTCAAATAAATAAATAAAAATAAACAAAAATATTTTTAAAAAAGAAATAAAGTATTCAAGTGGCATAGTATTTTCATTAAAAAAAAAAGAAATTTGCAGGAAAATGGATGTGTAAGACCCCCAAAATGAGGACCCCACGCTCTGCCCGGGTATGGCGACACCCCAAATCACTCACAAGAAGCGGTCTTGATGCAAACTGCAAGAGGATTTTATTCCAAGCGCGCTGGGGCCCACAGTCATACACTGCGCAGGGGTAGAGGACTGCAGAGCCCCGAATGCAGGAACGGGACAGTTTTTATAGGGTTTCTAACAAAGCCTGTGCATTAGACCAATCATTTTTTTAATATCAGGAGCCCATGGGGTGTGAGCCAGTCAGTTTGTGTCACTCCATAGTTTCTAAGCCAATTAGTTTAATTTGTTCAAGCTCCTCGTGGACCAATCATTCTCTTATGACCTTAGTGGTCAGCATTTGCGCAGGTCCTTGGGTGGGGGTAGCAGAGTGTGGTATCAGTCTCCTATGACCTTGGTGGTCTGAGGCAGGCTGCTACAGCTTATGGTGCAGGCTACTAAGGCTTACAGTGTGGGCTATTAAGGCTAATGGTGCAGGCTATTTACAGAAACCAAATAAGTGGTTTACTTTCTTACTCATTTCGCATCCTTGAGGGCTATCTCATGCCCTTTTTACCTAGTTTTATATTAGGAGCGGGCTCTGATATAATGAGAAGAGGGATTCTTTACTTGCTTTCAACAGAGAGTAAAGCCTGTAGTTTGAGGTATGCAGGGGCCCGCTTAAGCTCCCTTTGGAGCGTGATAGTATTTCTGGGCTTCTGAATTCTTGCACCTTTCAGATGGATCTGGAAAGGATTATACTAAGTGAGGTAACCCAGTCCCAGAAAGCCAAGTGCTGCATGTTCTTTCTCATATGTGGATCCTAGGTACAGATGATTGGGCTTCTGTGTGAGAAGGAAAAAACTCAGTAGCAGAGGCCACTAAGCTAAAAAAGATATATAAAGGGAAGAGAAAGGAAGGGAGGAAGGTACTTAATAGGTTGGTATTGTATATATGTAAGTAGAAGAACAGATCAACAGGGGTGAAAAGGCCCAAAGTGAGGTCAGGGAAGAGATTGAGTAAAGGAAAGGTGGAAGTAGGGATAATCAAAATCTAAGAGGATATAAATAAATCGTATGGAATCCTCTGATTTCAGTCCATGGAACACTCGGAACCATAAATCATTGCTAGAAAATTTTCAGTGCCAGGGATGGGATATCTTCCATTTAGTTGTTGGCCAGGGAGGTCCCTGATGCCCCCAAGACATTATAGGCCATTGCCAAGGTCCTTAGTTTCCCACCAGGAATAGATGGTAAGACCCTTTTGATGAATACTCCACATACTTGAGCTGCAAGGCCACTGAGAAACCCTGTTGGAACTGAGCTGATAACCTCCTCCATGTAGACCAGCTGACAGAAAGCTGGAAGAAGCCATTCTACATGCAGTTCAATGGGAGAAAGAGATACTACCAGTGAAGATACTCAACAGTGGATACTGCAAGCCTTATATTTGGCTAGGCCAAATGAGCCAATGGGTGCATTAGTGGCATGTATATCATTGTGAAAACCAACTGCCCTCTAATTGGACTGGAGGCCTACTCCATGGGAAGGAATACTGAAAATTTAAAACAGGGTAGTCATGAGCCCTAGTGGTGTAACATCTACTGATGTCTGGATATATGTATATACTATGCTCATCAAACAGCCCCGTAAGCACTTCTCTTAATATTCATACCCTTATATTAATGCTACTCTCACTTTGGGTAGAGATTCTTCTCTTTTAAGATGGCAGTGACCTTGGGACGACTCAGAAGGTATCACAGTGCTATAAAGAAGTGACTGGAGTACTGAGTAACATCTTGATCACACCTTCCAAGGCTCAGGGTCTATTGTGGAAGAGGTGGTGGAAAGAATGCAAGAGCCAAAGGAAGGGTAAGACTCCTTACAACATGCTCCCTCCAGACATAAAATTGCCTGGATATCCATGACCTCACAGTGCCTGACACTACCTATACAAGACCATCATAATTATAGGAAAAGATCATGACATCAAAATAAAAGAGAGACTGATTGAGATGGGGAGGAGATATGATGGACAATGGAATTTCAAAAGGGAAAGTGGGGTGAGGGTGGTTATTACCATGGGATATTTTTTTTTTATAATCATTTAAGATGTTAATAAAAATTGAAAAAAAACAAACAGGTGATGGCACCTGGGGATGATACCAGAAACTATACACTGGCCTCCACATGCAATGGGTACACACACATGAATACACATACACATTCACATACACACATATAGTATCTCACCTTTGAGTTTAAAATATAGTGTGAAGGACATTTTTTTACATCTCTGTGCTTTTTCTTGAGTACTTCAGCTGCAATCTCTTACTGATCTGGAAGTTTGCCATTATTTTTTCACAAGCCTGGCAATTCTCCAGTATCTGCTCCCCTATGGGACTAGGGTTACAAATGTGCATGGCCATGCCCAGATGTTTATGTGGGTCTTGGAGATTGAACTTTAGTCCCTCAGGCCTCTTCAGGTCCTCATGCTTGCACAGGAAGTGCTCTTAACCACTGAGCAATCTTTCTGGTCTAATGTCTTCTTTTGAGATGACAAAAGCAATAGACCCTTTGAGATTCCTTGCAGTCCTTGGTATGACTTTTAGTTTCAGGTGGCATTGCTTATTTAAGATGTGAATATGACAAAACTTATGCAATTTCAAGGAATAATGCATGTTCATTTGTAATATGTCCCCCAGCTTCCATGCAGTGATAAATCCTCCAAGAAGATTAGCAGGTATGAAAATAACCTTTATTAGCTTACTCAAGCATTTTTTTCTTATCCAGATCTTGTCTAAAATACGTTGTATTCCCACCTCTCTGACTGATCTATCACTCATAACACAACTAAATTTAAAAGGTAGTCAGTCTATTCTTTTTGCCTTCTGCAGTGGTTTGAATAGGCTGTTCTCCTAAACTCATGCATTCTGAATGCTTGGTTCCCAACTGGTGGTGATTTGGGAGATGGAACTTTGCTGGAGGAGGTATGTTTTAGGGGGCGGTCTTTGGGGTATTATAGCCAGCTCCTTCTTGCCAGTGCTGGACACACACTGTCCTTGTCACTTTTCATCTGCTGTTGCAAGATGATGATGTCCAGCTTCTGCCCATGCCATCATGACATTCCCCCTTGAGATTGTAAGCTAGAATAAACTTTCTTTCCAGCAGCTGCTTTTATAAAGTCAGCATCATGAAAGTAACTGCAATACCTTCTTTGAAAAAAATATTTTAATTAATTTTTTTTTATTTCTGAAAGAGAAAGAGAGAATGAGTGAGTGTATTGGTGTGACAGGGCTTCTTGCCACTGCAAAAGAACTCTACACTTCATGTGTCTGCCCTTACCTGGGTCAGCAGGCTTTGCAAGCAAGTGCCTTTAACCTGTGTACCATCTCTCCAGCCCTACAACATCTCTTTAATAACTAAATTGAATTTACCAGGTAGTTGATTCCATTAATTGCAAAGAAATATTTTAGGCTGTATGGAAGGAAAAAAATCTAAAACATTTATTCAGGAAGCCATCTGAGTCAATGACCATGTACAACATGAGTTGTGTTTGTTGCAAACTAGTTTTCTTTCCATTGTGTGTCTAATTTGGAAAGTTATTTCTTCTTTTCCCATCTGAAGAAGGTAATTGCTTTAATGAAAACAAATACTTTATTTCTTTTAAGGTTTTTAGACCCTTTCAGGTCTAGGAACTTGATCATAAAAATCCCTGTTTCTAATTTTCCTCTCAAAATTAAAAAGATATATTCACTTTTGGCAGGAAAATGCAAAGCAATTCCCAGTTACTCCTGCATCTCATATAAGAATAGAATAAGTCACTTTTTCAGATCTTAAATCACTGAATTGCACTGTGCTCAACCTGAATAGATTGTTCTAAATATTTACCATTTGCATATGTACAGTTTAAATCTTTCCTCCTGGCTCTAGGAAAATTTCTAGTGATTCAGAGAGCCAAAGGATAAATCCCTTAGAAATTTTTGTTTATCATAAAAAGAAGGGAAAATATTTCTCAATAAACTAACAGAAGATTTTAAAAGCAGTTAACTTAAAGTCATTGTCCATAAACTAGGTTTAATAGAGTTGGAATCCAGTTTTGATGTTTGACCACTGAATGTGGACTTCAAGCCCCATGGCCCTTCTTTTCTTGCTCCTTATCTGGACAAACCAGTAAGAAAATTCACACACAGGGCAGGAAGTTATAGCCATGCAAGTTATGGCTTGTGGTACTTGGCCCTGATAGACTCTACTAGCTATAATATAAAACAAACTTAATCATTTCTTCACTTCAGTCATTTAGACCAACTTTTGTGACTTCCCTGATATTCCCTTAAAAGTATATAATGTGACCAGATCCACTTCTACCCTCATGGTGGATATCTTATCTCACCAGTCTCAACATGTCAACTGTTTTTGGGTAGGGAAGGGGTTGATCCCACTGTTGGAAGGCAGCCAAAAATAATTAGTGCTGTGAGTAGAATGTTGTGGTTCAGCCCATGCATCCCATGGCCACCACCTGGGGTCTTCTCTTGCTCCCTGCATACTAATGGCTCTGCTGCCTGCTGGGGAGGATGGACTTTTTGTTGCTGCTTGCTGGTAGGCATGTGCTTTGAGCCATTTGACTTTATGCTACATTTGGCAACTCCTACTGAGTCTGTGCTATAGATTTCATTAGTTTAAGCTGTGGTAACTGGCATTTAAGGACAGGAGTACAATGTTGACCCCTTCTTTCAAGTGGCCGAGGCTTGTGAGTCTTGCATCACATTTGTTTGGATTTTAGCATAAGCAGTAATTGATACTAGTGACTCTTAGCCTTTGACTACACTGGTTGTGTACCTTGGACATGCACTAACTCTTGTTCTATAGACTGCTTAGACAAGAGATCACACCCTTTGCTCTAATGGGCTCATTGAGGGACCACTCATGAGAAGAAAATTAGGCTCTGTGTGCAGTGCAGTGTTCCACACTCCTAAAAGATGATAGCTTACTAGGGCTCTACAAAATTATTCTACTGCTGCTATTTGTGCTCTTGCCATAAATGATAGAAACAAAAATCCTTGTGGTGCTAAGTTTTAGAAGAATGCACCTATGACACAGACTCATATATTACTTAGTCCCAAAGACTAACTCCCTGCCCTACAAAAAGCCTGAAGACACACTTCCTTATTGAGCATCTATAAAATGTACACCAAAAGATGGTTCAATTGAGTGACACAAGTTAACAATATGATAAAGGGTTAATTCAGAAAACGTAAACTCAGAGGCATGCTGGTACTGTTTAGGGTGGGCATCAGCTCATGTTTCAGTGGATCATCCCTCTTCAGTTAGATCTTTCTGGAAGCACCTTAGACATACACTCAGGGTAGGTATTGGTGTCTCCTAGGTGATTCTAAAATCCTGCCAAGTTGACACTGAAGACTAGAGCTCATGAAGGGGAGGACACTTCCATTAATATGAACAAGGACTTTCAGTGTGTCTGGTGACTTCAAGGCAGTTTTTGACCTCCAGGTCCTTCTGGAATGGCCTTAACCACTATCATTGAGGCTCAAGGTGGAAGATAGCATCTTGTTATTTTAAAATAACTTGATTTCAAACCCAGGCTTGGGTAGCTGAGGAAGCTCAGGTCAGGTTGTCCCCTAGGTAATGTTGAGTAATTTTCATCATGAAAATAGACCTGGCTCCTGTGGGCAGGGCCATTTTGGATGGTATCTAGGTTAACAATTTTTAAACATTGATGTAAATATCAATTATGGCATTGCATAGGGCTTAAAATATTTGGGGATTACCTTTTGGGAGGGAATCAATGACTTTCCCTTCTTTTTCTGACCTTTAAAATAATTATTTCACTAAAGAGTCATAGTAATTTATAGAAGATCCTTGAATGATTACTCTATGAAATTTGGATTTGTTTGTTTGACTTTCTGTGTGTGTGTGAGAGACAGACAGACAGACAGAGACAGAGAGAGAGAGTGAGACTGAATCTCTAATGTAGCTAAAATGGAGAGAAAAAATCATGTCCAATTTACAAATTAAAATTAAATTCTGCCCCCCCTCTCTCTCTGTGTGTGTGTGTATGTGTGTGTGACTGAGAATTGAACCTAGGCCATTGCACATGCCAGGTAAGCTCTTCACCACTAAACTACATCCCAGGCCTCCCTTTCCTTTTTGCTTTGACATGTGAGCTTAGTATATTGTCAGGATGGGCTTAAACTCACTCTGCAGTCAGTCAGGTCTTTATCCTCTTGTCTCAGTCTTACAATTAGCTGGTATTATAGGCCTGTGCCCCCAGGTCTCACAAACAAAAAATTTTTTAAAGTATATTTAATCTTTTTAAAACCTCATATCATGATACTATCATGATACTGCTCTTCCTAAAGCTCAATTGTGTTAGAGGTCAGACAGGCTCCCAAAATGGAGTCACCAAGGATAGTAGGATGGCAACAGAAACTTATCTACATTCCTCAAGAAACCACCCAGCCATTGTTTCTTCCTTGACTAACAAAGCCCCCCACCCCCACAAGGTCACCTGATCACTGTTCTGGTCTCACACCCCTAGCTATTTTTGAAATTGCTAATGCAGAAAACAAAGGAGTTCTTTCCCCTTCCTTACCTTCTTCCAACTGAAGAGTTCTATATGGCCCACTATCTGGAATGTCAGGTTGGCTGTGCTCCACTCTTGAGAGTCAGTCCTGGCCACTTGTGCTTTTCCTCAATTAAGGCTTCCATCTTTGACTCAGAGTAGTTTGCGTGATCTTGGTCACTCCCATCTGGTGCTCCTGACTCAGATAGAAGGCTTCCAAGTGCCCTCTTGGATGGCCGGAACTCCTTCCTCCTGACCAGATCACCAAGCTACCATTTGATCCTCTGAAGGCTTTGGACCATCTTTGCCTGGTACCAGCTTTCACATCCACCACAATTTGGCCTTGCTCTTCTTCCCTTCCTCATCTCCTAGCTTCCTTCTTGGTAGGTGTCCCTCTCGGGTTGGTCTGCTCTCAGGTTTAATCCCTCTGCGTGGAAGCTGTGCCAGCATGCCAGGCTATACCCCTTGGCTGCTTTTGGACCCCAACCCCAGGTCTCAAGAAAGACAAACTCTGGATACCTCGGGTCTCTCACTCTGTGGTCTACTGTACCCTAAGGGGCACCTTTTGGTTTGGTTGCACCATCTCAGGACACCTCTCCCACCCTCTTTTCTCCTGAGGTTTCATCTTCCACTGCCAGATGCTTTTGCCATCCAGAGCTTAGTAGCCCTCCTTACTCACTAACAGGCTAAAAAGTTGATAGTTGTGACCTGTCTGGCCTCTACCATGAGGGAGGTGCAGGCTTCATTCACCCTAACAGGATGGGGGTTTGCTTATATTGGTGTTCTGTGTAAACCCAGCTTAGGCCCTGGCTCCTTTTCTCTCACCCTTGTTTTGCTCTTTCCCTGTCTCCTTGAGAACTTAAAGCCTCTACAGCTCTTGGATGCCATCTTATCTTTCTCTGCAACCCTGCCTGGCCATAGTATAAGCTGGACAATGGGTCCAAATGGCCTCACTGATTTAAAAAAATTTCTACAAAATACAGACCAATGATCCTACAGATCAATGGTCCATAATACCCTATTTTTTCACTCTGCGTGCATGGCCTTCTCTCTGCTCTACCTGTTCTTCTCACCAGGTCCATCTATCTAAGGTCTCAGGAATGCACTGTCACTCCACACCTCCCCTATACTCATCCTCACCCTCTGCCTTTGACCTGGACACCATACATGACCTCACCCCAACAGTTCCTCCAGCTCCCTCAGCCTCTCCTGACCCCCTGCCTGGTATCAAGGTTTGATTTTGATCTCTGGAGTTGTAAGTGAAATAAAAATTTTTAATGGGAATGCATAGCTTCTGAATGAATGAGTATGTGAAGGGGAGATGGTTGTCTAGAGTCTATAAGCAAAGTGCACTTGAAATGAATGTGTATGTATGAGTACGTATGGAGCTCACAGCCCTATGGCTACAGAATGATTTCTGTCTGAGCATTGCCATTTCATTGTGGGGGATATTCTCCATCAAGCTCACTGTACTAGATGGCATAGCCAGTTTTCACTGTTGAGTGCCCCCCCAGAAGGAACACTAAAAGTAAGATTGTAGGCAAAAAAAGAAAAACAAAAAAAAAAAAAAAGAGGCAAGATTCTCCTACTCTTAAAGAGTTGTAAAATGGAAGGATCTTAAAGCTGTTTTGTATCCCTGAGGGAAGACCAAAACTCTCCCTGGAATTTAGGAAGGAAAAAAATGGCTCTTTCAGGGGCCTGCAAGCACAGAGAATCTCAGGATTCTGGCCCCAGCATGATGATGGGTGAATGCCAAGTCGCTGTGAACAGATGGGGACTTCTTATAAGAAAATTTTAACTGCTTTAGATTTACTTTGTCTTTCTATGCTTCTATGAAACTATTAACAAACAACAGCCCCAATAACCATTAAAGAGTATTTATCTGTCACTCACTTAAAAACTATTTACTTCATGGTAAATAGTAAAAGAAAATTCTAAACAAAGTTATGTTGTGATTTAAGATGTAATTCCTGAATTCCTTCAACAATCAGTCTTAATACTTTATGTTTGAAATTCAATATACTTCTATAAAATTGATTTGTAAGAGATTAAAAATATTCATTTTTGGCTCAGCAGTTAAAGGTGCTTGTTTGCAAGGCCAGATACACATAGTGAAGCATACATTTGGAAATTGTTCGCAGTGGCAAGTGGCCTTGCATGCCCATTCCCTCTTTTTGTTATGAGACATGTCTCCTGTTTTGGTTAGATCATGGCATTTTAATCCAGTTCCTCTATTCTTTGGACAAGTTAAATATAGCTAAATTAATTTCAGAAAATGACTTATAGATTGGATGTACATCTTATTTAGCTTTTTTAAAAAAAAATTTATTTGACAGCAATAGACAGAGAAAGAGGCAGATAGAGAGAAATAGAGAATGGGTGCACCAGGGCCTCCAGCCACTGCAAATGAACTCCAGATGCTTGCGCCCCTTTGTGCATCTGACTAATGTGGATACTGTGAGCCTCGAACTGGGATCCTTAGACTTCACAGGCAAGCACTTAACTGCTAAGCCATCTCTCCAGTCCTTATTTAGCTTTTAAAAGTGCTAACTCTCCTCTCTCTCTCTCTCTCTCTCTCTATCTATCTATCTATATATATATATGACAAATTTTATAACTTTTTCATGTCTTCATATTTAAGCCAAAAATGTTATTATATACGATACATTTCTTGATTATTTTCAATTCTTTTAGTAGATATTTTGTTCATAATTTACTCTTTGTATCCTCATGTACCTTAAATATGTAAACTGTATGTTTTTGCTAATATCAAACTTTTCCAGTTATTAGAATATCATAAGTTGGTTTGTACAAGGTCCATGATGTTTGGCTATCAACAAGCATGCATCATCATGCTTTGCTAAAACTTGGGAATTTTAAAGTGGTTCTTGTCTTGTTCATGCTGATTTTACTGGGTGATTATTACTGAAGTTGTAATGTGAGTCTTATAAAAAGTGACTTATTGTGATTTTGTTCTTAGGAAAACTGAGGGAGCTGCCCATGTCTTAGGAAAAGTGATTATATACAAACAATGTTAATATAGATTGTCTAAGCTTCATGCAGCAGTCATAAATATTTCATTAGATTAAGCCTTAAGATTGTTCAATGGTAAAATGTACTTATTTAAGAAATTACTTTGTGGGGCTGGAGAGATGGCTTAGCGGTTAAGCGCTTGCCTGTGAAGCCTAAGAACCCCGGTTCGAGGCTCGGTTCCCCAGGTCCCACGTTAGCCAGATGCACAAGGGGGTGCACGCGTCTGGAGTTCGTTTGCAGAGGCTGGAAGCCCTGGCGCACCCATTCTCTCTCTCTCTCCCTCTATCTGTCTTTCTTTCTGTGTCTGTCGCTCTCAAATAAATAAATAAAAAATTTAAAAAAAAAAGAAATTACTTTGTGTATGTCATATAGTCTCTACTGTATGTTAAAATTGGGCTTGCTTAACTTGCCAATGACCAGGTTTTATTTTATTTTATAATTTTATTTTTTATTATATTCTTTTTTAAATTTTCAATTATTAGGCTCATCCGTAAACTACCCCCTCCCCTAGACCCCTCCTTGTTGAGGTATATGGGTCATGCATTGTGGAGTTAGCCCACAGTTATGGGTAGGATAATTGTCTGTGCATATCATGACACAACATGTAGCTTTGACATTCTTTCTGCCCCCTCATTCCATGAGCCATGTTGGGTTCATTTTTGGTCTACTTCAGTGATGAGGTGTTGGGGGCTTCAGGGTCTCTGGCACTCTGATTTGGTAGGAGTTGATTTTTCTATGTGTTGATCTCCTTCACCATTGTGCTGCTACCCAGTTCACCAAGAAAATAGCACCCTTGCTTGTTTTGCCAATTGTTTTTAGTTTCAGCTGGGGCCCTTTCGAGTATGATGGGGTGTCTCTCTCCTTAGGATCTACATCTGTCTGAAAAAGAGAAGCAGATTCTCCAATGGAGAGTAAGTTAATACCAGACAAATGAGATAACCCTTACTTTTTTAATACATAATTTAATAGGTTTCAGCAGAGACCCTTTTGAGGTATGATGGGGTGGCTCTCTCCTAAGGATCTAAATCTATCTGAAAAAGAGAAGCACATTCTCCAATGGAGAGTAAGTTAGCACCAGGACAAATGAGATAACCCTTACTTTTCTTTATAGAGAATTTAATAGGTGTAGGCCTTCTTGTAGCCCACGATTCGTGGTAGCTTCATAATGGAGAGTGGGCTTATGTTTGTATGTGGTTCTGACTTGTTTCCCAGCTCCAGCTATGGGTCCTGTAGCACTGAGGGGATCAGTTAGCCAAATCAAGAGCAGTTGGTCCCCCCCCTCCCATGGCTGTGTGCCATTATTGCACTTGTGTGGGAATCACAACAGGTTATTTGCTGCTAAGTAAGCTAGATCATGAGTTGCTTAGACAGATATTGGTTACTTTCCCCCAGTCACCCATGTGGCACCTTCTGGCACTGGACACATTGACTGTATGGGGACTGACTCTCTTCCAGCCATGCCATTCTATTTTATGAGTCAACCACATAAGGTATTTACAGCAGTAGGGTCTTACCACTAACCTTTGGTGGGTCATCAAATACTCGGACAGAAATCTGTTTTTCTTCTAGGTAACTATATAGGTCTCTCTGATCAAAAGCTCATTTGGATGATAGCCACATACTGGTACTGGGAATAACAGGTCAGTGCCCAATAAGAAAAGGAAGAAAAAGATAACTAATATAAAAGAGTTAGAGAGAAGAGAGAGAGAGAGAGAGAGAAAGAGAGAGAGAGAGAGAGAGAAAAAGAGAGATAGGGAAGTAAGCTGTAGAAGATTAAGGTCAGTCTTCATCATACCCTCTCCAGTGTCTTGTGGCTCAGGTGTTCCCTCTAAGGGCCTGGTGAAGGTTCAGCCATTTGGTCTGCCTTTTAGGATGTAGAATTTTATGGTACCATTGCCATTTGGGTCTAGATTTGTGTTTCCCACCCTGTCTGCTGCCCTCCCCTCCCTCACCACCCATCCCATTGTCTAGTCCATGAGATCCTTGCTGGCTATGTAAGGCATCTTGGATAGATTCAGATTAGGTGCTGTAGATGAGTGAGACTAGGTGGCAATTTTTTTTTTTTTTTCTGTGATTGGGTGAGTTCACTGAGAATGATCTGTTCCAGGTTCAACCATTTTTTCTCAAATTTCATTGTGTCAATTTTTCTTACTGCTGAATAGAATTCCATTGTGTAGATATACCACATCATAGTTACACATTCTTCTAGTGATGGACATCTGGGTTGATTCCAGCTCTTAGCTCTTACATATTGAGCCACTACAAACATGGTTGAGCAAAACTCTCTGGCCTTTGGTTTGAAGGTTTTAGGGTAGATGCCCAGTAAGGGAATAACTGGGTCTGCTGGTATCTCTATAGTCAGCTTTTGCTGGAGTCTTCATGTTGCTTTCCACAGATTTTGTGCCATCTTACATTCCCACTAACAGTGAATGAGTATTCCTAATGCTCCACAGCCTCGCCAGCATGTATTTTCATTTGATTTTTTGATATTTGCTATCCTTGTTGGGGTAAGGTGGAATCTCATGCTTCTTTTAATTTGCATTTCTCTGATGATTAAGGATGATGAACATTTTCTTAAGTGTGTGTTTGCAATTTGTATTTCTTCCTCTGTGAACTGCCTGTTCAGCTCCTTGCCACACTTTGTGACTGGGGTGTTTGCCTTTTTAATGTTTAGATTTTAGAGTTCCATTTAGATTCTAGGAAATGGGCCTCTGTCAGTTGGATAACCAGTAAATATTTTCTCCAATTGTGTGGGTAATCTATTGGCTTTGCTTATTGCATGCTTGTCTGTACCTATATCATGGAAAGTACTTGCCAGTATTTTCTCCCATTAGTAGTCACTAAGTTTCTGGTCTTATATTGAGGTCTTTGATCCATTTGGACATGAGGGTAGTGCATGGCAAAATGTGTGGATCAAGTTTCAGTTTCTGCATATGGCTATCCAGTTTGTCCAGCAACATTTGTTTAAGATGTTGGCTTTTTTTTCTAGCATATATTGTTAGATCTTTTGTCAAATACCAAGTAGCTATAATTGTTTGACCAAAAGTCTGGGTCCTCAAGTCTATTCCATTGGTGTATACTCCTGTTTTTATGCCAGTACCATGCTGTTTTTATTATTTTGGCTTGGTAATATAGCTTTTGTCAGGTATGGTGATGTCTCCAAAGGTATTTCTTTTGCTAAGGATATGTTTAGATATGCGAGGCCTTCTGCCTTTCCATATGAAATTTGAGATCATTTTTTCTATCTCTGTGAAGAACACTGTAGGGATTTTAATTGAAATTGCAGTAAATATGTATATTACCTTTGGTAGAATTTCCATCTTCAAAATGTTAATTCTGCCTATCCAGGAGCATGGGAGGTCTTTCCGTTTTCTCAAGTGCTCCTCGATTTCTTTTTTGAGTATTTTCTTGTTTCTGTAGTGTAGATCTTTCACTTCCTTGGTTAATGTTATTCCAAGGTATTTTTGTTGTTGTTGCTATTGAAAATGGGACCATGTCCCTTATTTCTTTCTCTGTATCTTTGTCATTTGAATATAGAAAGGCTACTGATTTTTGTGCATTGATTTTGTATCCTGATACTTTGCTATAGGAGTTAATCACCTTCTGGAATTTTGGGATGGAGTCTCTCAGGTCTTTTACATATACAATCATGTCATCAGCAAATAGAGCTAACTTAACTTCATCCTTTCCAAATTGTATCCCTTTTATTTCCTTCTCCTGTCTTATTGCTTGAGCTACGACTTCCAGTACTATACTGAAAAGCAGAGGTGAGAGTGGACAGCCCTGCCTTGTTCCCGATCTTAGTGGGAATTCCTCCAGTCTCTCTCCATTAAGTATTATTTGGGCCTTTGGAACCTTGTATATTGCCTTTATTATGTTACAATATGAACCAACCATGCCAATTCTCTCCAATGTTTTGATCATGTAGTGATGTTGTATCTTGTTAAAGGCCTTTTCTGCATCCATTGAAATGATCATGTGGTTTTTATGTTTAACCTTGTTTATGTGGTGTATTATATTGACAGATTTCCATATGTTGAATGACCTCTGTGTTCCTGAGATGAATCCCATTTGGTCAAGGTGGACAATGCTTTTGATGTATTGTTGGATTTGGCTTGGGAGGATTTTGTTCAGGATCTTAGCATCTAAGTTCATCAGGGTAATAGGCTGGTAGTTTTCTTTTCTTGTGGCATCTCTGTCTGGTTTTGGAATTAGGGTGATACTAGCTTCATAAAAGGAGTTGGGTACTTTCCATGATATAGGAATTGAAAAAGACTTCTGGAACACAACCCCAGTAGCTCATGATCTTAAACAGTCACTCAACCAAAGGGATCACATGAAAATGAAGAGTTTCTGTACAGATAAGCAAGCAATAAGCAAAGCCAATAGATTACCCACACAATGGGAGAAAATATTTACTGATTATCCAACTGACAGAGGCCTAATCTCTAGAATCTACACAGAACTCTAAAATCTAAACATTAAAAAGGCCAACACCCCAGTCACAAAGTGTGGTAAGAAGCTGAACAGGCAGTTCACAGAGGAAGAAATACAAATTGCAAACACACACTTAAGAAAATGTTCATCATCCTTAATCATCAGAGAAATGCAAATTAAAAGAAGTATGAGATTCCACCTTACCCCAACAAGGATAGCAAATATCAAAAAATCAAATGAAAATAAATGCTGGCGAGGCTGTGGAGCATTAGGAATACTCATTCACTGTTAGTGGGAATGTAAGATGGCACAAAATCTGTGGAAAGCAACATGAAGACTCCAGCAAAAGCTGACTATAGAGATACCAGCAGACCCAGTTATTCCCTTACTGGGCATCTACCCTAAAACCTTCAAACCAAAGGCCAGAGAGTTTTGCTCAACCATGTTTGTAGTGGCTCAATTTGTAAGAGCTAAGAGCTGGAATCAACCCAGATGTCCATCACTAGAAGAATGTGTAACTATGATGTGGTATATCTACACAATGGAATTCTATTCAGCAGTAAGAAAAATTGACACAATGAAATTTGAGGAAAAATGGTTGAACCTGGAACAGATCATTCTCAGTGAACTCACCCAATCACAGAAAAAAAAAAAAAATTGCCACCTAGTCTCACTCATCTACAGCACCTAATCTGAATCTATCCAAGATGCCTTACATAGCCAGCAAGGATCTCATGGACTAGACAATGGGATGGGTGGTGAGGGAGGGGAGGGCAGCGGACGGGGTGGGAAACACAAATCTAGACCCAAATGGCAATGGTACCATAAAATTCTACATCCTAAAAGGCAGACCAAATGGCTGAACCTTCACCAGGCCCTTAGAGGGAACACCTGAGCCACAAGACACTGGAGAGGGTATGATGAAGACTGACCTTAATCTTCTACAGCTTACTTCCCTATCTCTCTTTTTCTCTCTTTCTAACTCTTTTATATTAGTTATCTTTTTCTTCCTTTTCTTATTGGGCACTGACCTGTAATTCCCAGTCCCAGCATGTGGCTATCATCCACAATGAGTTTCTGATCTGAGAGACCTGCAAAGCTTCCTAAAAGAAATACAGATTTCTGTCACAGTAGTTGATGACACACCAAAGTTTAGTTATAAGACCCTACTGCTAAAGACACCTTATGTGTTTGACATGTAAAATGGAATGGCATGGCTGGATGCTGGAAGAGAGTCAGTCCCCATACAGTCAGTGTGTCTAGTGCCAGAAGGTGCTACATGGTTGACTGGGGGAAAATGACCAATATCTGTCCATGCAACTTAGCAGCAAATAACCTGTCATGATGCTCACACAAGTGCAATGGTGGTACACAGCCATGGTGGGGAACCAACTGCTTTTGATTCAGGGAATTCATCCTCTCAGTGGTACGGGACCCATAGCTGGAGCTGGGAAACAAGTCAGAACCATGTCCAAACATAAGCCTGCTCTCCATTATCAAGGTACCATCAATGACGCACTATGATAGGGCCTACACTTATTAACTTCTCTATTAAAAAAAATAAGGTTTATCTCATTTGTCTGGTGCTAACTAACTCTCCATTGGAGAATGTGCTTCTCTTTTTCAGATACATGTAGATCCTAAGGAGCAAGCCACCCCATCATACCTCAAAAGGGCCCCACATGAAACTAAGAAAAATTGGCAAAACAAGCAAGGGTGCTGTTTTCTTGGTGAACTGGGTACCAGCACAAGGGTGAAAGAGATCAGCACAGAGAAAAATCAACTCCTACCAAATCAGAGAGTCAGAGACCCAGAGGACCCCAACACCTCATCACTGAAGTAAACCCATAATGAACCCAACATGGCTCAGGGAAATTTTGCGGAAGTGGGGGTGGAAAGAATGTCAGAGCCACATGTTGGGTCTTGATATAAAGAGACATTTATCCTGCCCACAACTGTGGGCTACCTCCACAATGCATGACCCCTATACCTCAACAAGGAGGTGCCAAGGGGAGGGGGTAGGTCATGGATGAGCCTAATAATGGTCCAAACTGACTGTATTTGCTGAGCACAAATTTAATTCATAGAAAAATTATAAATAAATAAATTAAAAAAATAAACAGGATAGTTTCGACCTCCTGAGGGCTATATGGCTCCCTATAGAGATAGCAGTCATGCCCTGCCCTGGTCACCAGAAAAGGGAGGACCCTATTTCTAAAGAGAACTAACATGGCTGACAAGGTGATATGAGAGACAGCCCTCCAGGTCGCTATTACCCTGGTGGCAAAATGCCTCCAGTGGTGGTGCCAACGTTTCCAGAGATAACAAACCACACTGATTCAGAACTATAGAGGATTAAGACCTGTACAGAAGCCTATAAGAAACAAGTATGGTATAAGACTCCTGATGGAAAGCTCATCCTCTCATCAGACTTTGCTAGTTAAGTCATCAGACAAATACACCAGAGTATTCATGTAGGACAACAGAAGATTGAGGACTTACTTAGATGGGCTCACCTTAAAATTTTTGACTTGAGAGGCAGTAGAAGCCATAGCTCAATGCCATGCCTGCTGCCTGGTAAATGCAAAAAGTGGAGTTTCTCAGTCCAGAATCGGGGAAAGAGGAACCCAATTAGGAGTAAATTGGGAAATTGACTTTAAAGAGATAAAACCTTGTTCATATGGATACACGTATTTACTAGTATGTATAGATACTTATTCAGGATGGACTGAGGCTTTTCCAACTAAGAATGAGCCTTCCACAACTGTGGCCAAGAAACTATTAGATGACATCATCCCAAGGTATGGTTTACCTGTTCTTTTGGGGTCAGACAAGGGACCAACCTTAATCTCACAGGTAACCCAGGCCATAGTTAAAATTGTGGGGACAAATTGGAAACTTCATTATATGTATAGTCACCAGAGTTCAGGACAGGTAGAAAGAATGAATTGGACCCTAAAGGAGACCCTAACTAAATTAACCCTTGAAACTGGCAATTACTGAGTGTCTCTCCTTCCCTTTGCCCTCTTCCAAGTTTGAAACTCCCCATATACCATGGGGCTGACCCCTTTTGAAATCATGTATGCAAGGCCCCACCCTTGTTGCCTAATATAAAAGCAGAAATGTTAACTGATTTGATGGAAAAAGATTCCTCTCTTCCTTACAAGCTTTATTTATTTTGGGTGCAGGAACGTATTTGGCCTTAGCTACAGGCCATTTATGAGAAGGCACCTCCACCTACACCCCACAGGTTCAGGCTGGGCGATCTAGTGCACATCAAAGGACACCATAAGTAGACTCTTGAACCCAGCTGGAAGGGACCTTCCACCATTATCCTGACCACCCCTCAGGCTGGGCGATCTAGTGCGCATCAAAGGACACCATAAGGAGACTCTTGAACCCAGCTGGAAGGGACCTTCCACCATTATCCTGACCACCCCAACTGCTGTCAAGGTGGATGGTATCCCTGTCTAGATACATCACTCACACGTGAAACCTGTTGATCCAAACATGGATCCAGACAACTACACACCTGAAAAGAAGCCAGGACTGTGGTGAGCCATTGCACACCTGCAGGATCCACTCAAACTGAGGATTCGTAAACTAGAGACTCAACAATAGTGCTAGGGATGTTTATGGTTATGTTTCTTACTATGTTTGCTTGCTACTCAGAACTTTGGGCACCCCCATGAACCTTGCCCCCCCATCACCATAACCCACATGAGCCTTTTAATCTCACTTAGATAATCACTAACCCCACCACTGGGACTGTTATCAATTCCACTTCCCGGCTGGCCCCACTGTATATGTGGTGGCCAGAACTCACAGTAGACTTATGTGATATCTTTGAAAGGAAATGGGAATCCAGTGGACAACAATCCATCCTCCTTCTGGATGTACTCACATGGCTAGGAGGCAATGAAATCAAGCCTTAACTATCTATGTTTGTCCTGGGAATGACCTGACAAAAGCCCAAAAATCTAGATGGGGGAGGGGAGCACAACTATTACTACTGCACCTCCTGGGGATGTGAAACAACTGGCACCTTTACCTGGGTGTCTTCTAACAAAGGAAAAGACTTAATTACACTAGAGAGGGCCAAATGGGGGAAATGTACAGGATAACACTTTACCAAAGGAGCATGTAAGAAAAAACAATGTAACCCCCTAACCATCAGATTTACAGAGAAGGGAAAAAGGACTCAAAACAACCTAGGGTAGGACATGGGGACTTGAACTACATGTAACAGGAACAGATCCTGGTGCTCATTTCACTATTAGATTGCAATTGATCCAATGGGCCCTCCCCGATCCCTAGGGACCAAAAAGGTGTTAGTCCTGCCTCAATTCCCACCTCAAAGAACCACAGCCCCCGCCCTAATCACTCAAATTTCTAAAGCCCCATCCCCATTTCCCAACACTGAGCCAGTGACTTATGTAGTACCTCCACTCAACACTGGGCTACTGGAACTATTGGAGGCAACTTATAAGGTCCTCAACATCTCTACTCCTGAACTTACTAAGGTCTGCTGGTTTTGTCTTAACCTACAACCTCCCTTCTATGAAGGCATAGCAGTACTGGAAAATTATTCCACAGCTACAGAGGCAAGAGCCTACCATTGACAACAATCAGGAAAAGGAAAATTAACACTCCTGTTGGTGACAGGGAATGGGCTTTGCATTGGAGATCAGGTTACTCAAGCCTACTCCCATCTATGTAACCAAACTCAGTATCCCACTGGTTCTGGGTACTTAATTCCCCCAGAATATAGATGGTGGGCTTGTACTGCAGGATTAACCCCCTGTGTCCATACTCAGGTCCTTAACCAAATAGGAGAATTCTGTGTATTAGTACAGCTGATTCCCCAGATAGTCTACTACCCCTAGCACTATGTTCCTTCACAATGAGAGCCATTGAGATGGGGAAAATGAGAAATTGTTATTCTTTTTTACTGTCTTCTCTTCTAGGCTTTGGTTTAGCTGGGGCAATAGGCACTTTCACCTCTGCTTTGGTGCTTCAAAAGAAAAACTATAAACACCTAAGGTCAGCCATCGATGCAGATTTAAAACAATTAGAAAAATCAATCACCCACTTACAAGACTCTCTCTCCTCCTTAGCTAAGGTAGTTCTGCAGAACAGATGGGGACTAGACCCATACTATTCCTCCAACAAGGTGGTCTCTGTACTGCCTTAAAGGAAGAATGTTGTTTCTATGTTAATCACTCAGGTGTTATAAAAGAATCTATGGCCATGCTTAGAAAAAGACTACATGAAAGAAAATTGGAAAGAGAAAAATCTCAAGGATGTCCATGTTCAATTGGTCCCCCTGGTTAGATTTTAATTTCTTCCCTAACTGGCCCCCTTATTCTTTTACTGCTTGCCCTCACCTGTGGACCTTGTATTACTAATTCTTTGGTCAAGTTTGTTAAGGATAGCTTAGCCACAGTACAATTAATGGTTCTGAGACAAAAATACCAACCTTTGGAGCCTTTAGATACATCTCAAGGATTTGAGATGAGGCCATACTCAAGGGGGGAATGAAGGGACCAAACGGATACCATGACAAGCTTCAGTAAGGCACCACTCTAAATAGGCCTAAGTTTCAGTTTCCCAGAAAGGTAGGCAGGACTTCTGGAAAGGGTCTGCCCTGACAAATGGCCAGGAATATAGCCACCCAGAGGCTGAGTCAGTTTCTGGACATGCCCAGACATGCCCAAACATGTCTTTTTAGTGCCTTCTGCCCTAACCAACCAGACATGCACAACTGTAACTGCTGCTTGCCTGGCCAATCATTTTAAAGATTACCTAACCTGCCAGGAATTCCCTTAGACCTAGCCCACCAAAACCTTAGAACCAATCAAAAAGAATACAAGTACAGTTACTGTTCAAATTAGCCAATCACATTAGAAAGACTAAGCCTGCCAAAATTCCGCTATCTGTGCTTGAAAGGAGCCTGTAAGCTCCTCTCAGGGTTGCCATTTTGTATGAATGGTTTGTGGGGTTCCCCAGAGGGGTCCCCGCTCAGGGCTGTCTCCGCGACCCCAAGAACAAAAATCACGCAGGATGCTCTCAATGCAAACCGCACGAGGTTTATTGAATCCAATGCATAGGGGCTCAACACAGATTCCTCTCGCGGGGGGGGGGGGGGGTGAAGAGCCCCTAGCCAGGAGTTTGGTCAGCTTATAAAGGCTAAAACCACAGGTATGCAGAGTCATAGGGGCTTTTCAGCCGTGGCTCCCTCTGATTGGGTGGGGCCCACGGGGTGGGCTCGTGTGGGTCCCTCTGATTGGGTAGGGCGTACAAAAGGTCAGGTCCTCATGGTATACTTTTTACAAAATGGAGGCAGTTGCATACTTTTTACAAAATGGAGGCAGTTGCAAAGTGGCAGTTCTGTGATTCAGTGCAGCAGCAAGCAAGCCATATTACAGAAGCTTAAAAAGGCAGGTTAGCAGAGCAGCTAGAAAACAGGGCAGCAGAAATAGGGCAACTTTTATCCTTTCAGGTTGACCCTCCACATGCTGGCTGACTCTACAGAGTAAACACTCTTTGTTTTCACATACTATTTGAGTCTGGTATCTTTCTTCAGTGACTCTCAGACCCACACAGTTTACAAGTGGGTCTTAAGTCTTGGTCTTGTGTGCCTAATGAGATTTAAACTTTATAGCACCATACCTAAAAAAGATTTTTTTCAAGGGCAAAAACTGCATCTTAAGTTTATTTTTCCTGTCTGCATGTCCTACTGGAGTGACTCAGAGTACACACACTTTCTATAATAAATGGTCAAATTATGATTGTTGAATACTTTTAAAGGCAGACTAGGTTTTACAGCTCTGGTGTCTGCTAGTGTGCTTGACTTCTGGAGACTGGTCATATGTAGAACTAATCCAATTTGCAGTGCATTCACTGAGTGATTATTTTATGCCACACACTGCCAGGACCAGAGAATGGGTGGGTCACTAAGAAATTATCTGAAGTGGTGGATTAAATACAAGTTGCTCTCACTGCTAACCAGAAAAGGTTCTCTATGGAGATGGCGCTAGACACTGAGGAGGCTCAAAACTGATCAAAGCAGAAAACAAGAGATTGCAACAGTAAAAGACACTACTAACATGCCCTCCAAGCTCAGGGAACATTGTGGAGGAGAAGGCAAAAAGAATGTAGGAGCCACAGGGTAGGAAGGTGTACTATGAAGCACTGTCACCTCCCATTCCCCAAAGCAATGGACTGGGGCATTCATGACACCACAGAGATTATGGATACACCCACTGAGGAGGGCACTCTGTGGAATAGGGATAGGGGAAAAGTGAAATCAGAGATAAACTGATGGAAATATGACCAATTTGCAATATGCTCATATTTTAAAGTTTCTAATAAAATTCTTATTAAAACGAGGTTAGGGCTGGAGAGATGACTTAGCAGTTAACCACTTGCCTGTGAAGCCCAAGCATCCTGGTTCAAGGCTCCAGTCCCCAGGACCCATGTTAGCCAGATGCACAAGAGGGGGCGCATGTGTCTGGAGTTTGTTTACAGTAGCTGGAGGCCCTGGTGCGCCCATTCTCTCCCTCCCTCCCTCTCTCTCTCTCTCTCTCTCTCTCTCTCTCTTTCTGTCTCTCTGCCTGTCGCTCTCAAATAAATAAATAAAAATGAACAAATTTTTTTTAAAAAGAGGTTGGCTTTTTGACTGAAGAGGCTCTATTTTATTACTAAGAAAGTATTGGCAAGTTGTGATTGCTTATTTAGTTTTTTACAAATTAATGTCTTCCATTTCCAAAATCTGTTGATTTATCTCTTTAACATGAAAAATGTTAGAATTATAGCTGCATTTTCCTCATGTGCACTTTAAAGTCAAAACTAATGGTCATGATTTCAAGAACATGATCAAACCATGAGGAGACAAAGGTACAAATGAATGACATCATAGGACAGCCAAAAAAAAAAAAATAAATCTAGGATATTTTCAAATGCAGAGGTCCTTAAGGAAAGCAGGACTCTAGGTAAAATCACAAACAGTGGAATAGTAAGAAGTCTCAACCACACCAATTGCCTGGTAGATAGTTGATTTTGCTTTCTATTTTGAGAGTCTCAGTTTGTTAAATTTATTTAAAAAACTTCAATTAAATTAAATTTAAGTTCATTCAACTTTTTATTAGAGCAGGTTTCATATACAAAAACATGTTTACTTGACTATTCTTATTTACTGACAGTTTTTATACATGTGTATATAATATATTTTGAAGGTAATCCTTCCATTACATTCCCTTGTTCCCTCTCTCCATCCGACTTTCCCTAACCCCTTCTTTGCTATCAAAGACTTAACTTATCTGTGGAGACTCAGCATGCCTGCCTGCCTTCATTGTTCATGCAATGCCAGGAGAAAACAAAAGCCAGAATAAAAAAATCATGCAACCTGTAGTATACTTTTAAAATTCCAGTGGTAGAGAGGTGAACACATTACCACAGAATCTGTGCTGTTATGGAAAAACAAAGTTTTAATGTTTTTTACCTTGACTTATTCTTTGTAAGATACACTGATATCTTCTGTTTTTGGAATTTTCCTGACATGACTCTGAGGATTGGGACATCTTGGCCTCCAAAGTTCACCTTTCAAGTTAAGATGTTCATATGGAGAATCACTGATTGCTAAATCCATTTATTGATTGCATTGGCTTGACAATAACCTAATATAGTTTGCATCAGTGTTAAGGTGAGCATATTTTAAGCAGAACAAAGGGGACACTGGTGCATAATTGTTTTGTGACCAGTGATTCATTTTTAGGATATTAAGAAAATTGCTGCCAGCATTCATTTTATTGGGGGTGGGTAGATGGCCCTTCCCCCTTCATCTTTGCTTATTTGTTTGTTAAACCTGGTAATCTTCTTATAATGTAAGGACACTTGTGTTGGAGAAATTGCTGGCTTGCTTGTTATGGGAGCATATGTTTTGTAAAAAATAAAACCTGTGCATTTTTTTTATTAAAAACGTGCTTTTTACAGAGGCAGCATAATCTGCAGATGGAGCAGCTGCTATGGCTATCTAGCTGGTTGTTAAGGAGTTTATTCCACATTAAATTGACTCTCAAGGGCTGAATTTCTCAGTGCTGTTACGACCACCAACCTTTCTCATTGAGAAGGTCAATAGGCCTGATATGAAGTCTTATAAATCATCAGCTTCCTCCTTCAGTAATATCTAGTACATCCCAGCTCACATGCCTTAACAATTATAAACCACAGCAATGCTGTATATCAACCAAATAAATCACCTGCTATCAATGTAGGTTTCTTTGCAGTTCTGGAAAGATTCATCTCGGAGCATCTTGCAGGTTTTAAATGCTTCTAGCTTGGCAGGCAGGACCCTCTTTTATCTCCAAGTATCAGAGAGCTGGCATGCAATCTGCTTCCAGTCTCCATATGGACACCTTACCCAATACACTCGTTAGGGCTCCAGGAGATACTGAGCAAGACACCCAACAGTTGGGTGCTGTCCTCTACCATGTTACTAGGTGATAAACCTGAAGCTCTGTTTTGGTTGTAAGAGAGAGGATAACAGAAATTATAAGAAAAGATGACCTGACATTTTGGTGAAATACCTTAATAAAATCTTTTTCCCAGATAATTCTCAACACTTTAACATGTAAAGAACATGGAAGAAATTTTAGGGTTAATGGTGGCAACATTAAAGTGGAGGGTCATTGCAGTTAGTAGAGAAAGACTTGCTTTCAAATTGCCAGGATTTAGCTGCAGTTTTAATTTTTTTCTCAAATTTTATTTTATTTATTGATTGATTTGAGAAAAAGAGTGTGGGGGGAGAGAGACAATGGTCACATCAGGGCCTGCACCTTGGAAGACTTACATCCCTGCATGAACAGCCTTTGCACCCCGAAGGGATTTTTCTCATTGCACTCGGGAAGGTGCTTAAGCAAGTTTTTGGTCTTAGGCTCTACCCTCGATCGGACTGGCCATCATGAGGGTTGGTCCTTGATCGGGTATCCTGAGGTTCAAAACAATTTTTTAAAGGGGGAACTGTGGGAAGCCATGCTGGCTTCGTCAGGCTTTGCCATGTCAGCTTGTTTACTGCTTTTGTATCCTAATTGTCTGCGCATGAGCACATGATGTTATTCTAATATGGTTGCTCACCCATCCCGATTGGGTGATGCAAAATCATCTGATGAGACTTAAGCCAATCAGACGACGCTATACAATCACATGACCATAAGTATATAAGCTTGGCACTCAGTAGGGTCGGGGTCCTTCTCTCTTTCAGTTTGGAGCTCCCAATAAAGTGTGCTTGAGAAGAATCCTGTTGTTGTCGTTCTTCCTGCTGGCGGGAGGGGCGCAACAACATCAGGGCCTGTAGCCATTGCAAATGAACTCCAGGCGCATGCACCACTATGTACATCTGGCTTACATGGATATGGGTACTGGGGAACGGAACCTGGGTCCTTCAGCTTCACAGGCAAATGTCTTAACTGTTAAGCCATTGCTCCAGCCCTTAGCTGCCGTATTGGCAGCTAATTAGTATAGAAGTTAGCATCTGTTTTAAAAACATGATTTAAGATCCTATAGAGTTCCCTTGAGAGTTTTGAATATTTCTTTTGAAAGGTTACTTAAACCCATGCAGGGTTTGATTGGAATATGTAGTTGCATAATTACAATAAAGATCTAGTTCAAAGATTGTGAGACTGGATGGAATTACCCCCACCCATACACAGTTTTTAGATTAAGTACTGAAGTGATTGGCATAATGAAATCTTGTCCAAATTTAGACTCAAAAATTCTGCATTATTTTCTAGACTAGTGAGTGATAAGAGCTGATATACTATAAGATTTGTTTATCTATCTTAAAACCATTTTAAATTTTGTAAGGTAAGTTTGATGTCAAACATTTTGGCTGCATTATATAGTCATAATGTCTCTAAGTGAGATGGCTTTCATGGAGAATTGCTTGCAACTGGGTCTCATTCTTCCCACCCAGTGGCATGAATAGTGGCCACTGACTCCAATAGTTTCCTTTCAAGACCATAACTGGCTGATTACATTTTTATAGTTATCATGTACACCTAATTCTATCTCCTATGTGTATCATCTATATCTACATACTTATGTAAATCCCAGTTCCTGGAAAGTTCCAGCTCATCTGTTAAAAAGCAGTCCGTTTGATTTTCATCCTCTTATAAGAGAACAACAAAGGCAGCCTAGGAAGTGTTGAGTATTCAAACAAAACACTAGCACTAAATTCTTCTACTTTCGAAGCTTGTCCTTTAATAGAAAATGATGCTGTAAATAGAAGTGAGGCCGTTAGCAAGAAGCAATTCAAGGGCTGAATTCAATAAAAATTCCCTTGGGTTTCCGCATGAAAGCGATTGAATTTGGCTGCAAATGAGCGTAAAGCACCTTCAAATTTTTTCGTATCCTTTCCCATTGTAGAGTCCTTGATTTAGTTTATTAGACAATAATGGATCTCCATTGACTTACTGAACTGGTGTATTTAAATGCCGATTTCATTTACAGTTAGATATTCAAATACCTTTTTCATTAAAAATACGTTCAAAAGGAATATAACAGCTTGTTCAACCATCCTTCTTAACACCCTCTGGAGCCTCTCTATGCTCTCAGTTAAATCCAAACTTGCAAAATTTCATTATTAGAAGGTACTGAGTCAATTCAATTGCCCTTGGAATTTGTGGTGGTCTGTCATGTTAGAGTTTCACCTGAGGGGACTACAAAGAACATTCATTTTAATTTTGCTAAATCCACATGAAGCCATCTGATTGATTGAAGGAATTTGGGGACTGGGATCTGATTGCTTTTGACTTTTTCATCTGAGCACATGCAATGGACATAAAATGCATTGGTGCTGAAGGACACTCAGTGATGGTCTATGTGCACATGACCCTGATTATTACCCTCCCTAAAGATGCAGAAGGCTGCCCTTGCTTTTTCTATCTCTAGAGTCAACCACTACAGGTAAAAGAATGACATCTATCATGTTATCTTGATTTTTCTTGATCTTGGACTTATGTAAATGAGTCTGTACTATATGTATTCCTGTTTTCTTTCACTCAGACTATTACCATGGCATGTACCCATGTTGCAAGATGTAGCAGCTTATTTCCTTTTACAAGGAAGCACCCTTAACCACTGAGCAATCCCTCCAGCCCTTATTTATTTTTATTTCTTAGTAGTATTCCAGTATATTAATATAAACACACCAAGGTTTAAATATCCATCTCTTGTTACTGCATATTCAGGTAGTTTCCTGGTGGGAGATTATGAATACAACTGCTATGAATATCTTGGAGTATGTGTTTTGGTGATATATGTCCTCAATTCTCTTGAAAATATAATTTGGTGTAGCCATGCTAGGGCAAACATATGCCATTAGATTTGACAAATGGTGCCATGTTTCCAAGGTGATTACTCCAGTGTTGTGAAATATAAAGGAGTTCAAATTGCTGGGTATTCTCAATGACATTTGATATTGTCAATCTTTTAAATGTGTGGACATTCTGGTGAGGCATTAGTGGTATGCCCCTGAGTTCCTTTCAGGGGGCATTTCCCTGATGAGTATTGTAGTACATAGCCCATTTATATTTATTTATTTTTTCATTATGATTTATGGCAAGTATCTGGTATTTGATTTGAAAAACATGAATGTTGAATGTTCTTATTAATGTGTGATTTCTTTATGTGTACTGGATGCAGGTCCTTCATCAGGTATGTGTATTGCAAATGCTTTTCCCTCATCTATATGATTGATCCTTCCATGACTGGCATAATGTCTTATGATAATAGACATTATTGAAATAAATTTTCTTTCTATTTCCTATTTAAGATATCTTTGCTCATTTATTATAAGATGACACCTGTTTATTTGTTGTTGTTGCTGTTGTTGTTAATTATGAATGTGTCTCTTTTAAAAATTCCATTTAGGGAACCAGCAGTGTTAGTGGCAAATTCTTAAAGCCATATTCAAGGAGTCAAATTCTTAATGTAGTTATGAAGAAGGAGAATCTTTAGGACAATGACAGTTGCTATGATTGTTCTTACACATTTCCACAAGGAGCATGGTGTGGTTTTAGTGCTGACTACTCATTTGTAGAGCATTAAAATTATATCAGATTTTAATGTGTACTAATATGTTTAATGTTTTTATATTCAAAGCTGAATAGGCTGTTTTTTGCAGCCTGGTGTGAGTTAGTGAAAATATTTCAGAATATATAGAAGAAATGAGGCAAAGAATATACATCCAGACTTAATTGAGAACACTGCTAAGAAGACATTAAAGTATAACAATAGCTGGGGTGGTTTCAACCATCTCTTTGCACATGGTTGGAAGTAGGATTGCCTCAGGACTCAACTAGCCTGGGTCTGGCCATCAGTGAGCACTACATCAGCAACTGTTTTGCATTTGGTTTTCGTGGCTGCTGGACCACCTGCTTCAGGTTCATTATCAAACAACAAATCATGGATGGAAATTGAGTCTACTTATATCAAACACTTTCCATTTGCATTTTAGATTCACTCTTCATCTTTCTTCTCATTGTTTTTTTCCCTTGGGATTCCTACTTGCCTGGCATGTGTCATTTTTCTCTCTTGTCCTGCTGGTTGGGTTTGACAGGTGGGCGACAATATTGGGGATCAGAGAAAAGGATAAGGTGAAGGTAATTGTTTTCTTTCTTTAGGGTGCTGCAAGATGTAGGTCACAACCCTTTCACATGACCCTCTGTGTACAGTATTGACTCCGGGTTCTGGAAAATTCTCTTTCCCTAACTCCTTAAAACATGTCTTCTAGGGTTACTTGTTATGCAGTATTGCATTACCTCCGTGACTTCTCTGTACACTGTGAGTCTCTACAGTGGTCTTTAACTGCTGTTATAAAGCTCTCTTCCAACTTATAAGAGGACATAAATTAAAATTGAGAGGCTAGGGGCATGGAGGTTGCTTTGATACTTCATCTGGAATTCTATTGTGCACACCACACCACACCACAAAATTCTGTAAGTAATGTGACTCTCATTCTCTTCGTATGAGCAGCATCCTCTTCCAGTCTCAAAGTGAGACCATGCATTTTCTGATACATCCCTACTGTCTGTTCTTTTTACTTTCTTTGTAACCTTTTCTTTTGCTTAAATATTAATTCCAAAGTTACCTGAAGACTGTTAATTATTTCTAACTGATTTATAACATGGTGAAATTTGAACAATGAAAGTTAAAAATTTGGCTTAAATACATATTTGTGCTTTTGTTGATGTTGGTCCTTCCTTTAACATTTAGTTCATCTGTGTTTTGTTCTATTTGCCTAATATGATACTGGTAACTTTTGTTACTCAATAAACATTCTTGAGTAAATAATAACTCGCCCAGTAGAAGAACTGAGCTACATCTGAAATTTGAAAGTGCATTGGTCATAAGCCACTAAACAAGCATCATGTAAGTTTAGGATAAAAGATATGTAATAACAGTAACTATAAAGAAAGCAAAGAAAAGAATTCATTCAAAATATAGTACTCAAAGCATAAAATCTTCCATTTTCTATTCCGAAGTTTCTAAAAATTTAAAAGTGGATAAAATTTTGCTTTTTATTTACATTTAAAATATTGTATAAACATCCCTTATATTTCTAATCTAGTTTTTAATAACTGCATAAAATTTTATAAACTTCTAAAGAGCACCTAACATACCATGATTGCTCTTTGTCCTGTAGTCTGACATTTATCTTATTTTCTGTGCTGTACTATGATGACTTAAACCTACATGAATTGTTTCATGACACACCTTACCATAAAGGTCACATTTCATTATTTTCTTAAATTGAATTAGATTTGACTGGAGCTCCCACCTGTGAAGGTTAATGAGAAATCCAAGCTTGGTCTTATTGGAAACAGCTTCTCTCCTCTTCACCACTTTTACCAGGAAGGAACATGGAGCTTGCAAAATAATTGTGGCAAGACTCCTTATCCAAGCATCCAAGATCAGATGAGATCAGATGCATTCTGGATGACATGGCCATAGACAGTTGTCTTCTGTTCAGGTTCCCTGTCCATTGGTAGAAGCTTTGACATGGAATTGCCAACTTCCTCCTGCTTCTCCTCAGGTCTCTGTCACTTCTGGCAGAAGATACTCAGAACTGTTCAGTTACTCACTTGGAGCATTTTACTAGTCATATGGAGTTTTCTCACCTGTACTAGGCAGAGTTCTCTAGAAGAACAGAACCAGTTTCTTGGGGATAAAAAAATGTAGCTGTTGGGTCAACTTTCTCATTCTTATATATTATATATAATATGTAATAAAAGTAGATTTATGAGATTGACTTACACAATAAAACAGGAAAGTCCAACAATGTCTATCTACATGCTGGAGAGCAAGAGAACCTAGTAGCTGCTCAGTCCAAGAAGCTGGGCACATCAGTACCCAATTAGGTGCTGAGAGCCTGGACACTCCCAGGAGAATTGCCTGGGGCAGGGTTCACAGTGGAAAACAGAAGAAGGTGGGGCCATGTCAGTGGAGAATCACAGAAGCAGCTCAAGGACAGGCAGGCAAACATGCTGTTTTTGTCTCAGAACATTGGAGGGTACTACCCTTATTTATGGCAGCTCTTCTCCCCCTCAATCGTCCTTTCTGGAAGTGCCCTTACAGATATGTGAAGAGGTGAGTCTCCCAGGCTATTCAAAATCCAGTCAAGTTGACAGTGAAGGCCAGCTATCACACCATCCCACAAACTTCAACCCCAAGCTTGTCCTCTCCTCACAGTGTTCTGGGATTAATTCTTCTTGGTTTCAGTTCCACTCTTGACCTTTGCCTATTTAAATTTCTTCCTTCTGTGATGCAGACCTCTCAACCCAAGGACTCAGTGGAGATTTTCTTTACTGAAACAAAAATTCTTATTAATTCCCCTGGAACTCCACCTCAAGGAGAGCCTTAATGCAAAATGCATGGTATAAAGACAGAGAGTTAGGTCAGGCTAGAACCAAGAAAGACTGAGAATGGGAAATGAGCCCTGGGCTCAGTGCTGCTTTCCTTCAATGTGAATGGTTGTTGGTTCTAGAAGAGAAGAAACACAAGTCTTAGAGATTAACTGTTGCTATGGATAGTCTTGGGAGGGAAGGGGAATTTGATAAACATAAATTTTAATTTTGTTTTGTTTAGTCATGGCAAAAAGCAAAAAGAGTAGCCTAGTTAAAAACCCTGGGTTCATACTTCCCAGAGCTACATTCTCAAAGAAAAAATAGAGAAGAAATAAATATGTCGAAAAGACTAGATTTCCAGCTAATATTTCCTATTTCTACATAAGAGCTAGTGATCCAGGATTGTAAATCCTTCAAACAGTTCACAGAAGTCATACAAATTCTTTCAAGAAAAATAATAGAATTTTTTCATTCTGTTTTTTATTTTCCAAATAATTTTGTAATCAAAATGGTTGGTAATTGTAGAAAAAGTATCAATCAAGGGATATTGCTGTGACCAAATAAATACCTGGAAAGAAGCAGCTTAAAGAAGGAAGCATTTGCTTTGCCTTATAGTTTGAGGTTGGTCCATCATGATGGGAAAGTCTGGTGGGCAGGAGCTGGAGGCAGCTGGTTACATTCTGTCCACAGTGAGGAAGTAGAGGGTAATGAATCTCAATTTGCTTTATCCTTTTTACTCAGTCCTAAGGCCAAACCCATGTAACATTGTTACCTATTTTTAGGGTGGGTTCTCCCAATTCAGCCCACCTAATTTATGACATCCCTCACAGACACGCCCAGATATTTGTTTCTATGGTGAGTCTAAATTCTGTCAAGTTGACAGAGTTTAACCATTATACAAGTAGATACTATGACATGCATAAGCTCAATAGAAATAACTAAACAACTCTAAAACATGTATAATTAGTTACAAAACAGATTTTTTTTCAGAGAATTGGAAACCAGGTAAATAACAAGACAGTGTCAATTGTAGAAAATAATGCAATATAATTTTTAGCATACTCCTGAAAGTCTTTTTATATTATATTTTGAGTTAAAAGATTTAGTTGAAAAAAAATACATAAAACTATCACCCTCCTTTGACCACATGCCTCTTCATTGAACACTGTATTCTCTCAAGATACTCCCCATACATCTGATTTTCTTTTTTGTGCTTTAAAAAAAAATCCTTTCAAGCCTTTTATTAAAGCATTAATGCCACCCATCGTCAGGAAGGCCTCACTTATTTTTTAATTTATTTTTATTAGATATGGACATATTTAGTATGTAAACAACATATGTTGGTACCATCCTTTCCCTCATTCCTTCCCCCTCTTCTAAAGAAGCCCTGCTTGTTGGGGATGCAGGTCAACTCATGGGGATTGTGGGTCATGAATTTTGGGGGCAGCAGTCAGTTATGAGGGAAAGGCAATGTCTCTGTGCAAAATGTCCCAACTTGCAGCTCTAACAATTTTTCTGCCTCTCTTCTGCAAAAGTTCCTGAGCCATGTTGGGAACATTTTAAGTCTACTTCAGTGATGAACTTTTAGGAGGCTCTGGATCTCTGCGTTGGTAGGTGTTGAGTGTCCTCAGTGTCTATCTACTTCACCCTTGTGCTGATATCAGGTTCACTGAGAAAGCAGCACTCTTGCTCATTTCCCCAATTCCTCTGTGGTTTCAGCTGGTATGTAGAGCAGCTCCTATCTGAAAAAGAGAAACAGAATCTCCAATGGAGAGTGAAGTCAGCACCACTTAAATTGGATAACCATTATTAATTTTGAAAGAATTTAAAGGGTGTAGACCCTCTTGTAGCCCAAGATTAGTGGGGCTTGACCTTGAAAGCAAAATCATTATCTGGGTATGATTCTGACTTGTTTCTCAGTTTCAGATATGGTTTCCTTTCCACTGAATGCATCTTTAGCCACTCCAAGAGCAGTTGGTTACCCACCATTGCTTTGTGTCACTATTGCACTTGTGTGAGCATCATGCCAGGTTGTTTGATTCTAAGCAGCATAGACTTGAGTTGCTTGGACAGATGTTGGGCACTTTCTGCTGGTAGCTCATGTAGCACCTTCCAACACTAGATGGCCTAACTGTCTGGGCACTGGCTCTCTTCTGGATTCCAAACAGGTCTCCCTAAGGTCCATTCCAACAGCAAATGGTGTCTTCAGCAGTAGGGTCATACCATTAACCTCTGGTGGGTAGTCAAGAAGTATGTCTTGTTTGTTTTGGGAGAACTTGTAGGTTTTCTGATCAATAGCTCATTGTAGATGTTAACCATATCCTGGTAAAGGGAATTACAGGCAAGCACCAAGAGAAGAGCAAAAGAGAAACAGAGGAAATATAAGGTTAGGTTTTCTCCCTCCCTCTTCAGGGCCCTTCAATTCAGGTGCCCCTCTAAAGTCCTGTTGAAAGTTCAACCTTATAGCCCAACTTCCAGGATGTAGGGTTCTATGGTACCAGTTAAATTTTGGTTCAATTTTGTGTCCCTCTACCCTTCCCTTTTACCCCAAGCTCTAACCCTCCCCCCCTCACCATTGTCCAAGCCTTGAGATAACTTTCAGGTATGTCAGAAACTTAGATTGATAGAGGTCAGGACCCACAGACGAGTGAGACCATTTGACAATTGTCTTTCTGTGATTGTGTGTTTACTTAGTATGATCTGTTCCAAGATTGACCATTTTTATACAAATTTCATTCTGTAATTTTTTTCTTACTACTGAACAGAATTCCATTGAGTGATATTCCATAGCTTGGTTATCCAATTTTCCAATGATGGGCACCTGGGTTGATTCTAGTTCTTATCTATTATGAATTGAGCAGCTATAAACATGGTTGAGAAAATATCACTGAACTGAGACATGGAACTTTTAGGGTATATGCCCAGTAAGGAAATAACTGGGTCTATTGGCAAGTCTATAGTCAACTTTGTAAGAGTCTCCATATGGATTTCCATAGTGGTTGTACCAGCTTACATGTTCCTATTTCTCTACAACCTTACCAACATTTGTTTTCATTTGATTTTTTAGTGTTTGCTCCTTACTGGGGTAAGATTTCCACATAGTCATTTTTTAACATGCATTTCCCTAATGGTTAGGAATATTGAACATTTTCATAAGTGTGTATTAGCCATTTATAATTCTTCCTCTGAGACTCCCTATTCAGTTCTCTGCCTCACTTTTGGAGTGGGATGCTTGATTTTTTGTTTGTTTGTTTGTTTAGTTTTTTGAGTTCTTTGTAGATTTTAGATATTAGGTTCTGTCAGTGGTATAGCTGACAAAGGTTTTCTCCCATTCAGTCAGTAATCTTCTGGCTTTGCTAATAGTAAGTTTGTCTGTTCAAAAGCCTTTTAGCTTCATGAGATCCCATTACTTGAGTGCTTCTTTAATTTCCTGGGCCACTGGGGTTTGTTCAGGAAGTCTTTTCCCAGTCCTATATTGTGGAGTATGCCTCCTATTTTTTCTTCCAGTAGTTGAAGGGTTTCAGGCCTTATATTTAATCCATTTGGACTTGATTTGCATGTATGGAAAAATAACTCAGTATAATTTCATTTTTCTACATATGGTCATGCAATTTGTCCAACACCACTTGATTAAGATGATGTCTACGTTTTTGGCACCTTTGTCAAAGAACAAGTAGGTGTTGTTACTTGACCTCAGGTCTGGGAATTCAATTCTATTCCATTTATGTTTCTGTTTTTATTCCAGCACCATGTTGTTTTTGTAACAATGACTTTGTAATATAGCTTTAGATCAGGTATGGTGATATCACCAGAGGTGTTTTCATTTTTATTTATTTATTTATTTTTTGTTGAGGATATGTTTGAATATCAAAGGCCTGCTGCCATTACATATGAATTTTGAGATCATTTTTTTAATCTCTATGAGGAAGGGTGCTTGTATTTTTATTGGCATTGCATTAAATCTGAAGATTGCTTTTGGTAGAACTGCCATTTTCACCATACTAATTCTACATATCCAGGAGCATGGGAGGTCTTTCCAGTTCCTCAAGTCCTTCTGAAATCCTTTCTTGAATTTTTTAAACATATGTTTTTATTATATTGGTCTTTCACATCCTTGGTTATGTTATTCCAAGGTATTAATTTTTTTGATGCTATTAAAATGGGACAATTCTGTATATTTTTTCTTTTGCATATGGAAAGCTAATGATTTTTGTGCATTAATTTTGTATCCTACCACTTTGTTTAAGGAATTTACCACATCTATAATTTATGCCATTTGCAAATAGGGCTAACTTGACCTCTTTCTTTCCAATTTGAATCCCTTTTATTTCTTTCTCCTGTCTTATTGCTTGTGCTAGTACATCTAGTACTATGTTGAAGAGCAGTGATGAGAATGGGCACCCCTTCTTGTTTCTGATCTCAGTTGGGAACTCCTAAATTCTTTCTGCATTCATGACTATTTGGGCCTGAAGTGATTTACATATAGCCTTTATTGTGTTCAGATATAAACCTCCTTGCCTATTCTCTCCAGAATTTTGATCATGAAGTGTTATTGTATTTTGTCAAAGGCCATTTCTGCGTCAATTGAGATGATTATGTGGTTCTTATGGTGAAGTTTATTTATGTGCTATATTATATTGACTGATTTCAGTATGTTGAACCATCCCTGGGATGAAACACACTTAAGCAAGGTGGATAATGCTTTTGATATGTTGTTGAATTAAGTTTGCAAGGATATTATTCAAGATCTTTGCACCTAAGTTCATCAATGATATAGGCCTATAGTTTTCTTGTTGCATCTCTGTTTAGTTTGTGTATTAGGGTGATGTTAGCTTCATGAAAGGAGTTGGAGAGGATTCCCTGGTCTTCAATTATGTGAAACAGTTTTAGAAAAGTTGGTCTCCGTTCTTGAATGAAGGTTTGATAGAAAGTGGCTGAGAAACCATCCAGTCCCACACGTTTCTTTCTGGGGAGGCTTTTGATTACCTTTTCAATGTCCATGGATGTGATAAGTTTGTTTAGGAGATTAATCTGCTCTGGGTTTAGTTTTTGTAGGTGGTGTGTATCTACAAATTTATTCATTTCTTCCAGATTATTCAATTTTGTGGAGTAGTGTCGTGACCACCTCGACCAGCAAGAATGACACGATCCGAGAGCTCTTCTTTAAGCAGTTTATTCAGGAACCTTGAACAATCTTCTGACCCCAGGGAGAGCCGACCCACAAGCTTAGTAGTCCTGCGCTAGCCAACCCTAGTGAGCCATGTGGCCCATGCCGATAGGTCCACGATTAAGGAAGCAGAATTAGTTAAGCAGCCTCAGCCAAATAAGGACTTGTTTATCCCAGAGAGCACTCACTATAGGGCTAGCAGAAGGCGGAAGCTGACGCCATCTTTAGGTCGTGGCACATCGCAGCTCTCCACAGTTCCCCCTTTTTGTTTTAAACGAAACAGGTGAGAGTAGAGGTCTGAGCTCTGTAGTGAAATCCAGTACCGATTTTTCCAGAGGCGGGAGTAAGGATGGATATTATGGGGAAAGGACGGTACTAACCCACTTTCTCTCAGAAATGCTCTCCTCTAGGCTGCTAACTGCAGGCGGCATACCTAGAGTGCAGTGCTTTGCCTTGCAACCTGAACGTGCTGAGTATTCTAGCTCTTCATGACAGCAAGCCATGCATAAGGGGACTGTCCTGCCTCAATGGCTGTAAAGGCCCGAATAATCATAGCTGCATTCCTTTGCTGTGTGACCCTCATCTTGCATAGACACCACAGGCCCACCAAGAAGGCCAGCACCAGGAGACCAGCTAGTGGAAGGATCTTCATGTTGGACTTTTCTGGTCAGTCTCTCGGGCACCCACACTGGATCCTGATGATCCTGCAGAAAAACACAAACAGACCCTCTTGTCCACGTCAATACAGGATCAGGGCCATGCCATGTTCCCGTGAGCATATCTTTCCATTTAACATATTAGGGTACTTTTCTTAACTTTTAAATTCTTTGACAAAAGCAGCTCCTGAAGAGCCAAAAAAATTGGGTGCAAATGAGAAGCGCCCATAGTTACTTTTACCTTTAACTCTGCTCACTGGTCTGCAGTGACTTTACTTTCGGTTCGCTATCACCACGAACTCTTCTTCGCTCTCTTTTTATCTACAGAGTAGAGCACAAGTTGTCGCTTCCCCGCGATCTTTATTGTCCCACCTTACCTTAGGGAACTTACCAGCGCTGCCCTGACTGCAAAAAGTTCTGAGCCTCCTTCCAGAGAGAGGTTCCCCGTACAGGCCACCACTTGTCGCGACCACCTTGACCAGCAAGAATGATGCGATCCGAGAGCTCTTCTTTAAGCAGTTTATTCAGGAACCTTGAACAATCTTCTGACCCCAGGGAGAGCCGACCCACAAGCTAAGTAGTCCTGCACTAGCCAACCCTAGTGAGCCACGTGGCCCATGCAGATAGGTCCACGATTAAGGAAGCAGAATTAGTTAAGCAGCCTCAGCCAAATAAGGACTTGTTTATCCCAGAGAGCGCTCGCTATCAGGCTAGTGGAAGGTGGAAGCCGACGCCATCTTTAGGGCGCGGCACATCGCAGCTCTCCACAGACTAGAGGTTTTGGAACTATGCCCTAATGATTCTTCCAATTTCGCTAATGTCTGATGTGATATCTCCTTTTTAATTTCTGGTTGTAATTCGAGATTTCTCTCTCTCTTTCTCTCTCTCTCTTTTTTTTTTTTTTTTTTTTTTTGCTTGACCAAATTAGCCAGGGGTTTGACAATCTTGTTTATTTTTTCAAAGAACCAACTCTTTGTTTCATCAATTTTTAATTGTTTTCTTGGTTTCTAATTCATTAATTTTTGCTCTTTTCTATCTGGAGCTCTTTGGGTTAGATTCTTCTTGTTTTAGCAATTCCTTTTGCTTGCAATCAAGTTATTATTTGAGAAGTTTCTGTATTTTTAATGAAGGCATTTAGTGCTATGAATTTTCCACTTAATCCCGCCTTCATTGTGTCCCATAAGTTTTTCTAGGTTGTGTTTTCATTATCATTCAATTCTAGGAATGTTTTCAATTTCTTCCATGACCCACCCATTGTTTAAAAGTGTGTTATTTGGGGTTACAGTGATCTGGAATGAGTAGGATAGACCCCTGTTTCCTGGCTCCTCCCACCTTCCCTGATCTGAATTCCTTGTGTGGGCAATCTACATGCAGGTATAGCAGTCTGGAGCGAGTAGGCCAGACAACCTCTTTCTAGGCCCCTCCCTGATCTCTAGTCCATTTTCCCTGAGTCAGTCTGTGTTCTGTTCTGGAGGATGTGGCATGAAGTAGGTCAGATCCCTGTGCCCTTACTCATCTTGGTAGGTCTCACTGTTCCTTCCTTGGAAAGGCCTGGTCCCTGTGTGAGCTGTTGAATCAGGCCTTCTGCTCAGATATCCTGACTGGCTATTGGGTACCAACATCCCTGTTCACCTGAATCAGAGGGTGCATGGACCAAATGACAAAAAGTTGCTTCCTCCTCAATAAAATAAAGGCTTCCTAAAATGGGTAGACAACAATGCAAAAAGCCAATGAAAGTCAGAAAACAGAGATCTCCACTAAGAGTTCCTAGTCCCACAATGGAAACCTCCAATAAAACCATAGAGAAATCAATAGAAATTCATTCCCAAAATGAAGCCACAGCAACCAATGAGACCCTGATCAAAAAAGTTGCTGAACTTCAAGCAAACCATCATAGAACCAACAATCATATCATTGAAATTGAACAGAATCATCACCTAGAGCACTCAGATTTTGACATTAGGTTTAACTTGATTTAAGGAAGTTTCAGAACCCTCCAAAGAAATATGAATAAATTGAAGGTAAGTCAAGAAATGGAAAATCTCAAGAAAGAGATGGACACAATGCAAAATAACACAACAGAAAAATAAAAATAAAATAGAAATTTAAAAAATCTCTATAGAATCCCTCACCAATAGAGTTACTCATGTGGAAGACAGAACCTCTGACCTGGTAGATGACAGAAGAAATTTATCGGGAGGCCAAAACTTTGCTATGTTCAAAAAAATCAATTGAACAAAATATGAGGGAACCATAGGACACCCTAAAATGACCAAACATCCACATCATGGTATACCAAAAGGAGAGGAAATACAGGTCAGAGGCATAGGGACCATATTTTACTAAATTATTGAAGAAAAATTTCTGAATCTCTCAAAAGAGAGGCTCATCTAGATGCAAGGAGCCAAGAAAACACTAAACAGACATGACCAAAAAAGAAACTATCCAAGACACCTCATACTAAAAACACTTAACAGGGAAAACACAGAGAGAGTGTTAAAAGAAGCAGGAGAAACAATTCACAACATACAAAGGCAATTGCATCCAAATTACATCATATTTTTCTCTGGAAATGCTGAAAGCTAGAAGGTCTTGGAATGGAACACTTCAAAGTCTGAAAAACTGTGGCTTCCAACCCAAGCTACGTTAACTAGCAAAAGTATCCCTCATAGTTGATGGTGAAAGAAAAACTTTCCATAAAAAGTCAACTCTATGATTATATAAACACAAAGCCAAATCTACAGAGATTACTTGAGGGAATACTCCACATAGAATAGTCAAACAACCAATCTCAAGAGCCAATAAGAAGATTATTACAATAAACAAAATTGACCAGGCTCAAAATAGTATAAAACACATGAAAGCACCAAATCCCATGAAACAGTTCATCATGATATTAAGATTATTACTGTGAGGTTTTAACTCACCCATCAAAAACACAGGTTATCAAGATGGATCAAAAAACTATTCCCTAGCCAGGCATGGTGGTACATGCCTTTAATCCCAGCACTCAGGAAGCTGAGGTAGGAGGATCCCCTCGAGTTCAAGGCTCCCCTAAGACTACATTGAGTATTCCAGATCAGTCTAGACTAGAGTGAAACCCTACCTCAAAAAAAAAAAAAAAAAAAAGACCCTTCTGTTTGCTGTCTTTAAGAAACCCATTTGACAACTAAAGATAGATACATCTTCAGGGTGAAAGATTGGAAAATGATATTACAAGAATAAGAAATCAAAATGGACAAAGAAGTCCACTTCTTACTCATCAAGAGAATGATCCAACATGAGCACATCACAATCATACATATATATGCACCAAACACAGGGGCACCACAGTTTATAAAACAAAATTTACTCTACAATAAAACATAAATATATACCAGCACCATCATGGTTGGAGATTTCACTACTCCAGTATTATCAATAGACAGATCAAAGCATAAAATCAACAGGGAAATAATAGAGCTCAACAACATCATAGATCAACTAGACTGAATGGATATCTACAGAACTTTCCACTCCAACTCTACAGAATACACATTCTTCTCTGAATCCCACAGAACCTTCTCCAAAACTGACCATATATTAGGCCATATAGTAAGCCTTCATAAAGTCAGGAAAATTGAAGTAACTTCCTGCATCATGTCAGATCACAATGCTGTAAGGCTAGAAATTAACAACAATAGATACATCAAAAACTCCACCAGCTCCTGGAGACTAAGAAATACACTTTTAGATAATAAAAAGATCATGGAAGAAATCGAAAAAATAATTGTAAAGTTCTATTCTGCATAATCAGAGACCAGGGAATCCTCCCTGACTCCTTTGATGAAGCTAGCACCACTCTAAAATCAAAACCAGACAGAGATGCCAAAAGAAAAGAGAACTATAGGCCTATCCCTAGTGGATGTAGATGTAACCATCCTGAACAAAATCCTTGCAAACCAAATGCAAAAACACATCAAAAGCATTATCTTCCTTGATCAAGTAGGTTTCATCTGAGGGATGCAGAGAAAGTTTAACATATGGAAATTGAACAGTGTAATACACCACATACATAAATTTGGCCATATGAACCACATGATCATCTCAGTTGATACAGAGAAGGCCTTTGACAAAATACAGAGCACAACTTATGATCAAAACACTGAAAAGAATAGGCATGGAGGGTTTTATATATCAACACAATAAAAGCTATATTTAAAGCACCTAAAGTCCAAATAATACTTAATGGGGAAAAGCTCGAGGAGTTCCCATTGAGACCTGGAACAAGACAGGGGTGCCCACTTTTACTGCTGCTCTTCAACATAGTACTTGAAGTACTAGCACAGACAATAAGACAGGAGAAAGAAATAAAAGGCTTTCAAATTGGAAATAACAAAGTCAAGTTAGCCCTATTTGCAGATGACATGATCCTATTTACAAGTGACCAGAAAGTCTCCATCTCAAAAATTCTAGATGTGATAAATTCCTTCAGTAAAACGGAAGGATACAAAATCAATACACAAAAATCAGTATTTTTTCTATATGCAAAGGACAAGTATTCAGAGAAAGAAATCAGTGAGGCTATCACATTTTCAATAGCAACAAAAAAATTAATACCTTGGAACAACACTAACCAAGGGTGTGAAATACATATATAATAAATACACAAAAACACTCAAGAAAAAATTTGAGGTTTATTTGAGAAGATGGAAAGTCCTCCCATGCTCCTGGATAGGTTGAACTAATAGAATTACAATTCTACCAAAATCAATATACAGATTTAACACAATACCAACAAAAATACCAGCATCATTCTTACAGAGATTGAAAAAATGATCCCAAAATTTTTATGGAATGGCAGAAGGCCTTGGATATCCAAACATATCCTTTGGGGGGTGGGGGTGGGGCAAACACCTCTGGTGGCATCACTATACCTGATCTAATGCTATGTTACAAAGCCATAGTGACAAAAAGCAGCATGATACTGGAATAAAAGCAGAAACATAGACAAGTGGAACAGAATTGGAGACCCAGACCTTAGTTCAATAACTACAGCTGCTGAATCTTTGACAAAGGTGCCAATAATGTAGACTGGAGAAAAGACAGCATCTTCAACAAATGGTGTTGGACAAATTGCATGACCATATGTAAAGAAAAATGAAACTAGACCTACTTCTTTTGCACAAAATTAAGTACAAATGGATTAAAGACCTCAATATATGACCTGAAACTCTTCACTTACTGGAAGAAAAATAGGAGGCACTCTTCACAATATAGGATTGGGAAAGGACTTCCTGAACAAAACCCCAAGGGTTCAGGAAGTTAAACAAACACTCAACCAATTGGATCTTATGAAGCTAAAAAGCTTCTGCACAAACATACCATAAGCCAAGCCAATAGATTACCCACTGAATGGGAGAAAATCTTTGCCAGCTGATATAAGCCTTATATCTAGTTTCTACAAAGAATTAAAAAAGAAAAAAACAAAAAAAAACTAGCCAGGTGTGGTGGCACACACCTTTAATCCCAGTACTTGGGAGGCAGAGGTAGGTGGATCACCGTATGTTCAAGGCCATCCTGAGACTACATAGTGAATTCCAGGTCAGCCTGGACTAGAGTGAGACCCTACCTCAAAAAACCAAAAAAAAGCCGGGCGTGGTGGCGCACGCCTTTAATCCCAGCACTCGGGAGGCAGAGGTAGGAGGATCGCCGAGAGTTCGAGGCCACCCTGAGACTACATAGTGAATTCCAGGTCAGCCTGAGCCAGAGTGAGACCCTAACTCGAAAAA
The DNA here is from genome assembly GCF_020740685.1 of Jaculus jaculus. NCBI lineage: Eukaryota > Metazoa > Chordata > Mammalia > Rodentia > Dipodidae > Jaculus > Jaculus jaculus. The sequence goes on along the minus strand of NC_059107.1, from coordinate 82,737,910 downwards.
CCAAAAAAAAAAAAAAAAAAAAAGGATTAAAAAACTAAACAATACAAAATCAAACAACCCACTCCAAAAGTAGAGCAGAGAACTAAATAGGGAGTTCTAAGAGTAATAATTACAAATGGTTAACACACACGTAAGAAAATGTTCAACATCCCTAACCATTAGGGAAGTGGAAGTTAAGAAACAACTATTACCTGGGTGTGGTTTTGCACTCCTTTAATCCTAGCACTTGGGAGGCGGAGGTAGGAGGGTCACCATGAGTTTGAGGCCACCCTGAGAATGCAGAGTGAATTCCAGGTCAGCCTGAGCAAGACCGAGACTCTACATCAAACAACAATAACAACAACAACAACAAAAAAAACCCAACCCAAACCAAACCAACCAACCAAACAACAACAACAAAAAAAACCAACCAACCAAACCAACCAACTGGAAAAATCAACAACAACAATAAAAAAAAAAACAAAAACCAGAAACTATGAGAATCTACCTTATGTCAGTAAAGGATAGCAAGCATTAAAAAATCAAATGAAACTGGCTTTAATCCTAGTCCTCAGGAGGCAGAGGTAGGAGGATCACCATAGTTTGAGGCCATCCTGAAACTACATAGTGAATTCCAGGTCAGCCTGAGCTAGAGTGAAACCATACCTTGAAAAAAAAAAAAAATCAAATGAAAACAAATGTTGGTGAGGATGTGGAGAAATAGGAACACGCATTCACTATTGTTGGGAATATAAGCTGGTACAACCACTATAGAAATCCACATGGAGACTCTAAAAAGTTGACTATAGACTTACCAACAGACCCAGTTATTCCCTTAGTGGGCATTTACCCTAAAAGCTCCATGTCTCAGTTCAGAGATATTTCTCATTCATAGCTGCTCAATTTATAACAGCTAAGAACTGGATTCAACCCAGGTACCCATCATTGGACAAATGTATAACCAAGATTTGGTATATCTACTGGATGGAATTCTACTCAGCAGTAAGAAAAAAATGACAGAATGAAATACTTATAAAAATAGTTAAACTTGAAACAGATCATTGTAAGTGAACTCATATAATCACAGAAAGACAACCGTCAAATGGTTTCACTCATTTATGGTCCCTATCCTGGATCATTCCAAGTTGCTGACATTCCTGAAAATCATCTTGAGGCTTGGACAATTGGGAAGGTAGGACTTTGGGGGAGGGGAAGGATAGAACAGGAAAGAAAACTGAGCTCAAATTGAACTGGTGCCATAGAATTCCATATCGTGGAAATAAGAATAAAAAGTGGAACCCTGTAGAGGTCCTTAGGGGGAGCATCTGAGTCAAACAGCCTTGGAGAGGGTCAGTCAAAACCTAACCTCAAATTTCTCCTGTTTCTCTTTCTTCTTTGCCTTTTTCTTTTCTGTTGGCACTGACCTGTAATTCCTTGTACCAGGATGCCATCTATATCCATAATGAGCTCTTGGTCAGAGAGACCTACTAGATCTCCCAAAATAAACCAGACTGACTTCTGTCAGAGCAGTTGATTATCCACCAGAAGTTATGGTAAGACCCTACTGCTGAAGACACCATAAGCTGTTGGCATGGATGGTAAAGAGACCTACCTGTAATCTGGAAGAGGGCCATTCCCTGGGCCACCCAGCTAGTGATAGAAGGTACTACATGAGCTACTTGGGGAAAGTGGCCAACATCTGTCCAAGCAACTCAAATTCTAAGCTACTCAGAAGCAAACAACCTGATGTGATGCTCACACAAGTGCAATAGTGGCATATAGCCATGGTGCATAACCAACTGCTCTTGGATTGGCTAACAGATCCACTCAGTGCAAAGGAAACCATATATGGAACTAGGAAACAAGTCAGAATCATATCCAGATAGTGATGCTGCTTTCCATTGTCAAGCTCTCACTAACTTTGGGCTATAGGAGTGTCTACACCCTTTAAATTCTCTCTTAATTATTAATGGTTATCCTATTTAACTGGTGCTCACTTCATTCTCTGTTGGAGAATCTGCTTTTATCTTTTAGATGGGAGCTGGACCTGAGGAGATAAACAATCCAGTGCACTCCACCCCAGCTCCAGCTGAAACCACAGAGGAATTGTGGAAATGAGCAAGAGTTCTGCTTTCTTAATGAACCTGATATCAGCACAAGGGTGATGGAGATAGAAACTGAGGACACTCAAGACCTACCAATCCAGAGATCCAGAGGCCCTTAAGTGCCTATCACTAAAGTAGACTTAAAATTCTCCCAGCATGGCTCAGGGAATTTTGTAGAAGAGGAGAAAGAAAGATTGTTACAGCCACAATTTAGGACATTTTGCAGAGAGACATTGCCTCTCCTCCCCATAATAGATGACCCACAATCCCCATGGGGTTAACCTGTATTTGCAAGGAGGAAGGCCTCTTCAGAAAAGGGGCATGGGGTGGCTTAGTGGTTAAGACATTTGCCTGCAAAACCAAAGGACCTAAGTTCGATTCCCCAGGATCCATGTTACCTAGATGCACAAGGGGGTGCAAGTGTTTGGAGTTCATTTACAGTGACCTGAAGCCCTGGAGAACCCATTCTCTCTCTCTATCTCTCTCCCCTTCTTTCTCTGTTAAATAAATAAATAAACATAAAACATTTAAAAATGTTTAAAACAAGACAGCAGGGAGGAGGGAAAGGATGGTACCAACATGTGTTTTTTACATACTAAATATGTCCATATCTAATTTTAAAAATGTGTTGTTTGGTCTCTAGGAGCTGATGGAGTTCTTGATGTGTTTCTTGTAAATTTCTAGCTTTAAAGCATTGTGACCTGACATGATATAGGAAGTTACTTCAGGGAACTGGGAGGAGTAGGGAAACAGGGGTCTGGCCTACCCACTCCATGCCAATGTGCTACCTACACACATTCTGGTGCAGGGAACCCAGACCCAATATGATTGTTTTTTGAGGCAGGAAATACTTCTTAAACACTAAATATATGTATTAATTAAGTATACTAACAAGGAAAACTGAAACTGTAAAACCAAATAAAACAAATCTTCAATTTATGGTCATCAAAATTATAATGAGTCAAAAAGATACAAACAGTGAGAAGAGATATTTACCATACCCAAATTGACAAGGAGTTTATATCCAAAATATATGAAGAACTACCTGTCAATTAAGACAGGCACCCAATAGAAAAATGGACAAATATATGTCTGTACTTTGGACCTAGACTGTCCTCCAAAAACCTATGTGTCAAAGTCTTTATCAGCAGTCCATGGAACATTCTCCAAAATAGACCATACACTGGGTCACTAAGACTGCCTCCACATATTTAGGAAAATTGACATAATTCCCTGTATGATATCAGATCACAATGCTATATTGCTAGAAATCAAAAAACAAAAGACCCACCAAGAATCCCAACGCACCTGGAAACTGAACAGCACACTTTTAAACAATAAATTGATAGTGGATGAAATAAAAAATGAAATTTCAAAATTCCTGGAATTGAATGACAATGAGAACATATCATACCAAAACTTATGGGACACAATGAAGGTGGTCCTCAGGTGAAAATTCATAGCACTCAATGCCTTCATAAAAAAGACAGAGAGATCCCAAATCAATAACCTAACCATCCACCTAAACGCACTGGATAAACAAGAAATATCCAACACAAAGAGCTCCAGAAGGAGAGAAATAATTAAAATCAGAGCAGAAATTAATGAATTGGAAACCAAGGAAGCAATTAAGACAACTGACAAAACAAAAAGCTGGTTCTCTGAAAAAATAAACAAGATTGACAAACCCCTGGCCAATTTGATCAAGCAAAAAAAGGAGAAGCTTCAAATTAACAAAATTCAAAATGAAAAAGGAGAGATCACAACAGACCTAATGAAATTGGGAGAATCATCAGGACTTATTTCAAAAACCTCTACTCCACAAAACTGGATAATGTAGAGGAAGGGATAAATTCTTGGATGCATACCATCTATCAAAGGTAAATTCAGAGCAGATTAATCACCTCAATGAACCCATCACACTCATGGAGATTGAAAAAGTAAAAAAAAAAAAAAAAAAAAAAAAACTCCCAAAAAAGAAGAGTTCAGGACCCGATGGCTTCTCAGCCGAATTCTATCAAACCTTCATGGAAGAACGCAAACCAATTTTCCTAAAACTGTGCCACACAATTGAAGAACAGGGAAAGCTTCCCAACTCCTTTTATGAAGCTAGTGTCACCCTAATCCCAAAACCAGGCCGAGATGCCACAAGAAAAGAAAACTACCGGCCTATTTTCCTAATGAACTTAGATGCAAAGATTCTGAACAAAATACTTGCAAACTGAATACAACAACACATCAAAAGCATTATCCACCTTGACCAAGTGGGATTCATCCCAGGAACACAAGGGTGGTTCAACATAAGGAAATCTGTCAACCACATAAGCAAGCTTAAACATAAAAACCACATGATCATCTCAATAGATGCAGAAAAGGCCTTTGACAAGATACAACATCACTTCATGATCAAAATACTGGAGAGAATTGGCATAGTTGGTACATATCTTAACATAATAAAGGCAACATACAAAGCTGCAAAGGCCCAAATAATACTTAATGGAGAAAGACTGGAGGAATTCCCATTAAGATCAGGAACAAGACAGGGATGTCCTCTCTCACCTTTGCTTTTCAATATAGTTCTGGAAGTCCTAGCTCAAGCAATAAGACAGGAGAAGGAAATAAAAGGGATACAATTTGGAAAGGAAGAAGTTAAGTTAGCTCTATTTGCTGATGACATAATTGTATATGTAAGAGACCTGAGAGACTCCATCCCCAAACTCCTGAAGGTGATTAACTCCTATTGCAAAGTAGCAGGATACAAAATCAATGCACAAAAATTGGTAGCATTTCTATATGGAAATGACAAAGATACAGAAAAAGAAATAAGAGACATAGTCCCATTTTCAATAGCAACAACAAAAAAATAAAATACCTTGGAATAACGTTAACCAAGGAAGTGAAAGATCTATAGAATGAAAACATAAAAACACTCAAAAAAGAAATTGAGGAGGACTTGAGAAAATGGAAAGACCTCCCATGCTCCTGGATAGGCAGAATTAACATTGTGAAGATGACAATCCTACCAAAGGCAATATATAGATTTAACACAATTTGAGTTAAAATCCCTACAGTGTTCTTCACAGAGATAGAAAAAATGATCTCAAATTTCATATGGAAAGGCAGAAGGCCTCGCATATCTAAACATATCCTCAGCAAAAGACATTCCTTTGGTGGCGTCACCATACCTGATCTAAAGCTATATTACAAAGCCATAGTAATCAAAACAGCATGGTACTGGCATAAAAACAGGACTATAGACCAATGGAATAGACTTGAGGACCCAGACTTTGGGTCAAGCAAATATAACCAACTACTTGATATTCGACAAAGGCCCGAACAATATAGGCTGAAAAAAAGACAGCATCTTCAACAAATGGTGCTGGACAAACTGGAAAACCACATGCAGGAAACTGAAACTTGATCCACACATTTCCCTATACACTACACTCAAATCCAAATGGATCTAAGACCTCAATATAAGACCAGAAACTCAAATACTACTGGAAGAAAATTTGGGAAGTACTTTCCATGATATAGGAATGGAAAACATAAGCCCACTCTCCAATATCAAGCTACCATCAATCATGGGGTACAAGAGGGCCTACACCTATTAAACTCTCTACTTAAAAAGTGAGGGTTATCTCATTTGTCCTGGTGCTAACTCACTCTCCGTTGGAGATTCTGCTTCTCTTTTTCAGATATATGCAGATCCTCAGGAGAGAGCCACCCCATCATACCTCAAAAGGGCCCTGAATGAAACTAAGGAAAATTGGCGAAACAAGCAAGGGTTCTATTTTCCTGATGAACCAGATACCAGCACAAGGGGGAAGGAGACCAACACAGAGAAAAATCCACTCCTAACAAATCAGAGAGCCAGAGCCTCAGAGGCCCCCAACACCTCATCACTGAAGCAGACCAAAAATGAACCCAACATAGCTCAGGGAAATTTTGCAGAAGAGGGTGTGGAAAGAATGTCAAAGCCACATGTTGGGTCATGATATGCAGAGACATTTATCGTACCAATAACTGTGGGCTAACTCCACAATGCACGACCCATATACATCAACAAGGATGGGCCATTGGGGAGGAGTTATGTCACGGATGAGCCTAATAATGGTACCAAACTGCCTGTATTTGCTGAATAGAAAACTAATAAAAACAATTTCAACAAAAACCTAAAAAATTTAAAAAAATATATCAGTAGATTTAAAAAAAAGAAAAAAGAAAAGGAAGTCCTTCTAAACCTTTCTCAAAATATAAGAATATTTAAAGTAGTGGGGCACAAATGTGCTTTCCATGATCAAAAGGGGCTGAATTAATATACACACTAATGTTATTAGGTAATTACATGCATGTAGAAAGTGAGTGATTTTACATACACTGACTTGCCTTACAGACTTTCATTTAACAGGTCTGTGGGATATTAAGAGGATTTTGCTGCTAGAGAATTGTCCTATTGATTGAGTAACATAGTCTTTAGGGAAATTTCTTGGGTGTTTGATATAATTGGTAGTTCTCAGGGTTTGGGAAAAATCTAGTAAGGTTTCCTTTAGGTGAAGTCTGCTCTCATTTATGCTGATTCACTCAAAGGTATATATGCTCTATGATCCCTCACTCTGCTACCTAGAAAAATTACTCTGCTTTGTATAATAGGCATTATTAGTCCTAGATTTAACAAATAAAAAATAATATGCCTGGTTAAATTTGTCACTAAATCTAAAAGGTATGTCATATATATCTGATATTAAAATCTAACTGACTATCCTGTAATTTTATCTGCCAAACTTAACATGTATTTTAATTCATTTTAATATAAAGTATTTTTACATATTAACATTTTTAGCCTCTTTAGAGTCTCTGTTTGGAGTAAACTCTTATTTAAACCTCCTTCTCAGCTCTTTGACTCCTTAAGTTCCATATGGTATCACTGGTCTTTTCTATTTAAATGGCTTCAGTGTAATTTAAAATATACTAAATAGTTGAATTCTGAGCCCAAGATACAGTATTTCCCTTCAGGAAGGATGAAGTTGACCATGGTTCAAGTTGACCATGGTTCAGGAACTGTCAGATGTGACTTGAATTTAAAAAAAAAATAAAAGACACATAGCACTATCTCCACGGAGGCCTATGGAAGACTGGAGAGAATAACCAGACTTCTGTCCTTGGGCCTGCCACCCGGTAAAAAGAGTGCCTCTTGGTGTATTGTCTATGGGCCTCACTGCCTCTGAATCACAGGAGACATTTAAATATGGATTTCTGAGCCCACAATCTGAGTTTACATTTTTTACCAAACACTGCAGCAATGCAGGTGAATGTTAACTTACAAAGTGAAGTTGGAATTTTTTTTTTTTTTTTTTTTTGCTGGTACTTGTGATTGAACCAAGGGATTTGTGATTATTAGGTAAGTACTCTATTACTGCACATACCCTTGCTAACAAACTTGGAATTTTTATGTTGTTCTCTTTGGTGTGATATGATGATGTTAGAAGGCATTAAGTGGTGATGGCTGCTTTAGTTTCAGACTTCATTTGGAAAGATAGTTGTTGCTTCTGAAATGAACCATGTCCATAAATTCCTGTTTCTTCTCTATAGCTCATGCAAACTAACTTTCCTATGATGCTGAAATGTCATAAATATAAACCTTATTACTATTTTCTCAAAGGACAATAATTTTAATTTTTTTTTTTTTGATTTTTCAAGGTAGGGTTTCACTCTAGCCCAGGCTGACCTGAAATACATTATGTAGTCTCAGAGTGGCCTTGAGCTCTAAACAATCCTCCTACCTCTACTTTCCAAGTGCTTGGATTAAAGGTGTGTGCCATACCTGGCAATTTTTTTTTTTTTTTACATCCCTATCATTCTCTACATAGTCAGCAGTCAAAAAAAAAAAAAAAAGTAGCCTTTTCTCTCTACCTTTCTTCCTATCTCTTTCTCTCTCTCAAACAAGTAAAATAAAGTTTAAAAAAGGGGGAAGACTGGAGATATGGCTTAGCAGCTAAGGTGCTTGCCTGCAAAGCCAAAGGACCCAGGTTCGATTCCCCAGGACCCACATAAGCCAGATGCACAAGGTGTCACATGCGAGTGGAGTTCATTTACAGTGGCTGAAGGTCCTGGTGCATTCATTCTCTCTCTGTATCTGCCTTTCTTCCTTTCTCTCAAGCAAATAAAATAAAGTTTTTTTAATGTAGCTTTATTTATTTTACTTGTTTTTCTGTCACATATAGTAAATATTTAATTTGTTATTAAATACCATTTATGGGTTTGAACTTTCTTGTCTCTGTGTTGCCACATGAACTAGGGCTTTAGTATGCATTGACAATATGTGTATATGCTTATCAAAGTGCCCATGCGAAAAGAAATAACATGTAAAACTCATTTGTTATTTTTCAGCAAACTCCATAATGTTCTCTGATTCCATTCTTTTGGATAGATTCCTAGTTTATCTTATATGTGAGAAATGACCTTATAACCTATATGTGACAGTTGTTTGGGTTTTATTAAGTGCCCTGCTAGCTTGTGATAGAAGAACATTACTCATAGATATTTGTTTGCTACTCCAGTAAGCCAAGAAAATTTATTTTTATATATTTAACTACAGTGTCATTCTTTTCCTGCATGTCATTTAAAAAGAGTTCATGAAATAGGGCAAATGCTGTCCATTCTGGCCTTGGATGAAAGGAGAAGAGATTGATCACCATAATGGGTCAGAAAGGTGAAAACACATCTACCAGGACAAAGGGAACTTGATGAAAATTAAATGTAAATTCAAAGAAAAGGGATTTTCTATTCCTTTCTATTTAGAGGAAGAATCAGTTCAATACTCCTTCTATCAGGGAATACATACACAAAATGTGTGCATTGAGCCATCTGAAGTGGTTCCCTACAGCAAGGAATGCCGTTCCTCATTGCTACATTTTTTAAAAAAACAGTGATATCTTAGTAGTCATCTCAAAATTGTGGTGTCATGGTTAATGTCTGGCATATGAAAATATTTCATGGCCAAGACAATTCATTAAGGCTTTAATAGTAAATTGTTAAATATGTACTATTTTCCTTGCTTGTACCAAGATACAGATTAGTTTCTTATTTTTGGATTTCACTCAGTTGAGTACAAGAAAAAATAAATCATATTACTTCATATAACCAAATACCAACACTAAAGCAAATGTAATTATTACCGTTTCCCACACAGGGAACTCTGCCAAAATGGCATGAAACCACAGATAGTAAACAGAACAATTTTAAGTGGCTTTAAAACTCTGTTTCACTTAGTATGTGTTATAAGAAAAACCCAAATTTAACTATAAAGATGTTCAATTTCAATAAATTATTTTACTATTAGCATAGTAGTAAGTGATTTAAATGATTTTTTACTAATAGAATAAAATAAAAATGTAATAAAAATTTAGGGGTGGCCCACGCCTTTAATCCCAGCACTCAGGTGGCAGAGGTAGGAGGATCATGCATGAGTTTGAGGCCACCCTAATACTCCATAGTGAATTCCAGGTCAGCCTGGGCCAGAGTGAGACCCTACCTTGAAAAACCAAAACAACAACAACAAAAAATTAATGTTGAGAAACAAACTTTTCTCTCTATTTTGGTGGTAGTTTCTCGTTTTAGCCCAGGCTGACCCAGAATTCACCATGGAGTCTCAGGCTGGCCTCAAACTCACAGTGATCCTCCTGCCTCAGTCTTCTGAGATTAAAGCAAACTTTTAAGGATAAAATACATGTATGTATAAAAATCAAACAAAGTAAGAGAAAATCTTGAATTGTGAAATTAATGGCAAGTAAGGATTTAAATTCATGTAATAAAAAAACATTTTTATATTTGTCCACTAAGAAAAGGAAAAATAAAAGAATCATAGATACATAAAGAATAACAAAATTCTTAGAACCCAAGTTTGTGCTTATAAACCCAAAATACTAAATAGACAAACAAACAAACAAATTATTGGAAGCAGCTGTTTCCAAGGTTAGGCTATTATCTGTGAGAAAGTGAGACTGTAATAAAAGAAATCATACCAAAATGATCTCTCTCTTTCTTAAAAAAGGTGGGGGGGCTAGAGAGATTGCTCAATGGTTAAGGTACTTGCCTGAGAAACCTAAGGACCCATGTTGAACTCTTCAGATCCAGCATAAGCCAGATGCACAAAGATGAGGAAGCACAAGTTCATACATGCCCATGAGGTGGCACAAACATCTGGAGTTCAATTGCAGTGGCTGAGGCCCAGGTACACTGATTCTTTCTCTCTTTCTCTCACTCTGTCAAAATTAAGAACAAACAAAATGATATGACAGCTAATTTGAAAGAACTTCATATGATCAATGTGCAATAGATATCAAATCATGAGTCTACAAAGCAAAAAAAAAAAAATAAGCCTTGTTTACCACTATTTCAGAGTATTATTAAAATCACTACATTCTTTAAGTTTTGATGATTCAAAGGAAAGAATTAGGCATTTATCCTACTTTTTAAGAGGGGTACCATACAGGGTAAGCAAATAGATCTATTTGTTAAGGAAATAGTAGAAAAGAATGCCACTTCATATGAGAAGGTATGATTTAATTAAAAATAATTTTTTACCTCTTTATAAAATACTGACTCAATAATGCATTATCATTGGATAATAAACTGTCAGGCAAAACGTTTCATTCAGTGCCAAAGTTAGATGTATAGATGGTTACCACCCTAATCAATGATCAAATTCATGACACGAATAACAGGGAAATCAAACATCCTGGGCCTCTTGGTATGATTCAACTTGAGGTATGCAGCATCCCTTAGAAAGTGCTCTAAGGCCGGGCATGTGGCGCACTGCTTTAATTCCAGCACCTGGGGAGGTAGAGGTAGGAGGATCACCATGATTTCAAGGCCACTCTGAGACTACATAGTGAATTCCAGGTCAGCCTGAGCTACAGTGAAACCCTACCTTTAAAAAAACTGAAAAAAAAAAAAAAAAAAAAAAAAAAAAAGCAAAAGAACGTGTTCTTGCTGGCTATGTTTTATTAGAATTTGCTGCTTATTTAAAGAGTACTAGGCTAGAGGAACCAATGAAATGATTACAGAAGATGATCATATGCTTGCATGAGCTCATTCATCGGGCAACTACTTGATGGTTAAATAGTCAGATAGTATAAGCATTAGGGGATCAATGTGAATATATCCTCATTTGAATTCCCAGGCTTATGTCTTGGGCTATATCCAGTGACTTGCTAAAATATTAAACACATGGATTCCCATAGCAGAACTAAAACATCCCAAATGAAACTAACACTCAGTTTAACATTTTAAAAATAATATAAACTGGGCTGGAGAGATGGCTTAGCTGTTAAAACACATGCCTGTGAAGCCTAAGGATCCTAGTTCTATTCTCCAGGTCCCATGAAAGCCAGATGTACATGGAGGCACATATGTCTGGAGTTTGTTTTCGTGGCTAGAGGCCCTCTGTCTCAAATAAAAAAAATAAATAATATAATACAAATTAACATATAGTGAATGTGCCAACTACTCTGTTTTGTTTTGGATTTCTTAACATGTTTTATTGACATGTTAACAATTTAGGAATGGTTATAGAAGGACAAGTACTTTGTCAAATTCTTCCTCTCTTGGATTTATGTATTGGTAAGACATCTAAGTAAATGTAAAACATTTAGTGGATGTTTTGTTTTGGTGTCTAAGAACAGTAGGTCTTGTCAGTGCAATAGATATGCCTTTAATAAAGTAGGTTTTGGGCTGGAGAGATTGCTCAGCAGCTAAGGTGCTTGCCTGTAAAGCCAAAGGTCCCAGGTTCAATTCCCAAGAACTCAAGCAAGCCAGATGCACAAGGTGGTGCATGCATCTGGAGTTTTTTGCAGTGGTTGAAGGTTCTGAAGCACCCATTCTCTCTCTCTTTTAATAAATAAATAAATAAAATAATAAATAAAATTTAGGGCTGGGGACATAGCTCAGTTGGTAGAGTGCTTGCCTTGCATATATAAGTCCCTAAGCTCAACCTCTAAGTACCACAAAAAATAAAGGTGTCTCATATTCTTTTCCTATAGGGTTACTTTTTGATAGTAGTATCATATATAATACAGTACAATGTGAGTATATGTCATATTAGTCCTTATATTTTTATAATAAAATTATACTTGTGCATTATTATCCTTAATGGATTTTATATTACTTAGCTCCATGAAACTATTCCTACTAAACCTTTTGCAATGTAAAATTCAACATTTGAGTGATACAATCAGTAACCTTGGCTTTATATGACAAATTTCTTCTTAACTAAACCAAAGTTTTTGAGCACCCAAAATTTTGGTAATAAATTCATTTCTGAGAATATGTATCTAAACAATCAATAATAGTTTTAAATATACCCTAACTAATGGGAACTATTATGATTTCAAATGAGTTGGCTACAAAAGGAGATAGGACAATAGATGTGATCCATATTAATAAATGTAGTAATGAGGCTATGATTGCAAACACAGCCAACTTCATGCAGATCAACCTTGCAGCTAATTTATATTTTATGCCCTTTATTAACTGATATCTAATGAGAAATTTTCACTATCACATCAGGATCTCCTAATAAAACTGCTGTTTTGCATGTACATTGTACTATTCCATAAAAATTTCAGAAGTCTTTGACTCACTAAATAAAGTTGTCACTCAAATCTCATTTTCCATTTAAACATAGGGCAGTTCAATGGATGTGAATTAATCCTCACGTTGTCTCTACTTGATGAGGTCTCTAAGAGATCTTTGTCCTGTCACCTTTAATGGACTCTGTGTAATGGACTCATTATGAGTTTCTTAACGTTTTTACAAGAACGATGTAATCTTCAAAGCTGTCCTTCATGCATTTGGAAATTATTATAATTTATTCATAAAACACATTCAAAAATTAAGAATGAGGAAACTCTACTTTATTCGGCTATCATAATATTGTAACAATAACATGCTGATTACAATGAGAGGTCTAAGAATACTGTTTCATGCTGATTACTCATGTTATATTCAAAGCTAGCAGTGAAAGCGGACAACACAACTCAATAGCTTAATATTCTACTGTACTCAGACAATTTGCAGCTGGAAAACGGAAATGTTTTTGACTTCATTTATCTGTGAGTGCAGAAATACTAATAGTAAGTCACTTCTCAATACCATGCAAATATCCCTAAATTCATACTGTAGAGACTTAGATTTTAATATATTATTTGAATTGCATCTTGGGAAACTTCCCTTTATTTTCTTATACCATATGCATCCCTCTCTATTCCTCAGCTTCGCATGCTAATGTGATTAGTGAAATTCACCTAAATGGATGGAAGAAGGAAAATAAGATGGATTTTAGAAACATACTTTACTCTGAAAACACCTGAAGAGTTTACTATTCTTTTTATATTTGAGTATATTTTTGTAGTCTTAATTAATTTTGTAAAACTTGCCATTCACTAATTTATTTTGCTTGAGAAATTTTGCTTGAAGTTTCATTATCTGACTTTCTTTGAATTCCAGTGTTTTAATGACTACTGTTTGTTTTTATATCCATCAGTAAAAAGTTCAATGCTAATATCCTTAATGACTCTACTCATTTGCTTAAAAGCACTCTTGGCTTTTCCTTGCTAATTGTCTGTGAGGAGAGTTCAATATGTAATGAACAAAGCTGGGGAAAGTGGCGACACAGCAGGTAACTGCTCTGTAACCAGAGACGGGCTGTAAGTGTGTGCGTGCGTGCGTGCGTGTGTGCGTGCGTGCGTGTGTGCGTGTGTGTGTGTGCGCGCGCGCGCGCACGCGTGCGCACATGGGCGCACACACACATATTTGGGAGTGATGGTGAAAGGAGAGGACAGTGCTTTTCTTAGAGATCATGGTAAGTAGAAAACACATACTTGAGAGATAAGTCAGTCTGAGCCATGTACTGGCGCAGCTGTTGATACAAAAAGCATTCTAAGTGGAAGGAGCTTGTTAATGCTTGAAACAATTATCTGTGGTGGACAATGAGGTCATAGATTGTATTCCATACAAAAACTCAAAACCTATTGTATTAATTCTTGTTGATCTGTTTTAATAGTGTGGTCATGTTATTGAGTTGAACTGACTAGCCAAACTAAAATATTTAATTGTCATATTTGAGACAGGTCATTCAATAGCTTGCCTTTATAATCTCTCCTCCTGTGTTATGATTTGGATCTGAATCATCTCAAAGACTTGTGTGTTGAAGGCTTAGTTTCCAACTGGTGATGCTACTAGGAGGTGGGGGAAACTCAGAGGGGGCCTGGTAGAAGAAAGGGAGATCTTTGGAGGCATGCCCTTGAAGAAGATTTTGAGACCCTGTCCTCTCCTTCTCTCCTTCTTTGCCCCCCACCAAGAGGTGAGCAGATTTGTTCTAGCGCATGCTTCTTGCTGTGTTGTTCTGCCTCACCACAAGCCAGGAAACAATAGATAGAAACCTCTGAAATTAGGAGCTAGAGATAAACTTTTCCTTCTATAAGTTGCTTTTCTGGGATATTTTTGTTATACACTGGAAGTTTATATGGAAAATGTGAGCTTCTTATTCTATACAAAAGAAATTTAGTTCTTTCAAGTTTTCAAAACTTTGATAAATGCAATACCTCCTCTGCCTAGAATGTCCCCCTCCTTCTTTCTCTGTCACCTATCACTCTTCCTTCATGATACAATTCATATGTAAAGCTTTCTCTAGTTAAATGCTCCATAATGTCATGCTCACAGCTGCATATTCTTGCATGTTAAACACCATATTATAATATTTAAATTTCTTTAATAAAATATATTGTTACTTATTGTTATTGGAGGAGTCATTGGGGGTTAATCAGGCTCAATATCTCATGAAAACCAGCATGATTAACAGTCCATTATATATCCAACATCCTTTGTTTTTTCTACTAATAGGAAGATAACAGAATACAAAAAAGAAAACATGAAGGGATGTTACTAACTTCAGCCCTGTTAATGAGCATTTCTACTTTGATATCTCTTTTGTTGCATACATACATCTGTGCTGTATTTCCTAAAGTGAACTGACTGCCATAAATTTCAAAACAGTTTCTGAGCAGCTGACATGTTTATTGCATTCAGTGTTTATGTAGTGCCCCATACAGGGAGTGTGAAGACAAAAAAAGAAAGGCCCGTGCCACCATTTGGTAGGTATAAATGTCTGTGATGAGAAGTTAGTAAGGTGATGCATCACCGGTCATGAAGAAAAATGGAGACAGTGAACATTAGGACTGCTTGGGAGCAGAACTGTAGAAAAATTAATTACTATGTGTGTTTTTAACATTGATAGTAAAAGTGAATACTTCTTTTTGTGATAATCAGAAGGTGTTGGCTTGTAGAGAGAAATATGTTCATTTCAGATTTCAACTATGTCTCTTCAGTTCTATAGCTAGCAATAAACTTAAATTGAATCTGTAATCTATGCCCTAAGGAAATTTCCATGTTTTCCTCTAAAATTTTTAAATTTAATGGAGAGGTGAACACATTTCCCAAGGTCAGTTTGGTGTTTATTATCTGCATCCACTGAGTCTTTATTTCCTTGTCTGTTTCTTTATTTCTGCTTTGCATTATACAGATCAAATGTAGGGCTCAATCCTTCATCTCACCATGAAAGAAAACTTTGAGAAGTATTTTCAGGAGATATGTGAGCATCAAATTTCCAAGAGCAGATTCACTTCTCATCAATACAAGGATTTTTATGCACACTAGCCTTGTGTATGATCCAAACACTACCACTCCTCTCATTCTTTGTTTCTTTTTACCTTCTAGTCTTCCTTCCCATTTAAAATCCACTCTCACATTAGCTGATCATTCACAATGCAAAGCAGCTCAACTAGTCTGGCTTTGTGTTATGTTCTGCCAACACATGCCTGATGCCTGGGGAGTTCAACAACTCTACAAGCTACTCAAGACAGTTTCCTTCCTATAGAAAATGATGACACTTCAATTATAGGAAATGAGTTTGCTTCCCAGTGTGAATGAAATGATACCAGGTACCTGATTTTTATTATTTCCAGTTACGATCTTATAAAATACTAGTTGAACTAGTTAGCAAATGTTTTAGAAATAAAGAAGATATACAATAGGAAGGAGGTACTCTCTGACATCTTGGAACATGGTAAAAACTAGAATTTGCAGAGTTGAATAATAATTTAGATTCTTTCAAAGAAACAAAAATATAAGACCAATAATGAAGGACTTTGTAGATGGGATTAAGTCACTGTGAATTGAGTTGGCTTTTTTGCTACTTAGCACACAATTTTTTTTCCTACTTTTATCCAATCTGACATTCTTTGCTTTTTTCTTAAGCATTTGGACCATATATATTTCATCTTGTTATTGAAGATTTAGGATTGCTGATCAAGATTCAAGGATTTGGGGGCTAGAGAGATTTCTCAGTGGTTAAAGGCACTTGCTTGCAAAGCCTGACAGTCAGGATTCAATTCCCCAGTACCAATGAAAAGCCAGATGAGCAAGGTGGTACATGCAGCTGGAGTTTGTTTTCTGTGGCAGGAGGCCCTGGCCTGACCATATCTTCTCTCTCTCTCAAGTAAATGAATAAACTATTTTTTTTTAAAGATTCATGAATTTTGAGGTGAAAGAATGATTCTGGCCTCTCTTGCTTGCAGATAACTACTTTTTTCATTCCTCCAAATCAGGGTAGGGCAGTTGGGAAAGAGAAAAGCCCATTTCTCTGAGGGCTTTTCATATAAGAATATTATTTGTGTTGATTGGAGCCATCCTCCTATAACTTTATTCAACTCTATGACTTCATAAAAACTGGTTATCAAATTCATCCATGCTAGAGATTAAAGCTTCAGTGCATGAGTTTTGGGGAACTTAATTCAGTCCACAGCAGGAAATGTGAAATAGCCTATGGTATACTCTTACAAATACTGGGTTATCTAAATTAAGAAGAAAAGATTATGCAAAATTTTGTAACTGGATCTCTAATTCTAGTGTGAGACTGTAAATGATAAAATCATTTTGGAAAATATTTTGGCAGTTTTTTGGAGTTAAAATACAATTGTCATATGGCTCTGCCATCCATCAATAGGCATTTACTAATGAGACAGTATATATTCATGTGACATTGTCTACATAAAGCTCATAGAAGCCTTATTTGTAGTAGGGCAGAATGAGAAACATGAAACAAGAATAGATAACCATGGGCAGGTGAACGGCACATCACCTCGTGCTACTTGAATTGTGCCATATGTCATGTACTATAACTCAGCAATAGAAGCTACTGAGCTATGATTGGATCTATAACCTCAGTTAATATCAAAATAATTCTGCTGAACAAAGCAAACCAAATAAAGCACATATGAGTTTAATTTTTAATAAAAATATCAGAAGATAAAGCTAATTCACAGAATTAACAGAAACTAAGTCTTTGGTTTTCTGGCAATGTTGGAGGGGAAGACTACCAAGGGGCAAAAAGCATTTGGTGATGAATACATTCATTTTTTTGGTTTGTAGTGATTATTTCATGTTCAATTTATTTCATTCAAATGACAAAATTTATTGAGTTTTATACTTTAAATGTCCCAGTTACTTTAACTCAAGTATAATTCCTAAGCTTTTATAACATATATACAATGAAATACCACTACATGCCCACTTAAATGACTATGATTAATAATAAAAAAAAAAAACACCTCAGGTCTGGGGAGATGACTCAGTGGATAAAACACTTATTCTTAAGCTGGAGTACATCAGTTTGGAACCTCAGACTCCACAAAAACTTGAAGCCTTGGTAGGCTTCCACAAGCCCAGAATTCTGATGGTGATATTGAAAGCAGAAACAGGAGAATTTCATGGAAGTTCACAGACCAGCTAGCCCAGTGAAAACAGAAGTGAACACCAAGAACAAGAGACTCTGCCACAAATGAAGGAAAACACACACCTAAAAACTACACATATAGTCCAGTCCTCGAGATGCTTATTAGGTATGTCAGCATCTCAGGTAGATTCAGTTTAGGAGCTGTAGAAGAGAGAGACTTCAAAACGATTATCTTTCTGAGATTGGGTGAGTTAACTGAGAATGATCTGTTCCAGGTTCAACCATTTTTCTTCAAATTTCATTGTGTCATTTTGACTTACCTCTGTATAGAATTCCATTGTGTGGATATACCACATCTTGGTTATCCATTCGTCTGATGATTGATATCTGGGTTGATTCCAGCCTTTAACTGTTAGAAATTGGGTAGCTATAAACATGGTTGAGAAAATCTCTCTGAACTGAAGTATGGAGTGTTTAGGATAAATGCCCAGTAAGGGAATAACTGGGTATGTTGTTAACTCTATAGTCTTTTTAGGAGTCTTCATATTGCTTTCCAAAGTAGGTGGGGCTGGAAGGGAGGGTAAGGGTGGGTGTGGGGGACACAAAACTTGACCCAAATGGCAATGGTACTATGAAATTCTACATCCTAAAAGACAGACTAAATGGTTGAACCTTCATCAGTCTCTTAGAGGGATCACCTGAATCACAAGGCCCTGAAAAGAGTATGATTAAGACTGACCTTAATCTCCTGTTTCACTCTCTCTCTCTCCTCCATTTTCTCTCTTCTGTCTATCTCTTTTATATTACCTATCTTTTTCTTCCTTTTCTTTGGTGCTGTCCTGTAACATTCAGTACCAGCATGTGACTAACATCCACAATGAGCTATTGATCAGAGAGACCTACAAGATTTCCCAAAAGAAGACAGGTCTCTGTCAAGAGTACTTGATGACCCACCAAAGGTTAGAGGTAAGATTCTACTGCTGAAGACACCATATGTTGTTGGTATGGAACATGGAGTAACCTGGCTGGAATCTGGAAGAGAGTCAGTCCCCAGGCAGTTAGCTCATCTAGTGCCAGAAGGTGCTGCATGAATGACTGTGGGGGAAATGACCATCATATGTTGAAACAACTTGTGGTCTAAGCTACTCAGCAGCAAATAACCTGAGGCAATGCTCACACAAATGCAATAGTGGCAGACAGCCATGGTAGGAAACCAACTGCTCTTGATTTGGCTAACTGATCTGCTTAGTGGAACAGAAGTCATAGCTGGTTCTGGGAAACAAGTCAGAACCATATCCCAAAATAAGCCTGCTCTCTATTATCAATCTCCCAACAATCATGGGCCAGAAGAGGGCCTAAACCTATTAAATTTTCTCTAAAATAACAATGGTTATCCCATTTATCTGATGCTAACTTTAATCTCCATTGGAGAATTTGCTTCTCTTTTTCAGATAGATGCAGATCCTAAGGAAAGAAGCAGCCCATCACACCTCCAAAGGGCCCTAGCTGTAACTAAGAGTAACTGGTAAATGAGCAAGAGTACTGCTTTCTTGATGAGCCTGGTACCAGCACAAGGGTGAAGGAGATAGGCACAAAGAACACTCAACTCCTAGAAACTCAGATATCCCAAGACACAGAGACTCCCAAGACATCATTACTGAAGTAGACCTAAAATGAACCCAACATGGCTCAGTGAAATTTGTGAACAAGGGGGCAGACAAATTGTTAGAGCCACATGTTGGGTCATTATGCACAGAGACATTGCCTCTCACTCATAATTAATGGCTAATCCCCCAATGCATGACCCATATTCCCAACAAAGAGCATCCTTGCAGAAAGAGGAGGGCAGGGAGGAGGCTAACAATGGCACCAACTTGACTTTATTCACTGACTACAAATTTAAAAAAAATTTTATTAGTTATGTACACAGTGTATACAGTCAAGTTGGTGCCATTGTTAGCCTCCTCTCTGTTCTTCCTCCTTCACAGCGACCCTCTTTGTTGTGGTATATGGGTTGTGTACTGTGGGGTTAGCCTTTAATTTTGGGTAGGAGGAAATGTCTCTGCATGTCATGACCTATCATGCGGCTCTGACATTCTTTCTACGCCCTCTTTAGCAAATTTCCTTGAGCCATATGGGGTTCATTTTAGGTCTGCTTCAGTGTTGAGACCTTGGGAGCCTCTGTGTCTTTGGATATCTGGTTTGGTAGGGTTTGATTGTTCTCTGTGTCTATCTACTTCACCATTGTGCTGGTTCCTGTTTCACCAAGAAAACAGCATTCTTGCATGTTTCCCCAGTTATTCTTAGTGTCAGCTGGGGCCCTTTTGAGGTATGCTGGGATGGTTCTCTCCTTAGGATCTGCATATATCTGAAAAAGAGAAGCAGATTCTCCAATGAAGAATAAAGTTAGCACCAAGTAAATCTGACAACCATTATTTTTTAGTGAGAGTAATAGAGAGAGGGCTCAATAAAACTACATTATATGGAGAAAATGCAGAGAATCTGCATGGTTCATCAATGACTTGTGGAAATTTGAATGGCAGAGTTGCCTTGGAAAGCAGTATGAAATTTTCAGACAGTATAGAATATGTAGACACCATGTGCCTCAGTGATTTTATTTTTGGGTATTAGCTCCAGACAAATAAAAAAGTATTTGTACATGTGATTTATAATGCAAATGTTTATAAGAACTGCAGTCATAGTGAAAGAAAAAAGATAAAAATCTAAGGATCTTCTAACTGTAGAAGGCATAAACAAAATACTCTTATAAGATACTGCTCTTCCAAGAAAAGGCACTCATATATGTAAAAACATTAAGCTACAAATACTAAATATGCAAAAGAGTGTGGGAACACTTACCATGTATACCTACATAAGGGTTTACAAAACAAAGCTGTGACATAGATGGTGACTAGAACATTGAAAAGTTGGGCAAATGATAACCTGTCTCGCTTTCCTACTGCCATATAATTGATGGGACTGAACTCATGTTGTTAAAGCCAGTGTTTCTTAATCTAAGGTTCAGACACCATGACCTTGGACCAAAGACCTCTACTGTTGCCTTTCTCCTGTCTCAGAATGCTCAGTAACCAAGCATGTATGTATGTGTGTGTGTGGGGGGGGGGAGTTGGTGAGAGATAAAAGAAGGAAAATTATAACATCAGGCTCCTTGTGGAGCTAAAGGAGATGGTTTAGAAATCTATTTTCAATACATTCCACAAAATGATTGGATGCAGAATCCACAACTCATAGATCAGATGTTTAGAAAGACTTATTTTAAGTTATATTTAAGAAAGTTATGATTATCTATAGATGCACTGGGAAAATGGCCCTTGAGATTGGCAAATGAATTTCTAACATTTTGATTTGGAGCTTTCTCATAATTTGACAACAGAAGGAATTCACATAAACAAGGACCTATGGTTGACTGAGACTGTGTAGACAATCTACACACACACACACACACACACACACACACACACACACACATATACACATGCATTCCAATACGCATGAATGCACATACAAGTAAAGGGCTAAATGTCTTATCAGAGTGAAAAAACTGCTATAGTATTAAAAGACAATTATCTGGTTCATATATTTGGATTACCAGTTATAAACAGAAATCACAATTAAACCCATAGTCTCTAAGGTAGAAGTTCCATCTATGATAAAAAAAAAAAATGTTTGCTGATTCAGGCCTGACCATCCTGTGTAGATAATAGATATAGGCATATTTATTTATTGTATATGGACATATTTAGTATGTAAACAACACATGTTGGTACCGTTTCCCTCCTCCCTGTCCCTTTTCTGAAGAGCCTTCCTCATTGGGGATACAGGTCAATCCCATGGGGATTATGGGTCATTATGTGAGGGAGAGGCAATGACTGTGCAAAATGTCCCAACTTGGTGGCTCTAACAATCTTTCCCCTCTTCTGCAAAATTTCCTGAGCCATGCTGGGAGAATTTTAACTCTACTTCAATGATGGGCACTTAGGAGCCTCTGTATCTCTGGTTTGGTAGGTGTTGAGTGTCCTCAGTGTCTGTCTCCTTCACCCTTATGCTGATACCAGATTCACTAAGAAAGCAGCGCTCTTGCTCATTTCTCCAATTCCTCTGTGGCTTCAGCTGGGGCCGGGTTGGGGTGCACTGGATTGTTTATCTGCTTAGGTCCAGCTCCTGTCTGCAAAAGAGAAGCAGATTCTCCAACGGAGAATGAAGTGAGCACTGGTTAAATGGGATAACCATATTAATTCTGAAAGAATTTAAAGGGTGTAGACCCTCCTGTAGGCCAAGGTTAGTGGCAGCTTGACAATGAAAAGAAGAATCATTATCTGGATATGATTCTGACTTGTTTCCCAGTTCCATATATGGTTTCCATCCTACTGAGCAGATGTACACACTGGAGAATCACAAAAGCCTGTTTTCCTCCTATGCTGGTTGTTACATATGAACAGATATTAATGTAAGATGTTAATACTTATGGCATCAAATATTCTTTTTTTTTAAAATTTTTATTTATTTATTTATTTGAGAGCGACAGATACAGAGAGAAAGACAGATAGAGGGAAAGAGAGAGAATGGGCGCGTCAGGGCTTCCAGCCTCTGCAAACGAACTTCAGACGCCTGTGCCCCCTTGTGCATCTGGCTAACGTGGGACCTGGGGAACCGAGCCTCGAACCAGGGTTCTTAGGCTTCACAGGCAAGTGCTTAACTGCTAAGCCATCTCTCCAGCCCCAAATATTCTTATTTATATTTTGTGACCCTCTTAAGTTGCAGTCCACAATCATAATAGTAGTTTTATTGGTCTATTTTATTAGCACATAGCTTTCTTGCTTTTGTTCGTTGTTAGTGTCTGAATGGGAGGGTTTGATTCATAGTTTATCTTGGCTTTAAAAGGCTAAGAGATGGCTTCACTGTTAAGACACTTGCCTGCTAAGACTAAGGACCCTGGTTCGATTCCCTAGTACCTATGTAAGCCAGATGCACAAGGTAGCACATATATCTGGAGTTTGTGTGCAGTGGCTAGAGGCCCATTCTTTCTCCTTCTATTTCCCTCTCTCTTTCTCTCTCTCTCTACCTTGTTCTTTCTCTCAAATAAATAAAATAAATGCTTTAAAAATATTGTTTTTAAAAATTTCTCTTGAAAACAGTTGAAGAGAAAATATGACAAACACTTGTATTTTAAAATCTTTTCCATATTAGAGAACTTTTACTTTATATTTTGTATATTCACCCAAACACAAGTGCCATGTGCCTGTTACTATGCTAATAAGGCTTATGATAATTGCTGGTGTGCATAAAAATGAAGGCAGCTTATCTATGGTGGAATTCATACCTTAGCAAGCTGCATAGTTATACACTGTCTGTTAACAGAAATACTTTATGTTTCAAAAGTTCTTTGTGAAGCCAGTTGTTCAGAACTCAGGATGTCATTTGTCATACAAATAGGGCACGGGGAACTAATATCGGAAGTCAACCACAAACCCAAAGCCCATGACATGTGCTGCTCCTGAATCTAATCCTTGAATAGCACTTTTATATTTAGGAAAAATGAATTCAGAGATGCAGCTCAGAATGCTGAAAAGATCTCTGCTCGGTGGCGCTGGAAATCTGCCCTTTTCCACTGCCCTTCCCTTCTACTAGTGAGGACAAAGTCACTGCTCCAGGAGTGAGTGGGGGGCTTCTAAGTGGGCACCTGGTGGAATCTGCTCTGGACAGAAGGGCCTCCTAAGGGAGTGTAATGAGGGAGAAGGGGTGTCTGGTTCCTACATGTTCCTTTTTTTTTTTTTAAATTTTGAAGCAGTTGTTTGTCTTTCCGGTGTCTTAGCAAAAAGAGTTCAACACTAGCATGTCGATTCAGCACATTACAATTTATACAGCATTTCATCTGTCCAGGAAATGTCCTTGGCACTGCTAAATTTAGAATAGTTCCTGTTCAGTCTTCTCAGATTCCAGAAGCTCAAACTGCTTATTAAAAACCTCTCAGTTGGAAATAAGAGCATAGATCTGTCAGTCTTTTGCTGAACCATTAAACTCTAGATCCCACTTTTCTTGAATAGGGTATAACTTAGTTGTTGCAAAGGAGATTACTTGCAGTGGTACACATCACCATAGTAACTACATTCTCAAGCAGAGCTGTTGAAATAGAAGTTAAAAGTCACACAAGAACAAGCCTACCTAGCACTGGCTTCAAAGGGACTGTGTTGGAGAGAGAGGAAGAAAGTCATGATTACATGCCATTTGATGTTTGATTGCTCAGAGGCATGGCCAAGGGATGGGCACTGTGCATGCTGTGGCATTAAGACAAAGCATAAGTGTGTTGTTATGAATGAGACACCCAGGGAATAGTCTCTTCTTGTAACTACATGGTTTAAACTAATGTAGCACTTTTGAATGCTCAAAACTGGCATTAGACTTAGTTGTTTTAAAAACTGTAATTGGCATTCTAGCAGCCTGTGTTTACTGTATCCTTCTAAGTTCTTTGTAGTCCTCTTGGGGAGTGTGGTTTGTTGCTATCTTAAAGGCAAAGAACAAATGCAATGAGACTGCTGTAGGAAAACAGTTTATAACTGAAAGGATGTGATTTTGAGCCTTCAGATATTAAGTATGAGGAGGGGCTCTAAAAACCTTCTTTGGCAGTTTATTTTCAAGTAAGGGAGCAGAGTTTCATACTGATGGATCAGTTTGGCCATGGCTCTGCTAATTAAATGTGAAGATAATGCTGGAAGCCCAATAATCTGATTTGTTTTTAAAAATCCAGAGATTTGGAGAAATAAGACATAAATTAAAGATAAGGAAATTCAGCACCAGCTGTTCACAATGAAAGCAATATAAATACTCATGAAACAGAACACAATTGTATAGTTGAGACTTAGAATTAAGAATGAGGGTGTGGCCACTGAATTTCATTAAATTTATTCTTTGTTTTGAGATAGCCCAAACTGGCTTTAGATTTGAGCTCCTCCTGCCTCAATCTCCTAAGTGCTGGAATTATAGGCATGTGACACCACATCCAGTTTAAAATTTCCTCATTAATATTTGAGGAACATGTCTTCTAAAATATGTGCTACATTAAAGCTGCAAAGTGTAGATAGGGAGAGTATGAAAGACATTCATGTGCCACCTAATAATTGAAATACCACACATTACAAATTTTATTGTTACTCTTTTTTTTTTCACTTTTAGCTTTATGTTTTTGCAATTGTTTGGCAAACTCCTACTATATAGTAGGTAAAATTTTAAGTGGCTGAAATAAAATATTTTTTAAAGTTTTCTTTAAAGTGACATACAAAATTGTACATGTTTGGAGGAAATTTTTATACAAGTATGCATTGTATAACAATTGAATATTAATCTTTGTTATATAATTTGTTTCTTTACAGTAAGAATATCCATAATGCACTCTTGTAGCTATTTTGAAATATTAAAGACATCATTGTTAACCATAGTTATCCTACCATGCAATATAATAACAGAAAATGCACTTATGGGGACATCTAATTCAAACCACCACATCATGCAACACAATGTATTCCAGGTTCATCTACATTTCATTCTTTCTTATGCTTGAAGAGTATTTTATTAAATGTGTATTTCACAGTTCCATTGTCAAGTCATAGACTGATGGACATTTTGTTTGTTTTTGTGTCATGACTACTAGAATAGTACTGCAACAAACATGGGCCTGCATGTGACTCTTTAACATACTATTTTATTCCTTCAGATGTATGTACCCAGTAGAGAGATTTCTGGATCCTGTTACTGCTATCTGTGCTGGCTATCCTGATGCATTCACACCAGTAGTTCATGAAAGTACTACTTTATACCCATTTGTTATTTTCAGTTTTTTAAAAAATAATAACCATTCTAATTTGCATAAGGTGATGTCTCTTGGGAAGTGGAATTTCTGGTTGATACAGTAATTCTACTTTAAACTTCTGTGGAGCTGCCATACCATGTTGCATAGTGCTCTATGGTCTTACATTCTGCTCACAAGGCTCAAGGGTTCCCATCCCCACATTCTCACCAGCACTTTCTATTTTCTGGTTTAAGAAAAAGTACTAAACATCATAATGGATATGGAGCACTATGTCAGTGTAGTCTAGACTTACTTTTTCCTGATGATGCTAAGAATCTTTTCATGTTCTTTTTTTTTCTTTTGTTTTTGGGTCAATGTCTATTTAAGCCATTTGTGCCCTTTTGAATCAGGTTTAATTCTTTGTTGTTGCATTTGAGGTATTCTCTGTGTATGTTGAATATTAATCCCTTATCAGATAAAATTTCTTGTAAGTTTTTTTCCCATTCCGTAGGTTGCATTTTTATTTGAATTCCAGCTTGTATATTTCTTGTCTGTATCATTGATGTCATATACAAGGAATAATTTCCAAATTCAATGCCATAAAGATTTTGTTGCATATTTTCTTTACATTTTCATGTGTTTAAACCATGTTGATTTTTATATGTCTATACATGGATATTCAGTGTCCTTAAAACTGTTGTTGCAAAGTGGTCTTTTCCCCACTGCATGATCTTGGCATCTGTATCAAAAAAATCATTTGACCATATGGGCAAGTATAACTGAACACAATGGGTTCACTTCTTAGTAATGCCAGAAAGCAGAGGCAGGACACATAAAGTAGAGAATGAATGTAACCTTGTTTGTAAGCAGGAGAGCACAACTTTCAAGAAGGACATGCTCTTGGGGAATACACATTGGGGTGGACACAGTCTTGAGTATGCTCAATTCAAGATAGAGCCTACTGAATATGTGCAGTAGGGGTCACACTGAAAGATATGGTAGACTGGAAGTAGGTTGCATTACTTAGGAGAAATCTGCACACATCAGCAAATTAACTTTCTGTTCATGAGTGGAAACAAGGTGGAAAACAAGATGTCTTCCAGACTCCAGTGACTGGAAACCATCTATCCATTGTTGCTACAAATAAAATATAAATTGACCTAGGGAAAGTGTAAATTGGCTGAGAAAATTGTTAACTGAATTATGTTTTTACTCGGAATTCATAATGATTTAAACTGTTCATTGGGTAGAGTGAACATAATTGAAAATAAAAGAGTTGAAAGCACTAATTGGATTTTGAGATTTATAATTCCTATTAGATACACAATACATGTACACTAATATTATTATATACTTGTGAAATCTTATAAAGAATTTAAAAAATTTCAAAATCAGTTTCAAAGCTATATTTTGACAATCAGACTTTAAGTTGATTTTTGAGATGCTAAAAGCAGTTGATCCTCACATATATAAGATGCCTCAGTTGGTAAAATAATCTCAAGAATGTAAGTTTTCAGATACATTTATAATACTTATAAGAACACTTTTATACTCATTTATTATTTATTTGTACAATTATGGAGCAAAAAGAGGAGTATATTTTCTACTAGTTGCATTGTTCTATCAATGCAAGTATAACAAATTGTTACACTTATCTCTCTTTCTGAAATTATGCCTCTGATTTTTACATAGCTGATAACATATCCATTTGAGAACATGGCTTATTATGATCATAATTTGAAAATTCAATAGGGACTGTCAAAACTTGAATTTACAACCAATATTTATAGGTACCGTCAGGAGAAACATTGCCTTCTCCCAGTTGCTCCTGTGGTTCAAGTTCTGAGGCAAATACTGCTGTTAATGCAATTTTCATTATTCCTTTCTTTCATCCTAAGAGACCATGATTTTGACCTTTCCTTAAGTGCACCAAGTACAACACTAAAAATTAGATTTTAAATATCGATGAAGGTTTAATAATTCCATAATAAAATTACATACAAAAGATGAAAACTTCATTTTTATGTTCTTAGTACTGTCACTGGGAACTTTTACTTTTTAAAGATGCCTTTCTTTATCTTTGATTTTATTGTTTGAATATAAAGTGCCTGGGTACAGTGTTTGTCATTTATTCTGCTTGATGTTCCCTGAGGCTCCCTGATCCATGGCTTACTCTAATTATTAATTTAAGAGAAAGTTATTAATTTAAGAGAAAGTTACTTTTACCTGAAGGATCACTTCAGGTTGTTCTTTCTTCTCTTCATGGTGTTTTCATCATGTATGTTACATTCTGTGAAGTCATCCTACAATTTTTGGATATTCCTTGTAGTTGTTGACACTTTTTCTTGTCTGTTTTGGCAGTTTATGCTACTCAAGCTCAAATTCTTCCCATGGTGTGTCCTGTCTACAGAGGAGGGATTCCTCATCTTAGTACAGTGTTTTGGATCTTTAACATTTCTTTTTAATTTTCTTTGTCTTACAATTCTCATCTTTCTACTTGCATTATCCATCTGTTCTTGCATCTTGTCTACTTTTTCCCCTGAACTTGATGTCCTTGAGCAAGTCCCATTCTGGCCCCACCACTGTCTCCGCTACGTAGAGAGCTCTGGGGAAGTAAGTCACAGCACTTATAGGACATGGCCTAGTGATGAAGCACTAGGATTTAGGACTGAGGTAATTATATGTCGCCTCTTGGAATGAAACATAAAAGATTTTTCCTATATGAATGGGGTATGTTTGTGGCATTTAGAATGTTTTTAACAAAATTTTCTCTAACATTATTTAGATAGAATATAAATAAGTTTTGAAATTATAATAATTAGTAAGTTCATGAAAATGTCAGTAACTAACAACATTGAGAACAAAGTTTGGAATGTAAAAAAAGGAAGGGCATAGTTTCAAATATGTATAAGTAAGTGAGCTGACACTCTAACCTTAATGACCATTTTTAAAATACTTCAGGACTTTAAATGCTTCTAGATGAAGATTAATAGACAAGCTATTTTATATTTATGTAAATATCATGTTAGCACCACTGGCACTTTTCTCAATGCTTCTAGCGAAACAGTCTCCTGATCTCCAATTTGATTTGTGACTTGGTCTTTGAGCACTTTATGCAACAGTGGGCATCAGTTATCCTCCTGCATACATCTTCCATTAGACATAGAAAATGGGACTTTGGGTTTATAAATCAGCTTTTCAAGAGCTCAGGAACTGGGAATACATTTTCCAGACTTTGATCATGTCTTGGTCAGGTTACTCAACCTGAGTTCTTCAGCACCCCATCTGTGAGGTGTCAATTTAAAATAGCACTTACTTTATTTATATCTTGCCTTAGTCAAGAAAGCATTGGAGAGCACTTCTATGAAAGCCAATAACAGTAAAAAATTCAAAACTCTAAGAGAAAGATATATATGAGGGACTGCAAGAGTACACATAGAAAATCAGTACCCAAAAAGTAAATATACAGTCAACCTCTAAGGTTAAAGAATAAAACTCTGAAGGTGTTGGCAGCAGCTTGTGGCGTGGTGATGGGAGGACAGAACCGATGGGCATCATTTATGTCAAACTCAGGACATACCCCAGAATTCATCAAATGCAGGTTCCCTTCTTGGAAAATTGAAGAGACGTCACCTTCCTGCCATTGTGACAAAGTACCTGAGAAAAATAACATAAAAGAGGAAAGATTTATTTTGTCTCATGATTTCCGAGGTTTAGTGTGTGGTTGACTGGCTCCATTACTTTGGGTCTGAAGTAAAGCAGAATATTGTGGCAAAAGTTGATTGCCAGCAAGAGAGAGAAAGAAACAGAGAGAGAGAGAGAAGTGAGAGACCTACCCATAGCAATTCACTTTTTTTCAACTAGGCCCAACCTCTTAAAGTTTTAAGCACCTCCTAATAGTAATATTAAATGATTAGTCTATCAGTGAATTAATTATGAGGATAGAACCTTCAGAATTTAATCACCATCAGAAAACTCAAAACACTACCTCATTGGGAACCAAGCCTTCAGCACATGAACCTTGAGGGTCATCTCATATCCAAACAATAACAGGAGGTGTCTGTCACAAAATCCTGGACTTGTGGTGTTGCCAAGACATGGATGCTAATGGGAGGACCTCTGTAAACATTCTAATGATAAAAAGGAGACAAATTAATCCTAGCACAGTATATGATATCTGTGTGATACATTAGTGCAAGAAATGAAGGAATATAGAACTCAGTAGAACAGGTGAGCGTCATCCTTAAGACTCAAGAGGAAGATATTGTCCCACAAGAAGAAGGGACTGAAGCTCAATTCCAATGTAACATATGGAAGATTTTTTTTTCTCACAGAGCTCACTGATGTGACTAGGAATTAGTGATTATCGCAACCTTGGAAATTTTTACACAAAACCAAGCAACATTTGGTGTTGAAGGAATTCAAGGAGTAGATGGCTAGGTGAATTCCATAGAATATCTATATACCAAGATTTGTGATTCTTTTTGACAAAGCTCATCAAGTAAAGTGATTTTTAAACAATGTTAAGAATTCAGATTAGCAGGAAACAGGGATAGGCATCATTTGCTCAAGTCTACATCTGCCCTAATATTTATCCTAGCCTGCCATTTTAATCTTTGAGGTGCTCTTTAGGTATCCTATTACATTGATCTACTGTTTTTCCATCACCTTTTACTTCTTTGAATTACTGTACTCATTCAAATAAATTGGCTTATAAATTTGGATTTTCTTTTCTTTCCTGTTTTTCCTCTTTTCTTTCCCTTCTCTTTCCTTCTCCTTCCTCTCTCTCTTTTCTTTTCTCCCTCACTTCTTTTTATTTCTTCTGCAGTTTTTTTTTCAAAGTAGAGAAGGTCTCACTCTAGCCCAGGCTGACCTGGAATTCATTAAGTACTCTCAGGCTGGCCTCAGACCCACAGCAATACTCCTACCTTGGCCTCCAAAGTGCTGGGATTAAAGGTGTGTGCCACTGCACCTGGCTTTTCCTCAATTATTGAGACAGGGTTTCATACTGTAGTCTAGGGTGGTCTGGAACTCACTATGTAGCCCAGACTGAGATTGAACTCATGGCAACTCTTGCCTCTTCCACATAAATGCTGTTGGATGTTTCTTTTTATCATATCTGTGATTTTATGAAATATATACTAAAACTTTGACCCTATTGCCTGAAATATAGCTCCTAAAATCCTTGGAGTCTTGGGAGGGCAAGAGTCTTTCATATGTTTTTGAGATGACTATGGTTTGAGGCTCTTATGTAGCTTCAGAATGTGCTGGTTCTCTTAAGAAAAGGTATACCTAAAGGTTTGGGATTTTCAACATTTCCTGTCAATCGCTTGGGTGGTAGGATGGAAAGGGAGCTGGATGCTGAGCTGATCACAAAGGCCAAATGACATTTTTCAGTCATGCCTGTATAATGAAGTCATCATAAAACCCCCCAAAGGGCTGTTGTGGGAGAAGGTTCCAAATGCTGAACAAAAGTGGGTATAAGGAGCACGCAGCATGCTAAGAGGAAGTATGAAAGCCTCTTACCCCTTCCCTAATGACCTTTCCATGCACATTGTCACCCATGCTGTTCATTTGCATCCTTTACAAGACGCTTTATAATAGGGAAATACAAATAGTGTCTCCAAGTCCTGTGAGTTGTTCTAGCAAACTAGTCAAACCTGTTGGGGCTGTTGGAAGCTTGATTTATAACTTATTGCTCTGAGGAATAGGATACAACTTGGGATTTGCAATTGATTTGGAAGTGGGGGAAATCTGGGGACCTGACGATTCAATTTCAGTGACCTGACACTATAGAATCAAAACTGAAGTGAGCTAGGAGACACCAACTAGAGTCTGATGAATCACTTGGTTGGCAAAGTGGGGAAAATCCCTACACTTGTCTAGGGACATAGACATATTCTATGTTCAGAGTAGAAGAGAATAAGAAAAACACCATATTGAGTCTTTCTGTTTCCTATGCTCAAAATGTCAGATTCCATTTATAAATTTTTTTTGGCTTCCACAATTACCTTTCAGTCAGTTTTTCCCGGAAACCAGTGATTCTAAATAGGCTTTATAGTTTAGTTTCCTTCTTTCCCACTTGCTTCCAAAAGCTTCTTGGCCAACACATGTAAACAAAACCATTTGCCAAATTCTTTTCTCATCTGTTATGCTTGTGTTTTGCTCTGAGAGTGGCATGAGTCATCACAGCACTTTCCTCTTTCTCCCTCACATGTTCTAGATCTTTAATCTTGACATTGGTAGGTTTAATACCTATAGAGCTCACCACGGTCATTTTTTTCAAGTTCCTGATGGAAGCTTATTCTAACCACTCTGTTGTTTTGTAAGTAACCTATGGAAGAAAAGTCAGTTCAAATACATGCTAGAAGCAAAAGGAAAGGGACAAACTCTCAACTAAATGATATATAAACTGGTTCTCTGAAGCATGTGGATAGAATGAGCTGACTCTTGCTCAAAAGAAAGTTAACTGCCCACATTGTAACTGTCCTTCATTTTTCATGCTCGAGATTGGGGTTCATATTTTATCAGTGAAATTGTAGTATATGGAAATTACAGAGCTCATAATCTGGTTTTTAATACCATGAACCTATAGAATATTTTACATTTGAAAAATAGTTTTGGTTTCTGAGTTTTTACATGTCATAATCTCATTATATGTGCACTGCAAACTAGAGAAGAGAGAATGGACAAAACACACATTATTACCATTTTTCAGATGTGATTACTGAGGTTCAAAGAGATTGTGGAATGTTATTGAGACTAAAGAACTGCACTATCCACCTAGAACTCAAGTTCAAATTATCTATTTACAACTTAGGTATCATACCATGTAAGACCATTCTATCTGTAGTGCTTTCAAATCTGTTTTAGAATTCACTTCTTTACATATCTTTTAGCAAAAACTCATCATTACTTGTTGTTTGTGTAAGCCTCAAGTGAACAAACAGCTTAAGAGGCTCTAAATTTCCAGGCACTTAAATTTCTTGCAAGCCCATTTTAAACCAGTTGTTTGCAGTGTTTGACTTGGGGCCGCCTGCAGCAGATACTCCATGGTGAGGTCCGACCAGGGCTTCCTCACAGATTGCTGAATATGTAGAAGGAAGGATTTTTAGCTGAGTAGGGTATTTGAAAGTTAAAAAAAAAAGTGGCTATGATCATAATTCTTTTTTCTATTTTAATTTTCACGTGCCAGGGAAAGCTGTCTATTTATCACCTTCTTCAGACAAACAACCTCACTACTTAAAGGATTTTTAACTTCTTGGAGCCTGGTGACTAATAAATCACAGCAAGGTTATTTCAACATGGAAAATACATATTCTTTATAACTCTGCTGTACCATTAGCTTAGTATTGATGTTCATTTCTAATGAAATAACATCCCTTTGGCAGAAATAAGAGTGGTAAGTAAACCCTGAATGAAAATTAGAATTAAAACTTTCCATATTTTTGTGCTGACTTTTTCAGTCATTTTCTTTGTATGAATAAATACACAGTTTTTTTTCCCAAAGAAATTATGACTATAACAACCTCTGTGGAAAAAATACAATATTTCCCCTAATAATGAAAGTAAAAACTTTCTTAAAAAAATCACAGAATAAAATGCATTTAAAAAATAAAAAAGCTTTTACTCCAGGCTATTATAATGAAGAAAAACTGTTGCTAACATGCACTGATGAAGTACAAAGTAATGAATATTTAATTTGTATAATTTACCAAAGTGCTTTTACAAATCAGAGCTACATTCTTCACAAACATAATGTTCATTAGGTCTTAACTATAGCCCACATGAAATTACCGTACTGCTCCTGTGCCCCTGTAACGTCTCAGTGCATCAAATGAAACCCTTCCAAAAATTTCCTGAGGTAAAAGACAGACAGGAAGTAAAACAGTTACAGCTGTGAAAGGTGAATAGCTTACCTATAGCAAAGGGGGTGTGGGAGGGGCACCTGCACCTGCTAGGAGCAAAACAGCCTAACTTGGGTTCCCTAGTCCCTTAGCAACAAACACCACTTGGAGAGACTAAACAACAAAAACAAAACTAGTTTGATGGCTCAGCAAGACCCCTTATCACATTCTTAAACATAAAAGGAGTGCTATGCCACATCTGACTGATAACATATCAGATCAAGCCATGCAGTTCTTAGTAGAAACAAACATGGATGTGATGAGAATCTTAATGGGCACAGTGCTAGATCTCCCATGAACTTCAGAGGCTGAGAAGCTGCACTCCTGTGGGCATCATGTAGATATGGTAGAAAATGATGTGCTCTCTTATCTTGAAGTACATCTTTTCCCTCTGCAAGGTCTTTTAAAATGGCAGTCAAATTCTCCCTGACAATAGGGGTCAGGTAAATTAAAAAAAAAAATTATCAGGATTTTTTGAAATATATAAATCAAATTTAGCAACCTTTCAACAGTATTTTCAAAATTGGCAAATCACTTAAAAATAGGTTAGCAAAGAGATTTCTCAAATTTGAAATGCACTGACTCATTTTGTTTGGCCTCTATAATGCTACAAGTCATTAAATATTGCTTCACAGTTGGTTCAGGCAGTTATTCCAAATTTCAGCAAGACAGCAAGGAATGTCACAGCACACCTTCCAATGGGATGGAGATAGCCTTTTCCCTGAAAAATGGCCTAGTCATATAACACATACCCAAAGGAGTAATAACACTACTGGAGAGGTCCGGAGGGTGGGGATTACATAGAACAAGTGAATACTGAACTAATATAGAAATCATTAGTGTATGTGCCTGCCAAAAGGTTCATAAAGTGCTTAAGAGAGATGACTTTGAAAAATAACACATTTTATGAGTAATAAGTATGCAACCTGGTACACTTGGCATTTTGTCCTTCTATTCTTGAAAGAAAGGTAAATTGCTTTTTCTTTGAGTTACTGTGGTTGGATTCTAGTTTCCCCCAGAGCACTGTCAATTAGTGGAGATATCCTCTGGAAATGCATGGTGACAGCTGGCAGGAATGGCCTGCAGGGAGTCCTACTCATTGTATGGAGTCTTACTGAATGAAGGGCACTCTTTCAGGAGAGAATTTTGGCATGTATAGGCTATCATATAAGACATTTATTGGCGAGGATCTTTTCGAGGATCTTTCATTTGGCTTGTCATTTAGAAAAACCAAAAAAAAAAAAAATGCAGGTTCATTTCAGGACAAGATTGTTCTTATAAGCAAGATGGTCAACACTAATGCATATGGAGAATGACTAGAAGAAGCTTATGGGTTATTAGACCCCATGCAATAAGATAATACGCAATTTTAGTGCTAAGAATAGAAAAACTGCTCATTTATCTTGACATATAAAAATGAATTAGAGAATCAAGATGACTCCATAGTAATTTTACCAATCTTTCAAATTTTTTAGAAGCGGAAGATATTACATTCACAGCACTGCTTGGAAATCTAGTTAAGGGTAGTCAAGAGTCAAATGACAATGGAGAGGGATCTGCAGAAGAGAGACCTGTGTGTTGTTCCATTGTATAAATGAATGGGATTGTTTGGGGGATTTTGTTGGGGAGAAGAAAAAGGGAGAGAGGGAGGAAGGAAAGGATGAATGGATAGAAGGAGGGGAGAGAGAGGGAGATTCCCAGAGGAAGAGGGAAATTTGAGGAGAGGAAAAATATACAGATGAGTTGTGGTCACATGGAAGGCAGTAGAAGAATTTTGCATCATCAGTCTGTATTTTCTCCAAGATCTTGGAGGCAGGACACCTGTTTGTTAATGTGAGGGAGATACACGGAGGGAGAGTCAACCAGAGATAAATGATCTCCCCAGCAATATTGATCAGCCAGTTGATGTTAGAGACCCTTTACTGTCATAATACCCTGGCAAGTTGGCATCGTTTTTTTTTTTTTTTTGAAAAATGTTCAGCAAGCTACATGATTGGAACTACACAAGGCTAGCATGACCATGGGAAACAACTTGAGATATACACCAAAATAGCAGAAGTTTGTCTCAGAGGCTTAAAAAATGCTCAAAGTTCCTTTTCAGAGATGTTCATCCTCCAATATTCAAGTAAGAATTTAATTTCTTTTTTAAATTTTTTTATTTTTATTTTTTTAAATTTTTATTAGCATTTTCCATGATTATAAAAAAATCCCATGGTAATTCCCTCCCTCCCCCCCACACTTTCCCCTTTGAAATTCCATTCTCCATCATATTACCTCCCCATCTCAATCATTGTACTTACATATATACAATATCAACCTATTCAGTACCCTCCTCCCTTCCTTTATCTTCCCTTTATGTCTCCTTTTTAACTTACTGGCCTCTGCTACTAAGTATTTTCATTCTCACGCAGAAGCCCAATCATCTGTAGCTAGGATCCACATATGAAGAATTTAATTTCTATGTAATTTTGCTCCTAATAGTTGTGAGAAACCTGACGCTGCACTCTGAAAATCACTGACTAAATATGATACTCATTTATTGTCTTTAATTTTGACCCTGCAGCACTTTTACCTGCTGCCTCTGTTTAGCCTTACATCACTTATGTACCAGGCCAGCCAAAGTCAAGGGAGAACTATTCAGTGAGTGCCACAGCTCCAAAGCCAAAGTGTAATAAGAACAGTGTTTCTGCATGTGATACAAACATCTATCCTTTAAGTGATAGTTCTTAGAGTCAGAATCATGGGGCTGTGTTTATATGATCTATGAAACTAAAGAGAAAGAGAAAAGCTACACAGGCAGTATTTCTTTGTATAAGGCATGTAATTGCATTTCATTTTTACCTTATTGTGCTAGTATAAATGGCAGAACTTGCTTACATTTCCAAATTTACAAAATAGGAAGGAGAATGGACTTTATTTTTTCAATTGCTTTAAGTTAACAAAAAGTAATTTCAAGTAATACCTTAAGATGGGAAGCCTTATTTAATAAAATAATTTTTGTGACACTTACATCACTTTAAAAAGCATGGAAAAAATCTTTTTATGCTTGTAGGCAAATATATTTCCTTTAATCTTTGTATTGGGAAATACTTTTGTCTCAAACTAGTTGAGTAAAGGTCAGCTATGATTGGCAAACTTGACAGTTCCTGTCTTCCCATCACTTAGACCACTAACAATGAAAGTACAATTTGCTCTGTGCCACAAAGCATTCTGGGAAGTTGTGGTACTGACCCATTATCAAAACAAGGCTAACTAGTTTGAACAGGCAAGAGTATATTATAGTGGTTAAGAATACAGGCTTTGAAGTCAAGGAGACTACTGTAAAACAAGGCATTGTTCTTGAAGCCTTTATTCCCTGTGGGCAGGTTACTTTTTCATCAGTGGTGTGAACAGAGGTAACAGAACTTTTAAGATCCATGCATGGCTCTAAAGCCAGGAAGGTCCCAGGTAAAGACCTTCACCCTGACTCTCTAAGTTCAGGAGATATGAAGGAGAGATGTAATCTCCAGAGAGCCAACATTAACACTACTGAACAATAAACTTCAAACGTTTCTATTCAGATTGGTATGCAATAGTGTATTGGAAGTAGAATTCTCTGTTATGAAAAAATACATAAAATAAAGCCATGCATGGTGGTGCACTTCTTTAATTCCAGCACTTGGAAGGCAGAGGTAGGAGGATCACTGTGAGTTCAAGGCCACCCTGAGACTACATAGTTAATTCCAGGTCAGCCTGGGCCAGAGTGAGACCCTACCTTGAAATATCAAAAAAAAAAAAAAAATACATAAAGTATGTGAACTCTTCTGGTGCTAGGCCAAGAGTTGGAAAAAACTACCAGAGGAGACTGGAAGCTGCTGAATACAGCTAAGATGCGTTTAGACAAACTGTTGCCTGCAATGGTTGGAAGGCAATATCATGTAATTAATATGTATCTTCTCATGAAGAAATGGAAATGTGCAATTTATCATACATTGGCTCTACTTGACAAGGTATATGAATAAAATGATGAGCTTGGAAAAGAATAATTGGTTTGTACAATGAAATAAAAAGAAAACGATAAACTAGGCATAGTGGTGCATGGCTATAATCCAAGCACTTGGAAGACAGTTGAGAATATTGAGACAAGTTCTCGGCCAGCCTGGTCTATATAGTGAGTACCATGCCTACTGAGCTAGGTAGCAAGTCCATGTCTCAAGCAAATAAATATAAAACCAAACAATAACAACAGCAGAGAGAGGAGGAGGGAGGAAGAAAGAAAAGTGGAAATGGAGGGAAGGAGAGAGAAAGAGGGAGAGAGAGAGAGAGAGGGAGAGAATACCTAGAAATCCTAGGACTTGCAGTGTGAAAACCAAAAGCTGATAAAACTAAAAGAAGTCAGCAACCACCAAGGTTGAGTAAGCTCCAAGCTCCTGGCAAAGCCACATTAGGATGTGGTAGTCAGGAGTTTCACTGAAATATGAAGCAATTTAAGGCAATTCAGTGAATTTATGTGTTTTCAAATGGAAAACATCGCTTTGGTGAAAAAAAAACCTATAGTACTCTACCCAGAAAAACAACAGGCTTAAGTCTTTAGCCATTAGAGAGAATCATATCTGGAAAGGACTAGGAATATGGCTACTGGCTCCTGTGATGGACTGAATTCAAACAGATAAAGAGCTGATCTGAAATGTGCAAGAAGCAGAGTGAGAAGCTGGGCAAACCCCAGGGCTCAGATTTCCAGTGGGGTTTTTGCATGTACACAGAGGGAGAGACAACTTCTCGTAGAGGGCAGAATCAATCTCAGTGAGAGCAATGGTGTGAGAAGATAATTCCAGGGAACAGAAAAAGTGCTAATTAAGGAAATTTCCCCATATTAGGGTAGGCTAGGGATGCTGGAAACATCTTCCCAATAACACTTTAGAATTTTATTTTTATTTTTATTTTTATTTTTTTTTACCAATGACTGCTGTGTGGTCCTTATTTTTTTTTTTTTCCAAATAGATGAAGTTATTGCTGTTACTCCTTGCCTCAGCCATGAAGTCATACTGAGTGTATGGTGCTGTACTGGTAAGTGTGCAGCTTACCACATGAGCCCTGATCGGTACTGTTGGCCCATTTTATGGCATAATTATAGTAGTTCCCTGTAGTGGTTTGATTCAGGTATCCCCATAAACTTAGGTGTTCTGAATGCTAGTCTCCCCAGCTGACAGCAATTGGAAATTACAGCCTCCTGGAGGCAACGTATTGTTGGGGGTGGGCTTATGGGTACTATAGCCAGTTTCCATATGCTCCCGAGGGTTACTTTTTCAAGTTAAAGTCAGGAAGGAATAGGGTAGGAAGTAGCATGGCAGACTTATAGCCAGCATGTCCTCCCTGTGCCCTTGAGTGGAAATGCTCAGAGGCTTTTGGTTTGGGGTTGCATTTTAATACAGATCCCTGCTAGCATGGCCAGGATGGTTGCCTATAGAAAACAAAACAGTGACATCCACTGCATTAAAGATTTTATGAATTCAAAGTTAACAGAGTAACACATCCCAGGCACTGACACTTGTGTCCCCCAGAGACAATGGTGATAATGATGTAATGGCATTGGAATGATGTAATGACATTGGAATTCTAAGTGTGAAACAGTGGCTATTCAGGGTGAAGCCTACATTTTCAGAAATGATTGCAGGAGGGCTGTGATTAATAAAGTAGTTGTCTATAAGATCTCCAGATCAATTTTCTATCAATATTACATAGTGACAGAGTCATAAGACCTCTACTGGATCCAGCACTCATCTTGAAAATTTATGAACACTGAGCATACAGCTTGACTTTTCTTGAGCCTCCTGGCTCTCCTGCCCAATTCAAAGATCACTGTCAAAATCAATTTATTTCAAACCCTTCTTCAAATTATTGGCAGTTTATGAATACTTTGTAACATATTACCACTTAATATCCCTTGTTTATGTCCAAGTTTCCTTAAAAGTACATTTGCATTTCCTGCTTTCCTAAGGGAGGGGGGGACATTATCTCCAAGATTCCTTAGAAGGCATATCATGGTATAACACAAAATTCATGGGGAGAAATGAGAAAATTGCTTTATTTCTCATGGTTAAAAAAGTGATTTTATTCATCAAATGCCAATTTATAGCTAACTTTAGCATGTGTACACATTTAATATCACAATTTTTGTCATTCTAAGCACTTCAGGAAGAGTCTTCTGGTCGGTCACGGTGGCATACCTTTAATCCCAGGACAGCCTGGGTTACACAGAAATACCACCTTGAAAAAAAAAAAAAAGAGTCTTCTGTACATTTGAAGATAGCCTATACAATTTTAGAAATAATTTTTCTATGTAAAAATCTTAAGATTTTTAAGGGCAAAAAGAGTTTATAAGAAATCTTAGTTTGTTGCTGGGAAGATTTCTCAGCAGTTAAGGGCATTGCTTGCAAAGCCTGATGGCCTAGCTTTGATTACCCATGACCTATATCAGGCCAGATATACAATGTGGCCCATGCATCTGAAGTTTGCAGTTGTAGGAGGCCCTGTTGCAACCATATACTCTCCTTTTCTCTCTCTCCCCCTCCCTACTTGCAAAGAAAGAATGACTTGAGTTTAAACCTTGTCCATGCTGCTTTCTAGTTGTGTGATGTTGTACAAGTTATTTTATGTCTCTGAACTGTAGTCTCTTCATCTATGAAGAAAAACAATAATAATAGAATCTTTAACACAGTTTTATGGGAGTAAATGAGATCATAAGATACAGTGTTCAGCACATTTCTGTGGCCATAGTTAAAGAGTCCAAGAAAATTCTGTTACCACTTCAGCAAGCTACTCCTTTCTGCTTATGCAGACTTGAAACAGGCAGTCCTCTCAGGCTGTTTACTTGTTTGCTCTCCAGAGTAACCCTTGCCTCCATTATAGCTGGTACTCACAGCCATGACCTGGACTAAGATGTTACTTAAATAAGGTTATGGAGCTAATCTTCTGTATTCTAGCCTGTGGGATGATAAAGTACATGGATGGTTGTTTCTCTCCTGCATTAGAAAACTTTTCTTTCATTTTTATAAATCACAGTTCCCTGTTTATGCATTCATTTTACAGGTTGATTCATCTTTGTTGATAATTAAAGACTGAAATTATCATCCACACTAGAATTAAAGTAAAATATAAAAGGCATTTAGATTTCAAAACTAGATGTTCCACATATACAGTTATTCTCAGAGCATTAAAAAATAAAAGAAAATCATATTAGTGCTAAAATTCTAGACCCAGTGAGAAAAGTAGCTTGTGAAATAAGCTATTTGTAAGGTAGCAAGAATTATCCAGGGTATGAGACAAAAAAGTTCTACTATGGTGAGACTTTTGGAGGTCCCCTGTTGAATGAATGGAATATGAGAAAATAAATTAGGTTTCAGCAAATAATGAAAATGAAGCATTTCTCCTCACCTCATTTTCAGACCTATTATAAATTGTCTTTAATCATAATCTCTAGTATTAGAAATTTCATGAGTTTATTTTTATGTGTTGGCATATTTTTGTTCCTTCCTGGGAATAAATGAACTGTTCTGGACCAACCCTTTTCATTTTGCAAAATTACTATTCCTTTTGCATCTCTCCTGCTGTTCCATATCACTACAGAATATTTGTTAAGTACAGAAAAAATTTCTGTTTTTCTCCTACTTGTCAGGTATAATATGGAAGAAGGACTAATGAAAAACATTTTTCATTTTTCATGCTTATTCAACAGAGACTGTTAAAATGAAATGAATGAAATGCTTTCTGCATAAACTGAAACCTGCCCAAATGTTTCTGTAAACTACATAAGCTGACCTCCCATTTATTTTTATATCAACTGCTCAAATTTCCCCAAGAGCAAGAGAGTCAGTTGTGGTGGCAAGCTGAACACGTTAGCAAGGTCTGCACAGCAGCATTAGCCATCTGGACTGTGAAAGCACTGGTCCAAATTGAGGTAAGGAGCATACTATCTTGCAATCTGCCACCTCATGTCTTGCACCATCCAAACTGCGTCATAATTGGCTCTTGGGTGTATGAAGCAGAAAGGCAGATAGGACTTGTGAGTGGTAAGATGGGGTCCTGAAGGCTCTTGCTTCTTCCCTCAGTGTTGTTCTGTTCATTCTCTGATCAGGGAGTAGCTCTTGGTGGAAGGGCTTATCTCAAATCTGTCTTCTTAACTCTTGAGTCAGGATTCTGATTCAGGCTGTGGGCAGTAGACAGGCTTTCAGCTAGGGCCACAAGAGATGTGGAAACAGGACCAGGGGCTGCCAAATTCACACATGAAAGAAAATGGAAACATCCTTCAAGGGCAAGTGCTAGTCAGAAAGAGACGTGGTAGAAGACACGAGTTATAAGGAGAGGCTAGGTCTGAATAATTGGTGTAGAACCAGTGAGTGACAGTAAGCAGGCTTATATCAAAGCACTGTGGCCCATCTATAAATGATGCACTCATCTCAGAACTAGAACTGGAAAAAGAGACAATTAAAATGTTTAACAGTATTAGTGTCAAGACTATGATCAAGGAAATGAAACTTCTCAAAACACTGCTTTTTTTTCTCTTTCATACCTACATAGTTGGCCGTGCAAAGCAGTTAGCTTCTCATTACTGAGACAAAACACCAGGCCAGAAGCAGCTTATGGAAGGGTATGGTTTACTTTGGCTTATAGTCTCGAGGGGAAGTTTAATCATGGCTGGGAAAGTGTGGTGAGAATAGACAGTTGAGAGTCACATCAGCTGGGAGGAAACAGCAAGAGTGAGGTGGCTAGCACCATCAGCAGGGATTGGATTATAAAATCCCAAAACCTGCCCCTCGTGACACACCTCTTCCAGCAAGGCTCCACCTCTGAAATGCTCTACCAACTGGGGGTTTATTATGAGGCTTAATCATAAACCCATGATATTCTGAAGGATATTTTGTATTCAAACCACCACATCTTGGCCAAGGAAATGTCCCCCAAAAGCACAACTTTAAGCCCATGACTACAAACAAGCAGTGTCCTTCATAGCAACCGGGAGATTATGTTGGATTTCCCAGCCTCATCATGTAAGTGTGCTCCAGGTAAAGCTTGCCCCTCTCTCTTCAGTCTTCCTTCATTCTAAGTCCAGCTCATAACTTAGAGCACTGTTTCATGGAGAAAGAAGAAGCCATCAGATTTCTCTTAATTTCAGTGTATGACCCAGAGAGCAGCCCTACCTGGTGCACCAGCTCTCATTGCTCCTCACATTTTCAATTCCTACCGCTTCCTCTTGTTCTATAGAATTATTATCAGCATACAGACATGATAAACTTCTTCCACCCTCCACTCCAACTATCACCCCATTTTTCTGTTGCCAAAGAACTCTATCAGATGTTTATCTCCACCATTTCACAAAGTGGCTCCTGTGAAGATAAATGATGACCTTTCCAGTGCCAAATCCAATGGTCAATTCTTTGTGTGCAACTATCAGTTGTATTTGGCACTTTCTCCTGTAAACTCCATTTGTACTTGGTTTATACAACTCTACACAATAATGGTTTCTCTCCTAATTCATAGTCCTATTCAGGCTGTGGGCCTTTTGTCTTTTTTTTTTAAATTTTTTTGTACATTTTTATTTATTTGAGAGTAACAGAAAGAGAAAGAGGCAGATAGAGAGAGAGAGAGAATGGGCATGCCAGGGCCTCCAGCCACTGCAAATGAACTCCAGATGCATGTGCCCCCTCGTGCATCTGGCTAACATGGGTCCTGGGGTATCGAGCCTCAAACCAGGGTCCTTAGGCTTCACTGGCAAGCAGTTAACTACTAAGCCATCTCTCCAGCCCCCTTTTCTCTTCTTTATACATGTGTCGTGCTGTCACCATTGGTGATGCTAAACTTATCTCTCTCTGATCTTCAGGCTCATATGCTCAACTTCCCATTCAACATCTCAGTATGGTATCACAAGAAAGTTCTAGATTTAGTATTTCAAAAATGAACTTTTAATGTTCCTCTTGAATACCTTACTGCTGAAGTCTTTCTGCTCAGTAAATAACAAATTCCATCCTTCCAACTTACTTCCTATCTCAAATCTTTCATTTAGCTAATCAGCAAATTGTTTTGCTCTTACCTTCAAAACATATCAAGAATCTGACTCTTCCAACATAGTTCTGACTATTGTTACCTCCTTTCTAGGTAATTATAACATTCCCTTGCCTCACCTCATGACTTCTACATTTGCCCTGTCAGTAGTAAATGGAAGCAGTGCCCACTGAGATCTAGTGTTTCCTTTCCCATGGCTACTGACTAGTTCATGGCCACAGAGTGTGAGTGGAAGAAGTAGTCCTCTGTGGATCATCCCCTTGTCAATGAATGTCAGTGAGTGTTTTAATAGTAGAACAAACAAAGGCAGCCTAGATTTCTGAGTCATCACAGAGAGGAAAGAATCCTTAGAACTCCTGAGATAATTCAAGAGGCCTCATGCCTTCCTGTCTTACTTATAGAATCGAAGTCTTTAGAGGAGTATGCCAGACTCTGAGCAGTTTCCACTACTACCTGTCCCCCTCAATCTTTTTTTTTATTATTATTTATTAGAGACAGACAGAGAGAGAGAGAGAGAGAGAGAGAGAAAGAAAGAAATAGAGAGACTAGCCACTGCAAACGAACTCCATACGCATGTGCCACTATGTGCATCTGGCTTACATGGGACCTGGAGAATCGAACCTGGGTCCTTAGGCTTCTCAGGCATGTGCCTTAACCACTAAGCCACCTCTCCAGCACTGCCCCCTCAATCCTTTATTTCTCTCCCCTTTGCTTTTCTTGGTACATCTGCCCTTGTCTTAATCTTAGGATAGCACACACATGTTTTCCTCATGGTATTGCCACTTATTATGACCTTTATAGTTATATGATGTCTGTATGGCTGGTTTCCTTATCTTCATCAGGTCTCTTCAGAAATAGTTCCCAGAATGGCCAGCAAGTTATTAAAATTGAAAAGCTTGCTGAACTGCGGAACTCAAAGTTCTCTTTGTTGAATCACCATCTGTCATGATATACTTATATATAGTTACTTATTTATTTGCTACTCCTAAGTAGAATGGATGCTTTGATGACTATTCTGTCACATTTACCTGAGATGGTCTCTGGTACACATAAGAAAACAATATTATGTGAGGAATGAATGGATGAAGTTACTTTTCTCCAACTGCAAACTCTAAATTTGGCAAATGCTTATTAATATGCTGAGAATGAAATGTGTAACTCATAACTTTAGAAATCCACACTGTGGCCTACTTATGATGCAAGGGTT
Organism: Jaculus jaculus; assembly: GCF_020740685.1. Taxonomy (NCBI): domain Eukaryota; kingdom Metazoa; phylum Chordata; class Mammalia; order Rodentia; family Dipodidae; genus Jaculus; species Jaculus jaculus. The sequence continues at coordinate 82,693,077 of NC_059107.1, read as the reverse complement.
ATGCATGAAGTGTTACCAATGGGAATTAGATTCTGCATGTAGCTTAGGTCCAAATCAAGGAGTGCAAAATATAATTCTTAACTACTTACAACTAAAATAAACAAAAGTAGGCAAGAGCTTTTTTGTAATTGAATCTATTCATGTTTATAAAATATCTATGATGAAATCTGGAAAGGATATTATACATTCCATTAGCATATAATAATTGATGCAGAAAATTGCACAATAACTACAGTAGGGAAGAGAGTAGGTAGAGATTATGTCTATAATGTGTATGTATTGTAAGTAAGCAGGCAATAAGTGATTATGAATGCCCATTTAATGTTAAAGTCATCACCTACTTCTAGGTGTTTGATATTTATATACAGTGAGTTGTTAACATAGTGTTATTTTCACATTCACTTTTTGTTTGCAGTGGCTAGTCTCTCTATTTCTCTCTCTCTCTCTCTCTCTCTGTCTGCCTCTAATAAATAATAATAAAAAAAAAAGATTGAGGGGGACAGGTAGTAGTGGAAACTGCTCAGAGTCTGGCATATTCCTCTAAAGACTTCGATTCTATAAGTAAGACAGGAAGGCATGAGGCCTCTTGAATTATCTCAGGAGTTCTAAGGATTCTTTCCTCTCTGTGATGACTCAGAAATCTAGGCTGCCTTTGTTGTTCTACTATTAACTAGGAAAGTTCAATATTTAATATGAAAAAGTGACCAAATAACAAATAATAAAAGTTCTTAGGAACATAACTTAAATGCTAAAAGTGCAAAAGTTTATTATATGAATTTTTCTTTGCATAAGAAGGCTATTTTCTTTCAAATGTTTGGTGAAGTCAGTATAACCTTCTAAAGGGCTGCAGTAGTGAACATGATGCGTACAGGTATTCTTCAGGAAGTGATGCGTGAATGTTTTTCTTGGGTTTCATTCAGGTTCAGGGTTGAGTACTGACAATGTGCATTTCAGTTTCATGGACAAACAGACCAGACTGAACAAGGGCTTTGCATGTAGCAATAAGGATAGATGTTTCACAGTTCACAGGCCCAGGAATCTACTTCTGACCCACCCTCTGTTTATATTCAGAGATCAATTTTCAGTCGAAGCTCCCATTTTGCAAGGGTTGTGAAATTGATGTATGCCCTTGGGACTTTGTAAGCATGAGATATTTGTCAACGAGAGAAGACAGTGTCCATATTTCCAAGAGTAAATTATGAGTGCTTGTGGGAGCAGTAGAATGCCTGGTTTCTAGAACTTTCACTACCATGTCCCAAACTGCCATCTTTTCTGAGTATTTGTTTCTTTGTCCAACAGAGTGCAGGGCCATGGCCACCTGACTCCAGAGTGCAGTGGCTACATTCACTCTTGTAACATCTTGTAACCCTGAAATGAGAAAACAAATACCAATCTTTATAAAAAACCTCTGAGTTAAAAGAACATATGTTTTCATTTGTAATTGAATATTCCATTGGCCCAAGTATTTCCTGGTGTGGACTTCCCATTAAACTTGAGCAGAGCCCACCTGGTTGACTTTCTTTCACAAACAACAATTCATATGACGCGTTAGGGAGAATTCAAGAGAAGGCTAGGATCTAACTGCATGCAATATTAGTATCTTTTTAAATTCAGGACAGATAAAATTTTGAAGAGCAAATGAAATCTGCATTAACAAATTCATCATTTTATCTTTTCCTTCCTTTTTTTTTGTGGATTTAATGAGCAATCAGTATGATCCACCTTGGCTGCTGAGAGCTCAATACTAAAGAAGACTTATTACATGCCCTTCAAGGCTTGAGAAACATTTCAAGAGGGAGTGGGACAAACGTAAGATGCACAGGGTAGGAAAGTGTACTCTGAGATAGTGCTGTTCCCAGAGATTGACTGATGTATTCAGGTCCCCACAGTAGATACTTACAACCCCACCGAGGAAGGTCCTCAGTGGAATGGTGGTAGAGGGAGAAAGGACATGAGTATAACCCAGTAAGAATATGATCAATCTGTGATATGTTCACACAATAAAGTTCTCAATAAAAAGCATTTAATACCAATATAAAAAATCCTTTACTGGTTGTGATTGCTGCTACCACTTGAGTGCAAAAACTTCCCATTTCACTCTCAAGCCACAGACTACTCTTCCCTGTGACTCTACTATCAGACTCTTTTCTCTACAATCTCTCCTGTCAAAAGCTGCCAGCTTGATTTTCAGAACATAGCCTAAAACACACAAATCCCTGTGAAGAATTCACTGTGGCTGTCTCGCCACAAATGAACTGTCCAGCCCTCTACCATGTGGCTGTAGCTTTCTGTTCCAACTTAATCCTCTTCATGGTGTTAGTTCCTTACCACTTCCACCAGGCAAGTCTCCTCCCTGTTGGCTGAGCTCTGTCATACACCTTTAGTTTTCAGTTCTGTCTTTTAAATACTATTTATTATCTTGCTGTGTTTAATCCTAATAACTGAACATTATCCAGCACTGACAATATTTTAAATTTTATTTGAAATATTAGGTAAAGGTTTTCTACTTACTGTGTTTCTGCTTGGGTAAAAAAGGAAAGAGAGCTGGTGTTCAGATCAAACCTTTCTAGACTTGGAGCAATTTATCAGCCTTATGTGTGGATGGCCCTCTCGTTTCATGAATCACAGAGCATGGAGACATGATTTATCAGGGCTGCCACAAATTATCACTATACTTAATTTATTCTGAATCTAATACTCTATTTATGTATTCAAATGACAAATTCTAAATGAGGGGAATGTGTGTTCAATAAATTGAAATATGATTTGTTATATACCTTGTGAAGTACAGTGGCCTTTAGCTAAAGAGACTGCTTTTGATTGAACAAAGGGTTTAATTATTATAACCAACAAAATTTAAACATTATCTTCCTTTTGAAATATTGCAGTTAAATTTTTCAGTCTAATCAATTACTTATTTGTAAAAGAAAATGGCTACCTTTGAGGCTTACATTAAAGATGACAAAAATTAGCCATCTAAAACCATTTCAATTTTATGGGAAATAAAACTGAGTGCAATGCTTTAGCTGGAAAGCCCAGATGGACTTTGGGGGAAATTACTGACATGCTAATAGTGTTTCTAGTTTACAAGGCACTGGAAGGAGGCAATCACAGAGGAGAAACAAGATAAATAATCCTGAAAATGGAACAATTAGATAAAGATCAATTGTGACAAAATCAGGAGAGAACATTCCCAAACTTGGGAAGGCAATGTATTCTTTTTGTTGTTAATTAGAGATAATCTACATTTTCTGAGATAGCTGTGTACCAGGAAATAATGTGCTTTCCATAGATATAAAATACATTCATTTTCAGGTGGACTTCTACTCAAAACAGAAGGTGGACAAGGTGATACCTTCTCATTTCTGTGGGTAGAACTTTGATAATCTCTAGGTTCTCATCATTTTCTTTTTCGAAATTAAACTACCCATATAAAGCACATGCAACAAAACTGAAGCTAGTACAATATAGTTCTCTCATTTGATACAGATACTGGGCTGCTTGTTTATTTACACACATAACTGAATGTAAATATGAAGTGAAAAGATATCTCCTTGCTTTCTCTCTGTCAGTTATATTTCCCTTCATGGTACTAATACCTGCATTTCAAACCATACAAAATGATTATTATATATTGTGAATTTAACAGACACTGAATGTGAGGCTGTTTCCTCATTTACATATACAGATTAGAATGTTTGGCTTTGATATGTACTAGCTTGATCTGTTAATTTTGATGATCTCAAACTGTTTTTATTAAGTTTACAAGAAAAAAGTCAATTATGTCACAAAGAAATTCATCCAATTCATCCATGAAATCTGCATCTATTCATACAGAGAATAAATTTTGAATGTAGATGTAACGTTTTTCTCTGCCCCATTATAGAAACCTGAAACAATATTGTTACAGTTTCTTGATTCATATTGCTTTAAAATTCATGCAAATGTGCATAAATACTGGCTTTGCACTTTTGTTTAGCATTTTCATGCATATTTATTCCCACATAAGTAAATATTTCTCACTTTCATATTCCTTTTCTCCTTCCTGAGAAATTAACAAGCCAGGAAATCCAACTGTATGCAAAATAAATGTCTGGACTCTGCTGTTTACTTTGTTGAGGAGCAGAAAACAGATCTCCGGTCCTTTCTGGCGCATCCTCCTTTCTCCAGGATGAAAGACCCTTGAGAAAGACAGGAAGGCTCCATTTGCTATGCTTGACTTCAGAGTTCCAGATTGATACTAGAATACCAGCTCTCTTGGACCTCTTTTCTCATTTGGCACCAGAGATGGTTTCCCTCTGACTTAGTCTTAATGATGCACATATTTGCTTCCATTGTTCCTATTCCTCAGTCAAAGACACTAGGTGTTTGTGTTTTGCGTAGGCACTCAAATCTTTGAGTATGTAAGAACTCTTTCAGATATCCTTTGAATGTCTGTGATGTTTTCAAAATCCCAGAAGATACTCTCATTTGTTTGACAATTTTAAAGAACCTATACTGAATTACTACCAAACATTTGCTAGAAGAGTTTCTAATAGGAGGACAGCCTCTCTGATAGTCTTCACTAAGAGGGTGACATTTTCACACTTAGGGGGAGCTTCCTGTTCCTTAGGAAGGGTCTTTTTCTTTCTTGGGGAGATTCTTTCTGCCATCTTTGCTTCTTGGAAGTCCAAGTCTCTATCGTTTCTACTAGAGACACTCAAATTTCTTTGGTACACATGGGAAAACTATGTTAGACAAACCCTTAAGTCACAGAAACAGTCATTCATTGATGTTCACTTCTGCAAACCTTTCACTACATGCTTTTTGGGTTGCCGAATTTTCTATTTTTTTTTAAATTTTTTATTTAAGAGAGATAGAGGCAAAGAGATAGAGGGAGAGAGAGAGCTAGAGAGTGAGAGCTAGAGAGCATGGGCACACCAGGGCCTCTAGCTACTGCAAACAAACTCCAGATGCATACACCACCTTGTGCATCTGGAATAAATAAATAAATTAAATAGTTCCTGGGGACTGAAACCTGGGTCCTTAGGCTTCATAGGTAAGTGCCTTAACTACTAAGCCATCTCTCCAGCCCCACCAAATTATTTTACATCATTTATTTACTTAATGCATCGTAAGATCCACTGACTGAATTTTCTCTCGGAAGAAAGTGCTCACGAAAAGTGAATACCAACAACCCTTCTGAGAGGGTCCTCAGTGGAATAGGGGCAGGAGGGAGGGGATATCAGAGTATAACCTATCAGGTGATGGAATATGACCAACATGCAAGATGTCCATACTATAAAGTATATAACAATAAAAATCATTATTTAAAAAGAGTGCTCATAAGTGTATCATAATCTAAAGGGGAGGAGTAGATATAAGTCAATGAATGAGAAAGTTATCCTGGGCTATCTTACTTATGAAGAAAATCATCATGGAGTGTCTTACCTATAAAGAAGGTTACCAGGGGCTGTTTTATCTATAAAGAAGTTAACATGGGCCTTCTTACCTATACAGGCCAGTAAGATGACAATTAGGGTAGCTGCTGCTTAGCAGAAAGAGTTGTCAGCCAGAGCAGGAATGGGCTTTGACTAGGTCTTAGAAGGGTTTGTGTTTAACTGAGCTCTAAAAGATAGAATATCTCCTAACAATGGTAAGTGATGGTTCGATAATGCTTTAATCCATGAAAATTCTGAGAGAAAATATCCTGAACTAAGAGTGCCCGTTTGGAAAACAGAAAATAATGTGAGTTTTGCAATGGTAGTGAGTTCTGGAATGGAAGTGTTGGTTAATAGAAAATAGTAGAGAAATATAGAAAGGAAACAGATTCTAGAAGACTTCATGTTCCAAACTTTTAGACTCTGAACAATTTGTGACTCAGCAAATTGTGTTCTAGTTCCATGGAATCTTAAAAATTTTCCTCAAAGAATGAGTTTAGGGACAAAAACATTTAGAGGGCCATCTATTTCTCATATTGAGGGTCATGGTACATTTTAGTACTGAAAAAAATCTCTGGAATGTTTGATAGAAAAAGAGACTGCTAAACACTGCTTCAACTAGAATTTCTCAGACCTAGTTGATCATGAGACCTTTTTATTTTCTTCCAATTTTTCCTTTAGCAAAATTACCATGCAAGGGAACAACCTGAATTGGGTACTATATAAGTTTTGTGGGAATTTGAGAATATAATTATTGCCCCATGCAAATTGAAATGTATAGAGTGGGAGACCTGCATACAACTAAGACCGTTCGAGAAACATTTTAAAGTACTTCTTTTATAGAAGTTCAGAGTGTAAACATTAATGAACCAAGATACATTTTTGACAGAAGTTTTATGTGTCTGAGTGCTACCTGGAATGCACACATAAAAAAGGAATCAATCACTACCTATAATAAACTTAGAAGCACTTGAGCTTGGAAGAAGACTTTGCAGGTAACTTATATGGAGAATAATTTAATGGACAAAAGAGAATTATCAACAAGGTTTTGTGGTAGGTGAAGAGGTAGCAGAGATGGTAGGTTCAGGAAGTATTCTGGAAAAAAAGCACTAGAGTGAGATAACAGCCTCGGAGGCTCCAGGCAGTGCACCAGTAAACAAGAAGTCCTTGAGAAGATAACTGGTTCTGATGCCAATGATGGTCAAAGTAATGACTCAAACCTCCCCCAGAAATGTTGAGTTTGACCTGAAGAGGTATGGCTAGCTTCTCTGGGCAGGGTATGTGGGCTCTAGCTTACCATATCATCAAGCATAATCTTTTGTCTTAGGATCAAGGGACTGATATTATTTACCACCTGGAATATCGCTATGTTTCTTGAAGTACGTGCAGGCGAAAAGTGAATGATTTAGTGTGTTTATGTGTCCATTAAAAATGGAAAAGTGAAGCTAGATGTGGTAGTTCATGGCTATAGTCCCAGCACCTGGGAGGCTAAGGTAGGAGGACTGCTATAACTTTAAGGCCAGCTTGGGTTACCAAGTAACTGCATCACAGAGCTGGGTATGGATACATATATCTGTAACCTTAGTTCTCTAGGGAGCAGAGAATTGGACAATTGCTAAGGCTTGTCAAAATGAGTAACTCTGAAACCAGTGACTCTATCTCAAGGGAAACATGTCAATGCACAATGTAGAGGGACACCTAATGATTTCCTCTGGCTTCCTCATGCATGTGCAGGGGGTGTAGGGGGTGTGTACATCTGCACACACATGCATATATTACACTTAGTCTCTCTCTCTCCAAATATACTTGCACATGCACATGCAAAAAAAGTGGCAAAATGAAAGAGAAGCTACACATCCGTGAATTTCAAAAGTAATGGGCGAGCCCATGTTACTGTGGGCATAAGAGTATGCTTATCTATAGACAAAATGTTGTTTCTGTCCTATCTGGGTAGCCACTCATGTTTTGATTTATGATATAATAGCACAAAGAAAGAGCTTCAAGAAATCCAAAAGGAGGGGAGGTTTTCTATAACAAAAATCATACTAGAAGGATCAAGTGGATTAAGAACTATAAAAATGACATTGTTTTGAATCTCTGGAGGCCATGAGTGAGTGTAAAGAAAGGTGTCTCAGTACAGTTTGAGGGTAGAAGTCTGTGATTGAGGACCTGGAGGTACCAGAAACCAGGAAAGTTGTTTAATATGTGGTGAGCTGAAAGGATTTAATTATGATTATTTTAAAAATGAAAAGTGGGGCTGGAGAGATAGTTTAGCAGTTAAAGCTTTTCCCTGTGAAGTCTAAGGACCCATGTTTGATTCCCCAGTACTTACATAAGCCAATTGTGCATGGTGGTGCATGTGTCTGAAGCTTGTTTACAGTGGCTAGAGGCCCTGGCGTGTCCATTCTTTCTTGCTCTCTCAAATAAACATTTTTAAACATTTAATTAATACATTGATTTGACAGAGAAAGAAGGATAGAGAGAGAATGGGCATGACAGGGCCTCCAGCCACTGCAAACAAACTCCAGATGCATGCATCCCTTCTGCATCTGGCTAATATGGGTCCTGGGGAATCAAACCTCGGTCCTTTGGCTTTTCAGGAAAATGCCTTAACTGCTAAGCCATCCCTCCATTCCAAATAAATATTTTTTAATGTGGAAAGTGTCTGTGCATTTGTAAACTATCTCTCTTCTCTACCATTCCCTGCCAAGGGAACTTAGGTCCAAAGGTGGCATGCTACAAGCTTAAGCAAGCAACTGGTCATCCTGTGAGCAGTGCAACATTCAAAACCTTCCTAACTTCTTTGACTTTATCTCTGCTTTAATCATATAATCATACATGATTATATAAATCAAAATGTGATATTCTCTAAATTATAGCCTATGGAAGAGCATTTTCAATAAATTTATCTGAGAAAAACTGTCCACTATTGGGAAAGGCTGTGTGTTTCACTGGGAGGATGAAAATGAGTTTAAGGAAGATTAAATGACTCAATCAAAATCTAAAATTAACAAACGGCAAATGTGGACTTAATAAAATAGAGGAGAGGTTGGCAAATGACCATCTGCTATCTAGGTCTAGTGAGCTGTCCATTTGGTCAAAAGGCTTAATTAGATCACTGACTCATTCATCATTATTGTCCGTGGTTCTGTGTTTCAATGACAGAAACCAGTAGTTGCTAAAAGCAGGATGGCCCCAAAAGTTCCAAATAGGAAAATATTTGTTGAGCCCAAGTCTAGAGTAGATTAGAGAAGGAATGAAATACACTAGACCAACTTTAGAATACACTCTACCACCATCAGTTTTCAGTGATATTTCACGTCTTTAAGCAAATTTGGACAGCAGTTTCCTATGTTTAACCACCTTTGTGCTTATTTATCTCTACAGTTATGTACTTTTCTAAGTACTACATCCTTAGGAACAGAGCTCCACACTGAATTAGCGTGGTTATAAGAATTCACTTTGTTTCTGCTTTCTTTTCACTTCTTTGTGTTTGATTGCTAGCTCATATCTTGAATATTCTTTCAGGTTCTACTATTATGTTGAAGATGTGAGAGATACTGCCTTCCTTACCTCTTGCCAACCTCATCTAGAAACCTACTACCAGCCTTCTTTCTGAGTCTGTTGCTTTCTCTGGAGATGTCATATTAGGGATGATACAAAGTGGTCAGAGGGAAGAATGATTACAAAGTCAAATCAGTCTGTAGCAAATAATGAGCAAGAGATGGATGGATTCCCGACTCATCTCATATAATACCCCCCTGACCTGCAGATCTCACTCAAAGAGGAAAGCCCTCAAGATTGGAGAAGTCTGCACACTCTTGTGATAATTTTTGCTGTGCACAAGATTTACTGTGTTTCTTTTCCCTCTTTTCTGAATAAATGGGATTGTAGACTACATGCTTGATTTAAGACTATTTAAAATTCTCTAAGTTGAAGACTATCACCCTTTCCTTTACAATTCATTACTATAAATTTGCACAAAGTCAAGAGCAAGTACAAGTTGATTTAGGACATTTGTTTCTTTGAAATAAAATAAAACTGCTCGTCTTTCCCAGACCTTTAACAGATGCAGGATTCCTGGTTCTGATAGGCTTGGCTCAGCTGCCAAACTGGCAATGAAAAATTCCATGCCAGCTCCATCACTGACCAAGTTACTGTCTTGCTCTCAGTCCTTTAATAAGTCAGGAGACAAAGACAGCACCTTTCCTCATGCCTGCTAGAAGGATGGACTGGGGCCTCATAAGAAAGGTGCTTACTACAATATCTAGTGTAGAGCAAGTACGCCACAAATTTAAACCAGGCTATATTTTCTCAATTGTTTTAGTACTTGATATTGCTGTGTGACAAACTTCATTTTTCACATGAGATTCTCCTGTGAGAAGGGTTGAGACAGTGTGTCTTTGCTTCATACAAAAAGGCCAAGGGATAGGACACTTTTGCTTTTATTTTTTTTAACAAAAAAAATCCAGGCTAGGGCTAGAGATTGCTCAGTGATTAAGGCACTTGCTGCAAAGCCTAATGACTCCGGTTTGATTTCCCCACACCCAGGTAAAGCCTGATGCTCAAAGTGGTGCACGCATTTGGAGTTCCTTTTCAGGCACTAGAGGCCCTGGCATTCCCATTCTCTCTGTCTGTCTGCCTCTCTTATTTCTATCTCTCTCTGCTTGCAAATAAATAAATATTTTTAAAAAAGAATACATCTTTAAAAAAAATCCTGACTGAAATGACCTTCAACTGCTTTGCCATTACAATGATAGACAGTTGCCTTTTGGCTCTTTATAGCAAAACTTGAAAATACAAGTGCAGCATATTATTAAAAAATTATAGGTTACTAATTGATATAATTTATTAACATCCACTAATAAAAATAATTTATCAAAAATTACAATCCCTTAACTCTGAGTTTCTTAACCAGGATTCTGCAGGATAGTTTTCTGGGGATCCCTGAAATCTCTGAAGGTTTATGTAGCATTCTCTGTTTACACTCATTTTCTAGAGAGAAGCTTAATAGTTTTAATGAGATTCTCACTGTGGTCTTTGATCTGAGATCAAAGGTAAAATTCTAAGCAGTATCTAATGGCCAAGAAACTTTTTAGAACTTTGGAATTTTATGAGAATATAACCATAACCAAGAAATTTATACCTTAGAATAATTTAATTTTTTTAGGTAAAGCTAATGAAAAAGCACTTTATGATATGTAAAAGGCAACAGAGCTGCTTAATAAAATAAATAATCACATATTTGTGGCCCTTATGAGCCAGCTAAGTACATTAGGTGACACTTATGAGGGAGAAAAGCTAATGCATTATAATTTAAGAGCACTTTACAATAGATGCTTAACTAACCAGGTAATAAACATAATCAGCAGAAGCCTTTTAGGAGCTATTTCTGAATTTTCAGAATTACTCATATTCTTTAATGATTGTGCATACTATTCAATTAACTGCTGCCAGTCTCACTAAGAGGCACCTGGGATTCTAAATCCTCAGCAGGTTGTTCGAGGGTCCAGTTAGCTCTGCTTTACACACGTGCAGGCTAGTGGGGGAGGGTTTCTCCTTTGTATCTTGAAAGAAGCTCTATCTGTATATGGTCCTGGAAGGGTGATTTTGTGGTGAAGTTGTAGTCAGAGAAGTGATGTTCAGCCTCCATCCACCATGTCCATTCCCTGCTGATGCAGCCATGGAAAGAAGTCTGAAGAACAGCAACCATCCTTTTCTTAAGGACATCCTGTCATGCATCTTCCCTATACCAACCCTGTAAAAGGGAAATGGGGGAAAGCTGTTTCCTTAACCTGTTTTTGCTCTCAAAAGAGTAATATTGTTATGTGGAAGATGGATGTGGCAACCCAATATAATTAGTCATACTTTTGATCTATATAAGGGAAGGGTTTGTTTATGGGTTAGGTCTCTCTAAAGAACATTTCATATGGCCCCTCATCTCTGGCCCTTTTTCATAGACATGAAGGACTCAAGCAAGGAGAACTAACCTCCCTTTTAGAACTTCTGCTGTATCACACTGGAAGAAATTCCTCCTTTTGGTCTCTCTGTGTTGTGCAAAGTTAAATGTAAAGACTTGCTGTAAGCGAAGTGAAATTGCTCACTTTAGGTCCAGTTCATCCCCATCAGGAGTCATGCAGTTGATGGCCTGGTTGGTTTCCTAAGGGGCAGGTATATCCCAGCTGCTTCTTGGGGTTTGCTCATCACATAAGAAAAGACCAAATTCTTCCCTTTTATCTTATCCCTGGTAAAACAATAACACCACCCACCATTGTGCAAATAACAGGGGGATAGGGCAGTAATCTTTGTCCTAGTTAATTCAATCACAAATATCTATCTATAAGCTCTAGAAACATTTGAAAAACAACAGTTAAAATTACAATGTACATGAAAATAAATGGAAAAAAATGTAGGTGCTAATTATTTACTTAAACAGTCTCAGGAGTTGAAAGATACAACATATTCTAATACTACCTAACAATATTTTCTATTAAACTTGTATTGGGAGAAAAACAGCAATTATTCATTTCAATAATAATTTTTTTAAATTAAAAATTATTTGAAGTATTAAAACCTTTGCATTTAGGAAATTGCTAACTTAATTAGGAAACATAATGATGTATCAGGAACAGCAGAAGTTTTGGATTTAGTTCTGGCTGTGATACAGCTACATTCACATTGCTGTGACAAAACACCCCACCAAAGCAGCTGATGGGAAAAAAGGATTTATTTTGGCTTACAGTCTCTAGGGAAGCTCCATGATGGCAGGGAAAGATGGTAGAGCAGAGGCCGGACATCACCTCCTTGTGACAGCAGGTGCAAAGCAGCACGAGATGGAGCTGAACTATAGTGGCAAGCTAGGAGCTAATAGACAAGGTCCCCTCCCCAGTGACACATCTCCTCCAGTGAGGCTCCACCTCCCAAGTTGCCTTCAGCTAAAACACATGAGTTTATGGGCAGCATCTGATTCACATCAACATAGGGTGCATAAGAGAATCTGTGACCTTAGACAGATTAGATAACTTCTTGAATTCTTGGTACCATGCTGATTATAAAATCTAGTTATAAGAATATTAAATGAAGTGTTAACATGTTAAGACTTCCCAGATGGGATATTTGAAAATCTCAGTCACTCAATGTGTGTTCAATATGTCATTTGATTTAATTTTTGTTTTTAAGAGAGGTAGCATCCAGCCTCCATTTTAGATGGAGTAGGTATAATAGGCTTAAGAAAATTCTCTTGGTCTTGTGAGGGTAGTTGCCTGATAGTTTCTCTACTCTCTGCAAACTAGAAGATAACAAGACTAACACAACCTGCTAGGGTGCAGTGTGGACGTAAAGGTGAGGAGGACACAGCCATGGGCCTTAGTGGTCCATGGACTGCTGTGTGATAGAGATCTGATCTTTCAACAGTTTAAAATTTCTCTCTTTACCTCTACTCCCTGTCTCTCCCCTTCCCTCTCTTTCTCTCCTCTCTTTTCCCTTCCTCTATTATCTTTCCTTCCTTTTCCTGCCTGTGTCCTTCCTTTTTCCTAGTAGCTTAATATATCTTCTAACTAGTACAACTTGTAATAGAGAAGACTCCCTTTTCACCATTCTTGACAACCCCTTTACTATGGAATCATTAGAATTCCTAGTAATAAAATGCAAAGAAATTAACTTAAAATAAAAAATCATAAATACAATTTTAGTCATTTAACAAAAGTATTAGGGTTCCACACATGGCAATAAACATGTTACAGAAATTATAAACAAAGGCCCTAAACTGAGTTTCCCAAGGCCAGGTTGAAGCACCTGTACTGTGTATAAGGGAGAAGTGACAAATTAAAAAACAAAACAAAAGTATTTAGTCCTCATAGGGTCCTTTCCCTGTCATGTCCCTCAAAGAACACGTACATGCATACAAACAAGAAGCCTGCAAAATATTCTTCTTGATTTTTCTTCATCTCCCTGAACAATGTATTAAGGTCTGTCCTAAAACAGGCTGTCATTTCCTCCTTAAGGTGGTCCATGGGTGAAATGCTGTTAATATACTGAAGCTCAAAGGTGAGGCTTGTTTAATGTTCAGTCTCTCTCTCTCTCTCTCTCTCTCTCTCTCTCTCTCTCTCTCTCTCTCACACACACACACACACACACACACACACACACACACACACACTTGGCTGCCAGGTCCCCAGGAAACAAATGAGCTCCTCTAGGAGGCAGTGTGTTGTGACCCATCCTTAGACTAGACCATGAGGGCAGGAGAAATCATGGGTGAGACATGAAATTAAGAAGCAAAGGAGCAACTCCAAATGTGCCTTTTTTTAAATCACATGATTGTACTTCTTAAAAGAGAATGTAACATTTTCAATCAGAACATTAACTTTGGGCATCTTATATTGCTTTAAAAAAAGAATTCTTTTCATCTATAGACACGTTCACATTATCCTGCCAAGGTCACATTTTCCCTTTCCACATCACTCAGTGCTTTTTGGTTTTATTTCAGCTTTGTGATGAAAATTGAAACTGGAATATTAGAACTCAGTTGGGGAGCACACTAATTTAATTAAATATTAAAAGCCAGCTGGTTTTATGTTATGTGGGCAAATTAGAGAATTAATGATTTGGTACACTTTCTTGTTTCTGTCAAGCTACAAGAACATGAAGAATAGCTCATTTACACCCAGTTATAAAAGGTGAGATTGAAAAATTAGATCTACTTTATTAAAGGGCTTCTCTCTTGAATCTACTGAGAATAGGGTGGTTTATTTATTTGTAAATTGTCTCAACATGCACTAGCTCCAGGGACCATGGGAAAGAGCCTGAGAGACTTTGTTACTAGCTATCTCAAGGAAGACCTTACTGAGGAGCACTTAGCTACTCTAGAGTCCTGAAGGTAGGTCAATTTGTGCAAGCACATTAGACACACACACACACACACACACACATATACACACACACACACACACACACATATACACACACACACACACACACACACATATATATATATATGACAGACACACACATATATATATATGACAGAGAGTTTGAGGGAGAGAGAATGGGCACACCAGGGCCTCCAGACACTGCAAATAAATTCCATATGCATGTACCACCTTGTGCATCTGGCTTATATGGGTATTGAGGAATCTAACCTGGGTCTTTAGACTTCACAGGCAAGCGCCTGAACCATGCAGCCATCTCTGTTTTTCCATTTTCTTCCTGTATGCATTACACTGGAAAATTGAGCCTGAGATTTTGTGGGAAGTCATGGGCTGAAGGTAACGCTGCCCCAGAGCTTGGAGTAAGTAAGTCACTTAACTTCCATTTCTCACTTTTCTTCTCTCATATGAAGGGGTTTGGTCCCACTTCTCCCTCTAAAAGTCTGATGGTGCTTTTGTTATACATATTTGTTTAACAAGCCATTCCAAAAGTCATGGCTTTAAACAGCTCTCTCATTGATGACAATTTTGCAATCTCTGCTGAGCCCTGTAGGTTCTTCAGCTAGTCCCTCCCATGGTCACTGTGGCTGCTGCTTTCAGCAAGGAAAGCATGGAGTTGGCCTCTGCTAGGATACCAGTATGGCTGGAACTGGCTCTTCCCATCATCACAGGGCCTCCTTTGCATGCCACCTCTCCACAGGGACTGGCCACATCTAGCAAGTATCCTATCCATGGCTCAGGCTCTCAAGACTGCAAAACCACAGGCTGCCCACTCAGACATTTTCAGGCTCAAGCCTACAACTTATATAGAATGTGAGGGATTTTTGTTGGCTAAAGCCATCCACAGTCTAGATTAAAAGGGAGGAGACCCTCCAAGAGCAGGAACATAGTAAGTGTGATTCTTAGACTAGAGAGATGGCTTAGCAGTTGAAGCATTTGCCTGCAAAGCCAAAGGACCCAGGTCTGATTCCCCAGGACCCACGTAAGTCAGAGGCAGAAGGTAGAACTTGGATCAGAAGTTCATTTGCAGTGGTTAGAGGCCCTGGTGCACCCATTCTCATTCTTTCTCTTTCTCTGACTCTTTCTCACTCCCTCAAATAAAAGAAGAAGAAGGAAAAGAAGGGGGAGGAGGAAGAGAAGGAGGAGAAGAAAAAAGTGTGGTTCTTTGGGAACTGCCAATCTAACAAACTTCTCTGGTGGATTTAGAAGACATCCTAAGGTTTTAGTACTTCCTTCTTCACATTGTACTTTTTCCAAGATCCCATTTTAAAGTGTTGTATTTCCACAGTTGATCACCATGATCATGTTTCAGATTACCATGGTGTTGATGCTCATGAAGAAACTTCTTTCAGCACCTTCCCACATTGATGGTGACAATTTGGCTGGCTTAGGATGACTGGTGTCCTCACCACTTTAGGTGGACAAAACTCTGGGAGTTGTAGTCATCTTTTGAATTAAATAACTTACCTGTTACTTATTCATTAGGCATGCCCTTGCTGGCATATTCATTTATTTTAACTTAAATGTTTCCTAATTGTCAAATCTAAGCTTAAATTAAGATAGTAAGCTGGCTCTGATTCACTCTAGAGCAGATTTACATGTCTGCATCTATAAAACACTAATGGTCTCTTACTGCAGCACTTGCCATATTATAGTTTTCTGTTTATTTTTTGAATCCTTTCCCCCACTGAACTCTAAGCTCTTTGAGGAAGACACCACATCCACTGTGTTTTCTCTTATATTCTTTAGCACTTAATATGGCCAGGGGAATGTCATTTTATTTTGGATAAAGAATTAAATGAATCAATCTCCAGGTTTACACACCAAGAGCTTGGTGTTTTCAACTTCTTTCATGACTTCCATATATAAACAATAATTAATTCAATGATGTGGGTCAAGATTAGGGCTGTGAGAATGATAGGCAACACTTCCACTGAACTACACCAGTGCAAATATTTCATTTTGTTGTTAACTTTATTTCCTTCTTTATCCAAAACCTCAGTTCTTTTTCCATCTCACAGCATGATTAGTGATATACAAACTTCCCCAGGATATTTATATTTAAAAACAGATGCTTTTAAGTCTGCATGGATCTGGTTAGTGGATTTAGTGCAGACAAGTAACTGGAAGAGCTCATTTGAGGTATTGAAGCCAAGAAGATACTTGGAGGGACCACTGGACACACGTGTGTTCTTTAATTGCCTTTGTGCTGCTCTCTTCCGGGCTGTACCAGTTCTACTGGAATGCCGTCTTTGCTATCACAGCATGGCTGTGGTAACTATGAAAGCCACTCGCATACAGAATTAAGAAAAAAATTGTTTCTGGTGGGTTTTAGGATAGGGGAACTTAAAGCATGGAAGTGGAGATTATTAGTGATTTTTCTATGTAGCCTAAGGTGGCCCTGAAGTCAATATCTTCCAGCCTCAGCCTCCTGAGAGCTGGCATTACAGATATGTACTAGTAGTGAGCATTATTACTGGATGTTTTCTCATAGATTGGCTAACTTAGGCTGCTGTAAACTGGCAAAAACTGAATGGTTAAATATCAATCATTTTTGTTAGTCTCATAGGTCAGGATGCTGGAGGTCTAAAATCTAGTCACATTTTTCTCCTTGTTTCTGTTGGTATCATCAATCTCTGGAAATCCTTAGCTCCATGTTCCTAAGGCTTTGTCTGTGTTTCTGTCTGCCTCCACACATCCTGTTTGATTAGGGCTCACCTTAGTGACCTCGTCTAACCTGTTACCTCTGTAAGGACATTAGCTCCTGGTGTGGTCACATTCTGAGGTGCTGGGAACTAGGGCATTAAACCATGGTTCTGAGAGGAGATAGCTGTCTACTCACAGCACATGAAGCTGCTGTGGGATTTGTTTTCTTTTATTTATAGTCCACTGAACTTGAATAAATAAAAGAATTCAGCAAATGAAGTAAAGGAAGGGCAAGCATGAAAGCAGGTGCTTGTCTCCTCTTGGGGCTGACCATAATCTTCATAAAATAATAATTTTTCCTTTGGACCTGTGACAACTAAACATATAGAATTGGAGAAGATAGGCATAGGGTTGTAGCAGACAGCTACTTGCAAATAAAATGTAATTGCTTCTGAATCAATGAAATAAATGTCACACTAAATAAGCAAAAAAGGGACATGTTTGTATAACAAGTTGGAGTTTGCATTCTTATGTAGTCATTATACCCCAAACTGCACACTAATGCCTACAATACAATCTCAAACTATATTTGGCAATTACTGATTTTATACTTCCAAAACCTTTGTTTTTTGAGGTCAGGTTGAAGATACTCTTTCTACAGATGGTTTTAAAAATATATGCTCACTTTAATGTTACCAGATATAAATAAACCAACTATCCTCTTCCAAGATAAACCACGGGTCAGAGATAATAGTTTTGATTTTTGAGATTCCTGCAGCATGTGGCTCTGGGGAATATAACAGGAATGTGTCAGCAAAGTACAGCCAATTTGGTTTTGCAAAGATGAACAGGACATAAAAGTAATGGGAATATGTTAAGGGCAAGCTTAAGGTGCTGTTCCATCTAATTAGGTAAGAAAAATGCTGTGCCAGGGTAATTGAATGTAAGGGAATTCAGATGTGCAGGCTCAAGTTCCTGGGCAAGTGTATTTTCTACACCCACAATAAGGAAATGCCTTCAGCTGGGGAGCACTCCAACACATGAATCATAAAAGAGACTCTGTCCTTGAGTACCTATCAGAAGCACACCATAGCAAAGAGAGTGGGCATGCCCAAGTGAATGAAGCCAAATATTTTGGTTTTGCCTTTAGACTTTCAGGTGCATGTTTAAAGGTTCAGATAAAAATTAATAGAGGGCTTGGAGATGGTTCATCAGTTAAGGTGCTTGGACCTGACTTTGGATGGCCAACATTGATATGAAAAAGGTAGGTGTGATGGCACCTGGAATCCAAAAGTTGAGGGTGCAGGGAGATCTAGGAGGTTTGCTGGCTATCTAGCTGTTAGGGGCTGACTGGGCTCTAGGTTCTACTAGGTGATCTCATCCACACATGCACATGCCAGCATACCCCATCTCCAACGTATGCACAGGCGCACTCTGTCAGGGGTGCTGAATCATAACAAGCTGTGACCATTTATGCTCAGCCAGAAGTCAAGTTTACCCCTATATTTTCTACAAGCCTCTAAACTCCACCTCCTAATAGACTTGAGATCAGGTGAACATATGCTTTCCTTGCCCAGAGAGCAGCACCTTGCACCTGTGAACCATAGCATCAATAAAGACAAACTAATGAGGGTCCACCACCAGGTACATTCCAGGGATTCCCACCAAGAGATGAGGGGA
Source organism: Jaculus jaculus (assembly GCF_020740685.1). Taxonomy (NCBI): domain Eukaryota; kingdom Metazoa; phylum Chordata; class Mammalia; order Rodentia; family Dipodidae; genus Jaculus; species Jaculus jaculus. The sequence continues at coordinate 82,674,404 of NC_059107.1, read as the reverse complement.
TCTTCCAACCTACTTCCCTAAATAAAACAGCCTTTTACTGCTGTTCAGTACACAGTGAGACCATGTCTGCTAACTGATTCTGCCCTACCTGTATAATAGCTTCTCGGATTGGTTTCAGGTACACTCTTGTCAATAACATCCTATTCATGGGACTCTTTCCATATTTTAGGGGTTTAACAGCTGCACTGGCATACTAGGGAGTTGTATAGGCTGAGGACTGGCCAGATAATACTTGCTTTTCCCCATTTCAAAATAGTAGACACAAATCAATACTGCTTCACACTCCAAGGGCGGGCCATTCAATTTCATTTGATCAAGTCCAGCAGCCAATAAGTTAAACCCTAACTGCCTGTGAATCACTTATCAGTCCACCTTCTAGTGCTGTGGGTAATTTAATCATGCACTTTTTCTCATAAATCCAACAGCCAGGTGGGACTATAATAATACATGTATTATACTATCATAATATTTATATATATATAGTAAATATTATAGTATTTAAACACCTGCTGCTTGCGAACCTTTCAGAACATTCACCCCCTGGATGTACTTTGCTATTGGCAAGCTCCAGCAATGCCATAGTTGTATATGTCACATATGTGGCTTGCCAGGTGGCATGGGTCCCTGGATTCATTTTCAGGATCTGTTCCTCCACCTTTAACCTCTGGCATATAGCTGGACATGCCTAGTATGTCAAGGGGTATCCAGGAGTTGACCATGGAGTTTCATCCTCAAGTTCCTCTTCTGAGGCAGAGATATGGAACTGTTGCTCTGCATCATCATTGTGGTAGTGACACCTCCTTCACCCAGGTGGCTGGAGATCCAAGAAGGAGTAATAAACTCCTGACTTTATTGGAGGGGGATTCATTCAAACTACCACTTCAGGTACTAAGCAACTATGGCATTCCCTGACTCTCCAGTCTGCAGATAGCCATCATGGGACCATTTGGCTTCTCATTTAAGCCAATGCCCTCCTATTACATATGGATATACTGTTGCATGTAGTATTGGTCTGTCCTCTGGAGAACTCTGATTAATCTGAGATGCTTGCTTAGCTCAGTGTCTGGCATGTCTTAGTGGGTTTGTGCTGTTGCAATAAGTTAGTATAGAATGGATATTTAGACATTATTTCTCATAGTCACAGAGGTGAGAAATCTGCTGTAAGGCACTTAAAGTAGAGGAAGAGTAATCCTTCTTCCTGTTCCTTTAAAGGGCATTAAGTACTTTTACCTTGGCTGCATCCTTTGATCTAGTCATCTCCAAAAGGCCCCAACACCATTGCTCCCACTGGGGATTAGGACTTCAGCATATAAACAAGTGGGAGGAGGCACACACATGTCTTTAGCATGCTGACTACCACATGGTCTTCAGTATTCCCTTCATGTCATGATTTTTGCATATTCTTTATCCAAAGGTTACCTAAAGTTTGCCTAAATGCACTGTCCTGTAGCAATGCAACAAATATATGTTTTGGAGAAATTGTGATGTGGCTTTCCAACTGTGTTTTGAAGACTGAACAGAATTATTATGATTATGATTATTATTATAGCATTGAATGGAATTATCAACTGTACAAATTAAAGGTACTGTAAGAGTATAATCAGGCTTGGAGAATCAGACTCTAGCTAAGTGTTTGCTGGAATAAAGCCATTGATGTTTATTTTTAGTGGTGCACCTGTTGGGCACTGTTTCTCTCCATTCCCATCTATCTTGCCAAAGCAAAACACCTGAATGCTGTTACCTTGTGTGGAAAATAAAAGAACAATGTTGCTGAGCATGACCACCATGTCATGTCAGAAAGCTGGAATGGAGTTAACCTGGACACCAGTCCAATAGACAGGATGCCCATGATGTGCCTGTAAAATAATGATCACTCTCATTATTTTCTCAGTTCCCCTTCCCTCCCTACATCCCATTGTTTCTACTTTCCTCCTGCCTTCTCTCCTTTACTTCAAATTTCAGCAGTTTCACTGAATACTAATGAGGCAATTCTTGGCCCTCCCTGTTCATTTATTTCCAGGCAATTAATTCAACTTTCTCACATGTAGCCAGAATGCTATGCAGGTGATTTGTGGGTCTGCCTAATTCCTCAAGACCCTGTGGTTTTCAGCCAGCAAAGCTCTTTGTGAAGACAAGATCACCCAGCTGGTAGACAAGTTTGATTTCCACCAGCAATACCATCCCTATATGAAGACCACTGAACCCATGAGCTTGGCAAGCTTCTCTTTCTCTATGTGGCTTTCTGATTACAAATGGTTTGTGTGTGTTTGTCTCCAGCAAGCATTTTCCACCCTGAAGGACAGTAGGCCTGATGGCATCATTAGCATTTATAGGCACAAAACCTGTGATAGTCCTTATTGAGTCTCAGAGCTTGTGTATCTGGGACTGTAGAAAACCAGCACATTAACTCTTCCATCCTGAAAGCATATGGGGTGCAGCTTAATAGCTACATGAGGAAAAATGAGTGAAGAGATTTAAAAGGGGGAAAATAATATAATTTCTGTTCTCAGGCAATCTGCTGTGGAAGTGCTAATTTATTTTGCTCATATAAATATGGGTTACTTTGTCTTGTGAACGAATGAATGTTGTTGGGTGGGTAAAGATGAACTATTTGAAGGTTCGATATTTTAGAGAATAATTATGGTGCAAAGTGTAATAAAAGCAGGATTCTCTAGAGGAAGAGAATTGATGGAATAACTACATCTTACAAACAGGATTAGTTAGATTGGCTTCTCAGATACAGGCTTGGTTGTCTGACATTGCCTGTTTCCATGCTACAAGGTTCAGTCCAAGAGAATGGGTGTCTCAACAATCCCATTTTGAGTCTGGAGGATTCCTGGAGAGTTTCTGGTCTTTAATCCACTTTGAAAGGCTGAGAAATCTGGGTTATGATGTCCATGAAAAATAACAGCAACCAAATGAATGCACTCATCAGCAAGAAGGAAGGGTAGCTAGGCAAATGCACTGCATCTTCTGGAATCCATATACACATATACATATAGCTGGAAATGTTGCCCAATCTGAGAGAAGGTCTTCCTTCCTTAGTTCATCCTGGAAATGCCCTTCAAAACATGCCAAAGAAGCATGTTTCTTTTTTGAAAGTATTTTTATTTCCTTATTTGAGAGAGTGAGAGAGAGAGAAAGAGAGAGAGCGAGTGAAGGAGCATGTCATGGATTCCAGCCACTGCAAATGAAGTCCAGACACATGTGCCACCATGTGAATATGGCTTACATAGGTCCTGGGGAAATGAACCTGGATCCTAAGGTTTTGCAGGAAAGCACCTTAACCATTGAACAATCTCTCCAGTCCTCATGTTTCTTGAATACACACACATGCACACACACACACACACATACATGGACACACATCACTGCATAAATGTGAAGGTAAGAGGATAACCTCAGGATGTCCATCTTCACCTTTCACCTTATTTTAGATAGTATCTTTTTTTTTTTTTTCAAGGTAGGGTCTCACTCTTAGCTCAGGCTGGCCTGGAAATCACTCTGTAGTCTTAGGGTGGCCTCAAACTCATGGAAGTCCTCCTACCTCTCCCTCCCAAGTGCTGGGAGTAAAGGCATGTGCCACCATGCCTTGCATGGGACAGTGTCTTTTTTGTTCCTTGCTATTGAGAAGGCCAGTATAGCTGGTCTGTGAGCTTCAGGATCCTCCTGAGTCAGCCTTCCATTGACAGGCACTTAGAAATTACAGATGAATGTGTCACTTTTCATCCAACTTTACTCAGGTTCTGAGAATCTGAACTCCAATGGTTATGCATGTGCAACAAGTACTTATTACCCTTGTGTAATCTCCCTAACCTTCTTACTTAATTCTTGATACAATCAAGTTAACAATAGAGATTAACTGTTACACAAGGTGTGGTTAATAGCAAGAAGAAGATCCTTAACATATTTACTAAGGATAATTAAAGAATGCTGTGAGCTAGTCAAGTAAGCTAGTCGTGAAGGATTTGGCAATGATTCGCTATGGGAAGATAATCTGGGGAGAAGGAAAGGGAGGGGTAAGAAGGGGAGGAGGAGAAGTGATTTGAGAAGATGTTGCAGAGAGTCCAATAAAGTAAATGTGAGGACTTCAAAACCTTTGGATGTGAAGAGGGCTTAAAGTTCTGTGATAGACTTAGTTTGAATTCAAGTTTAGCCTTGTAAAACTTATTTACTTGTCTTATAAAACTTATTTGTTACTTGGGCCACAATCTCATTTGTATCACAGAGATAAATCTGCTGATAGTATTGTTGTTAAGATTAAAGGGAAATAATAAGAAATAACCTAGCAGGCTACTTTTGGTAGTATGGTTAGTTTGAAATGAAGGGAAACTTTTAAGGCATGAAGATGGAAAAGAATATGTATGATAGTCAATAATTTCAAAGCACTTGGGCAGATAATTAGGAAATAGGAAACCATTGCATATTTCTCATCAGAGGTAAGAAAATATTTAAGCACAATGCTCCAAAGTGTTTTCTTCTGACAAGCCAACTAGCAAGTGGGATATAATGATATATGAGTGAAAACAGAGAGCAAGGTGGCTAATGAGGAAGAGAAGGTGACTATGAAAGATGCCAAGTAGGAGGGATTGATGGAATATAGTGACTAAATGGAAATGAGATAGTAATGGTAACACAGAATATATGAAAAAACAAAAAACAAACAAAGGTAAGGGCAATGATGATAAGCAATGACCAGACCATGGTAGGACCACTGGGAGTCATGCATTGGTTAGTCAGGTGACTTTATTTAGGAGCTGTGGTGGTGTGATTCAGGTGTCCCCCATAAACTTAGGTGTTCTGAATGCTAGGTTCCCAGCTAATGGATATTTGGGAATTAATGTCTCCTGGAGGGAGTGTATTGTTGGGGGCGCGGGCTTATGGGCTTTAAAGCCAGTTTCCCCATGCCAGTGTTTGACCCACTCACCTGTTGCTATGGTCCACCTAATGTTGGCCAGCGGGTGATGTCCACCCTCTGCTCATGCCATCATTTCTCCCTGCCATCGTGGAGCTTCCCCTCGAGCCTATAAGCCAAAATAAATCTCTTTTACCCAGAAGCTGTTCTTGGTTGGGTGATTTCTACCAGCAATGCAAACAGGACTGCAATAGGAGCAAAATAAGTAAACGTGTGAAACAAAAGAGAAATTCAGCCAGTAAGTCTATGTTGGCCTGATTTGCATGTACTTTTACATCCATTAAATTCACTTTTTTGGTGTGCTAGTCTATGAATTCTGACAAATAAATAAACTCATGTAAATACTGTCACATATCCAGCCCTCAAAATTTCCTAGTTAAGGGCTGGAGAAATGGCTTAGCGGTTAAGCGCTCGCCTGTGAAGCCTATGGACCCCGGTTCGAGGCTCGGTTCCCCAGGTCCCACGTTAGCCAGATGCACAAGGGGGCGCACGCGTCTGGAGTTCGTTTGCAGAGGCTGGAGGCCCTGGCGCGCCCATTCGCTCTCTCTCTCTCTATCTGTCTTTCTCTCTGTGACTGTTGCTCTCAAATAAATAAATAAAAAAAAAAAAAAAAAAAAATTTCCTAGTTAAGCCCTTTTGCAGTAAACATCTTCCACAACTCTTAGCCTGCACAAAAACTCATTGATAGTCTGTTCATATTGTTTTGTCTTTTCTAAACAGAAACACACAAGAGGTATCACTTGAGTCAGGCTTTGCTCATTATGTGAAAGCTTGTGGAGATTTATACCTGATATATATATATATATATACATATATATATGATAATAATATCAGGTATATATATATATACTGGCTGCAAATAAAGTTATTAAAAAATCGCATACACATAATGCAATGGGAACTGTTTTATGATTTCATTTTCCAACTGTTCATTGCTTGTACATACTATATTAGTAAACACTTGAATTTTTAATGTGGACTTCGTATCCTGTAGCCTTGCTAAACCCAGTTATTAATTCCATAGGACTGTTTGTAGACTCTTGGAATTTTTTATTTAAAAAATCAAATCATTTTACAATTAGTTTGTTTTTTTTTTCCCTGAGTACATATGCTTTAAATTTCTTTTTGTTGCTTTCTTCTGCTGGCTAGAACTTACAGTTTAGTATCAAACAGAAAGGAAAACAAGGATATTCTTGCTTCATTCTAATTTAGAAAACATTTAGTCTTTCTTCATCAAGTACAAATGTTAAATGCATATTTTATGGAGATACTCTTTCTTAGGATATGAAAATTTCCTATTATTTTTTGTGAATACTGGAGCTTCCTATTATTTTGAGTTTATTGAGTATTATTATTCTTAATCATAAATGTAACACATATATGTATTTATATGAGTTATATATATATATATATATATATATATATATATACATATATATATCCTGTTATAACATATATATAAAATAAAAATTCAATTTAAAAAATTATAAGGAGCTAAATGTTTAGCTCAACATATGAAATAAAATTTACAAAATTCAATATATATATATATTATGTATAAAAACTCTTTTATCTCCTTGCTTCAGCTCCGATTACCCTGGGGGCCTTCCTCAGTGGTATTATGGTATTCACTGTGGGCTTATGAAGGCCTATGTCAATCCCAGTGGGGTGGGGGGATGGGAACTGTACCTCAGGGCATTCCTACCTACTCTGTGGCTCTTACAGTCTTTCTGCTCCCTTTTCTGTAATGTTCCCTGAGCCATGGCAGGCCTTTTGACAGTCTTATTTAGTGTTGAGCTCTCTGTAGCTTCTGAATTTCTGCTTTGATGGGTTTTGATTGATCACCATGTCTGTCACCATCACCCTAGAGCTGGCTGTCAGGTCAGCAGTAAGAGCAGTATTCATGTTGCTGCTTCTTCTGCAATTTCTCCTGGGCCAGGAGACTGGCAGATAATCAAGTGTTCGACTATGACCTACATTGTTTGGGGGACCTGATGGGTCTCCCTGGCCAACAGTTCACTGTAGAGTACAGCCCTTTTCTGGGATTAGGATTTACTGGCCAGAGTTCATGGTTTTAAGGTTAAGCTTTCTCCACCTTCTATTTGTACTGTCACCTATCTCCGTATATCTTGTAGAATGCTAGCCAGAATGAGGGTCTCTATAGAACTGATTCATGCTGTCTTAACTTTCATGTAATATTTTGATTTATGTTTATTTTTAGAATATAGGATCAGCTTTGTATCTATAGAATCAATCAATTTTGTCATAAAATATTTTTACACAGTGGTGGATTCAGTTTTACCAATGTTTTGTACTTTTTTTGGACTTTTACACATTTTTAAAAATTTAATTTATTAGTTTTCTTATCAGTAAATTCAGGCAGTTTGGTACCATTGTTTAGGCTCATCCACGAGCTACCCCCTCCCAATGGACCCTCCTTGTTGATGTATATGGGTCATGCATTGTGGAGTTAGCCCACAGTTGCTGGTATGATAAATGTCTCTGCATATCATGACCTAACATGTGATTCTGACATTCTTTCTGCCCCCTGTTCCGCAAAATTTCCCTGAGCCATGTTGGGTTCATTTTTGGTCTGCTTCAGTGCTGAGGTGTTGGGGCCTCTGAGGCTCTGGCTCTCTGATTTGGTAGGAGTTGATTTTTCTCTGTGTTGGTCTCCTTCCCCTTTGTGCTGGTATCCAGTTCATCAGGAAAATATCACCCTTGCTTGTTTCGCCAATTATCCTTGGTTTCAGTCAGGCCCCTTTTGAGGTATGTTGGGGCAGCTCTCTCCTTAGGATCTGCATCTATCTGAAAAAGAGAAGCAGATTATCCAACGGAGAGTAAGTTAGCACCCGGAAAATTTGAGATAACACTTACTTTTTTGATAGAGAGTTTGATAGGTGTAGGCCCTCTTGTAGCCCATGATTGATGGTAGCTTGATATTGGAGAGTGGGCTTATGTTCGGATATGGTTCTGACTTGTTTCCCAGCTCCAACTATGGGTCTAGTACCACTGAGGGGATCAGTTAGCCAAATCAAGAGCAGTTGGTTCCCCACCATGGCTGTGTGCCACTATTGCACTTGTGTGGGCATCACATCAGGTTATTTGTTGCTAATTAGGTTAGACCATGAGTTGCTTGGACAGATATTGGTCATTTCCTTCAGTTGCCCATTGTTGTTGCTGTTAGAAGGTTTTTAACTACAAATTCAGTTGCTTTAATAGGCTTGGGTTATTTAGCATCATTTTTCTTCTTGTATGAGTTGTCATAGTTTGTGTTATGCAGTGGATACATTCATTTTATTTAACTTGAATATCACTGTTTGTTATCTTTTAAATATTATAGTATCAGTAAACTAATATCTTGTTTAACTTTTAAAAATTTTTTTCAAGGTAGAGTCTCACTCTTGCTTAGGATGTTCTGAAATTCACTATGTAGTCTCAGAGTGGCCTCAAACTCATGGCTATCCCTCCTGCCTCTGCCTCACAAGTGCTGGGATTAAAGGAATGTGCCACCATGCCTGGCTATTGGAGTTTTGATGTTGGTAATTTGTGTGCTCATTTTTTTTGTCTTGACTACATCAGGTAAATATTTATGAATTTTATTAGTAACCTTGATTTTATTCACTTCTGTTTTTCCACTTACAGTTTTTATTGCCCTACTTTTTTCCCCCTTTCTTCTGCTGGCTTTATTTTCTCAGTCCTACAACAATGTCTTGCTCAAAGCCTGTTATTGTGACATATTTTTATTCTGTAAGGTCTTTTTGTCCAGTGATCATGAAAAAGTAGGCACATGAACAATGAGGTATGAATAAAGGAAAGGAAATTTATTGAGAAAAAGGCAGAGAAAGCCCGGACTGTCAAGGCAATCATATCTGGGGTTTGAGCAGACATCATGGAAGATAAAGGGCCAGGTGTGGTGGTGCATGCCATTATTCCCAGCACGTGGGAGGCAGAGGTAGGAGGATCATCATGAGTTTGAGACTACCCTCAGATTACATAGTGAATTCCAGGTCAGCCTGGGCTCAAGTGAGAGCCTGCTTCAAAAAAAGGCGGGGGGGGGGGTGGGTGGGTTCTGGAGAGATGGCTTAGTGGTTAAGCACTTGCCTGTGAAGCCTAAGGACCCTGGTTCAAGGCTCGATTCCATGTTAGCCAGATGCACAAGGGGCACATGTGTCTGGAGTTCTTTAAAATGGAAGAGGAAGGAAGGAAAAATTAAGCCTTCTGAGGGAGAGCTCAGAGAAGTAGGGAAGGCTCAGCAGTGAGGTTCTCTGAGCAACTGCAACTGGAAATGGGACTTCTGTGGGCTTAAAAACACTATTTTGGGCTGGAGGGATGTCTTAGTGGTTAAGATGCTTGCCTGTGAAGTTTAAGGACCCAGGTTTGATTCCCTAGTACCCATATAAGCCAGATGTGCAAGATGGTACATGTGTCTGAAATTCGTTTGCAGTAGCTAGATACCCTAGCATGCCCATTCTCTCTCTCTTTTGACCTCTCAAATGAATAAATGAAGAAAAGAAAACAAATCTTTAAGACAACTATTTCATTAAGAATATAACTACTCCTTTCATCTCCTTAGCATGTCTGTGGGTGAGGGGTAGTCTCTTGACTAGGAGAGTGGTTTACACATTTCTACTCTCCTCCTTTTTATACCAGGAGGCAAGACAGAAGATAAGGTCCTTCCTTCAATGACTTCCAAGCCTGCTAATGTCTGCTTACCTACAGCATTATGGTTTGAATGGTCATGTCTGATATAGTCTTTTTTTTCTAATTTCTTTTAATAAAGTGATCTATTTAGTTGAGAGAAAGAGGGAGGTAGGAGGGGAGGGAGGTGGAAAGAAAGAGAAAGAGAATGGGCATGCCAGGGCCTCCAGCCACTGTAAGCAAACTCTAGACTCGTGTGCCAGTGTGCACTAGGGCACTGAACCTGGGTTGCTAGGCTTTGCAGGCAAGTGACTTGACTGCTGAACATTCCCTCCAGCACAGCTAGTTTTTTAATACATAGGTTTCAACCACAGATTTTGAACTCACCCCCTCCTATAAGTTTTTTTGCCGTGTGAGGATATGTTGAGTTGCCAATGCTGCCTAATTCAACCTAAACATCTAATTATGGATTTTATTTGAGTCAAGTGATTTCCATAGTTTCAAAGACACAAAACCCAGCAGAGAATCCTTTGACTTCTGATATTAAATTTATTCAAGTGCTTCTTGAACATGAAAGGAAGATTATCATTATAGAAAGAAACACTTGAAAGAAATCCCATCCATCTATGTTCTATCTATGAGGTACAAAAGGAGGTTCCTAAAGACATCCTTTGGATCAATTGTATCCTAAGACTAAAAAAATTAGCACTGCAACATATGAAACTTATAAAAAAATGACACACTTCACCCAGACTATAGAATCAACAAGAATTTAATAAAGTTAATCAAATAATATAGTTCAATTGCACATAAATTTAAATTGTTTTCTCATTAAAGGGTACTTGTCTGTACATTATTACAGAGAAAGCTATTTTCCAGTTAATGTTTTGCCCATTGGAAAATACAAAGGGCATTTTCATTAATTAGGCTCAGCTCTTTTTCCTCCTAGTTTATCATCACCTGTGGTAGGTAAAATCTGTTTAGTACTCGAATTTATTGACACATGTTATCCAATAACATTATTAGTTTGTCATATATCTGGTGGAGTAAATTTATTAAGCATAAATGAATAGTATGTAGTCATCATCTGAAAATGAGTCAACCCTGTTCTCTAGAGCCATTGTAATAAATGTGGACACAGCTGGAATAGATGTCCCTGTGAAAGGTAACAGGTTTGATTCTGAAATACTTAAGGGAATAAGTTAATTTTTGAATTTTTGATATGTCTAATTTTTGAGTACTACATATTCAAAACAAAAGGCTTGAATTAGGTTGCGTATGCATTTATCGCCATTTTACCAAGCTGGGTAAATTCTGTTTACCTTCTTAGACAGTAGGGCAACATGGAAAAACTAGAATTTACCTGATGGTCATTGTAAGTTTTCTGTTTGTAAGAAGTACCTTTGTGGGGCTGGAGAGATTGCTTAGCGGTTAAAGAGCTTGCCTGTAAAGCCAAAGGACCCAGGTTTAAGTCCCCAGACCCACATTAGCCAGATGCAAAAAGTGGTGCATAAATCTGGAGTTTGGTTATAATGGCTGGAGGCCCTGTTGTTTTTTCTGTCTCCTCCTTTCTCTTTCAAATAAACAAATACATATAAATATAAAGAAAAGGAAAAAGTACCTTTGTGATTCTGACAGCTGCTCACCATGAAAGATTTCCTACACTTGTACTCCCTGATTCTCCACTGTTCATCAAGAACAGGGATGGATGTGTGTGTAGTGAGAAAGAGGAGCTCTCACCTTTTGTGGGGAGGATGTGCAGCTCTCATTGGACCTTAGGGCTGCAGGGTTGGGTGTGTTTGCACATTGGGGTTGGAACTACCTGAATGTCTGACTTGAGGTGGAGGTTCACAAAAACAGGGTTTGAGAGCTGCTTTAGTATCTGCATATAAAGATTTCTACAGTCTCACTTTTAATCATCAGAAAATGTTTTCAGGGCATGCACATATACCAATTAAATGAATAATCTGAATCACCTAGTAAAATCAATAATGAAAGTAATTATGTCTTATTATTACACAGTTCTTTTTAATGTTTCCAGAATATAACTGACTAGTCCATTTCATAGTAAACACCGGAGAGAAAATACCAGGAAGGAGAATAGGGAAACACTTTTTTGATGCTTTCTGTAACTCTACAATGCAGATGCAATGGGTATGCAGCATGAAGTGATGTGGTTTGAAGAAATCTGAGGGATATATTGTCCATATTATCACCTCCCCAAAGCTAACCCTACCTGCATGTTTTCTTAAAGAATGAAGTTATTAGTCAGATCTATTGAGGATGAGGGTCCTGTGTACAGCTTCTTTAGGTGATACTTTCTTCCTATCATGAAGAAGAAGACTTCCATGTCAGGAAAGTGAATAGTCCATGCTTTCTGAATAGCTGTTAATAAATATATTTATTAGATGATCATACATCACTGGGAATAAAAAATATGGAACTGGTAAGTAATTAAACATAAATAATTATGTCCATGTAAAATATCAAGGAAAAGTAGAGGGTATATTCTTAATCCAATGTCTTAGACTGCTTGGCCATGTTACATAGGGGGGATATTCTTTAACCAGTTTTATCATCTTTATAAAACTATCACTCCATCATACTAAAAGTATGCTTCATTGGTACCTTTACTCCCTTGTCCTGCCCCACTTTTCATTCTTCCCCTTTATCCTGCTTTTTGACTCCCTCTGTTCCCCACTGCCTCTCTCCCTCCTGCTGTCATAAGCAGCTTCAGGTCAATGACCAGCCCCTCCCCTCCCCCAGTCTTTTCAGCGATCTTGCCTTCTTTGCAGGGGTGAACACTATTCTGATCATAACTCTAAACATTCAAGAACTCCCTCAGACCTGGTCTCAGTGAATTAAGTACTGACGGAGTATATCACCTAAAAACCAAAACAAGTAATGAGAAGATTTGACACGAATAGCAAAGTAACAAGGTACACAATAGACATCAATCCATTGCACATCCTATATTCTTTCTTTCATTCAAAATATATGTGAATTTTGACAATACTGTGTGCCTGGGGAGATATAATGTACTTGGAATATAAAAATGGATAAATTTCTGAGGAAAATTGTTTTATTTTTCTTTGAAATAGAGAAAAAAATCTTAAGAACAAGCAGTGACTAATCTGAAGTTAGGTAAGTATATTTTCAAAATGCTATGGTTTTAGGGACTGTCCCCATAATTCAATTCCATTGTGGTGGGTGCAGTGAAGCAATGGCTGGCAAGGAGAGAGTACTCAGGCTCTGGAGTCATGCTGCTGAGAAAATCCTAACTTGATTGTTATTAACTGCAAGATGGGAAGATTGGTGAGGTAGGGCTTGTTTGTGTTCTTTACTAATGTAGGCTGAGTGCTTGAGTGGTATGTTTTCAACAAATGTGGATGGATATTTGGTTGAAATTCACTGCTGCTTTGATTTTTTCATCTATAAAATAAGGTCAGCAGTGACTTCCAGGTGGAGACTGAACATTTAAGGAGGATGGATGTAAAACCTAGAATGGTTTCCCATATTGAGAACCTAGTAATTGTCAGACCACAGATCCTTAGCAAGTGTTCATTGGATGGGCATCTCCTGCCAAGCAGAGTGGTAGGAGAAGGAAGTAAAACACACAAGCAATGCTCACCTTTTGGGGAGTGAGGGATACAGGTACAGATGCATGTGCATAGCCACAGATCAGTGGGGTGAGTGTCAGGACGAAAAGGAGCAGGAAGGAAATAGCAAGGATGACCTAACTTGGATTTTAATCAAGAAAGGCACTGTTTAGGAGCTGGAATCCAAGGGTTAAAAGGAATTAGTCCAGAGAAGTGAGAAGAACATTCGTAGCAAACAAGGAATCAGGGCTGGAGAAATTGCTTGGTGGTTAAGGCACTTGCCTGTGAAGGCTACAGACCCAGGTTCCATTCCCCAGTACCCACATAAGCCAGATGGACAAGGTGGCACATGTATCTGGAGTTTGTCTGCAGTGGCTGGAGGCCCTGGTGTGTCCATTCTCTCTCTATCTGCCTCTTTCTCTCTCTCTCTCTTTCTCCCTCCCTCTCTAACTCTAATAAATAAATAAATAAAATATTTTTTTTTAAAAAAGGAATCACAGTGAAAAAAGTAGTACATCCAAAGGGAAGGGAAGAGGATGGGATTGTAGTTCAATGGTTAAACACTCGCCTAGTATGCATAAAGTTCTGGTTAATCCCCCAACCAGCTCCTCAAAATAAAGAAAACAAAAGTGAAGGTAGAAGGACCAAGTATAGCACAATGAGGGTGGGAAGGAGATGAGAACACAGGAGCCATAGACCACATGGCCATATTTCCTCTTTTGTTAAGTTCAAGAACCGTAACTCTATTTGAAAGATGATAAGAAGGCAATAATTTAACCTTAAATAATTTAAATTTAATAATTTTATTTATAGATGATAAATGGTATAAAAGGCAAGTGGGAATTGGAACTTCCCTAGAGGAAGTGTGTTGTTGGGGGTGAGATTAGGGGTGTTATACCCAGCTGCCCCTTGTCTGTGTGCTGCCACTGTCCTGGTGTCATTTCCACCTGCTACGGCAGAGGTGACGTCCAGCCTCTGCTCATGCCATCCTTTCTCCTGCCATCATGGAGCTTCCCCTCAAGACTATAATCCAAAATAAATCCTTTCCTCCATAAGCTGCTTTTGGTTGGGTGCTTTTTCCCAGCAACATGAAGGTAACTATAGCCACCTTGGGTTTAGCTCATTTGCATATCAGTACGCAGCAGCCAGTCTCTGGTTGATCTCTGGTCTCTGCTTCCCCCTCTCCCTTGTCATGATGTTGTGGCTGCTGAGTGAGTGCCTCATTTTTACTCCTAGCTATTGCTCCTAAAAATGCTCATTATAAGTGACCTCAGCAGAGGATAACCTTAAGTACTTAAAATGATCTACTCTGTGGAGAGCAGGCAAGCTTTCTCCCCAGCTATCCCTGACATTGGCCCATGAACAATGTGACCATGATGGCAGGGATGGAGGTTAAACACGGGCCTAGTAACATGGCTACCCCTCGCTAAGGATGACCTGGCTATGGTTGCTGGTGACTGCCAAATTTTCCAGTAGCAGAGACCAACAATGAGCCCCTGATATTGCACACATTCTCCAGGGTGACCAGCCAGCAACTTGATGTCAGTTTAATAACACCTTCATTGTGGAAAGGATAACATATTGTCCTTACTAGAATAGATACCCATTCTGGGTATGGGTCTACCTTTCCTGCTTATAATGTTTCTGTCAAAACCGCTATCTATGGATTCCATGGGCTTACAGACTGCCTTATCCACCATTGTGGTATTTTATACAGCATGGCTTCTAACAGAGACTCACCTCATAACCAAAGAAGTATGAGAGAGGAATACTCTTGTATTCCCATGGTCTTACCATGCTGCCCACCATTCTGAAGCAGTAGGTATGATAAAATGGTAGAACACCTTTTAAAGAAATAGTCACAAAAATGCCAACTAGGTGGCCATAGCCTAGAGGGTTGGAGCAGGTCCTCTAGAAGCCAGTATATGCACTGCATCATCATTTGATACATGGTACTATTTTACCTATAGCCAGGATTCATGTTCCAAGGATCAAAGAGTCTAAGTGAGGATGCTGCCACTTCCCATAACCCTGTTATCTACTAGCCAAATTTTTACTTCTTGTTTTTGTAGCCTTATGTTCTGTTGGCCTACAAGTTTTGTATGAAGAAGAGGAAGTACTTTTGCAGAGTCACAGATAAACATTCCACTGAACTGGAAGTTCAGATTTCATTCAGCCTATTCCCTTTGGCTCCTGATGTGCTTAAGTCAATAGGCTAATAAACCAGCTAAGGCCATGTGACCAGTTACAGAACCAAGGATTATAATTGCCATAAGTGTTTTGACAATTTGATAAATAGGACAGTATTATGTTAAGAATGTGCATATGTACATATATATTGCTGAAGACACCATATGCTGTTGACACAGAGCATGGAGAGACCTGGCTGGAATTCAGAAGAAAGACAGTCCCCAGACAGTTAGCCTGTCTAGTGCTAGAAAGTGCTACATGAGATACTGGGGGAAAGTGGCCAACAATGGTCTGAGCACCAGAGGTCTAAGATACTCAGAAGCAAACATCCTGACAGGATGTACACACCAGTGCAATAGTGGTACACAACCTCAGTGGGTAACCAATAGCTTTCTGATTGGCTAAGAGATCCTAAAAGTGTAAAGTAACCCATATCTGGAATTGGGAACAAGATAGGACGCCTACGGAGACAAAGATTATGCTCTACAGTGTCAAGCTCTCACTAGTCTTTGGCTGAAAGAGGGGTTGGATACATTACATTCTTCCCAAATTGATAATGCTTATCCCATTTAAACTATGCTGACTTCAGTCTCCATTGCAGAATCTGTTCTTTTTCAGAAGGTAGTGAGATCAGGGGAGATAAACTACCCCTGGCACTTCAGCCAAGCCACAGATGAAACTATAGAGGAACTGGGGAGATGAGCAAGAGTGCTGCTTCCATGCTGAACCTGATAATCAGCACCAGTGTGTAGGAGACAGACCCTGAGGATACTCAACCTTTAACAGAGCAGAGATCCAGAGGCTCCTAAGAACTCATAACTGAAATAGACTTAAAACTCACCCACCATGGCTCAGGGAATTTTGTGGATGAGGGGGCATAAAGATTGTAAGAGCCACAGGTTGAGAAATCATGCCCAGAAGCATTCTCTGCCCCTCCAAAATAACTGACTGTTGATCCCACGATTCATAAACCACAACCCCTTGGGGAATACCTGCAACTCCACTGAGAAGCATCCCCATTGTAATGGGGGCAGGGATGAGGGAAAAGAGGTTATCAACACATGATGTATCCATATGAAATATGTTGTTAATAATAATAATAAACATAAAAACAAAAAGAAGACATTCTTTACCATTTCTTTACTGTGTTATATAATATCAGTAGTTAAGAAGTTACATATTGTATTATCATATTTAAATTACTGAATACTAGAGATTAAGTATTCCTCAAGTGACTTTGCCATATATTCGATAGGAATAGTACATTTCTGATTATATGTCAGATAGTTATATTGTGTTAAGCAGACCCTGCTATTGTCTTCATTTAGAAATCAAGCAAGGCATAAGGAGATGTTGTTTGGTGTTAAGTTGACAAGGAGCAGATTTCTGATGGTTAAATTCTGTTGCCAAGTTGATTGAATTAGGACTCAAATAAGAGACATGCATTGTGAAAAGATGGAAGTAACTGGGTCACTGGTGTCTTTTCAAAGCTTGACCTGCATCACACATCTTCACAGTTCCATATGAGAAATACACTATAATGCTTCAGAGTTGGGTTTGTTCTGTTGTTATTAGCTGTCAAACTTGACCTAAGTTTCTCTAGGTAAATTTATATCATCATAACTGTTGTAGTTACCTTCTTGTTACTGGGACAAAGCACCTGACCAAAATGCAGCTTATGAGAGAAAAGTACCTATTTTCACTCACAGTCTCAAGGGGAAGCTTCATGATGGCAGGGAAAATCATGGTGTGAACAGAGGCTGGCCACAGCAGGTAGACAACAATAGCAACAGAGGGAGCCTAACTCTGGCACGGGAAAGGTGGCTATAAAATCACTAAGCCCATCTCTCCCCTTACAAACACACTTCCTCCAGCTGATTTCAGGAAAGTTTATGTGTTGGTGTAATCAGATGTCAGCTGGGGCCCAAGCATTCAGGACATATGAGATTATGGGGACATCTAATTCAAACTACTACACCAACATATAAATATTCCTGAAATCAGGATGCTTTTCAACAGTTAATGGGGTCTTACAGTTATAATTGGAGTGTTATCTTCTTTAGTAAAATATACTATTGCTATTATTATTTATTTTATTTTGGTTTTTTGAGGTAGGGTCTTACTATAGTCCATGCTGACCTGGAATTCACTATGTAGTCTCAGGGCAGCCTTGAACTCATGAGGATCCTTTTACCTCTGCCTCCTGAGTGGTGGGATTAAAGACATGTGCCACCACACCCAGCTCCTCAATTGCTATTATTTTGATGGCTGGCAACTTGTGTCTAATGAATGCCAGTGAAACATATGAAGTTATAATACCAAACATTACCAAATATACTGAAAAATAAGCAAAGGTGTTTTGGTTTAGAGAAAGTAAATATTTAAATGCATTATTTAAAATGTGTTCATTGCATTTAATGTCTTGTTACTTAGCATATTTGGTATGAACACTATGGTCAAATATATTAGATTACTTTAAATTTTTAGTTTATTTATAAATCATTGTCCTTCCTAAATTCAAGTGAAGTAGTGAGTGCTTCTCTGTGTTGTATTTTAGAAAGATACTTCAGAAAGACACAGACACCTAACCTGTGGAGTTGACAATCAGCTCCTCTCACTAAATCACAATCCTCACTGTTCAATTACAGTTGGCAGTGAAGCAACCATTGTTTCTTAAGTCAGCTCATAAATTTTCATCTTCCCTTATGTCAATTAGTTTTTTTTAAAACTAAAGGCGTTACATTTTTGCATTTGTTTAAAGTCAGTATTATTCCATTTAGATGCTTTTTAAACATTAGAAAATTTCCCCAATGGTTTAAAATATGCAGATGTACAAGAAAACAGGTATGGATGTGACTATTTCCAACAAAACACAATGCAGTGAAGCATTTGCAGACCTCTATTAGTAGACATACTGATTTCATGAGTGTCTTTAGAAAAGGAGTTGCACTTTCATTTGGTAGTTGTCTTCTGGTCAGATTCAGTGTGGTGGTGATGGTCTATCCCTTGTCATGTAGCTAACAACTTTCATTGGCTGTGATAGGATTAACTGCTATTTTTTTTTAGTTGCTAATGCCTACATCAGTAGCCAAGTGTCCACTGTGTGTGTGTGTATGTATACATGTGAATAGATGCTTTGATTTAGGAATCATTCTTTATAACTACTTGTTCATTTGGTGAATTTATTTTAATAGGAGCATAAGTAATAACCATGTCTTCTGAGATAAGCTATCCTATTTTAATAACTAGTAGTTATGAGCAAGGTGTGGGAAGGAAGGCTCCACTTTCCTTCACTAGAATTGAATTTCCCAGACATCATATCCAAGCTGACAAGCAGACCAGGTAATTCTGAATACTGGATATTAGCAAAATCAATTCCCTTCATGCTTTTAGATTAAAAATAAATGACAATGAGTTCTTCACATTTCTTCCCAGTTTCTAGTGGATTGGTTGCTGATGTTCCCCTTTGGGGACACAGCACTGTGCTTAAGAAACCTAGCTTTATAAGACATTCTCTGGGTTTAGGATCATGGCCTTCTCCAGTGTACTTTCAGTCATCTCCAGGCATTCTTCATAAACCTCCAGGATGCATTACTGAACTTTTTTTGTTTGTTTGTTTGAGGTAGGGTCTCACTCTAGCCCAGGATAACCTGGAATTCACTACGTAGTCTTAGGATGACCTCATGGTGATCCTCCTACCCTTGCCTCCTTAGTGCTTGGAATAGAGGCAAGTACCGCCACACCTGAACTTCTTGTTTTTCCTAGAAGCAGTGCACTGCGTGACAGGGCCTTTCCAGCCTGGATGTACTGGACACATTTGCTACATGAGGCTCTGGTTACAAGATTTCCTGAAGGAGGAGGTCTGGGGTAGAGGCTGAGACCCTCTCTGGCCAATAAGTTTGTAGACACTGATGCTTCTAGTGCATACATGGCTTTGAATTCAAAACAAATAGAGGAGAGCGCACCATCAGAAATACATTCTACTAATTCCTTGATTGTGGGAAATCTGTTCTCAAGTGCAAATTTTATAGCTATTATATTGCATTTATTCTTTTGTTCAACAAATATTTGCTGAACACCTCAGATATGCCAGATATTCCTCTGTTTTCTGAAAAGAATGAAGTTCCAGATACCAAAGATCTGAATCTAGTGGAGAGTCTTGATTTTTGAGACAGGTTTCATTTAGAACAGAGGAGCCCAAAACTCACTATGTAGCTAATGATGACCTTGAAATTTTGATCCTCTTGCCTCCACCTGCCAAGTAGCTGGGTTTATAGTCATGTGCAACTAAGTCCAGAGTCTAATGAATCAACGAATAAATTAAAAGACTTAATCATAAATGAAGGTACATGCCAATATATTTATATGTGTCTAAGCAGCATGTATATGCATGTGTATTTAAGTAACATGCATACACATATATTTGCATATTCATGTATTCCTTCCAGAGGCTTTATGTTTGCATTGTCCCCAAAGCTTGGCAGTCAGCTCCCTAGTACTTTTGCTAGTCTAATCCTATTCTACTTTTATTTACCTTACCCTTTCCCTGTAAATTGAGCAAACCTTTTTCTTCACAATTTTTATACCTGCATTTTGTTAATTATTTATCTGTCACATGGAATGTTTTCAGTACTTATGATTTACTTTTACTTTTTTTTTTAATTTTTTAAATTTATTTTTATTTATTTGAGAGTAACAGAGAGAGAGAGAGAATGGGCGCGCCAGGGCTTCCAGCCACTGCAAATGAACTCCAGACGCGTGCGCCCCCTTGTGCATCTGGCTAATGTGGGTCCTGGGGAATCAAGCCTCAAACTGGGATCCTTAGGCTTCACAGGTGAGTGCTTAACTGCTAAGCCATCTCTCCAGCCCTACTTTTACTTTTTAATGGGGAAAAGATTATTTTGAAATATTGCTCATTATGTTTAGAGGAGGATTATATTTATCAGTGATGTTTGTATTACCTTCAATTTTAAAGTGTCACAAAAACATCTAGCATTGACTTCTAGATAGAGTCTCATTTCTTTTCATAGTTTTAGTTTAATGGTATTTTGTTACAGAACACAACATTTATATGGTAATATTACGATCATTTACCATTATACATTAACAGTGATAGTCAAAAGCTGTAACAAAAACTTTAAAACATTGTTTGAATCATTACCCATTAGCATTCTGCCATATTTTGAAGATAAAGACCATATTATACACATATATGTGTGTATATATATATATATATATATATATATATATATATATATATAATTTTATGTAGAAAGAGTATAAAGAATTCAGTGTTCAATTTATGGATAAATCAGTAAATAGTTGTTGAAAAATACTAGAGATTAAATTCTTCAATACATGAAAAACAGAAATTTTAAATCATCCCCCCAAAACTGGTGGTTTTCCTTCCCTTTTTTGTTGGACATGAACCACATTCAATGAGTCATATAAACTGTTGTTAGGTGAGTAGCTTAAGACAATAGACATTTATTTTCTCACAGCTTTGGGGTGAAGAAATCCAAGTTTAAGGTGTATTCAAGAATGGCCAGTCTCCTTCTGAGTACTGTAGAGGAGAATCTTTATTTGCTCCTTCCAGCTCTCATCCCTATCTCTAGATAGTCCCTGTCTTATAAGCTGTTTTTTAATACTAATATAGAGCCAAATAATTGATTTAATTGTACCATTTTCATATATATACTCTTAATCTACAACTCTTTGAAGAATCTTTCATCCTCTGCACAGTTGTATTGGGAACACAAACTATGAGAGGCCTCTTCCCTCTTGAAACACTTTATAAAAATATTTTTATTTTAAAGGAGAGGGTAGAGAGAAATAGAGAGACAGAAAGAGAGAGAGAAAGAGAGTGAACAGGCACACCAGGGCCACTTGCCACTGCAAATGAACTCCAAATGCATGCATAACTCTGTGTATCTGACTTTAACTTGATACTGGGGACTGGAGAATTATACCCATTCCATTGGGCTTTGTAAGCAAGTGCCTTTAACCACTGAACCATTACACCAGCCCCAGCCCCTCCAACATAGTTTTATTGCTATAAAATTGTCTGGAAATTTCACAAAATGTGGCCCATATTGTTTTTAATGATTCATAGCTTTCACAGATACTGGGCTAGACCAGGTTGAGAACTAGTACATGGTGAATTCACTTTCTTAAAAATATTAATTCTGTGAAAACTGGCAAGGCCTGAATGCCATACAAGTAATCTTGAAGCTTCTACAATGGACTATATTTCTCAGTCCATCTTCTAGAAACTGAACATTTATGTCCTGAATAACAGCAAGAAATTTTAATGTGAAAAATATTATGGCTATAGCAAAGAATGAACAGGAAATTTAGAAGTTATTATACAATTTTGTTACATTTAGATTAAATGTTCAGGAATAATTGTAGCATAGATAAACTGACAACTAACATTGTTTTAATTGAGACTTATCAAACATTATACTACATAATTATAAATATATTTTATTGTAAGCATTATACTTTCTTAACCAAATATTAGACAACATTCTTTCATGTTAAAATAGAAATTGATACTGGAAGTGTATAAAAAGAAAATGCTGAGACATTTGGAAACATTATTCTAAATTTTTTAGGTAAAGTAGGATTCTAAATTTCATAAATACATAGTACATATGATGATAGTCATTAGACACATCAAAGCTGTACTAAGAGGAAAATTCATAGCACTTAAATATGCAAGTTGTAATTCAAGTCAAGAAACTATAAAAAGTAAGTAAATATACTTATATTAGGCAATTTATGAATTAATGCATAAAAAACAAAAATAAAGAAACAAGTCTACATGTTATTCTTATACTACTATATGTTATGTAAGAGTATACAAAATTAAATATTTTCCAAATTCTGTGGAACTTCAATTGGGTCACATGGTATAGAATACAATAAATACATTTTATGTGGTAGGGCTGCTGTTTTCCTTTAAAAGCTACTCTTAACTTAATGCACATTATGGTGAGTAAAGTCTTGGAAGTTGAATATGCTATTTAAACAGAGAAAAGTGTCAGCCAATAACCTGTACACTCTCCCACACCATATGACAGGTACGCATGTTTATGGCTTTTGTGGCTTACAATCTTATTTGCATATATGAAATTTTAAGAAAAATTGTTTCCAGTTTCCTGTCAAATGACAAGAAATCTTCTTGGGTCAGAGATTGTACCTTATCCTTTATATTTTTTTAACCCATTAGTCTGTGAAAGTAACATTTGGTCAAATAGAAGATAATGCTATGTCCCTCTGAGTAAAAGAAAGATAGAAGCAGAAGAGCTGTAGATTTGAAGGCTAGCTGTAATGGTCTATTTTGATTGCTACCCTGGCAAGACCTAGAATCACTTAGGAAATGAATGAACCCCTGGACATGCTCATGAGGGATTACCTTAAGACACACTAAACTGTGAGTGGCACCATTCTGGGGGCTGGGGTCCTAGATGGGATAAAAGGGAGACAGACAACTGAGCACTTGCTTCCTCACTATGGGCTGAATGTGACCAGCTGCCTCAAACTCCTGTTTCCCTGACTTTACCACCATAGTAGAGTGACCTTGAAATGAAAACCAAAAATTAACTTTTCCTTCTTTAAGTTGCTTCTTATCAAGTATTTGATCATAGCAATTAAAAAGTAACTAATATAGAAAATTGGTACTGAGAAGTGGGGTTGTTACTGCGACAAATTTGACCATGTGGTTAGTGGATCTTTGGAACTAATTTGTGGGGGGAATGTGAAAGAGTTTATAAAATCCCTACAATGCTGTTGTCAGAATGTAACGAGCCATTCTGGTGGGAGTTTAGACAGTGGAGGCCTGGCTCATGAGGTTTCAGAGGGGAAGAAGAACTCTATCAGGCAGGAACTGTCCTAGACAAAGTTCATGTAAAATGGCATAAAAGAAAATGGATGTACTTTGTGTTCTAAGAGTGTGGGTGACATGGAAGTCAAAAGAATGAAGTAATTTGTTGGTCAGAGGAAATCTCAAGATGGGATAATATTCAGGTTCATGCTGATAAAGCACATTTAGTTTTTATAGAGATCAACATCAATGGTGAGAAGCCTCCTGTACTTCATTAGGCAACATAAGAGATGTTCTAAGGGAATAAGACCTTTACCTATCAGAGGCTCCATCTTGTTAAATTCCAAATTCACTTGAAGAAAGAAAGCCTTAACTGAAGATATCTATGTTCAAACATACCACCTAGGGTAGTATTTCGACAAAGTTAGACAGAAAGACTTAGAGAGACTTCTACAGCTCTGGTCCAAGGGAACCAGGCTTCATCTCAAGTTGGAAGTAGAAATAGACAGTGTTATCCATGTGATAATGGTTTTGTAGGCACAAAAAATGCACAATTGAAGGGTCACAGAGTGTTGCAGCATCCTTACAGAGAGCTGTGAGGCCATATAATGTGTTAGCAGGGCCAGAGTCCATGCAAGGAGCTCCTAAGTGGCACTGGAAGCAGTGAAAGCAAACTGTAAGTTTCCATAGAGACACAGACATTGGGATGCTAGAACCATAGGGCGTCAGCTGAGAAATGATGAAAGTTCACTGTGGAGCTCCTTCATGAGAGAGGCTATGAGTGCCAAAGCTACAGTCAGCCGAGTTTGAGGGGTTAGGCTACCCAAGGTCCCTGGAGCCTGGATGATTTTTCTTATTCCATTATGAACCCCAGATGCCAGATATGGAGCTGCAGGATGTAGTTTTCCTTGCTGTGTTTTAGTCTTTCATTAGTCTCATCTTTCTTGTATCTCAGGATATACTCTGTGGAAATGCTTTTGAATAGTGTTGAGACTATTAAAGATTATAGGGAGTTCTAATGTACCAAATGCATTTTACGTTATGAGATGGCCATGAACTTTCAGGCTCAAGGGTGTGAAGGATATGACTTAACACTAATATGTTTGGGTATCAAATTGGAAAGGGGTAAACTTGTAATGGTTTATATTGGTTGCCAACTTGATAGGGACTAGGATCATCTACGAAATAACCCTCTGGACATACCTGTGAGGGATTATGTTGATTAGGTTAATTGAGGTGGAAGACTCATCTTGATGATGAGTAGCGCCATCCCATGCACTGGAGTTGTGGACTGCTCAGCTGTGTCAAGTTCCCGTGTCCATGACTTCTTTGCTATTATGGAGTGTAACTTTGAACTTTACACTAAAGCAAAACATTCCTTATTAGGTTCCTTCTTGCTGTGTATTTGGTCATAGCAAGGAAAAAAGAAATAATGTACTTTCTATACCATTTTGTGTATTTTAGTTCCTGGACAAATTGCTTATCTTCTCAGCTTTAGATATTCATACTTATAATGCATATGAAATGGTTTTAAAATTAAAAGGTATTGAACATGATGATACACAGTGTACAGATAGTAAAAGCTCAATAAATGATCGTAAGTATGGTCATTTACTTTCAAATTTGCACTCCTTTAAATAGGAATGTCAATCAAGACAGAGGATTTTGTCTTCTTCATTGTTTAGTTAGAGCAGTAATCAGCCACATAGCGGGTATTAAATACTTGCTGAATGAATCAGTATATTTTCAGTGTTTGCCAAAATTAATTTGCTTAGTCTGCCTTAAAATAACTCAGTGGTAAAATGTTTCCATTATTACAATAGTAAATAAGATTTTGTTTCTGCTATTGTTATTAAAAGATCAGTTTTAAAAGATCTGAAAAGTACACATCTATCTTTTATATGTGCCATAGCTTCAATTCTTCTGACAGGTTTTCCCATTTGGTGTCAAAAAGAAAATATGTGTTGGGGAAAATTTTCTATCAATATTTTGTAGTAATGAAAGACTGAAATGAAATATACTAGAGGCTGATAGGAGAAAAATACAGTCTAGCATCTGGATAGTATGATTAATTTTTTAACACAAATTCATTCATTTAATATGTGCTCATATTTGTCTTCAATCACTCCATTCTAATAATGAGCTTCAAAGATGAAAATAATTATTTTGCCAAGAATATAATTTAGTGCAAGGCCTCTATGAGTTTAAAAAAAGCATAAGACATCATTTGCTTAAAAATTATCATCAGATGCCTTCAATTTAATGGTCATTTACCTCCCCTCCCCCACAGTGAATGTGACTGTGCACATCCAGGGAGAGCAGCAATCAATTTAGCAGCTAATGTTCATTGTTTCTGTGCAGTGTTGACATTCTCCCTCAGCCTCTCCTGTTGTGGTACTATGTGATTTTTTGAAAATCACTGCTCTCTCAGTGCCTTGGCATCCATTTCTATGCTCATTCTTTGTGAAGGCAGTTTGTTAGAATTTAACAGGAAAACAACAACAACCTGAAATATTTTTCTCCCCCTCAGCAAATACAAAAAAATTAATCACCTCCAAGAGGCTGTATTAAACCTGACACTGCTCACAATACAAATATGCCACCAAGTCTATCTTTACATTTACTTGCAAATGTGTACAGATATGCTTCATATAAATTAATCCTCCATTTCATTATAAGGAAGGAATTATGTCTGTGGTCAAAGGGTGGTGGTGAGGGAGTGTTAATCTGATTTAGCACAGCATGTGAAAAATTAATTGAAAGTCGGAATACCATAGTGTTTATTATAAAGTAATTTCACACCAGCTCAGGATTAGCATGGTGATGGGTGACAATGGGTCATCAATATGTTAATTGAAAGACAGTATGTTTTGTAAGGAGAGAAAAAGAAAAAGGAAGAGACAGAGAGAAGATTTGAGATGCAATATGTAACATGAGTTGGTGGTTTTATAGGACAAAGGGTATGGAAATGTTAGGACCCGAGTGAGGAAGGTAGCTTCTTGAAAAATCAAGTGACTCTCCTTGGGTGGCCTTCACAAATACTCAAGTCACATGGAGCCCTGAATTCTTCTGAGCTTCCTGTAATAAGATATATTTCCTGGTTTCTGTACCTTTCACAATTCCTTGTCTACTGGCAGAATATGCTTATCATATCCTCTGGGGCAGTGATGCTGAGGCCATCAGGAAAGGAAATTCATGCTGACTCCTTGTCCAGGTTTGAAGTTTCTTTCATTTGTCTCTTTGAATGAAGCTGGACTCTCAGAAGCAGTACCCTCACCTGGAAGGATTAGCAAGCAAGTTTTTAGCAAGGTCTTTGTGATTTAGTAACTTCAGGGGCATAAAGTTCACAGCTGCAGGCAAGTAGCAGAAATCTTGTCATTTAGACATCATGCTGAGAGCACAGCCAAGTCAGCCCATCTTTCTAGTTTGCATAGACTCTTCTGAGCATCTCTCGTCTATTTCTACTGGTACCCACTCCCTGAGGCAGTGGAGATATGGGCTCTGGCCCAGACCCACCATCCAAGACTATAGCTTGCATGGCAAAGGCAGAAATTGGAAAGAATTTTTCTGTGTTACCTGCATATTCGTGAGAAATGTTAAAGTTTCATTACCAGCATATTATGTCTTAGGCATAGCTCACACATGTACTGCAAAGATCACTGTTGCTTATGACAGTCATCCCTGAACTTTGACTTACTGGTTCCTTAATACATAGTTACATAATAGTAACCAAACAAGCAAGTTAAAAAATAGAATGATGATTGCTGAAGACTCCTCATACTTGGGCCACTGACAAATCCTGCTGGAACTGAGCTGATAACCTCCTCCATGTAGACCAGTTGACAGAAAGCTGGAAGAAGCCATTCTACATGTAGTTCAATGGGAGAAAGAGATACCACCAGTGAAGATACTCAACATTGAACACTGCAAGCCTTATAATTGGCCAGCCAGCCCAAATGAGCCAACAGGTGCAATAATGGCATGTCTGTCATGGTGGAAACCAACTGTCCTCTAATTGGACTGGAGGCCTACTCCATAGGGGGGAAACACATCCCTGATACTGAAAACTTAAAACAGGGGAGAGTCATTAGCTCTAGAGGTGTAACATGCTGATGTCTGGAAAAATGTATATACTATGCTTATCAAACTGCCCAGTAAGCACTTCTCTTAATATTTATACCCTTATATTAACACTACTCTCACTTTAGGTAGAGAATCTTCTCTTTTCAGATGGCAGTGACTTTGGAATGACTCAGAAGGTATCATAGTGCTGGAAATAAGTGAATGGAGCACTGAGTAACATCTTGATCACAACTTCCAAGGCTCAGGATCTAATGCGGAAGAGGTGGCGAAAAGAATGTAAGAGCCAAAGGAAGGGTAGGATTCCGTACAATGTGCTTCCTCCAGACATAAAATGGCCTGGATATCCAAGACCTCATATTACCTGACACTACCTACACAAGACCATAATAAGAGAAGGAAAAGACCATGACATCAAAATAAAAGACAGACTGATTGAGATGGGGAGGGGATATGATGGAGAATGAATTTCAAAGAGGAAAGTGTGGGGGGGGTATTACCATAGGATACTTTTTATAATCATGGAAAATGTTAATAAAAATTGAGAAAAAGAAGATGGCAACTGCTTAGCTGTGCTGCTAATCCCAGGGAAAGAAAGGCAAGACATTAAGGGTTTTCTGGGTCTTCTTATCACTGGGAGGACACAGACGGGGGAAAACAGGGATTCGTGGATAGCCCCACATGCGGGTAGACCACCCCTAACACCAAATAGCCATCACACCCCACCGCCAGGGCCCCACACCCTGCCGCTGCCGCACCCACCTCCATGCTCCAATTGCTCACAATGATCGATCCCTGTGTGTGGAAGCTTAAACTGCTCTGCACACTTGGCCACATTACTCTTCAGTGAGCCCAGTCCCACAGCAACTGTCACATAAGCCCAGACTGTGTCTCTCGCTTGCACCGCTCAGGTGCCCTTCCTACCTGTCTGCCGTGCCCGCCATCCTACATTCTCCTGTGGTGGGGGAGCGCAGACTGTTTCTGGGTCCCAGGGTTCCCATCCAGAGTTTGGGCTGCTTCAGGGTTTGGTACCTCAGTACTCCTCCAAGCTCAAATGCAGGCAGATTTGGTGCATTACTGCTTGAGAATTCAGGCAGCTTTGGCGCCCCTGTCAGGCAGTAGATAGGCAGTGTTGGCAAGTTGCAGCCAAAGCCCAGGCTGCTTGGCAACTACCCCAGGCTGCCTCAGATTCCCACTGTGCTAGAGCCCAGGCTGATCCACCCACCTACCTGCCCATACACTGTCATGAGTAGACCACAGTGCAAAAGAAATACCATGAAAAATCAAATGCAAGAAAATCCAGTTAGATCACTCAGTCCTACAAGGAATACATGTAACCAAAACATAGAAGAGTTATTACGATCAGAACATCAAATTGAAGCTATGAGCAATGCAACCCTGACCAACCTACTGCTAGAACTTGCAGGAAAGCAACAAAGGACCGATAATCATGTGGATGCTACCATCACTAAGCTAGAATAATTTGATAAGAAATTGGAAGGAGTTCATAGAGAGTTAAGAGTTTGAGGGAGAGTGTAAAAAAGAGGGTCTTAAATATCAGCTGGCCATACTAAATGAAGACATAAAGAACTGCAAGGAAGGTCGGGCATGATGGCGCATGCCTTAATCCCAGCACTGGGGAAGCAGAGGTAGGAGGATTGCCATAAGTTCGAGGGCACCCTGAGATTCCATAGTGAATTTCAGGCAAGTCAGCCTGGGTTAGAGTGAGACCCTACCTCAAAAACAAACAAAAAAAAAAAAGAATTGCAAGGATGAATTCCAAGAATCATCAAGAAAATCAGAAAATGTTGTGAAAAGGGAGCTTGAGAAGGTGATGGAAATGATACATAGAAAAGTAGTAGAAAATGCAAACTTAATTGAACAAGTCCAAAACTCTATACAGGCTCCCAAGAATAGAGGGGAAAGTGTGGGGGTGAGGAGGGAGGGAATTACCATAGGATATTTTTTTATAATCATGGAAAATGTTAATAAAAATTAAAATAAAAAAAGAATAGAGTCAGTGAAGTGGAGGATATAAACTCTGATCTGGAAGACAGGATGGAAGAAACAGTTTGAGAGCTCAAAAACTTCAGTAAGTTCAAAAGTTCCTACAAACAGAACATGAGGGAATTGTGGTATACACTTAAACTTCCCAATATCAGAATCATTGGAATACCAGAAGGAGAAGAATTTCAGACCAAAGGCATGGAGAACTTATTTAACAAAATAATTGAAGAAAACTTCCCCAGTCTCTTAAAAGAAAGGCCTATCAAGATACAAGAAGCCAAGAGAACTCCAAACACACTGGACCAAAGGAGAAACTCTCCAAGACACATTATCATTAAGACTCTTAACATTGACACCAAAGAGAAAATCCTAAAAGCAGCTAGGGAAAAACAGTGCAGTACTTTCAAAGGTAACCCCGTCAGAATTACTTCAGACTTCTCAATGGAAACTCTGAAAGCAAGAAGGGCCTGGAGTGAAACTCTCCAAAGTCTAAGAACCTATGGATTCCAACCCAAACTACTCTACCTGTCAAAGGTATCCCTCATAATAGATGGTGAAAGAAAAACTTTCCATGACAAAACTCAGCATTACAATTATATGAACACAAAACCAAACCTACAGAGAGTATTTCAGGAAATTCTCCACAAAGGAGAACCAAATAACAAAACTCAAATGCCTACAAGAAGCAGATCACAACAACCAAACCCAAACTAGCAAAAAAATATTCAAAGCCCAGGAAAACACCAACACACCTCTACCACCACAATATGGAAGGGATCAAATCAAACCTCACAGTCATCACCCTAAATATTAATGGCCTTAATTCACCCATCAAGAGACACAAGTTAACAGGATGAATCAAAACATTAGAACCCTCAATCTTTTGCCTTCAAGAAACCCACCTAACCACTAAAGACAGACACCTCCTCAGGATAAAGGGGTGAAAGACAATATTCCAAGCAAATGGGAACAAGAAGCAAGCAGGCATAGCTATATTAATATCGGTAAAATAGACTTCAAACCAAAAATAATCAAAAAAGACAAAGAAGGCTACTTCCTATTCATCAGGGGAACGATCCATCAAGAGGATATTACAATCATAAATTTGTATGCACCAAACACAGGGCATCACAGTTCATAAAACAAAACCTACTTGACAATAAAACAGAAATAACCACCAACACCATCATAGCTGGGGACTTCAATACACCATTACCAGTAATAAACAGATCATCCAAACAGAAACTCAATAGGGAAGTAAAAGAGCTCAACAAAACCATAGAGCACTTAGACCTAACGGACATCTACAGGAATTTCCATCCCAAACCCACAGACTACACATTCTTCTCAGCAGCCCATGGAACATTCCCTAAAATAGACCATATACTGGGTCACAAAGACTGCTCCACATATTTAGGAAAATTGACATAATTCTGAGCATGATATCAGATCACAATGATATATTGCTAGAAGTCAACAACAAAAGACCTACCAAGAATCCTGATGCACCTGGAAAATGAACAGCACACTTTTGTTTGTTTGTTTTGTTTTTCGAGATAGGGTCTCACTCTGGTCCAGGCTGACCTGGATTAACTCTGTCATCTCAGGGTGGCCTTGAACTCATGGCAATCCTCCTACCTCTGCCTCCAAAGTGCTGGGATTAAAGGCGTGTGCCATCACGCCCGGCTTGAACAGCACACTTTTAAACAATAAATGGATAGTGGATGAAATAAAAAAGGAAATTGCAAAATTCCTGGAATTGAATGACAATGAGAACACATCATACCAAAGCTTATGGGACACAATGAAGGTGGTCCTCAAGGGAAAACTCATAGCACTCAATGCCTTCATAAAAAAGACAGAAAGATCCCAAATCAATAACCTAACCATCCACCTAAAGGCACTGGAAAAACAAGAAAAATCCAACCCAAAGAGCTCCAGAAGGACAAAAATAATTAAAATTAGAGCAGAAATTAATGAATTGGAAACCAAGGAAATAATTAAGACAATAGACAAAACAAAGAGCTGGTTCTCTGAAAAAAATAAACAAGATTGACAAACCCCTGGCCAATTTGATCAAGCTAAAAAAGGAGAAACTTCAAATTAACAAAATTCAAAATGAAAAAGGAGAGATCACGACAGACATAAGTGAAATTGGGAGAATCATCAGGACTTATTTCAAAAACAACTACTTCACGAAACTGGATAATATGGAGGATATGGATAAATTCCTGGATGCATACCATCTATCAAAGTTAAACTCAGAGCAGATTAATCACCTCAATGAAACTGTCACACACATGGAGATTGAAAAAGTAATAAAAAGCCTCCCCAAGAAGAGCCCAGGACTAGATGGCTTCTCAGCTGAATTCTATCAAATCTTCAAGGAAGAACTCAAACCAATCTTGCTAAAACTGTGCCACACAATTGAAGAACAGGGACAGCTATCCTACTCCTTTTATGAATCCAGTATCACCCTAATTCCAAAACCAGACAGAGATGCCACAAGAAAAGAAAACTACTGCCCTTATTTATGTAATGAACTTAGATGCAAAGATCCTGAACAAAATCCTCCAAAACCAAATCCAACAACACATCAAAAGCATGATCCACCTTGACCAAGTGGGATTTATCCCAGGAACACAAGGGTGGTTCAACATATGGAAAACTGTCAATGTAATACACCACATAAGCAAGCTAAACATAAAAACCGCATGATCATTTCAATAGATACAGAAAAGGCCTTTGACAAGATACAACATCACTTCATGATCAAAACATTGGAGAGAATTGGCCTAGTTGGTACATATCTTAACATAATAAAGGCAATATACAAATCTCTGAAGGCCCAAATAATACTTAATGGAGAGAGACTGGAGGAATTCCCATTAAGATCATGAACAAGACAGGGTTGGCCTCTCTCACCTCTGCTTGTCAATATAGTACTGGGAGTCCTAGCTCAAGCAATAAGACAGGAGAAGGAAATAAAAGGGATACAATTTGGAAAGCAAGAAGTTAAGTTAGCTCTATTTGCTGATGACATGATTGTATATGTAAGATACCCAAGAGAATCCATCCCAAAATTCCTGAAGGTGATTAACCCCTATAGCAAAGTAGCAGGATACAAAATCAATACACAAAAATCAGTAGCATTTCTATATGCAAATACCAAAGATACAGAGAAAGAAATAAGGAACATAGTTCCATTTTCAATTGCAACAACAACAAAAAAATACCTTGGAATAATGTTAACCAAGGAAGAGAAAGATCTATACAATGAAAACATTAAACATTCAAAAAAGAAATTGAGGAGGACTTGAGAAAATGAAAGACCCCTCCCCATGCTCCTGGATAGGCAGAATTAATATTGTGAAGATGACAATACTACCAAAGGCAATATATAGATTTAATGCAATTCCAATTAAAATCCCTACAGTGTTCTTCACAGAGATAGAAAAAATGATCTCAAATTTCATATGGAAAGGCAGAAGGCCTCACATATACAAACAAATCTTTAGCAAAAGAATACCTCTGGTGGCATCACCATACCTGATCTAAAGCTATATTACAAAGCCATAGTAATAAAAACAGCATGGTAGTGGCATAAAAACAGGAGTATAGACCAATGGAATAGGCTTGAGGACTCGGGCTTTGGGTCAAGCAACTATAGCTACTTGATATTTGACAAAGGCCCGAACAATATAGGCTGGAAAAAAGACAGCATCTTCAACAAATGGTGCTAGACAAACTGGATAACCACATGCAGGAAACTGAAACTTGATCCACACATTTCACCATGCCCTACACTCAAATCCAAATGGATCTAAGACCTCAATATAAGACCAAAAACTCGAATACTACTGGAAGAAAATATAGGAAGTACTTTCCATGATATAGGAATGGAAAATGACTTCCTGAAAAAACCTCCAATAGCTCACGATCTTAAACAGTCACTCAACCAATGGGATCACATGAAGCTGAAGAGTTTCTTTACAGACAAGCATACAATAAGCAAAGCCAATAGATTACCCACAGAATGGGAGAAAATATTTGCGGGTTATTCAACTGATAGTGGCCTAATCTCTAGAATCTACAAAGAACTCAAAAATCTAAACAGTAAGAAGTCAAACACCCCATCCACAAAATGGGGCAAAGAGCTGAACAGGCAGTCCACAGAGGAAGAAATACAAATGGCAATCACACATTTAAGAAAATATTCATCGACTTCCAGTTAAGATGGCGGCGTAGGTACCACGCCAAAGCAGCCTGGGGGGGGAAAGACCAAAAAACACTCAGCAAAATACACACTTTTACTAAAAAGTGAGGTGTATAGGAAGTTGAGGCGGCAGCGGAGAAGTGGAAGAGTTATAGAGCATCCAGAGCCTGCACAGGCGGGAACAGCGGCTCCGGGGCGGCTCGGCTACCCGCCGCAACCGCGGAGCGGCAGAAAACCGCCGGACTCTCGGCTCGAGCCGCAGGACAAGCCAGGTGCGGGATTTTCCCCTCACACCGCGCTCTCCGCAACTCGGGACACGTGAGGGGAGAGCGGCAGCGAGCAACGGAGGGAGGAGCAGACCGCGAGGTAAAAGCACACGTGGAGAAGCGATACAACCAGAGCAGCCGCGGCTCCCTCCCCTCCCCCGCCGCCTGAACCCAGCTCCAGCGAACACAGCAGCGGCCCGGAACCCGGCCACGCCAACTTGGGCTGAGGGCGGGACCCAAGCAGGAGCAGAATTCGGCAGCAACTTCAGCGGCTCCAGCACCGGTACCAGTGGCCCCAGCAGCAGCGGACCCAGGAGCGGCAGCGGTGGCAGATCCCGCAGCAGCGGCGTCGGGGTGAGCAGCAGCGGTGGACACGGCAACGGCAGCTTCAGCAGCGGTGGTGGCTCCGGCAGTGGCAGCTACAACAGCTGCAGAGGCGGCAGCAGCGGCTCAGTTTGCCCCGTAGGAAAAGCAAGTGCCCAGCTCCAGAAATCAGAACAGCAGCCCGACGACCCAGGCAGCAACTTGACTGAGACCACAATCACCCAAGGTAACTGGGATTGCACCAGGGAAGGGTCTCACTTGGTCACAAGCTGACTTGGATACCTCAACAGACCAGAAATCTAAACCTCTTTGTTGATAGAGGATCTGGTCATTATAATAACTACTCTTGCATACATACTCAGGGCTGTTTTTGATGGAATGGGTACAGTGTTTAGTTAAATTTTGGAATCTACCAGTATATTATTCCACTCACCCTGCTTGAATACTCCTATAGCAGGGAAACTCAACCCCTAAGAACATCTTTGTAGATACTCTGAGAGTCTTAAGAGCCACACCTAATACCTTAAGGTCCTACCCTGAAAATATATTACATCAAATCAATTGATACAGCTAAGAATACACAGCTAGCTAGAAAATCCAAGCATTAACTTAATCCAAGATGCAAAAATATATACATTATAACACAAGAAACACTAAAAAGCAAGACGATATAAATCCACCTAAAAGTATTAATGCATCAGAAATGTCCTCCAGTGAGAAAGAGTTAGAGGAAATGCCTGAGAAAGAGTTCAAAAGAATAATTATAAATATGTTCAAAGAGGTCAAAGAACACATGAAAACAATCAAAGAAGAAATCAAAGAGGAAATCAAAGAGGAAATCAAAGGAATCAAAGAAGAGGCAGGACACCAATTTAATGAAATAAAGAAGGCAATACAAGACATAAATAGAGAAATAGAAATAATAAAGAAAAACCAGTCAGAATTACTAGCAATGAAGAACACAGTTAATGAAATAAAAAACTCTGTAGAAAATCTCACCAGTAGGATGGATGAGGGAGAGGACAGAATATCTAAGCTAGAAGATCAGGTGGCAGACCTAATGCAGTCCAACAAAGAGAAAGACAAACTTAAAGAAAAGTATGAGTGGGAATTTCAAGATATTCGGGACACTATGAAAAGATCCAATATAAGAATTCAGGGCATAGTAGAAGGAGAAGAATTCCACTCCAGAGGCATAGTAGGCATCTTCAACAAAATCATAGAGGAAAATTTCCCCCAAATTGGGAAAGAGGTGCCAATACAGATACAGGAAGCCTTTAGAACCCCAGCCAGACAAAACCCAGAAAGAAACTCTCCTCGCCACATTATACTCAAACTTCCAAACACACAAACCAAAGAAAAAATATTGAAAGCAGTTAGAGAGAAAAATCAAGTTACCTACAAAAGCAAGCCCATCAGGATTACAGCAGATTATTCAACACAAACTTTTAAAGCCAGAAGGGCCTGGAGTGATATATTCCAAGTTCTGAAAGATAACAACTGTCAACCAAGGTTACTTTATCCTGCAAAATTATCCATCCAAATAGATGGAGAAATAAAGACATTCCATGACAAAAGCAGGTTAAAGGAATATCTGAAGACAAAACCAGCTCTACAGAAAATACTTGATAGAATCCTCCATGCTGAACAAAAGGAAAAGCACACATATAAGGAACCTAGAAAAACCAGCCATACTCAAATACCAGTTAACAGAAGAGAGCACAGGTAGAACAAGTAACACACACACACACACACAAATGGCAAACATAAATACACACCTTTCAATAATATCTCTTAATATCAACGGTCTCAATGCTCCAACGAAAAGACATAGATTTGCAGACTGGGTTAAAAAGCAGGATCCTACAATTTGTTGTCTTCAAGAAACTCACCTTTCTACAAAGGATAGACATTATCTTAGGGTGAAAGGTTGGAAGACGGTGTTTCAAGCAAATGGGCCTAGAAAACAAGCAGGGGTTGCTATCCTAATATCAGACAGGGTGGACTTTAGTCCGAAGTTAGTCAAAAAAGATAAGGAAGGTCACTTTATATTGATTAAGGGCACACTACAACAGGAGGACATTACAATCCTAAACATATAAGCACCTAACATGGGGGCTCCTAAATTCGTCAAACAAACACTATTAGAACTAAGGTCACAGATAACAACAAACACAGTGGTGGTGGGTGACTTTAACACCCCACTCTCATCAATTGACAGGTCATCCAGGGAAAGAATAAACAGAGAGGCATCTGGACTAAATGAGGTCATAGAAGGAATGGACCTAACAGATATATACAGGACATTTCATCCAAAGGCTGCAGAATATACATTCTTTTCAGCAGCACATGGAACATTCTCTAAAATAGACCATATATTAGGACACAAAGCAAATCTTAACAAATTCAGGAAAATTGAAATAATTCCTTGCATTCTATCTGACCACAATGGAATTAAACTACAAATCAGTAGCAAGAAAGGCTATAGAGCATACACAAAATCATGGAAACTAAACAATACACTACTAAATGATGAGTGGGTCAATGAAGAAATCAAAAAGGAAATAAAAAAATTTATAGAGTCAAATGATAATGAGAACACAACATACCAAAATATCTGGGACACAATGAAGGCAGTTCTAAGAGGTAAATTTATAGCCTTAAGTGCCTATATTAAGAAATTAGAAAGGTCGCAAGTAAACGACCTAATGCTTCGCCTTAAAGCCTTGGAAAAAGAAGAACAAGGCAAACCAAAAAGTAGTAGACGGGAAGAAATAATAAAGATTAGGGCAGAAATTAATGAAATAGAAACAAAAAGAACAATCCAAAGAATTAATGAAACAAAGAGTTGGTTCTTTGAAAGGATAAACAAGATTGATAAACCCTTAGCAAATCTGACCAAAAGAAAGAGAGAAGAGACACAAATTCATAAAATCAGAGATGAACAAGGTAACATCACAACAGATTCCAGAGAAATTCAAAAAATTATAGGGACATACTATAAAAGCATATACTCCACAAAGTATGAAAATCTGAAAGAAATGGATGATTTCCTTGATCTATATGACCTACCTAAATTAAATCAAAATGAGATTAATCACTTAAATAGACCTATAACAAACATGGAGATCCGAGCAGTTATCAATAATCTCCCAACTAAAAAAAGCCCAGGCCCGGATGGATTCACTGCTGAATTTTACCAGACTTTTAAGGAAGAGCTAACACCATTGCTTCTTAAGCTTTTCCAGGAAATAGAAAAAGAAGGAATCCTACCAAACTCCTTCTATGAGGCCAGCATCACCCTGATACCAAAACCAGGCAAAGATAGAACAAAAAAAGAAAATTACAGACCAATCTCCCTCATGAACATAGATGCAAAAATTCTCAACAAAATATTGGCAAACAGAATACAAGAGTATATCAAAAAGATCATTCACCCTGACCAAGTAGGCTTTATCCCAGAGACGCAGGGATGGTTCAACATACGCAAATCTATAAATGTAATACATTACATAAATGGGTTGAAGGACAAAAATCACATGATCATCTCATTAGATGCAGAGAAAGCATTTGACAAAATCCAACATCCCTTCATGATAAAAGTCCTACAGAGACTGGGAATAGAAGGAACATATCTCAATATAATAAAGGCTATTTATGACAAGCCTACAGCCAACATATTACTAAATGGGGAAAAACTGGAAGCTTTTCCACTAAAATCAGGAACAAGACAAGGGTGTCCACTGTCTCCACTTCTATTTAATATAGTTTTGGAAGTCCTAGCCATAGCAATAAGGCAAGAGACACACATAAAAGGGATACAAATTGGAAAGGAAGAAATCAAGTTATCATTATTTGCAGATGACATGATTCTATACATAAAGGACCCTAAAGACTCTACTAGCAAGCTGTTAGAGCTGATCAAAACCTACAGCAATGTAGCAGGATACAAAATAAATACACAGAAATCAGTAGCCTTCGTATATGCTAACAACAAACACACAGAGGATGAAATCAGAGAATCACTCCCATTCACAATTGCATCAAAAAAAATAAAATACCTTGGAATAAACCTAACTAAGGAAGTAAAGAATCTATACAATGAGAACTTTAAGACACTCAAGCGAGAAATTGCAGAAGACACTAGAAAGTGGAGAAACATCCCTTGTTCCTGGCTTGGAAGAATCAATATCGTGAAAATGGCAATCTTACCTAAAGCAATCTACACATTTAATGCAATCCCTATCAAAATTCCAAAGGCTTTCTTCATGGAAATAGAAAAAACAATCCAAAAATTCATTTGGAATCATAAAAAACCTCGAATATCTAAAATAATACTGAGCAACAAAAAAGAGGCTGGTGGTATCACCATACCTGATTTTAACCTATACTACAGAGCCATAGTAACAAAAACAGCATGGTACTGGCACAAAAACAGACATGTAGATCAGTGGAACAGAATAGAGGACCCAGATGTAAGCCCAAGTAGCTATAGCCACCTGATATTCGATAAAAATGCCAAAAATACTCATTGGAGAAGAGACAGCCTCTTCAGCAAATGGTGTTTTGAAAACTGGATAAATATCTGCAGAAGGATGAAAATAGATTCTTCTCTCTCGCCATGCACAAGAATTAAGTCCAAATGGATTAAAGACCTTAACATCAGACCGGAAACTTTGAAACTGCTAGAGGAAAAAGTAGGGGAAACCCTTCAACATATTGGTCTTGGCAAAGACTTTCTGAATACAACCCCAATTGCTCAGGCAATAAAACCACAGATTAACCACTGGGACCTCATGAAATTACAAAGATTTTGCACCGCAAAGGACACAGTGAAAAAAGCAAAGAGGCAACCTACAGAATGGGAAAAAATCTTCACCAGCTATATATCTGATAGAGGATTAATATCTAGGATATACAAAGAACTCAAAAAGTTAACTAATAAGGAATCAAACAAGCCAATCAAAAAATGGGCTAAGGAGCTAAATAGAGAGTTCTCAAAGGAAGAAATACGAATGGCATATAAGCACCAAAAAAAATGTTCTACGTCACTAGTCATCAGGGAAATGCAGATTAAAACTACATTGAGATTCCATATCACTCCTGTCAGATTGGCCACCATCATGAAAACAAATGATCATAAATGTTGGCGGGGATGTGGAAAAAAAGGAACCCTTCTGCACTGCTGGTGGGAATGCAATCTGGTCCAGCCATTGTGGAAAACAGTGTGGAGGTTCCTAAAGCAGCTAGAGATTGATCTACCATATGACCCAGCTATAGCACTCCTAGGCATATATCCAAAGGACTCATCTCATTTCCTTAGAAGTACATGCTCAACCATGTTTATTGCTGCTCAATCTATAATAGCTGGGAAATGGAACCAGCCTAGATGTTCCTCAACAGATGAGTGGATAATGAAGATGTGGTACATTTATACAATGGAGTTCTACTCAGC
Source organism: Jaculus jaculus (assembly GCF_020740685.1). Taxonomy (NCBI): domain Eukaryota; kingdom Metazoa; phylum Chordata; class Mammalia; order Rodentia; family Dipodidae; genus Jaculus; species Jaculus jaculus. The sequence goes on along the minus strand of NC_059107.1, from coordinate 82,634,883 downwards.
GGTAAAGAAAAATGAAGTTATGAAATTTGCAGAAAAATGGATGGACCTGGAAAGTATTATACTAAGTCAGGTAACCCAGGCCCAGAAAGCCAAGCGCCACATGTTCTCCCTCATATGGGGATCCTAGCTACAGATGACTGGGCTTCTGTGTGAGAATGAAAATACTTAGTAGCAGAGGCCAGTAAGTTGAAAAGGAGACATAAAGGGTGGAGAAAGGAAGGGAGGAGGATACTTAATAGGTTGATATTGTACATATGTAATTACAATGATTGTAATGGGGAGGTAATATGATTGAGAATGGAATTTCAAACGGGAAAGTGTGGGGGTGGGGAGGGAGGGAATTACCATGGGATATATTTTATAATCATGGAAAATGTTAATAAAAATTAAAAAAAAAAAGAAAATATTCATCATCCCTAATTGTCAGATAAATGCAAATTAAAACAACTATGAGATTCCATCTTACACAAATAAGGATAGCCAACATCAAAAAAATCAAATGAAAATAAATGCTGTCAAGGATGTGGAGAAGTAGAACACTCTTCCACTCTTGGTAGGAATGTAGGATTGTACCACTACTTTAGAAAGCAATATGGAGACCCCTGAAAAAGCTGGCTATAGAGATTCCAACAGACCCAGTTATTCTCTTACTGGGCATCTACCCTAAAACCTTCAAACCACAGGCCAGAGAGATTTGCTCAACCATATTTGTAGTGGCTCAATTCATAAGAGCTGGAATCAATCCAGATGTCCATCACTAAAAGAATGGATAACTGAGATGTGATATATCTACACAATGGAATTCTACACAGCACTAAGAAAAAAATGACAAAAAGAAATTTGGGGAAAAATGGTTGAACCTGGAACAGATCATTCTCAGTGAACTTAGCCAATCACAGAAAGAAAATTGCCACATAGTTTCACTCATCTCAGGACCTAACCCGAATCTACCCAAAATACCTTACATACCCAGCAAGCATCTCATGGAGTAGACACTAGGATGGTAGGGGACGGAAGGGAGGGCATAGAAGGGGTGGGAAACACTAATCTAGACCCAAATGGCAATGGTACCACAAAATTCTACTTCCTAAAACGCAGACCAAATCATTGAACCATCACCAGGCCCCTACAAGAAACACATGAACCACAAGACACTGGAGAGGGTAGGATCAAGTCTAACCTAACCTTTCTACATCTGCCCTCCCTCCTTCTCCCTCTCTCTCTCTCTCTCCTCTCTAACTCTTGTATATTAGCTATATTTTTTCTCATTTTCTTTATTGGGCACTGACCTGTAACTCCCTGTACCAGCATGGGGCTACCATCCACAATGTGCTTTTGATCAGAGAAACCTACAACTTTTCCTAAAAGAATGACAGATTTCTGTCAGAGTACTTGATGACCCACCAAAGGTTAGTGGTAAGACCCTATTGCTGAAGACACCATATGCAGCTGGCACGTAAAATGGAATGGCATGGCTGGAGGCCAGGAGAGAGTCAGTCCCCAGACAGTCAGCATGTCTAGTGCCAGAAGGTGCTACATGGGCAACTGGTGGGAAATGACCAATATCTGTCCAAGCAACTCATGGTCTAACCTACTTAGCAACAAATAACCAGTTGTGATGCCCACACAAGTGCAATACTGGCACAAAGCCATGGCAGTGAACCAACTGCCCTTGATTTGGCTAACTGATCCCCTCAGTGGTACAAGACCCATAGCTGGAGCTGTGAAAAAGTCAGAACCATATGCAAACATAAGCCCTCCAATATCAAGCTACCATCATCAATCATGGGCTATAAGAAGGCCTACACCTTTTAAATTCTCTATAAAAAAAGTAACAGTTATCTCATTTGCCCTGGTGCTAACTTACTCTCCATTGGAGAATCTGCTTCTCTTTTTCAGATAGATGTAGATCCTAAGGAGAGAGCCATCCCATCATACCTCAAAAGGTCCCTGGCTGAAACTAAGAAAAATTGGTGAAACAAGTAAGGGTGCTGTTTTCCTAGTGAACCGGATACCAACACAAGGGGGAAGGAGATCAACACAGAGAAAAATCAACTCCTAACAAATCAGAGAGCCAGAGCTTCAGAGGCCCCCAACACCTCATCACTGAAGCAAACCAAAAAAGAACCCATCATGGCTGAGGGAAATTTTGTGGAAGAGGGGGTGAAAAGAATGTCAGAGCCCCATGTTGGGTTAGGATTTTCAAAGACCTTTATCATGCCAGTAACTGTGGGCTAACTCCACAATTCATGCCTCATATACATCAAAAAGGAAGGGCCAACTGGGAGGGGGTAGGTCACGGATTAGCCTAATAATGGTACCAAACTGTCTGTATTTTCTGAATAGAAAACTAATAAAAAAAAAATGAAAAAAAAAATATAAGAAAAATTAAAAAAATAAGTCTTTAAAAAAGTTGAGGAAAAAATATTAATAAAAAATGTAAAATAAAATAATTAGTCAAAAAAATAGAATGATGCAACACATGTAATCAGTCTTGGACTGAGGAAATAAAGTTTTCAGAAATGGATCAGAAATTCACTGTATAATTAGACTGAGGGTGGGTGGTATGCCTGGAAATCACATGTGTATGCCTGTGTATGGGGGGTTGGGATGGGGCCAGGGGAAACCAATGACTTATTTTTAAAGAGAAGAGAAGAAATCACTTTTAGAAATCTTAACTCTGGAGTATAATCTGATGAGTGTGACCTTTCTGTCTCCCCTTTCTTGTCAACAGTTTGCTACCAACGTTAACATGAGCTGTTGCAATATGTTAATTTTGACCCAGCTGAGCCACAAATACTAACCATGATATATAAGACATTTTCCTGAAGAAATGCAATCCTCTCAAAGAACACTTTCAGCACTGCATAACCCAATGATCTTTCTAATGAAGCTCAAAATTAAAATGTGAAAATCCCAAAAAACAAACAAGTGAGTAATAGATACAGTGAAAGTCTAGGACATGTACACAGAGGAGTCAGATAGCTGTAATTTTTGTTTTATATTTTTGTAAAACTCCATTCTGTCTTTCATAGTGGCTATACCATTATGTATGAAAATTTTCCTTTCTCTGCAACTTGCCAACATAATTTCTTTCAGTTATGGTAATAGCCTTTCTAACTGGGATGAAGTTCTCCCTATAGTTTTTGACTTGCATTTTGCATTTTCCTGATGGCTACTTATATTGAACTGTAAAACCCATGGAAAAATACCAGGAGCCAAAAACAGCCCCCAGATGCAGACAGGCAAACAATCTTGTGACCATAGCATAACCATTGACCTCACCTAATGTACTATAGATAACCCTGACAGGATGTTTCTGAGAAGGAAACAAAAAAAGATCCCCACCGACCCCAAGTCTATTAATAAGTAACCAGTGCTGGGACTGTAACCATGCTTCTGCTTCTGTAAACCTGCTTCTGCTCTCCCTAACCCTATAAAAAGAGACCCTTCCCCTTGCCTGGGGCGCTCAGCCTCTGGAAGGACTGAAGTGCCCGCAGGCGCCTGCGTGAACAATAAAGCTGCCTCTTGCCTTTGCATCCAGTGGCTAGGTCTTGGTTCTTGGGCGTGGGTCTCCCACCACGGAAGATTCCCCCTCCCCCGGGAATCTTACAGAACATTTTTTGTTTGTTTGTTTTTCAAGGTAGGGTTTCACTCTAGCTCAGGCTGACATGGAAGTCACTATGTAGTCTCAGGGTGGCCTTGAACTCACAGTGATCCTCCTACCTCTGCCTCCTGAATGCTGAGATTAAAGGCATGTGCCACCACACCCAGCCCAAACATTTTTTGAAATACTGATTTGCAGATGTGTTGGGCCTTGAGAGGCCCAGACATGAGGCCTAGTGGAACTTCCTGAGCCTGGCTAAAGTTTGGTGAACTGCCTCCACCCAGCTATGACTCAGCAGGGGGCCAAATGGCCTCTGGCCTGCTACTTCCACACAGGAAATTAGAATTCCCACCAGTGAGCACTTAGAACTCAGCAGGGGGCCAAATGATCTCTGGCCTGCCACTTCTGCACAGGAAGTTAGAGTCCTCTGCTTGTGCGCTTAGAACCAATCATCTCAGAGGTCCCGGTATGCTATTGGCCCTTACATCTCACCCCACCCTAAAGTCTCCGCTGTCATTCTCAACATTAGATAAACACCCGCCTGTAACAATAAAGCGAGTTCCTGCTAGGAAAAGACTCTTCACTCAGTGTGGTCTTTCTCTGGTGGCCAGGAGAGGTTTCTGGGTGGTCCAATGCTCATCATCCCCTCTACCCCTAGGGAGGATCCAGCAGGCCTGGTCCTTCCCTTGGCACTACCTGCCTCCACCCAGCGGCATGCACAGATGTATTTCTTCTTTTGAAAATAATCTATTTAGATTATTTGTCAATTTTAAACTTGGAATACTCTTTTTGTTCAATTTCTTTTGAGTTCCATTCTGTGTGTTAACCTATCAGGAGGAGATGATAAATATTTTTTCCTATTGGGCACAAGTTGTTTCACAAGTATGTTTCCTTAGCTTTGAAAAACATTTGCTTCCATTCTCTTTTGTCAATTTCAGATTTGTTTCTAGGAGCTTTTGAGGTCCTAGCCAGAAAATCATGACCTGTACCAATGTTTTGAAGCTTCCCTACTATGCTTATTTCTAGTTGTTTCAGAGGTTCAGTTCTTCCATTATGGAATTTGATCTGTTTTTTTGAGTCGATTTTTTTGTACACCATGAGGGGTAGAATGGAGATATAGGTATGCAGTTTCAGTCTTCAGCCTGTGGACCTCCGTTTTCCCCTGCATCATGTAATGAAGAGACTGTTCTTTGCTTAGTATGTGCTTTTGGCATGCATTAGTTACTTCTTATTTCTGGGATGAAGTACTTGGCTAGAGGCAATTTATGGAAGGATGGACCTAACATGAGTCCCATATGCCAAACATGGAGCTGCCAGATTTAGATTTGCCTTCTCCTTCCCAAAGAGAGGAGCTGTTTTCTCTTTCCCAAAAGGAGCAATTGGGGCAGAGCAAGGAAAGATTGGACCAAAGCAAGACCAAAATCCAGCAGGTCAAACACCAAATTCTACAGCTCTGTTTGGTATTTGGAACTCATGATATTATCCTGTGGGCTCCAAAAGGCTTGGGTATTTCCACCCTTTTAGTTGTGTTGCCTATAACTTCTCTCATGGGCCAGATGTGCCCCAAATTCACAGCTTTTCATGGCAGATGTACCAGATTCCCAGCATTTCAAACATCCTGAGGTGTCCATTGTTACTTATGGCTGTCCTTCCCAGCTTCATGCACTGGCCTCACAGGGCCTCCTTTGTAGGGACTTTGACATTATCTCACATTTCTTACTCTCAACAGCTCTCTGGAGCTGTGGTGCAATACTCCAAGACTTCCATCTTGCATCTTTCTTTCAAAACCCTGTGGATGATACTGCCATGCTTTATTACCAGCTTCAGATGTAGCCTGGCCTTGGGACCATAGCTACAGCAACATCTGTATATTGATGTTGGGAAGCAGAAACCTCCTTCAGAATTCTTCCTTTAAGAATGTGCATTCTGTGGCATGGGTTAAAAAAAAAAAAGAATGTGCATTCTTCCAATCTTTTTTTTCTTTTTTTTTTTTGGTTTTTCAAGGTAGGGTCTCACTCTGGTCCAGGCTGACCTGGAATTAACTCTGTAGTCTCAGGGTGGCCTTGAACTCACAGCAAACCTCCTACCTCTGCCTCCCGAGTGCTGGGATTAAAGGCGTGCACCACCACACCCGGCTGCATTCATCCAATCTTGAGTCTGCAATGAGTTAGATCTCATACTCCAAGCATCTTTCCTACTGTCCCAGGGCAGAGCCATTCTCTTATCATTAATGAATAGTAATCTCTTTAATAATCATAGATTAAACACTGTTATTCCTATACCTGTGACTTAAACTTGCTTATATTTCTTTCTGTGCTAAAATTCATATTTTTAATTTTTAATTTCTGTTATCTATTTTCCTCTTTTTCATTGTAGATATGAAGCAGAGCAGCAAGGAGAAAAGAAATCATTCCCTGGCCAGAAGTATCTTAATAAAGAAAAGGGCTTATTTTTGGCTTACATTTTTGAGAGGAAGTTATCATGAAAGGGAAATCCTGGCAGGAGTAAAAGGCTAGAATCACATTATCACATCCACAGGGAGAATGGGGAGAAAATGATGTTATTGCTCAGCTAGCTTTCTCCTTTTTGTATACATTCCAGGACCACCAGGCCATGAAATGGTGTTACCTACAGTTAAGTTGTTCTTCTTACATCAATTAATCATATCTAGAAAAGTACTGGCAGATATGTCAAGAGATTTGTTCCATGATGATTCTAAATTCTATCAAGTTGACAATCAGAGATTAGTCAGAGAATACTGGGTGTGCCAGGGTCTCCAGCTGCTACATATGAACTCCAGATGCATGTGCCATCTTGTATATCTGGCTTACCTGGATCCTAGTGAATCAAATCCCAGGTCCTTTGGCTTTTTAGGCAAGCACCTTATCCACTAAGCAATCTCTTCATCCCTAATCCATTAGTTTTGGTGTCATTCATGTTTCTCCAGACATAAACAGAATACTGGTAGGTTCCTTGACAGAATTTAACGTGAAGTGACTGTTGTCAAGTTCTCTGTAGTCTTGGTTGCTCAATGAAACTCCACGAGCAAGGCCTCTACTGGCTGCATTTCTGTCAGCATGCTTGAATTCCAAGCTCTCACTAGAATGGGTCATTAAGCTCTACTCACAAAATTCTGGAGTTTTTTTCTAGCCCAATATTCAAAACTCTCCCATATTCCTCCCCAAATCCAGTTGCAAAGGCCTACAAACTACATTGTTGGGTTTATCACAGCAGTGAACCCATTTCTTGGTACCAGTTTTCTGTATTGGTTACTTTTCCTTTGTTGGGACAACATATCTGACCGGAAGTACTTAAAGAACAAAGAGGTTTTTTGGCTTGCAGTTTGCAGTTCATCATGACAAGGAAGGCATAACAGGAACTGGTCATATTCCGTTCATATTAAGGAAGCAGAGTGTGTTGAATGATGATGTTCACCCAGTTCTCTCCATTTTATACAATTTTATACAGGGCTCTAGTCTATGAAATGGTGCTGCTCATGGTTAAGGTGGGTTTTCCCACATCAACATAATCATGATAATCCTTGATGAGCATACCCAGAGTCTAACCTAATCTACATAATCCTTTACAGTCATACCCAGAGGCTCATTTCCTAGGTAATTTTAGGTCCTGTCAAGTAGACAGTAAATATCAACTACCACCGTCATTGCTGTTGAGAGTCAGTTGGCTAGGTAAGTGTGAGTATATTTGTGGACTCTCTAGTCTGTTTCGTTAGTCCGGGTCTGTTTTTATGCCAGTATAATGTTCTTTATGTTAATATGGTTCTGTAGTTTACCTTAAAATCAGGTAATCTGGGGCTGGAGAGATGGCTTAGCGGTTAAGTGCTTACCTGTGAAGCCTAAGGACCTTAGTTTGAGGGTTGATTCCCCAGGACCCACATTAGCCAGATGCACAAGGGGGCTCACGCATCTGGAGTTTGTTAACAGTGGCTGGAGGCCCTGGCCCACCCATTCTCCGTCTCTCTCTCTCTTTCTCTCTCTCTCTCTCTCTCTTTTTCTGACTCTTTCTCTCTGTCACTCTCAAATAAATAAATAAACGATTTTTTTTTTAAATCAGGTAATCTGATGCCTCCATACCAAAAACATTGCTATTTTGATGGGGGTTGCATGTTACTTATGAATCCCTTTGTACAGTATGTTAATTTAAAAGTTTAAATGTTAAAATTAATGTGTGTGTACATTCTCATCTGTGCGCAGGTGCATGTGTGTGTGTATGTGTGTGATGATACACTTGTGTGTGTGTTTGGAGGCCAAAGAATAATACATCTGTTGCTCTTCAGGTGCTATCTGACTTCTTTTGAGACAGGGTCTCTCACTGGCCAAGAACTGGACAAGTAGTTTAGACTGGCTGGCCGGTGAATACCAGGGATCTTCTGCTCTGTGCTGGGATTTCTAGCACATGTCACCACACGTTGTTTTTTTCATTCATCTTTTCAAAGTATGTACTGAGGTTAAACTCAAGTCTTTAAGATGCTTGCAAAGCAGGCACTTTACTAACTGAGCTATCTCTCCAGGATAACAAGATTAATTTTCCTTTTTTTTTAAAAAAAATTGTTCATTTTTATTTATTTGAGAGTAACAGAGAGAGAAAGAGGAAGAGAGAGAGAGGGTGGGGGGGAGAATGGGCATGCTGGGACTTCCAGCCACTGCAAACAAACTCCAGACGCATTCACCCCCTTGTGCATCTGGCTAACGTGGGTCCTGGAGAATTGAGCCTTGAACTGGGATCCTCAGGCTTCACAGGCAAGCACTTAACCACTAAGCCATCTCCTCCAGCCCAAGATTAATTTTTCTAAACCATGAATGTGAGAGGTCATTTTGCTTGTTATGACCTTTTCAATTTCTTTCATTAATGTTGGGGTTTGAATGAAATATACCCCATAGGCTCATGTGTTTTAAATATGAGGTTACCAGCTAGTGGTAACTCCAGAGGTGGAGCCATGCTGGAGGAAGTGTGTTGGTAAGGGTGGGCTTTGGGATATATGGCCGAGGCAGTGTTCCGAAACCTCAGCTCACTCTTGCTTCTTCCTATCAGCCCTGTGGCAAGATGTAATGTCCAGCCTCTTCCCTGCCATTCTTTCTCTGCCATGCTAAAACTTCCCCTCAAGAATGTAAGCTGAAATAAACCTTTCTTCCCAATAGCTGATTTTGTTCTGGTGTTTTGTCCCAGCAGCACAAAGGTAATTATAACAATCAGGATTCACTTCTTTAAGTTTATTCTTAAGGATTTTTTTTTTTTTTTTTGGTTTTTCGAGGTAGGGTCTCACTCTGGCTCAGGCTGACCAGGAATTCACTATGTAGTCTCAGGGTGGCCTCTAACTCTCAGCAATCCTCGGCCCTCTTAAGCATTTTTTTTTTTTTTTTGTGACTATTGTGAATGGTGTAGCTTTCATAATTTTTTTTTCTCAGAAAAGTCATTATTGGTATACAGAAAAGCTACTGATGTTTCTTTATTCATTTGGATCCTGGTACTTTATTGTATTAATTTACCAGTTACAATACTATTTTGGAGTCTTTAGGGTTTTATGTATACAATTATGTCATTTATAGGCAGAATTATTTAATTTCATGCTTTCCTATTTGTATGTCTTTTATTTCTTTCTCTTATCTAACTACTCTATTAAAACTTGTTATACTGTATTGAATGACAGAGGTGAAAGTGACCCTCTTTTCTTCTTCCTGATTTTAGAGAATATATTTTCAGCATTTTGTCCTTTAATATGATATGGTCTGTTGATATACACAAGCCAAGATATTATATTGATATATGTCCTCTATGCCTAATTTGTTCTTAATTTTTATAATGAAGGTATGTTGAACTTTATCAAATGCTTTACTTATATCTAATGAAATGATTACATGATTTCTATCCTTTTTCCAGAATTTAACTAAATATAGTGAGCCATCCGTGTTTTTGAATTGCAGCTCAATTAATCACTGTAGGGCATCTTTGTGATATATGTTAATAAGTTTCCATCACTTTAAATAAGTAACTCAGATAATTAGCTGAAATGAAAGATTTGTTTTGCGTCATGGTTTCGATCTGTGGTGGTTTAGCCCTATTGCTGTGAGCTTGTGTTGAGGCAGAGAACTATGAAAGGGAATGTGTGCCAGATCACAGCTGCTTATCTCAGGGTGACTGGTAAGTGTGGAAGACAAATGGATAGAGGACAAGTATAATTACCTTAGCATAAACCCAGTGTGAACTATTTTTTCATATTAGACATTTTCTCCACCTCCCAACAATGCCATCAAATTATGAATTCATCGATGTATTTGTCCAGTGGTGAGTTAAAGCCTTCATGATCCAAAATATTTTCCTAAAATATCACAAGCTGGAAGTCAAGCTTTTAAGACATTAGCATAGTGGAGGGGTTCTCATTTCCAGATCATAACAATGTACTGTAGAATGCTTGGTAGTGATTTATTTAGGATTTGCACATCCTTGTTAATCAGGGATATTAGTATATAATTTTCTTATTATGTTGTGTCCTTACCAGGTTTTTGGCACTATGGTAATGGCTTCGTAAAATGAACTCCTAAGAATATCCTATCTTTCAACTTTGTAGAATAATTTGAGAAGAACTGCCTTACATACATCAAAGTTAAGTAATATTAAGTAGTGAATACATTTAGTTATGTTTTTGTGGTTTGTTTGTTTGGAAACTTTATTACTGATCCAATTCTTTATCTGTTATTGGTGTTTTAAAAATATTTTTATTTATTTGAAAGAAAAGAGTGACAGAGGAAGAAAGAGAGAAAGATAAAGAGGATATGAATGTGCCAGGGTATGTTGCCACTGCAAACAAATTCCAGATGCATGCACCACTTAATGCATCTGGCTTTACATGGGTACTGGGGAATTGAACCCAGGCTGTCAGGTTTTTGCAGACAAATGTCTTTATTGGTTTATTCCAGTTTTTAAAATATCTTTGTTCAATTTTGATAAGTCATATGTGCCCAGAAATTTGTCCATTACGCTAAGATTTTCTAATTTGTTACATATATTTTGAAAAGAATCCTCAATTTTCCATGGTATGAGTAGTAATTTTAATCACTACTTTTATTAACTTATTACCTTGGATCTTCTCTCTTTTTTCTTGGTTAGTCTAGCTATAACTTTATCAATTCTGTGTATATTTTTCAAAGAACTCTGTTTCATTGATCTCTCCATTTATTTCTGCACAGATCTTAATTGTGATTTTACTACCAATTTGATATTTGATTTTTCTTGCTGTTCTAGGTCCTTCAGATTCAGTTACAGATGAAACAATCTATCTAAAATCTTTCTATTTTTTTTTTTTTGTTGTTGTTGTTGTGCACACTCATTGCTATTAATTTACCTCTCAGTATTGTTTTGGCTGCTTTCAAGCGGGGGGGGGGGGTTGGTTTGTTATACTTCCATTTCTATTTAATTCAAGAAAAAAAAAATTATGCTTCTGACTTGCTTAATTACTTATTCATTGCAAAATATGTTGTTAGGTGTCCATGTGCTTGTATGAGTTCTAAAGTATTGCTTGCTATTTCTCTAATTTTATTTTATTTTTTTATAATATTTTTTGTTCATTTTTTATTTATTTATTTGAGAGTGACAGACACAGAGAGAAAGACAGATAGAGGGAGAGAGAGAGAATGGGCGCGCCAGGGCTTCCAGCCTCTGCAAATGAACTCCAGACGCGTGCACCCCCTTGTGCATCTGGCTAACGTGGGACCTGGGGAACTGAGCCTTGAACTGGGGTCCTTAGGCTTCACAGGCAAGTGCTTAACTGCTAAGCCATCTCTCCAGCCCATAATTTTATTTTTTATGATAAAACAGCATATTTTTTATTTTTTAATTTGTTAAAACTTGTTTTATAGATTAACATATGGCCTCTTTTAGAGAAAGTTCCATACATTGATGAAAGAATGTGTATTCTAATACAATTCAATGGGATCTTCTATAAATGCCTAAACCCAGATAATCTGTATTATAATTAACACTGACTTTTGTTGTTCTAACTGATTATTGACTAAAGTGAGTTACACCACTATTTGGTGCAGTTTATATATCTTTTTGGATCTAATAATTTTTGTTTATAAAATTGGGTCCTTCGACAGTATATGCTTAGAACATTGCAATTATTATACATTTTGATAAATTAATTATTTAATCCTTACACTATTACTTTTATTATGTCTGTATGTTTTGACTGAGTTTATTTTATCAGGTGTAAGTAAAAGAACCACTTTGATGTTGAATACCATTTTTTCATCTTAATTTTCAGTTTTACTGATAAAGTGAGTTTCTTGTAGATAGGATATTGCTGTGTCTTTTCTTTCTTTATTCTTTTTATTTCTGTGTCTTTTCTTTAGCATTCATTCAACCAGTCTGTTTCTTTAATTGGGGGATTTAATCCATTTACATTCAAGGTTATTAGTGAAAGATCTGTCTGTGCTTTTCATTGTTTTTATTTTTTTCTAGTTATTTTTAGGATTCTATTCATATTCCCTTTTTTATTATGTATATGTGGTTTGTTTACTTAATGTTTGATTCTAATCTATTTCTCTTTTGAATATCTAATCTTCTAGTGGGATTTATATCTTTATGGGCTATCGTTCTTTCACTTTTGTATATCAATCTCCATAGAACAGCTTTTGAAAGGCTGCTGTAGGATTCATGAATTTTCTCAGTTTCTGTTTATCTTGGAAGGATTTCAGTCCTTCCTTATTGAAGTAGGATAGCTTGCTCTTATTTTCTGCCTGAGTGTATTAATTTTAAAGAAATGTCTTTTTTTTCCAAGATCTAACATTAATTATTAATTATATATGATTTAATCTGTTGTTAAGATTTTCAACTGAATTTTTCATTTAGTTCATAAACATCTTTACTTCCATGATTTTTGTTTGGTGATTTGGGGGAGAAGATATGATGGAGAATGGAATTTCAAAGGGGAAAGGGAGGGTATTACCATGGGATATTTTTATAATCATGGAAAATGTTAATAAAAATTGAGAAAAAAGCAAAATTTGTTGTTTGTGCTGATTTTCTTATTCATATCATATTTTGTCTTCCTAATTTCAGTTAATGACTTATCTGTATCCTATTTTATCTCAAGATGAAGAATGTCAACAGAGCCAGATGTATATTCATGAAACTTAAATAGAAATTCTACAATTGACAAGTAACAAAAATTAAGAGATAATTTAGTGTGTCTAACTACATATAAGATTCAGATAGAGAAAGAATTATCCAAATATAGCATTGGTCAAAGGAAATTTTCCTATGTAAAGCACAGACAACAGACTAGTAAGTTCAAGAAAGGACATCAGAGGAATCTAGGATGCTAAGAAAAAGTCCAATACATAGGTAATTGGAATTACAGGACACGAAAGAACAAGGTATATAGGTGACATGTGTCTAATGTTAGAAGAAACAATGTTACAAAAAATTTTCTAATGGATTAAAAACAATCAAGGAATACATTTAAGAGGTGCTATAATCTCAAAACAAAATAAATATGAAAAGAACAATATAAAACACATCATAACAATATTGCCAAATAGCAATGGCTAAGAGAAACATGTTGAAAATGAGCAATGTTAATAGAAACCAGAGAAAAATATTAGTACATTTATTGGAGCAATAATGTAATTAAGAGATGATTTAGCAATAGAAATGGTGCAATTGAGCATGGTGAACATTATCTTCAGTATTAGTTTTCTTATTGCTGTGATGAAATACCTGACAACAGCAATTTAAGAAATAAAAGGTTTATTTAGGGCTGACGTTCCAGGGATAACATTCCAGCAGGGCAGACGAGCGTGGCGGCAGGACAGGGAGACTGCGGGTTGTGCGGTGTCTACATCCAGAAGCAAAGACTGGTGAATGCGACTCTTCAGTTCATTCTCTCCTTCTTTTTTCAATATGGGACACCAGCCTATGCGATGGTGCTGCCCACATGTAGGATGGGTCTTACCAACTCATTTAGCCTAACCTAGAAACTGTCTCAAACACATGCCTATGGGTTTATTTCCACGGTTATTCTAAATCTTATCAAGTGGACCTCAAAGATTAGCTGTCACAAGTCCTCCCCTTGTCGGCTTGACACTCAAACACATCACTTCAGTTACAAATTTTTACTTCTTGTCCTCATAGGCTCATGGTCACCAAAATTCATTCTTCTGAGACACAGGAAAACTCATTTTTAGGTATACATGCAGTTTTACTTGTGGTGGCCATGCAGCTGCAGCAGTAGGCTCTGGAGTATGACGCTAATGGGACTCCATCTTGCAAAGCTGAAGAATCTGAGACTCCCCTTGGCAAAGCCAGGAGGTCTTTCAGTGACTGTCTAGAATGCCTGCTGCCTGGCAGTCTGTGCTATCTCTTTCTTAGAATTATAATAAGTATGCTGTTGCTTATTTTTGCTTTCATTTTTCCCTTCTCAGTAGTAATAGGGGAATCTAATTCAGATGTGTTTATATAGTCACCAATGATTAAATAGGAGAAGAATATTTCTGCAGAAATTTCTGAGGCTGTAATGTTTCAACAGATTATGGATCCTGAAGCTATGACTATTTGAATGAATAAAGCTTCTTAACACCACAACTGTATATTTCACCTAACGAGACATGTTCCTCACAATGCTATGTGCCTTCCCAATTGCTCCCAAGAAACATTACTCACAAGAAAATTCTTGTTGTCAAGATGATCACAGGAATTAATGGGCACAATTCCTGAACCTACAGGTGACTTATTAGAAAAGGAGCTTGACATGCTAGGGAGCAAAAGTAAACATCTTTCAAATAATTGGGTTGGGCCCACAGAAGGAAGTAAAATAGAATATTTAACTTTCAGAATATCAACAGTGTGAACAAGCCCTGGATGGATCCTGCAAGCTAAAAAGTCAGCAAGCCAGCAAAGATGTACCCACTGATATAATAGTGGTACATAGGTTATGGGGCAACCAAGTGCTCTCTAATTGGATATGAGGCTCACTGTGAGGGAATTCATACCTGACACTTAGAACCAAGTCAGAAGCCTATGGCTTGGAAGGTCACAGACCTTAGTGGAAAGCTTCCATTATTATTTGGCTAAATGGACAGGTTATACCCATCAAAAGTTTTCTAAATGCACATGTTTATTCCTTTTGATCAATGTTTATGTCTCTCACTCTTGGCCAGAGAATACACATTTTACAAATGGTAATGAATACCCAGGAGACCGAAGACCCATCAGAATGTCACAAATAGAAAGTTGAGTGCCTAGCATGAGGCCAGTCATCTTTATCACACCTGCCAGAGCCCAGAAAACATTGTTACAGAGGAAGCAGTGCATTAAATATGTGTGCTGCTCTCACTACTAGTGAGAGAACCTTCTCTAGGGAGATGGTAGTAGACACTGAGGAAACTCAAAATTCATCAAAGCAGAAAGTAAGAGGTTGCCAAGACAACTTAACAATAACGTAAACTTCTAATATGGCATCAAAGGCTCAGGACAGTTTGCAGGAGAGGGGTTGGATGTAAGGGCTGCATGGTGGGAAGGTGTGCTAGGTGGCATCGTCCTCCTCACAGGAACTGACTGGTGCAACCATGACCCTACAGTGATGACTGATACTCTCAATGAAAGTGCCCTCAGTGGCACTGGAGTCAGAGAGAGGGCACACAAGAGGGAAACCTGATAGAAATACAACCAATTCACAATGTATTCATATACTAAATCTCCCAATAAAAAATTTTAAAATCATCAATGACTATTCAAGAATGCCTTAAGAAGATTATATGCTATAACCAAGTGGGCTTTATAACAGGGATGAAAAATATGTAAAAGATGCAAATCAATAGTCATATTTCATCATATAAATAAACTGAAGGACATAAAACATATGATAATCTCTACAGATGCAGGGAAGCCACTTGACAAAGTTCAATATGCATTTATGATGAAAGTTTTAGAGAAATTAGGAATCAATAGAACATACTTCAAAGTAATAAATGCTACATATGAAAAACATATAGCCAACATTATTTTGAGTGGGAAAAACTGAAAATATTTTCTCTAAAATCTGGAGCAAGATAAGGGTGCCCACTGTCTTCACTCTCATTCAGTTTTCCAAGTCTTAGCTAGAGCAACGAGATAAGGACATAAAGCGATAACAACTTTAATGGAAGAAATGAAACTATCCATACTTATAGGTGACATGATTCCACATTTAAGTGGCTCTACAGAGACTATGTGAAAACCCTTAGAGTTAGTAAACCCTTTCAGCAAAGTTTCAAGATACACAATCAACTCATAAAAATTTGTAGTTTTCATATATTTCAACAATGAACTTGCATAGAACTAGCCCAAAGCACAATAATGTATACCTCATATGCATCTAATAGTCTAACTGTAGAACTTATGAAACAAAAATTAACATAAATAAATGTATAAAAAGAAAAATAGCATAAAGTCTCTACATATTTGGAAATTAAGCAGTACAATTTAACATTGCTAGAGAATTATAGGAGAAAGTAGAAAATTTTTATTTGACTTATAATGAAAATAAAGTGTTATCAGTTTGGAGATGTAGCTAAGGTCCTGTTTTAAAAGAATTTATTGGCTTTATGGGGGCGGGGATATAAAGTTCTCAGAGTGTTCTCAAAGGCAAACATGGGTTAACCTTTTCATAGCCTGATATACTTAAAACAAACAGGTGTTTTCCAAAAAACATAAATTAATTCTTTTAAAATGTCCCAAACAAATAAGGTTACATGGTCAAATATATTTAGGTAATACTGTCCAATATAACTCCTCTTTTGGAAAGTCATATACCTAAAACTTTTCTGAAAACAACTGTGAAGAATATTCCCTTGTTTTGGTTATTTTAGCACTGACAAATATATTTCCAGTTTTTTTAATCCATTTGGCCACCTTCCAAGCCCTGAATATATTTACAAAAGGAACTCAAATCCTTAAAATAATGAATCTTTTTTAAAATTTTTATTTTTATTTATTTGAGAGTGACAGAGAGAGAAAGAGGCAGAGAGAGAGAGAATGGGTGTGCCAGGGCTTCCAGCCACTGCAAACGAACGCCAGACATGTGCACATCTGGCTAACCTGAGTCCTGGAGAATGGAGGCTAGAACAGGGGTCCTTAGGCTTCACAGGCAAGCACTTAACCGCTAAGCCATCTCTCCAGCCCTCAAATAATGAATCTTTTGTTTAAGAATATCTAATACTTTAAATGGCTAGTCTTTCTTAAGATATATATATATATATATATATATATTTTTTTTTTTTTTTTTAATTTTTTATTTATTTATTTGAGAGTGACAGACACAGAGAGAAAGACAGATAGAGGGAAAGAGAGAGAGAATGGGCACGCCAGGGCTTCCAGCCTCTGCAAACGAACTCCAGACGCGTGCGCCCCCTTGTGCACCTGGCTAACGTGGGACCTGGGGAACCGAACCTCGAACCGGGGTCCTTAGGCTTCACAGGCAAGCGCTTAACCGCTAAGCCATCTCTCCAGCCCTTAAGATATATTTTGATAAACACCAGTGCAACAATTCCGAGTGAACTTAGTAAATGAAAAACCAAGTAGATAACTGTACCATGACTCAACTCATTAATTAAATTGTCTATAGAAAAACTTACATATTGATTGAAATCGCCTAGCCCTGTTTATGCATGTGACTTATATTCTATTTTAAGAAATCCTTGGGCTGGAGAGATGGCTTAGCGGTTAAGCGCTTGCCTGTGAAGCCTAAGGACCCCGGTTCGAGGCTCGGTTCCCCAGGTCCCACGTTAGCCAGGTGCACAAGGGGGCGCACATGTCTGGAGTGCGTTTGCAGAGGCTGGAAGCCCTGGCACGCCCATTCTCTCCCTCTCCCTCTATCTGTCTTTCTCTCTGTGTCTGTCGCTCTCAAATAAATAAATAAAAAATGAACAAAAATTAAAAAAAAAAAAAAAGAAATCCTGATTCCACCTTCCTCTTCCTGTAAAGGTTTACTTTCTCATTTCTGGTATGGGAGCCTGGGAATTAAACATGGGATAGCAGGCTTCTGGTGTGGGATCCTGTTTGATTGAACTATTGATCTTACCATTTCATATATTAAGTGAGTTTCTACTTTATGGTTTTATTCAAAACTAAATGTGAGCTTCTGTTTTGCGTGTCTCCTACCAGCACGTGTGGTAGACTTTACTGGTGATTGGGTTGACTGCGCACTTTAAGGCTCAAAACAGTTCAAACTCTTTTGAGATCTTTGTGCTGAGAAATCATTCAGTTCCTCTGCCATACCTCCTGCTGGAGGTCCTGACTTTCTTCAATATGCTTCGGACAATATTCTTTCTCCCTTCCTTTCATAGCCTTTCTCTTTGTTCCACAAGTTCTGTTCTTATCCCATGGAAAGAGAAATAATCATCACTTCTTTTTTTTTCTCTATGACCTAGGATCTCACAACAGTCCTTCCTTAAGCTCAAACAATTCTTGCTTTCTGCTTTCATTTTTATTTTCATTAGTCAATGAATAGTGTTGAGCATCTTCCATATGCAGACTTACTTGGGGTACAGTTCTATGTCATTTCAGCTTTCTGTAATCCCTTTCCTACTTATCTGGGGCATATTTTGCATGGACATGCAAAGGTAGGCATTTAAACATATTGTCATAGGATACAACACTGTTTGACTATAACTAGCCATCACATTATAAGGGGCAGACATATGTAGTCAAGACATGTCTATGTTGAATAGCATGTCTTTAAGATTCAACAACTCAAGTGTGCTTGAACCTCATCATTTCATACTTGCTTTGTTGGCTTGTGGGCATACTAATTTTGGCCATAAGCCTAAAGAGAGTACTTTGTATTATCAATCCAATTTCATACAGAAAGAAAAGGAGGAAAAATACTGTTTTATTATTTACCTTTGTCATCTCTAAAATAAATAATTACCATTATCTTCTTTAAAATTCAATGAATGCTTTCATGCTATGAGTTAGAAATTGTTGGTCAGAGAGATGGCTCAGCAGTTAAAAGCATTTGCTTTCAATGCCTGGTGGTCCAGTTTCCATTCTCCAGTCCCTACATAAAGCCAGATGCATAAAGTGGTATTTGGAGGTTGTCTGGAGTGGCAAAAGGCCCTGGCATGCCCATACTCACTTGCTCTCTCTTTTAGTTCTCTCAAATAAATAAAACTATGCTTTAAAACTTAGAAAATATGTTCATAAAATATGTCATATTCATTCTTCCCTCAACTCATTAAAAATATTCTGAGAAATATTATTAATCTCACCATGAGCTGTGATATACTCTACATTTTAATATTAGTGTTGTGGTGGTTTGACTCTGGTGTCACCCATAAACTTAGGTGTTCTGAATGCTAGTTTCAAAGCTGATGGAGAATTGGGAATTAAAGCCTGTTGGAGGCGGGCTTATAGATATTATAGCCAGTTTCCCCTTGCCAGTGTTTGGCACACTCTCCTGTTGCTATTGTCTACCTTATGTTGGCTGGGGGTGATGTCCACCCTCTGCTCATGCCATCCTTTTCCCCTGCCATCAAGGAGCTTCCCTTCGAGTCTGTAAGACAATAAACCCTTTTTTCCCCACAAGCTGCTCTTGGTCAGATGATTTCTGCCAGCAATGTGAACCTGACTGCAACAAGTGTTGTTTCGAATTTGAGTTTCTTTCTCATGATGGTGCCTTCACTAGACTTTGGCAAACTTGTTACTAAAATACAAGGCAAAGCTAAAATCTAACAAATTTAAAAACTGACTGGTAATAGGTTTAAATCTGCGAATTATTTTCCTTGGGGAGTTTGATGCCTTTACAATTAAGATATTTCTTCTCATGTGATTTTTATTTTGTTTATTCATTTTAAAATTCCCTGAAATACCCACCAGAAGAAAAGACTACTAAGGTAGGTGGAGACTTACTTCATGATATAGGAGCATCCCTGAGCTGTGAATTCTCTTCCAGGATAATGAAATTTCATGTGAGGCATTTGGAGTTGTGGGATTCTAAAAAGGTTATCAGCCAAGCATTTATAATAAAAGTCCTCCTTGCTTTCTCCTAGCATGCACTAGTAACAGGAGTGCTATCAGTTTGACATTTCTGTCAGAACTGGTATTTGAACCACTGGATGATTCTGACAAATGCCATGGCTGTCATTGGCTCAGTTTTAATTACACCTGACTCGATCTTTCAATGGCAGCAAGCAGAAAACTTAATTAGTTGGAGCTGAGAACATGCACTGGCTGGAGGATACCCTGTGGGCTTTCTTTGGAAAAGTGGCTGTGTTTAAATCTATCAGCCCCAATATGGTGTCTTCTCGATGTTTCCCAAAGCCATAAGAAACTATTAGTCAATTTAAATTGTACTTGAGAGTATTTTACATTTATATATTTATTTCTGAAGTAAGATTAAGACAGAGGTAAAACAAATGTAAAACATAAATAAATTGACTCTTTCCATGAGGATTGGCATGAGCCTATAAATCCACAGTTATAAGTGGGTAGATGAGTGTATGTGCTAGTTAAGAAAATAGCAAAACATTAGCATTAATGTTTCTATAACATCTTGTCTTCTCAATGTTTGTTTTTAAGGTCTGAATGACATTATATTTCTAGTGTACATTTTAATGGAAATGTATATTGCAGACTGTGATGTCATACTGCTAATATGCTGTAATTAAAATTAGAATAAAAAAGAAAACTAAATAAGTGGGGGAAAATGAGAATGAACCTTGCTGGTTGGAAAAAGTTTTCTTGCCTTAAAATAAATGATCTCTTAGAATTCCTCTTCTATGGTATGATGCATATCAGATCTCATTTGAGGGTATCACAGCTCCCTCTTTAACTCAGGCCCAGTTTCCTCTACTTGTTAAGTTGTGTATGGTTTGCGGACTAATTTTTTCTTCACCCAAACAGGCTAAGCAGTGGAGAAAGAGTCATGCTGAATATTGAGTTTTGTCAAATATAAAGGATGATATTCTACTGCATTTTATAAATAAAATATGACAATGGTTGACAAGGCGGACTCAGCCAAGACTCAAGACCTGCCGCTCTTGTCAGCTGTCTAGTTTGATTCTGTTACCACTGTCACTGCTGCCTGCAAATCCAGTGATGCTTGTGGAACAGTGCATTATTGGGTACTGATTGACTACTGGGATAACATAACAGCCCAGCAGGGAGACGCTTCTAAAGGAAATCATGGCAGTGTTGGGTTTTGAAATTTTCTCAAAGGGGTTTCCACTGAGAATGGTTATAAATTTCTTACTTTCAGGAATACTAAAATGCCATTACTTGGCATACGTTAACCTATTATACCCTTGAGTTATTCACTGGACTTAGAACTGCATCCAAGTATAACCTTGCTTCCGTGTTCTTAGCAACAGCGGAGAAAAACCTTAGATTTTGTTGTGAAGCCAAGAAATAGCTGCCAAGATAAACTTGCTACTGAGTTATGCCTCAGTATTTAGCAATACCATAGCTAATTGTAAGTGTTGAATATTTTTCATTGTGCTTTCATTGGATTAACCTTTTTGAAGGCTGATGTGACTAAGAAGTACTATACTTTTGTCACTGAAAGTTTCTATACCTCTGCCTTCTGGACACTCATGAACCGAAGTGCAGAATACAATTGAAAAGGTTCTGTTCTCATTCTTCTGGAATTGAAATGGAATTAAAATTGGTATTTAAAATCAAATGAGATGATGTTCCATATCAGGTAAATATAAAGTATTTAAAAGAAAATGCTACAGATGACAGAAAAGTACAAAAATTGTTCCTGACATGAATAATTCACCAACTCTCAGATGGTATAAGTCACCTACTAATGTGCATTACTTGCCATTTAATAGTGGCTGTATCTGAAGAAATATGGAAATTGGAATATTTTAATAACTTTCTATATGAAAGATGATGAGACTGCCTAAATGATTAAGAGGAAGATATGTTATAATGAACTAAAGCCACTCGAGTGTAAGGTAATTTTAATTCAAATCTCCATCTGCTTATGTATAATTAAGACTCATTTAACAAGTTAATGCTTAACAGAGAGAACTGATAAGTTTGGTATTAAAGATCTTCAGGGAAGTAAATTAAACTGTCGAGGTTGAACTGGTCTTTAGTTTTAATTTCTTACACCTGAACCTTGATATGAATTTCAGGGTCCACTTCTTTATCCTCAGCCTTTATTTAAGCATGAAGCTGAAGAAAAAAAAAAAAGAGGGGGAGTGGGATATCCTTTCATATTTTAATTTTGGAGAGCTTTCTCTGCCTTTGTTGGGTGTGACAGCATCTTGACTGAAGTGAATATTTACACATTTTGCATTCATACTGTATAAGATGTTTGCCATTAGGATGGTGATTTCAAAGCCACAAAAAATATTTATGCCCCTTTGAGATTGGCAGCAGGGTTAAATAATCTCAGATAATGAGAAGAAAGCTTGTAAGATGCCAAAAGTGATAGTTTTGAACTTTACAGAATTTCAGGAGCTTGTTGACTGTGTAACTTACTACTTCAGTTTTTTCACAGTTACTGCCAAAAATGTCCAGCTATCATAAATATGATGTCAACTTTTGTCTCCTATCAGAAAAATTCATGGCTCAGTATGTCTCATTTGTGCAGAAGATGAATCTATCTCCTCTTCATATGCTACTTAACATTTTCAGAATTAAAACAGGATATTTGAGAATTTATATGGTTTCCCAGGAGGA
Source organism: Jaculus jaculus (assembly GCF_020740685.1). Classification (NCBI taxonomy): domain Eukaryota; kingdom Metazoa; phylum Chordata; class Mammalia; order Rodentia; family Dipodidae; genus Jaculus; species Jaculus jaculus. Next base: position 82,612,586 of record NC_059107.1, on the reverse strand, counting down.
TTCCCTTTAAGTCGACGGTTATCAACCGTACCTGCTTGTGGTCAGTACCATGAGGTTTCAGCATTGAACCCAATGTGCTTGTTACTTTTCAGCCATAAAATGTGGTTTGTATCAGGTCACCCAAAAGTGAAAACTTAAGACATTTTAACAAGTCACAGATTAATGACTGATAGTTTCTTGAGTGCTGCCAAGAAATTCATAGCTTTAATTACTTTCAAGATACATTTTCTAGTTCATACTTTATTCAGAGCTAGCAAGCACAATATTGTTTGGATGCTTTATTTTACTGATCTTAATGGTGAATTAATTTGTCCAAATAAATAGTAGCAGAGAACTGGGCCTAGTATTTTGATTACCATTTCCATATTCTTCCTAGAACATACTATTTCTGATATTTACTGAATACACTCTATACACTATTTCATACATTTACACAAATATATCATTATCTTGTCCATGTATATGGCATATACATGCAAGTTAAAATACCCTTATGTTAACATTTTTCATTTTGTCTTCCACTGTGGTGGTTTGAATCAGATGTTCCCCATAAACTCATGTGTTCTGAATACTTGGTTCCCAGATAATTGCAATTTGGGACGTAGAACCTTGCTAGAAGAGATGGCTTCTTGGCAGTGGGGCTTGGACTGTTGTAGACAGCTCCCCTTTGCTAGAGTTTGTTTCACTCTGCGACTGCTGCTTGCCACCTGCTGTGGGGAGGAGGCCATGCCCAGCCTCTGCGCTACCATCTTTCTCCTGCCATTACAGAGCTTCCCCTGGAGACTATAAGACAAAATACATGACTTTCCTTTCACCAGCTGCTTTTGGTTCAATGTTTTGTGCCAGCAATGAAAAGGTAACTACGGCATCTACCTTCTAGGAATATATCATGAAAGAAAACATATTCTAGAACTTTGAAACTATGTAGGTAAGCAGGACACATATATAAAGAAAGGTTCCGCCCCCCCCAAAAAAATAATTGTGGCTACCCTTTCAGAAAGTCTATATTATTCTTCCTAGAAGGGAGATAGAAGTCAATGCATTCAGCAAGTTTTAACTCACTAAATTATAAAAAATTCTAGAATCTTAGAATGATCATGTTCAAAAGATTATATTTCAAAACTGCTCCCTCAATAACAGAACACCCTTGGTGCACCCAGTCACTGCAACCAGAGAAAGGTCCCAGAGACTTTCATGCTTTAAAAATACCTTTTTTTTTTTTTAAAAGGAAATGAACATTCTAGTATGTTTCCAAGAATGTGATTATTAAAGAGCCACTGTCTAAGAGATCAAAGATGGCAGATAACACACAGGCGTAGTCTTTTAGAATCTCTAGGGAATATTGGGGAAAGTTGAATAATATGTATTAGAAGAGGTAGATGATGGCCTGAAACCTCTAATCTAATAGGAAATTAAAATATAAAATGTTAAAAGCAGATCAGCAATTATCCAGAGTCCATGTCAGGGGGAAAGGCACAGGAAAGAGAACACCCTCAGACCAGTGGGGTGAGTGATAAAGATACATATAAGGAGAGCCTCAGAAAAACGGCACTGCGTTGCCAGTAACAATTTTAAGAAGAGAAAAGGGAGGCACAAAAGTTGTATGCAGAAGCATGGTGGAGACATTAAGCAAATGTTTCCTTAACCCTACTAGTGTCTTGGCAGTCCCAGACCCGCTCTGAACCAATTTTCAGGAAACCCAGAACAAATGTCATGAGACTATAGGCTGAAATTTGGCCAGTAAAATTCCTCTAATAAAAGGGAAGAAACTTTGAATCAGTACTTATAGTATACAACAAGGTAGAAACCTGGTTGGAGAACAGAGTCTGCAGGGAAACATAGACATAGGTTTCAAATACCATGGCCAAATTCAGGAAGGGCCCATGCAATGGTAGGAGGAGCTCTTCCAACTAAACTCTTGAAGGACTATCCTGAGGTATGACCAGTGTCTGACCTGACTCATGAATGAACTGGATGAATGAACTGATGTGACTTGGACCTCATGATGGAGTGCTAAATGGTGTGACAAGCACTGGGGAGTCCAAGAAGAAACACCAAGAAGTTGAGGCTGCAACCAGAAATCAAGCACTCTCCCTTTCACATTTCTTCCTCCTTTATTGGGTACAATGTCTATTAACAGACCAGTTCTAGCCTGCTCAGTTTTATCCTCTCTCTCTCACTCTGTTTTTTCTTTATATCTCTATCATTTCCTCTTTCATTTTCCTTTTGATAATCTTTCCAAACAGCATAAGCAAGCTAATTTGTGGAGTTTTCTTGTGACCTGGAATTCTTTTAAGTTATCTGATTGCAGTTCTTCACTTCTCTTTTTTATTCTACATTTAACAAAACTGCCACATACCCTCTTTTCTTCATATAGGTCTCTCATTTTATTTACTTTTTCCTCTTCTACTTTTTCTTTGGCAACTAAATACTGATCAATAGTTCTACATTTTTCTTTTCTTTTCACCTACAACCATAGTAACTAATATCTTAGTGTATGTGATACTATCATTATCCCTTTACTCTAAAGTGATTAGTTTGACGCGTAATTATTTGTTATTTGACTATTGCGATATGCCTGTAGTGGTCACTTTTATAGTTATTGGGTTTTTTTAGGCAGTGTTAAATTTTGGGGGTAGAAATGGGGCATGAATCTGTGCACCAAGCACAAGCCAATCAGAAAAAAAAAGACATCAGAACTCTACTGAAATCTAGTCCTTTCTAAACATTGCAAACAGCTCCACTAAAACAATAAGGGAAATTAAAAAAAAAAAAAACACACAAATTCAAATACCAACTTAACCCCACATCTGAAAGACCCAATATAAAAACATGAAAAATGAAGGTAACATGACTTCTCTAGAAGTTACTAACCTCAATAACCTTCCATAATAAGAATGAATCAGATTAATTCCTAGGCAAAATAATTCAAAATAATAGTAAGTATGTACAAATACATCAAAGAAGACACAAATGAACAACTAAATGATTTCTAAGGGAATAAAATGAATTAAATAAGTCAATAAAGGTTATTAAATTAGAACTCAATAGATGGAAGTGTGAAAAAATACTGGAAATGAGAAATTTATAAAGCGCAGTGGAAAACCTCACTAATAGAATGGATTAAGGGGAGAAGAGAATACCAGGACTGGTGAGACAAATTAGAAAAATATGACTATTTAAAAGCAAAGATAAACTAATAAAATAGAAAAAGAACAATTGATATTTATGAGTCACTATGAAAAGATCAATTCATGTTAATGGCATAGAAAACATTTTCAATAAAATCATAGCAGAAAATGTGCCAAATATAAGGAAGGACATGTCCATCAGAGTATAAAAGGCATTTAAAACATCAAAAAGACAACACAAAGAAGAAAATATCATAACATATTATAGACAAAACATTAAATGTACAAAACAAAACATGTATATTATGGTTATTTAAATATAAACTGTCTCCCATAGCATTATATGCTTGTGTTTAAGCCTCACACTCATTCCTTAGTTGGAGGCACTGTTTGGGAAACATATGGGGCCTTTGGGAAGTGCAGTCTTCATGGAGGAGGTATGTCACTGGGGGAGGGCTTTAAAGTGTTGTAGCCCATCCTCCATTATTACACTCAGCTCTTACTCTCTCTACTTCTTCCCTGCTAATGTGAGGATGTGGCACCTGACTGCTGGTGCCATGCTTTCCCTGCCGTGATGAAACTTCCCTTCAAAACTTCAAGCAAGAAATAAATCCTTTCTTTCCATAAGCTGCTTTTGGCCTGATGTTTCTCCCCCAAAATAAGAATGAAATTGCTACATATATTGAAAGTTGCAATAAAGAATTACCAAGTTACATGTTAAGACATGCCTATCGGAATGACAGAGGACTTCTCATCAGAACCTTTAAAAGCCAGGAGGACCTGGAATGATGCTTTTCAATCTCTGAAAGTCAACAACTACTACCCCAGACTATCACACCCCAAAAAACCATCTTCCATAGTTGAAGGAGAAAAAATTTTCTATGATGAAAGTAGGCTAAAATAAATTTATGCCCAAAGAACCAGTTCTATGAAGATGCTTAGAGAAATCCTTCAGACTGAAGAGAAAGAACAACATATACATGAGGCTATAGGAAAGAACAAACCACATTGGAATAGTACTTAAGCAAATGAAGAAGAGGGAAATACTAAACATTTCCAAATCAAGAAAATTACAGAAAATAATACACTCTTTTTCAATAACAATTCTGAATATAATGGTCTCAAATTTCAAATCAAATATAAAATTAAAAGATTGTTACAAGCAAGAGTGTGTTTTCCTGATGAACCGGAAACCAACACAAGGGGGAAGGAGATCAACACAGAGAAAAATCAACTCCTACCAAATCAGAGAGCCAGAGCCCCAGAGGCCCCCAACACCTCATCACTGAAGTAGACCAAAAATGAACCCAACATGGCTCAGGAAAATTTTGCGGAAGAGGGGGCAGAAAGAATGTCAGAGCCACATGTTGGGTCATGATATGCAGAGACATTTATCTTACCCATAACTGTGGGCTAACTCCACAACGCATGACCCCATATACCTCAACAAGGAGGGGCCAATGGGGGGGGGGTAGGTCATGGATGAGCCTAATAATGGTACCAAACAGACTGTATTTACTGAATACGAAACTATTTAATAAAAAAAAAAAAAAAAAAAAAAAAGATTGGTTTGTGAATGGATCTACCGGGCTGGAAAATGACTCAGCTGTTAAAGCCAATACTTGCAGGGCCTTCTGGATCAGATTCAATTCCGAAGCCACCCACATAAATAAGATGCAAAAAATGGTATCTGGTTGCAGAAGTGGGAGGCTGTGACATACCCATACACACACACACACACACACACACACACGTGCAAATGAAGCAAGATCTTTTTGTTTGTTGCCTCCAAGAAATGTACCTAGACCTAGCTGTCATTTTATTGTTTACTTATTTTATTATCATGAGTATCAGGCCAATTATTGCAGTTACCTTCGCAATGATGGGACAAACACCCAACCAAAAGCAGTTTGTGGGAGGAAAGGGATTAGTTTGGCTTATAGACTTGATGGAGAAACTCCATGATGGTAGGAGAAAATATGGCATGAGCAGTGGTTGTATATCATCTCCTGGACAACAGCAGGTAGACAACACACAGCAGCAGGAGAGTGTGCCTAATACTGTCAAAGGGAAACTGGATCTAATAACCATAAGTCAGCTCCCAACAGTACCTCTACAACAAGGTTCCACTTTCCACATTTCTACCAGCTGAGGACTTAGTATTCAGAACTCATGAGTTTATGAAGAACACCTGATTCAAACCACATCAAGCCTTTTGCAGATCATCATACTAACACCTGCTTCATTATGGCCAACAGTCATGTGAAGGCACATAGCTTTCTTCACCCCTACAAGCATCAATATGAGGATTTGTTGGTGTATAAGCAGGAAGGCAGAAAATTCTTTAAATACAGAAATCTCATACATGGAGTCCATCCATCACGGATGAAATAGCTACTTCTCTTTGGGGTACAGCTCTTACAGAGAAAGATAGACCCTGGTCCCCAAGTCCATCAGGCAAGTCTGGCCCCTGTATACTACAGTGTGGCCTAAAGATGACAGCAGGCTCACAGAATTTATAACATCATCAAGATTTTCTTCATCTCAGTATGTAGCCCAGGCTGGCCTGAAGCTCACGATATTCAGATATTCACTATGTAGCCAATGCCCAGTTCTAGATTCTTTACATAATTAAACCTGCACAGATACCACTGATCTAACAACAAAAAATCAAACTCCAAAGCTCATACAGTCATAAAATACTGAGGCTCAAGTTCTGATTACTGTTACCATTTTTCATTTTTTCCATAGAAACAAAATTCTCAAAACACTTGAGCTTTACATTCAAGCCAAATGATATGCATTTCAAACCCACAGTACAGAAGGGAGAAAGCACCTTCTGAGGAGGAGTGTGCATTCTTAATGAAGGCAGGAGCAACTGCAGCATGCCCGTCTGCCACTGTGCACACTTCCTAACTGCGACATGCCCGTCTGCCACTCTGCACACTTTCTAACTGTGGTGTGCCCGTCTGCCACTCTGCACACTTTCTAACTGCGGCATGCCCGTCTGCCACTGTGCACACTTCCTAACTGTGGTGTGCCCATCTGCCACTGTGCACACTTTCTAACTACAGCATGCCCGTCTATTACTATGCACACCTTCTAACTGTAGAATGCCCATCTATTACTAAACACACTTTCTAAGGCTTGTCATGGCCATTTGCCAGTCCTCATTGATCCTTAACTGTCTGTTGTAATACTTAGCACTGACATTACATTGCAGTGTGCTTTTTCCAAAAAGGCAAAATATGTGGTTTAGACACTCATGAGCTAGTTAATTTTCATGAGTATATATATATATATATATATATATATACACATACATACATATACATGTATATATATTGTATTGTATGTATAGATATATAATTTGTATACATATATGTGTATATATATTTACATCTATACATGTATATATATTATATTGTATGTATAGATATATAATATGTATATATATATATATACATATATATATATATATATATATATATATACTTATATATCTGTATATATTCCAATGTACTAATGTTTAAGTTCTAGTAAACAGTGTATAATTGTGTGAATATTAGAGATTTTAAAGGAATTTTAGTAGTGGATTTAGTGAAGGCTGAGCTCAGAGACCTTCATGTCCCTTCACAACCCCAAGAAGTACATAAGTAATGTGCTTGTGTGGTCTTGTCTTTGCAAAATTGATAAAGTGAAGGCATTGCATTGAAATTGGCTAATACTGCTGCTTGTTTGTTCTGAACTTTCTTCTAGTCATACTTCTCTCGTATCAGGTGGTGATGGAATGGCCATGGGCACTTAGAGGTCAGACAAAGGGAAAGATGAGTTGAGAATAGAAAACTTTGTTTATTAAGATGCATTTATCTGCACCACAGTTACATATGCATATTATTAGGTTATTTCTAGATAGACTGGCATATTAATGGTTTTTAGAATCATGCTTTATCCCAAGTAATCTGAAGATATGCAAAAAAGAGTCAAAACTCATATTGGGCTATTAATTTGTCCTACAATTCATGGTAGTGAAAGCTTATGGGTAATGAAGGAAGAACAAGTTTAAAATAAACAAATATAGAAATAAATTTAGGGCAAAAGTTGTCAAAGTTTTTAGCTCATGTAATCAATGTATTTGGAGGATGCTTTCCAACAGCTCAAAACAATTCTATGTATTTATGTGATATTACCACTAATAAATTAAGAGTATCAATTATTTTAAACTGTCAGGACTAATCAAATAAATTTTGGTGAACTATGCAAGACCACAAGACTAGGAAAAAAAAAATGTCATTTAAAGGGCTGATCAAATGGTAGGCAGCCAAAACCCCAGGAAGAATAGGTATTAAACATATATATCTGACATGGCTGTTGAGTGTTCAGCACTAAATGAAACATCTCCATCATGCCTTCTAAAACTCAGGAAACACAAGAAGGGGTGGAGCGAATGTAAGAGCCAGAAGATGGAAAGGAGGGCACTGGGACCCTGCTTTCCAGACATGAAATGGCCATCACAGTCGTATCTCACACATAGCACCTATCATTACTTGTACAGTACTGGGCACATCAACCATTCATTATAAGTGATGTAAGAAGAGAAAACAGGACATCAAAACAAGAGAGGCTAGATGAAAAGAATGGGATTAGTGGAATGAAAACAGGAAAGAGGGGATTTAAAAAGGTAGTAGGAGGGCATTAAGACCAATGTACATTATGTAAATATATGAACATTGTCAATAAAGTTTAAACAACTAAAATATATTCACATTTGGTAGATAGTACATAAAATATCATTCAGATATTTTGTGATGATGTTTGTATGCTTTTCAAAATTTATAGTTTGCATCTTTTCATTTTCTAAATATTTACTTTTGTGCCTAATTTTGAATGTAATCTTGCATTTTCTAATTTTCTTATTTTATTTATTTATTTGAGAGAGAGAAAGAAAGAGAAAGAGGTAGATAGATAGAGAGAATGGGCATATCAGGGCCTTTAGCCACTGCAAATGAATTTCAGACACATACCCTAATGGGTGTACCTGGCTTACATGTGTACTGGGAAATTGAACCTGGGTCCTTACGCTTCACAGGTAACCATATTAACTACTAAAGCATTTCTCCATCCCTGAATGTATGCTTTTAAACTATTTTATTTAGGAATATTAAATGTTTAAGCCATTGGTCACACAAAACCTGAATATGAATAGAAGTGCCATGAATTTCTCTTCCTGTTGGCCTCCATTCTCACTTTATTATTTTCACTAGTTAAGTGTTACTGGTTCTTGAACCCAGGGCCCTCTGCATGCTGGGCAAGCACTCATGTAATTGACTGAGTCCTGCTGGCTTTATTATTTTTGTGCATCATAAACCTATCACTAATTTATGCATATGATTGTCCCTACCAGTTAGCTGCTGCAGTTGATGTCTCAACATCTCAACATTAAAATATGTAGCCTTTAATACATTATTTCATGAATGACTAAATATATCTCAGGCACATTGATAAAAGCTGAATTATGTGGGATGTGTACTTCTATGATTTTGATGGTTACTCCTATAAACACTACCTTCCACATAAGTGGTATTGTAGTCGTCTTCACATTGCTGGAACAAAGCACCTGGCCAAAAGCACCTGATGGGAGGAAAGTTTTCATTTTGGCTTATAGTCTTGAGGGGAAGCTTCATGATGGCAAGGGAAAGCATGGTATGAGCAAAGGCTGGACATCAGTTTGTCACAGCAGGTGGAAATATCAGCAGCAGGAGAGTGAGCTGAGTTTTGGCAAGAAGGAGCTGGCTATAACACCCCTAAGCCAGCCTCCCGAAATGCACCTTCTTTGTCAAGGCCCCATCTCCCCAATTGCCATTAGCTGGAGACCAAGCATTCAGAACATGAATTTATGGGGACACCTGATTTCAACCACCACAGGTGGTGTGATTTCAACTCCTACTAGCAGAGAATGAAAAGATCTGTTTTCACCACTTCCTTGCAGTTTCTTTTTAGCATGTCTGTCCTATGGTGCATGTTTCTTCCTCTGCTCTGCTGAGCGTATGATTTGTGCTCCATGTTCTCATATCCACTGCTATTCACAATGCATAACCCATTATCCCCCTGGGGATGACCTGCATCCCCAAGGAGGAGGGCCCCTTCAGAGGGAAAGGATGGTACTAACATGTGTTGTTTATATACTATTATGTCCATAACTAATAAAAATAGATTTTTAGAAAAGAGGGAGTGATGGGATCCAATGAATAAAGCACTTGCTATGTAAGCATGAGTGCCTGAGTTCAGTTATCTGGAGCCATTGGAAAGCAGGGTGTTATAGCACAAGCATCTGCAATCGCAGTGTGTCTATGGAAAGAAAGGACAATCCCCTGGAAGGTCATGTGCCAGCTGGGCTGATGAACACAGCAGTAATCAGTGAAAGTCCCTGCTTCAAACAAGGTGAAAGATGGAGACTAACATCTGAAGTTGTTTTCTGACCTCCACATGCATGCCATGGTAAGCTCATGTGCACAGTTATACACACACACAAGAACTGTAGAGAAAGACAGTGGATACATTATAAACTAATATAGAATGATCATAAAAGGGCATTGTTGAGGTAAAAGGCAAGACTCTATTGCTAAAGACACAATATGCTGCTGGCACAGAACATGGAGAGACCTGGCTAGAATCCAAAAAAAGCAAGTCCTCATAAAGTTAGCTCATCCAGTACTAGAAAGCACTACATGAGCTACTGGGGGAAAGTGGGCAACAACTGTATGAGCAAGCAGGGATAACAGCTACTCAGAAGCAACAAGTCTGACAAGAAGTACACACCAGTGGCCTACAGCCTTGCTAGGTAACCAGTGGCTTTCTAATTGGCTAAGAGATCTTCTCAGTGTAAAGAATCCATATCTGGAACTTGGAACCAGGACTGAATCTTATGGAGACAAAGATTGTGCTCTCCAATTTCAGCTCCCACTAATCTTTGGCTAAAAGAGGGGCTAAATCCACCAAATTCTTTCATTTAACCTATGCTGACTTTACTGTCTGCTGCAGAATCCATTTTACTTTTTCAGAAGGTATCAAGACCTGAGGAAATAAGCCACCAGCCAAGGCCCTGGTGAAACCACAGAGGAATTGGGGAGACAGGAGCCGAAGTCTGAGGATACCAATTTACCTGATGCTTGCTTCTTCCTGATTTCTCCCATTTCCCCCCAACACTATCTTTATGTCAGAACCATAGGTTGCTTCCAACACTATAAGACCACCAGTAAACTTCTGGGGTCCTATAGACTAGACCCACTGGAGGGGTACCTAATGGCCACACCCAATTGCTCCTAGTCAGCCTGAAGAAAACCAGTCCACTATACTGATCTCCTAATGGCTGTTAGTATTATCTCTACAGAAAGGGAAAATAATAGGAGCCAGAAACTGGCTAGGCAGTTTATTACAGGTTTAACTTTAATTAAAACTTATGTCCCATTGAAATTGTTTGCCAAACTTACATTTTTTAAATCTTAGGCCTATTTGCTCAACTATCATGTACCATTGTAACCCATGCTTGTTTATACTTTATAATCCCTAATTTCCCATTCTGGTACCATGCTACTGACTTGGGGCAGCTGTGTGTGTGCTGTGGAAGCAGAGCTTTTGCTCTGGATTCCTGATTGACCTGCCCCTGGGTTCACAACTCCTGGGTCCCTTGCTCTTGAGGGTGTGCAAGGAATGAGTATGCCAGAGCTCCTGGTTCCTTCCCCACCTACCAGTTCCCTTGTTCCCATACCCCTGCTGCATTGCCTTCCTGATTGACCTGCCCCTGGGTCCCCAAATCCTTATTCCCCTGAGCCAGAAGGTGTATGGACCATCATGGGAGCTGGCCTCTTGCCCCTGACTCCCTGCTTCCCAGCTCCTGGTTCCTCAGCCCCTGGTTTTCTTGTGCTAAATAGTGCATACAATTGGAGTGAGTAAGCCTGAGCTCCCAGTTCCCCACCTCCCAGTTCCCTTCATACCTTTGATGTACTTGCAAATTCCACACTTTTAAACAATGAATGGTTAGTAGAAGAAATTTAAAAAGAAATTGTAAAATTTCTAGAACTGAGTGATAATGAAAACAACTTACCAAAACTTAAGGGATACAATGAAGGCAGTCCTAAAGGGACAATTCATAGCACTAAATGCCTTCATAACAAATATGGAGAGATCCAAAATTAAGAGCTGCAGATGGAAAGAAATAATCAAGCTCAGAGCAGAAATTAATTAATTGGAAACTAAGAAAATGATGGAAGATTGGGTGGACAGAATGTCAGAGCCTCTCATTGGGTCATGACACGCAGAGACATTTCCTCCTACTGATAACTGTGGGCTAACTCCACAATGCATGCCCCACAACCTCAACAAGGAGGGAACAAGGGGAGGGGCCTAACAATTGTACAAACTTGACTGTATTCGCCGAGTACAAAACTAATTAATAAAAAAAAAAAATCAATGAAATGAAGAGTTGGTTCTTTGAAAAAAATAAACAAGATTGGTTAACCCTTGGCCAATTTGATCATATGCAAAAAAGAGAAGCCCCAAATTAAAACAAAATAAGAAATGAAAAGGGAGAGGCCATATCTGACATCAATGATATTGGAATAATTATCAGGACATACTTCCAAAATTGCTACTTCACAATATTGGATGATCTGGAAGAAATGGATGAGTTCCTAGGTACATACTACCTACAAAAACTAAACTCAGAGCTGATTTATTTCCTAAACAAACCTATCACATTCATAGAGATTGAAAAGGTAATCAAAAACCTCTCTAAAAGAAAAGTTCAGAATCAGATGGCTTCTCTGCCTAATTATATCAAACCTTCATTAAAGAAATAAAACCTGAAACTCTTCAATTACTGGAAGAAAAAAACAGGAGGAATTCTCCACAATGTAGGAGTGGAGAAGGGTTTCCTGAAAAATACCCAAGTAGCCCAAGAAATTAAGCAATCACTCAAACAATAGGATATCATGAAGCTAAAAAGATTTTGCAAAAAGTTACCATAAGCAGAGCTGATAGATTACCCACAGAATGGGAGAAAATTTTTCCAGCTATACCAATGGTAGAGAACTAATATCTGGAATGAACAAAGAACTCAAAAAAATTAACAATAACAAATCAAACCACCCACTAAAAAATGGGGTAGAGACCTGGGTAGGGAGTTCTCAGAGGAAGCAATACAAATGGCTAACACACACTTAAGAAAATGTTCAACAGCCCAACCGTCAGGGAAATGCAAATTAAAACAACTGTTAGATTCCACCTTACTCCAGTAACAATGACAATCATTTAAAAATCAAATGACAACACATGTTGGTGAGGATGTGGGGAAAGAGGAACCCTCATTCACTGTTGGTGGGAATGCAAACTCGTTCAACCACTATGAGATTCCTAAAAACATAAAGATAGATCTACCAACAAACCCAGTTATTCCCTTACTGGGCATTTACCCTAAATGCTCCAAGTTTCACTACAGAGATATTTGCTCAACCATATTTATAGATGCTCAATACATAATAGCTATGAACGAGAATCAACCCAGGTGTCAATCATTGGACAAATGCATAACAAAGTCATGGTACATTTACACAGTGAAATTCTACTCAGTAATAAGAAAAAATGATACAACAAATGTAGGAAAGTGGATGGACTTAGATTGTACTCAGTGAACACACACAATCATAGAAAGACAAATACCTCATGTTCTCACTCACCTACAGTTCCTAAGATGGATCAGCCTTGAGTTCCTAGCATACTGGACAGTCATCTTGAGTCCCAGACAATAGGGTTGAAAGGTTTTGCAGGTGAGGGGAATGGGAGGGGGGAATAAACCCATAACTAAACCCAAAATGAAACTTTTCTCCTTGAAGGTAGACTAAAATGTGCAACTCTCAATAGGAGCATGGGGGGATGCCTGAAAAGAAGAGCCCTGGAGAAGGTGGGATGAAACCTAATCTTAAAAACCTTTTGCTCTGACCTGTAACTCACAGTCCCAGAGATAGGTGTTCCCCATACTTGGTTGTTGATCAGAGAAACCTACAAGGTCCCCAAAATAAGACAAGCTTTGGTCAAAACACTTGATTACCCAACTGAGGTAGACTATAAGACCCTGTTGCTGAAGACACCATATGCTGCTTGCACAGAACATGAAGAGACCTGGTTGGAATCCAGAAGAAAGCCAGTCTCCAGACAGTCAGCTTGTCTAGTGCTGGAAAGGACTACATGAGCTACTTGGGGAAAGTGGCCAACAAATGTGTGAGCAAGCAGGGGTCTAAGCTCTTCAGAAACAACCAGCTTGCCAATAAGTGCATACCAGTGCAATGGTGGCACACAGCCTTGGTGGGTAACCTCTGGCTTTTTGATTGGATAAGAGATCCCCTCAGTGGAAAGGAACCCACATCTGGAACTGGGAATCAGGTCTGAATCATATGGAGACAAAGTTTAACCTTTCCAATGTCAAACTCCTACTAGTCTTTGGCTAAAAGAGGGGCTACATCCATCTAACTCTCTAACTTAATAATGCTTATCCAATTTAACCTATGCTGACTTTACTCTCTGTTGGAGAATCTGTCTTTTCTTTTTCAGAAGGTAGTGAGACATGAGGAGATAAACCACCACTTGCATCTCAGTCAAGGCTCAGAGGAAACCACAGAGAAGTGGGTAAATGAGCAAGAGTGCTGCTTCCATGGTGAGCCTAACAAGCAGTACCAGGGTGAAGGAGACAGATACTCAACGCTTACCAAAGCAGAGATTCTGAGGTTCCTAAGAGCTCATCATTGAAGTACACTTAAAATAAACCCACCAAGGATCAGAGAATTTTATGGAAGGGGGGTGAAAACATTGCAAGAGTCACAGGTTGGGATGTCATGCCCAGAGACATGGCCCCCCCTCAATAACTGGCTTCTTCTTCCACAATGCCATGGGGAATAGCAGCAACCCCACTGAGGCAGGTCCCCTTGGAATAAGGGCATAGATGAGGGAAAGATGGTACCAACACATGATGTATCTATACAAACCATGTTCTTAATAATACAAAAAAATGTATTCACTCTACCACAGACAAAAATTCCTTAAAAAAAATTGAGTTCAGGCAGCCGGGCATGGTGGCGCATGCCTTTAATCCCAGCACTTGGGAGGCAGAGGTAGGAGGATTGCTGTGATTTCGAGGCCACTCTGAGGCTCCATAGTGAATTCCAGGTCATCCTGGCCTAGAGTGAGACCCTACCTCGAAAAAACAAACAACAAAAAAAAAAAACCAAAAAATAAATTGAGTTCATGGTTGATGCCATTAAGGAGAGATCTGGGTGTTGGCTTATCTGCATTAATAAACTTCCTCTCCTTCACCTGGCTTAACTGCTGGTCTCTTTACACCCATAAATTTCTGTAAAAATAACTAGTTTAAGATCATAGACCTGACAAGAACTTGGCCTTTCGGTAAGTCATGGTTGAAGACTATGAGGATACGGACAGCTTCACAGAACGTGTAAGAGCCCACAGCAAATCCTTAATCCTCTTTACCCTCCTCTGTATTTAAGCATTCTATTTGAAGCAGATTTAATTTAATGTACTCTTAGTTCATCTCCCCAGACAGTAAGTTTATGAATGACTCATGGAAAACATTTAACACAGTGAAATTTATGGTTTGCAAACACATTTTCTTGCCCTGACTTTAAACAGTACATTTTCTGATTAGTGTTCTGTTTCAAAAATCAAACCTGACTCTCTTGACTGGATATAAGTTGACATCAATGGAAACACAAAGAAAGGATTGGTTTCTTAACACATTTGGTTAGGAATTTGGTTTTGTTTTCTAGAATACCTTACATTTATTCCAAGATATGTTGGTCATTTCCATTCAACCTGCTCTCAACCCATAAGAGATACAAAATCATTTAAATGTCATATTGAATTTCTAACTGAAACATATCTAGCAATTGAATACTGATGAATAACTGTATTTCCCTTAAAAATATCGTGACAATGGATGTAGAAAGCAAAAGGACAGGGCCAATAATGCATAGGAAGTAGAATGTAGTCATTTATATACTGGATGCCTCTAGAGAAACTCGGTGATTGATAAAAGCAAAATGCCCCACATAATTCCCAATCACAGGCAACATGCATATGGAATTAAAAAAAAAATAGGTTGGCTGTTAGAGTACAATTAAGGTAAGAAAGGTACTACATGTTTGATGACACAGAAAAACAAAAAATGTGTTCTGCCTGGATCTCTGCTAGAAGCAAACCTGATGAGACTACTATGAAAACAAATGTTCATATTCTTTAGTTAATGTGAGAGTAGTAAAGAGGGGAAGGAAGAGGAACTTGTAGGTGAACATCATGAGGTTGTTTCCAGAATCCACTGCTTGCAGCTGCGCAATGACAAACTACTGGAGGTGTGTTAGCCACAGCCTCTTCACTCAGAGAACAGTCCTTGCTGAGTGTCCATTCTGTGCTGACATTTACTACCTTTGTATGTGCACTAACTCACTTAATTCTCAGTCTATGAATAAAGCTATAATTATTGCATCTTGGCACAGAGCAGCAGCATCCCTTAATAAAAGAAGAAATTGGGATGGAAAGATGGCTTAGTGGTTAAGTTACTTGCCTGTGAAGCCTAAGGACCCAGGTTCAATTCCCTAGTACCCGTGTAAGCCAGATACACATGGTGGCACAGGCCTCTGGAGTTCATTTGCAGTGGTTGGAGGCCCTGGTATACCCATTCTCTCTCTCTCTTTCTCTATTCCTCTTTGTTTCTCTATTAAATAAATAAATAAGGTGAAATGGTTCATATCTTTGAAGCATAGTAAAGTCATGATGGAAGAACAGGATGGACACTGCTGAGTAGGAAATGAAATAAATGATAAGAAAATTCCATGTAAGAAGAGGTTAAAGTAAACATTGAAAGAGGGATGGACATAGAGAAAAGAAAGGGGAAAAGGCTTATCTAGCATACAATTGAGGTGCAAAAAGTGTTATGGGAGATGAGAATTACATGTCTGGAAACTGTAGGAAGAACTCTGCAGCTTGAATAGGAGCATTATAGAACATAGCAGTATGACCAGGAGTCTACATGTAGTCAGCAATATGATGTCTGTTTCTTCAACCATGTAAGGAACATTCTTACAAAACTGTTAGTATAAATTAAGCCTTTTTTGAATGAAAAGAGTTATACACTTGAATTAATCTCTCTCAAATCTTTGGCACCATCCTCAAGAGGTGACTTATCTTGGTCAGCTGTTTTTGTTAGTAGATTCTGATAATGTGTTTTTAATATATTTTATTTTTCTTTATTTATTGGAGAGAGAGAGAGAGAGAGAGAGAGAGAGAGAAACACCAAGGCAGAGAAAGAGAGAAAGAGGGAAAATGGGCATGCCAGGGCCTCTAGCCACTGCAAGCAACTCCAGATGCATGTGCCAGTATGTAATTCTGGCTTATGTGGGATCTAGAGATCCGAACCTGGGTGATTAGGCTTTGCTAGCAAGTGCCTTATCCACTAAGGCAGCTCTCCAGCCCTTCTGATAATGTTTTGATGGGAAGTAGTGGGAGGGTAGCATGGTCCAAGTGAGAGAAGCTGAAACAAAAGACTTTTTAGAGCTAAAACTTAATTATAACAGAGAGAAAGAGTGAGAGAAAGAAAGAGAGACTATAGAAAGAGAAGAAGCCAAGTGGTACCCTGTGATGTTTTCAGAGGAGGGGAAAGTTTAACTCCATGTGACTCAGACTATGTGTGCTAGGAGTCATGGATGCATTAGATAGGACCAAAGGTAGGCTACCCAGGTAGCCTTTGGTTTGACTGGGAAAAGGGGGGCTGTTATGCTGTTGTTTGTGGCAAGTGCTTGGATTTAGGGTGAGACACAAGAGTACACAGGTAAGAAAGTTATAGTTCATGGTTAACTCAGCTAGTACATGCAGGAGGCTGGGCTTGCCTGCTTAGTCTTGGTCTTTGGAAGCCAAAAGACTCTGAAAGTCAGAATCTCTGCCCTAACAGCTTCCTATAGATATTGTCCACTGAAACTATGAATCCATATCATGCATGTTTGAACAATCCATCAAAATTTTAAATCCTTTAAAATTATACCAGTGAGAGATCTTGTCTCAATGACTAAGATGGACAGTGATAGAGGAAGAGAGTTGGGCATGCTCTCTATTCTGCACATGTACATGCACACACATGCACATGCACCTATATGCATATGTGTACTTGCACATGCTTATTCATATAAATCTGAATATACAAGTACACACACCACACATACACTCACACACAAGGATACTCAATGACATTATATGACATCTAAGGACATATTCTAGAGAATAAGATGATACATGGTTCAGATTAGGAAATAATTTTTGGAAATAATTTTTACTTTTTTATTATTACTACATATTCATTATATAGGCTAATAGGATTCATTGTCATATGTCTATATAAGCATCATCTTGCATTGATCATATTCCAAACCTGTGTCCTCCCAAAGCTTTGGTACCTTCCTAGACCCTGGGAACTCTTGTATGATGTTTCTTGGGGAGATGTGAGCAAACCAGATAGCCCACTAATGACAGACCAAAGGAACAATCCTGTCCAAGTTGTCTTGGTGAACCAGTGAGTTTATTGGTGTTACTCACCAGAGCACAGGTGACTCAGCTGCACTGCAGCACAAAAGAACCCACCTCAGGATGGGTGACATCTCACAAAAGCTGCATTCCTGGATCTTCTCTCAGCACGCAGCACTTCTCAATGACGAGTCTCCTTGTTCCGGTACTTGTTTACTGTTTTTTAGAACCTTCGTAAAGGATCTTGACTCTTCTAACTTTCTGAGCCCTTGGGGCCTGCCTGGTAAGTTTCATGAGCTTCTTGGGTCTTATGATCTCTCCTCTCTGTAGAATGGAATGTTGCAATTCACAGGAAAGAGCTACACAATACTCCATCTCTTCCTCCAGTTCTCTAAGCCCCTATCATGATGTTCCCCAAGCTTGGAAGGGGTGATATGGAGGTGTGATTCTTTTTTTTTTTCTATTTGTGGCTTGCTATGCCACAGCAACAGTCACTTACTCTCAGGAGCTTGAGTGGTTCTGAGTCTCTTTGTAACCAGTGCTTGCTGTAAGAAATGGAGTATCCAGAGGTGATCAAGCAAGGCTGATAGTAGCAGTAATCTATGAGCATAAATACAAATGTTTAGAAGGATTTGAAAGGCACACCACATCAGTTTATGAAAACAATGACAGTAGCCTCCACACTAAGGCTTATGAACTCCCTAGCCATAGGATTTTGTCCTGGCTTATATTATCAGATGTGAGATCACTCTTGTGGAGTGGACTTTGAATCAAAATGAAAAGTACTTGGTTGTACTCATAAAAGTTGTGCCAATAGTGTAGCATATGGAGTCTACCATTGAGCAGGAATGTTGGTGACAGCTGTTGCTCAGTAGTCTGCATAACACCCTCCATCACTATGAAAACCAGCCAAAAGGAAAGGAGCTTCTACCTTAGTTCCTGCATGATTTCTCCATGTCCTACAGCCCTACTGTTCCTTGTCTTCAATAACTCATACTTACCATCTAGTTTTCGCATGCAATCAATATCAGGAAGGTGTGTGTGTGTGTGTGTGTGTGTGTGTGTGTGTGTGTGTGTGTGTAGTTGTGTATTGGGGGTGGGAATTAAGGACTCCATGGTCAACAATTTTTAGTCCACATCTGACATTGAAAGTTTCATCCAACAACCTTATAGCTCCTGGGAGTGTCCTTTCCTTTTATGTGGGATGCTTTCCTTCAAACTCCTTAAGTACTATTTTTATTATTGTTTACAAACCTGCAAGACACTAAAGGGTAAGTATAATATAATGGCATCATTTTACAGAATGTGGGCAGGATCTATGAAAGCCCATCCTTACCTGCTCCAAGCAAGTTCCAAGTAGTCTTAGATGGCTAACAAGATACTAAGAAGGAAATGTCAGCAAACACAAAAAGATACCATTACTTGCATCAGTTGTTTCATCAAGATCAATGTGGTGTTGATCACTGGGTCCATAGACCATAATCATTTTCTATGAGAAATCTAGACCCCTTATCCTGGGATGCTCCATCCAGCCTCCTCATCCTCAAGTGCTGCTGATGTTGCAGGGCACGGTGGGGTTTTCCCACCCCATAAGGTTTCAGTTGAGCAAGCTTCTGCTGCTAAGCTTGGCTCAAGTTCAAGAGGGAGCAGGGCCAAGCTCTAGCCTGTCATGCCTGGTGCTGGAGCTAGCCTCCTGGATTTCATAGGCTCTAAGACAGCACCTTGTCCCTTGCCTTTTCATTGGCCACAACTGATTGCTGAGGAGACCCTGAGCTAGATGAACAATCTCCACTCACAGTATACTTCATTGCAGGGACAATAACTAGAACTCTGGGGATATAACTGCCCACATGTAGGACATGCTTATTCTTTTTCTGAGCTATGTTATCATTTGTGTCTTCCATAAACTATTGCTTGGAATTTGTTTATTATTTACTGATTGCCTTCCAGAAGTTTACTAACATATTTAAATTTTCATTAATTTTGCTTAGAAACTCTGGCTCAACACAAATCTTGCTATATTTGTGTTCTAGTGACACAGAAAGACCCTTTGTCTTCTTTGTTTTCCATCTTTTCTTGATTGCCTTAGTACTTTATAAACCCAACTTATATGTTTGTGTCAATCAATTGGATCTGTCAGAGCCTTTCCTGATTCATAAAGGTCATAACCCACCACAGGGCTCAGCAAAGTTACTAAAGCCCCACATCTATCCCATGATCTCTGCTGAATCAACTTTTTTTTTTTTTTAACTCTCCAGTAAATACAATTCTATTAGGTCCAGTGATTGGGCACCTAACACTGCCTCTCTCATGACCAATTGCCTCAGCAATACCTGGTTTGTCCTTTACTGACTTCCAATCCCTGATATTAATGGGGACATGCGTTAGCAGTAACCAAGTGTCCAAATGACTTATCTGAGCCAGTCCCTAAGAGAATGATCCCCCTCATATTGTCTCAGATTGTGCAGCTTTGTCTCAAGGAGGGTTGGGCAATTGTACTGCTTAGTTCTCTGCTTCCACAGTTCTCAGACTGATTCCATTATTTCCTCACAGATGCATGAGCCAGTCTCTGAAAGGCTCTTTTATATCTTCTTTAAAATCCTTCCCCAGTTCAGGCACCACAGATGCAAAATGCTCCCTGATCATCAGTTTCTTGTACTCTACCATTAATATTGCCTCTGTCTGCATGCTTAATCATAGATTTTCATCTTTTTTTCCATTTATTATTTTATTTTCAATTTTTATTAACATTTTCCATGATTATAAAAAATATCCCATGGTAATACCCTCCCTCCACCCACTTTCCCCTTTGAGATTCCATTCTCCA
The DNA here is from genome assembly GCF_020740685.1 of Jaculus jaculus. Classification (NCBI taxonomy): domain Eukaryota; kingdom Metazoa; phylum Chordata; class Mammalia; order Rodentia; family Dipodidae; genus Jaculus; species Jaculus jaculus. The sequence continues at coordinate 82,592,051 of NC_059107.1, read as the reverse complement.
TCATATCCCCTCCCCATCTCAATCATTCTACTTATATATATACAATACCAATCTATTAAGTACCCTCCTCCCTTCCTTTCTCTTCCCTTTATATCTCCTTTTTAACTTACTGGCCTCTGCTACTGAGTTTTTTCCTTCTCACACAGAAGCCCAATCATGTGTAGCTAGGATCCAAATATGAGTGAGAACATGTGGCCCTTGGCTTTCTGGGCCTGGGTTACCTCACTTAGTATAATCCTTTCCAGATCCATCCATATTCCTGCAAATTTCATAACTTCATTTTCCTTTACCGCTGAGTAGAACTCCATTGTATAAATGTGCCACATCTTCATTATACACTCATCAGTTGAGGGACATCTAGGCTGGTTCCATTTCCCAGCTATTATAAATTGAGCAGCAATAAACATGGTTGAGCACGTACTTCTAAGGAAATGGGATGAGTCCTTAGGATATATGCCTAGGAGTGCTATAGCTGGGTCATATGGTAGGTCAATCTTTAGCTGTTTTAGGAACCTCCACACTGATTTCCACAATGGCTAGAACAGATTGCATTCCCACCAACAGTATAGAAGGGTTCCTCTTTTTCCATTTCCCTGCCAACATTTATGATCATTTGTTTTCATGATGGTAGCCAATCTGACAGGAGTGAGATGGAATATCAATGTAGTTTTGATCTGCATATCCCTGATGACTAGTGATGTAGAACATTTTTTAGATGCTTATATGCCATTTGTATTTCTTCCTTTGAGAACTCTCTATTTAGCTCCATAGCCCTTTTGTTTGATTGGCTTGTTTGATTCCTTATTATTTAACTGTTTGAGTTCTTTGTATACCCTAGATATTAATCCTCTATCAGATATATAGCTGGCGAAGATATTTTCCCATTCTGTAGGTTGCCTATTTGCTTTTTTCACTGTGTCCTTTGCAGTGCACAATCTTTGTAATTTCATGATGTCCCAGTGATTAATCTGTGGTTTTATTGCCTGAGCCATTGGGGTTGTATTCAGAAAGCCTTTGCCAAGACCAATATGTTGAAGGGTTTCCCCTACTTTTTCCTCTAGCAGTTTTAGAGTTTCTGGTCTGATGTTAAGGTCTTTAATCCATTTGGATTTAATTGTTGTGCATGGCAAGAGAGAAGAATCTATTTTCATCCTTCTGCAGATATATATCCAGTTTTCCTAACACCATTTGCTGAAGAGGCTGTCTTCTCTCCAATGAGTATTTTTGGTATTTTTATTGAATATCAGGTGGCTATAGCTACCTGGACTTACATCTGGGTCCTCTATTCTGTTCCAGTGGTCTACATGCCTGCTTTTGTGCCAGTACCATGCTGTTTTTGTTACTGTGGCTCTGTAGTATAGGTTAAAATCAGGTATGGTGATACCACCAGCCTTATTTTTGTTGCTCAATATTATTTTAAATATTCAAGGTTTTCTATGATTCCAAATGAATTTTTGGATTGTTTTTTCTATTTCCATGAGGAATGCCTTTGGAATTTTGATGGGGATTGCATTAAATGTGTAGATTGCTTTTGGTAAGATTGCCAGTTCCACAATATTGATTCTTACAATCCAGGAGCAAGGGATGTTTTTTCACTTCCTAGTGTCTTCTGCAATTTCTCACTTGAGTTTTTTAAAGTTCTCATTGTAGAGATTCTTTACTTCCTTGGTTAGGTTTATTCCAAGGTACTTTATTTTTTTTGATGCAATTGTGAATGGGTGTGATTCTCTGATTTCATCCTCTGTGTGTTTGTTGTTAGCATATATGAAGGCTACTGATTTCTGTGTATTTATTTTGTATCCAGCTACATAGCTGTAGGTCTTTTTCAGCTCTAACCGTTTGCTGGTAGAGTCTTTAGGGTCCTTTATATATAGAATCATGTCATCTGCAAATAATAACTTGATCTCTTCCTTTCCAATTTGTATCCCTTTTATTGTGTCTCTTGCCTTATTGCTATGGCTAAGACTTCAGAACTATATTAAATAAAAGTGGGGACAGTGGACACCCTTGTCTTATTCCTGATTTTAGTGGAAAAGCTTCCCGATTTTCCCCATTTAGTCATATGTTGGCTGTAGGCTTGCTATAAATAGCCTTTATTATATTGAGATATGTTCCTTCTATTCCTAGTCTCTATAGCAATTTTATTGTGAAGAGATTTTAGATTTTGGCAAATGCTTTCTCTGCCTCTAATGAGATGATCATGTGATTTTTGTCCTTCATTCCATTTATATAATGTATTACATTTATAGATTTGCATATATTGAACCATCCCTGCATCTCTGGGAAAAAGCCTACTTGGTCAGGGTGAATGATCTTTTTGATATATTCTTGTGTTCTGTTTGCCAATATTTTGTTGAGAATTTTTGCATCTATGTTCCTGAGGGAGATTGGTCTGTAATTTTCTTTTTTTGTTCTTTCTTTGCCTGGTTTTGGTATCAGGGTGATCCTGGCTGCATAGAAGGAGTTCGTTACAATTTCTTCTTTTTCTATTTCATGGAAAAGCTTAAGAAGCATTGGTGTTAACTCTTTCTTGAAGGTCTGGTAAAATTCCACAGTGAATCCATCTGGTCCTGGGCTTTTTTTAGTTGGGAGATTTTTGATAACTGTTCGGATCTTAATGCTTGTTTTAGGTCTATTTAAGTGATTAATCTCATCTTGATTCAATTTAGGTAGGTCATATAAATCAAGGAAATTGTTGGGCTCCTTGGCACTCAGGTAGTGCCAAGGGAAGAACCAGGCTGGCTGGTTCCTCCCTAGGGGTTGAGGGAGGATGATGAGCATCAGAGGACTCACAAACCTCTCCTGGCCACCAGAGAAAAACCACACTGAGTTGGGAGTCTTTTGGAAGCAGGAGCTCACCTTATTGTTACAGGAGGGTGTTTACATAATGTTGAGAAAGAAAGCGGAGAATTTAGGGTGGGGTGAGATGTAAGGGCCAATAGCATACGGAGACCTCTGAGATGATTGGTTCTAAGTGTGGGGACTCTAACTTCCTGTATGGTAGTGGCAGGCCAGAGACCATTTGGCCCCCTGCTGAGTTCTAAGTGCCCACAGACAGGAATTCTAATTTCCTGTGTGGAAGTAGCAGGCCAGAGGCCATTTGGCCCCCTGCTAAGTCATAGCTGGGCTCAGGCAGTTAGGCTCAGGAAGTTCCACTAGGCTTCTCATAAGGGCCTCTGAAGGCCCAACAGGAATCATCCATTTCTTTCAGATTTTCATACTTTGTGGAGCATATGCTTTTATAGTATGTCCCTATGATTTTTTTGAATTTCTCTGGAATCTGTTGTAATGTTACCTTTTTCATCCCTAATTTTATTAAATTGTGTCTCTTCTCTCTTTCTTTTGGTCAGATTTGCTAAGGGTTTATTAATCTTGTTTATCCTTTCAAAGAAACAACTCTTTGTTTCATTAATTCTTTGAATTTTTTTTTTTTGTTTGTTTCTTTCATTAATTTCTGCCTTAATCTTTGTTATTTCTTCCCATCTACTGATTTTTGGTTTGCCTTGTTCTTTTTGCAAGGCTTTAAGGTGAAGCATTAGGTCGTTTACTTGTGACCATTCTAATTTCTTAATATAGACACCTAAAGGTATAAATTTACCTCTTAGAACTGCCTTCATTGTGTCCCAGAGATTTTGGTATGTTGTGTTCTCATTATCATTTGACTCTATAAATTTAGTAATTTCCTTTTTGATTTCTGCATTGACCCATTCATCATTTAGTAGTGTATTGTTTCGTTTCAAGATTTTGTATATGCTCTATAGCCTTTCTTGCTGTTGATTTGTGGTTTGATTCCATTGTGGTCAGATAGAATGCAAGGAATTATTTCAATTTTCCTGAACTTGTTAAGATTTGCTTTGTGTCCTTATATATGCTCTATTTTAGAGAATGTTCCACATGCTGCTGAAAAGAATGTATATTCTGCAGCATTTGGATGAAATATCCTGTATGTATCTGTCAGGTCCATCCCATCTATGACCTCATTTAGTCCAGATGTCTCTCTGTTTATTTTTTCCTGGGATGACCTGCCAATTGATGAGAGTGGGGTGTTAAAGTCACCCACCACCACTGTGTTTGGTGTTATCTGTGACCTTAGTTCTAATAGTGTTTGTTTGATGAATTTGGGAGCCTCCATGTTAGGTGCATATATGTTTAAGATTGTAATGTCCTCCTGTTGGAGTTTGCCCTTAATCAGCATAAAGTGACCTTCCTTATCTTTCTTGACTAACATTGGACTGAAGTCTACCTTGTCAGATATTAGGATAGCAACCCCTGCTTGTTTTCTAGGCCCATTTGCTTGAAACACCATTTTCCAACCTTTCGCCCTAACATAATGTCCATCCTTTGTAGAAAGGTGAGTTTGTTAGAAACAACAAATTATAGGATGCTGCTTTTTAACTAAGTCTGCAAACCTATGTCTTTTGGTTGGAGCATTGAGGCCATTGATATTGTGATATTATTGAAAGGTGTATATTTATTTGTTTTGTAGTTGTGGTTCTACCTTTGCTCTCTTGTGTTAGTATTTGAGTATTTCTTGTTTTTTCCAGGTTCCTTATTTGTGTGCTTTTCCTTCTCTTTGGCATGGAGGATTTTTTCAAGTATTTTCTGAAGAGCTGGTTTTGTCTTCAAATTCTCCTTTAGCTTGTTTTTGTCATGGAATGTCCTTGTTTCTTTGTCTATTTGAATGCATAGCTTTGCAGGATAAAATAACTTTGGTTGACAGTTGTTATCTTTCAGAATTTGAAATACATCACTTCACACCCTTCTGGCTTTTAAAGTTTGTATTGAGTAATCTGCTGTAATACTGATTGGTTTGCCTTTGTAGATAACTTGATTTTTCTCTCTAACTGCTTTCAATATTTTTTCTTTGGATTGTATGTTTGGTAGTTTGATTACAATATAGCAAGGAGAGGTTCTTACCAGGTTTTGTCTGGCTGGTATTCTAAAGGCTTCCTGAATATGCATTGGCACCTCTTTCCCAATTTGGGGGAAGTTTTCTTCTATGATTTTGTTGAGGATGCCTACTATGTCTTTGGAGTGGAATTCTTCTCCTTCTACTATGTCATGAATTCTTATTTTGATATTTTCATAGTGTCCTGAGTATCTTGAAATTCCCATTCATACTTTACTATCAGTTTGTCTTTCTCTTTGTTGGACTGTATTATATCTGCCACCTGGTCTTCTAGCTTAGAAATTCTTTCCTCTCCTTCATCCATTCTACTGGTGAGATTTTCTACAGAGTTTTTTATTTCATTAACTGTGTTCTTCATTGCTAATAATTCTGATTGGCTTTTGTTTATTATTTCTATTTCCTTATTTATGTCTTGTATTGACTTCTTTATTTTGTTAAATTGGTGTCCAGTTTCTTCTTTGATTCCTTTGGTTTCCTCTTTGATTCCTTTGATTTCTTCTTTGGCTTCTTTGAACATATTTACAATCATTATTTTGAAAACTTTCTCAGGCATTTCTGCTAACTCGTTCTCACTGGAGATCATTTCTGATGCAATAATACTTTTTGGTGGATTTGTATTGTCTTGATTTTTGATGTTTCTTGTGTTATAATATATATACTTTTGCATCTTGGATTAAGTTAATGCTTGGATTTTCTAGTTAGCTGGGTATTCTTAGCTGTATCAATTAATCTGATGTTATATATCTTCAGTGTAGGAGATTAAGATGTTAGATGTGGCTCTTAACACTCTCAGAGTATCTAGGAAAAGTGTTCATAGGGGTTGAGCTTGCCTGCTATGGGATTATTCAAGTAGGCTGAGTGGAACAAATATAGTTATATTCTAAAATTTAAGTAAACACTGTAGACATTCAATCAAAAACTGCACTGAGTATGCAAGAGTAGGTATTATAACAACCAGATCTTCTATCAACAAATAGGTTATGATTTCTGGTCTGTTGAGGGTTCCAAATTAGCTTGTGACCAAGTGAGACTCTTCCCTGGTACAATCCCAGTTACCTTTTTGGATGGTTTTTGTCTCAGTCAAATAGACTGTTTGGGTTGCTGGACCACTGTTCTGTTTTCTGGAGCTGGGCACTGGCTTTTCCTGTGGCGCAAACTGAGTCTGGAAACTGTGGCCTTGAAGATCAGCTCCCCTGCTGCTGGAAGTGCTGCTGCTGCTGCTGCTGCTGCTGCTGCTGAAGCTGCCGCTGGTGCTGCTGAAGCTGCTGCTGCTGGGTCCACCGCTGCTGGAGCAGCTATTGCTGGTGGCAGAGCCGTTGCTGTTGCTGTCAGAGCCAGAGTCGTGGCTTCCATCACTGGAGCCAGATTTACTGCCGGAGCTGCTTTGGCCTGCCTGTGTGGGCTCTGTATGCTCTGGATCTCTCCTACTTCTCTGCTGCCATTTTAATTTCTTATACACCTCACTTTTAAGTAAAGGTGTGTATTTTGCTGGGTTTTCTTTGGCTTTTGCTCCCCTAGGCTGCTTTTGCATGGTTCCTATGCCACCATCTTAACTGGAAGCTCCTAGACTTTCCTCTTATTTTATTGAAGGTTGAACCTGAGGTCTCGCTTCCTTGTATCACGTGTACCTCACAATTTCCCTTTATTCACTGATTTTTTAAAAGATTTTATTTTTATTTAGTTATTAGAGACAGAGAGAAGGAGGGAGAGAGAGAGAGAGAATGAGATGGCATGCCAGGGCCTCTAGCCACTGCAGACGAACTTCAGACGCATGCGCCACCATGTGCATCTGTCTTACTTGGGACCTGGAAAAGTGAACCTAGGTCCTTAGGCTTCACAGGCATGTGCCTTAATGGCTAAGCCATTTCTCTAGCCCATATTCTCTAATTTTTAAAATGGTTTCCAAATCATTTTGATAGTAGTACAACAGTCAGCACAGCCTCAACTGCATGTCTTATCTCCACACAACTGATGCCCTAGTCTACTTATGATCCTCTTGAATTTGTGTTACTTTCAGGGATTGTTATATTTTTGAGTCCATCAGCTATCTAACAGATGCTCCTGTAATCATGATGTAGAACCCAGTTATAAAAGAGAGATGTCCCTCCCTACAGATAAAGATGGCTTCCATGTGATTCCAACCTGAGGATGCTCCACTCTCAGATAGCTGGCCTTGTGTCTTACCCATCATAGGGAGTGTGAAACTACTACTCCAGCAAGGAGGCACACCATGTCATTCCACATGGAGAAAGATAGCCATGTCAACACTGCCCCAGTGGAAATCATTCTCACACAAATCAGCCTCAGCTGTGTGTCCTATCACCCATGACAGGGCTTATTCAATAGCTTCCCCTCAACTCATTCTTGGGTCTGTAGGTTTCTGCCAGGGTACCAGTCATGTTGTGTGACTTTTCCTCAGAGACATGAACCAATAAATCTATTTGCCCCAGATATACAGAGCACCACAAGCAGACCAAAGAAACAATTCCACCATGTCTAGCTTAGTGACCTAGTGAATTTACTGAGTTTATAGGCATGTGAGTGACACACAGGGAATTATACCACCAAAGACTATGTGACTATGTGATGACTCATGAAAAACGTACCTCTGGAGCTCCTTGCCTAACTTGCAGACAGCTTTCTGTAAGGAGTGAGAGTTTTTACAACCTTGTAGAGGGGCCTTAAAACTCTTGTAACATTCTCAGTTTCCTGAGCTTGCTAAGTTTCATGAGCTTCCTGAGTCTTATGTCCTTCCTTCTCCCTAGGATGGAATGTTTCAGTGCAGAGGTAAGAACTACACAATATCATTAATCTGTTTTCAGCTGTCTTACTTTTTAGTTTCCTCATGTGACAGAGTGGATTTACTACTTGTCTTTTTGCATCTTGTTATTACATTTAACATTTTGCTTTAAACCATAGGATTTCACTTGTTTCTTAAAATATTTATTTGGACATAGTAAGTGCATGAGAGAGAGGGGGAGAGAGCAAGAGAGAGGGAAAGAGAGAGAGAGAGAGAAAGGGAGGTTGTATATTTCAGGGCCTCCTGCCACTGCAAAGAAACTCCAGATGCATGCGCCACTTTGTGCATATAACTTTACATGGGTGCTGATGAATCAAATCCAGGCCATCAGGCTTTGAAAGCAAGTGCCTTTAACTACTGAGCCACCTCTTCAGACCTAGAATTCCATAATTTATGACTGAACAGCACTTTACATATATATTACATATCTTAATTGCCATGGACAGTGCCAAAAATGAACATAAACATGCAAATATCTCTTTTGTATACTTAATCCTTTTCCTGGCTGTATACACAAGAGTGTTAAATCAGGATCATATGGCAGTTCCATCTTTAGCATATTTTGGGGAACATTCACATTGCTTATCATAGTGACTATGCTAATTTATGTTCCCACCAAGATTATTTTCTTCTCCATGACTTCATAAACACTTTATTATTACTTTTCTATAGCTATTATCTCTGAGATAAGATAGGATCTCATTACAGTTTTGATTTCTGTTTCCCTAATGATTAGTGATATTGAACATTTTTTCATATATTTACTGACTGCTCATATTTTTTGAGAAATTTCTATTCAGGTCATTTGCATATTTTAAAATAGTGTTCATTTAAAAATTTTTTGACTTCTTTTTATATATTTGAATGTTAATTCTTTCATAGATAGTGAGAAAATGTCATAGACTGTCTCTTCATCCTGTTATTATCTTTGTTGTGCTAACGTCTTCTAGCTTGCTGAAATCCCATTTGTCAATACCTGCTTAAAGTATTTCCCTCAGTTTTCTTATAGTTATTTTCAAATATTAGGCTTACCTTAAATCAGATATGATGCTCCAATTTGTTGTCTTTTTGTTCAGGATTGTTTTGTTTCTTTCAGCCAAGTCCTTTGTGCTTCCATATGAAATTTAGTATGGCTTTTAAAAATTTCTTTTGGGTTCTTTGAAAATTTCCCCTGACATTTTGGTGGTGAGTGTATGGAGTCTATTGATCACTTTGGATAATATTGTCATTTTTATAATATTAAATTATCCAATGCAGAAACATGGGAAGTCTTTCCATCTTTCAGTTACTTTTCCAGTGGCTTCTGTAAATGTTTTGTAATTTTAATTGTAGTCTTTTACTTACTTATTTAAGTTTATTACTAGGTATGTATTATTTTCATGGCTCTTCCAAATGGATTTGCTTTCAAAATTTCTTATTCAGCCAATTTTTCATTGCTGTATAAAAAGCTACTAATATATAATTATTTTATTTTCTATCATGTTGAGTTTGTTTATCATATATCTCTGCATGAGTGGGGTGGACAGCAATGCATATGGATTCTGCACTGTGTTTATTACAATGAGAATAGTGTCCCCAGTGAAGTAATAACCATTGTTTAGGCACTATTGATGCTTTTATATTTTTAGGGTCTCTGATGTTTGTGTTGAAAGGCCCAAGAATTCAGAAGCTCAGAAATACTATCACGCTCCAAGGGGAGCTTAAGCGGGCTCCCTGCATACCTCAAACTCCAGGCTTTACTCCCTGTTGGAAGCAAGTAAAGAATCCCTCTTCTCATTATATCAGAGCCCACTCCTAATATAAAACTAGGTAAAAGGGCATGAGATAGCCCTCAAGGATGGGAAATGAGTAATGAAGTGAACCACTTATTTGGTTTCTGTAAATAGCCTGCCCTATAAGCCTTACACTATAAGCCTTAATAGCCCACACTGTCAGCCTTAGTAGCTCGCACCATAAGCTGTAACAGCCTGCCTCAGACCACCAAGGTCACAGGAGGCTGATACCATACTCTGCTACCCCCACCTAAGGAATTGCACAAAGGCTGACCTCCAAGGTCATAGGAGGCTGATACCATACTCTGCTACCCCCACCTAAGGACCTGCGCAAATGCTGACCACCAAGGTCATAAACTAATTGGCTTAGAAACTATGGGGTGGCACAAACTGAATGGCTAACACCCTGCGGGGCTCCTAATATTAGAAAATGATTGGTCTAATGCACAGGCTTTGTTAGAAACCCTATAAAAACTGTCCTGTTCCTGCATTCGGGGCTCTGCAGTCCTCTACCCCTGTGAGGTGTACGACTGTGGGCCCCAGTGCGCTTGGAATAAAATCCTCTTGCAGTTTGCATCAAGACCGCTTCTCGTGAGTGATTTGGGGTGTTGCCTTATCCGGGCAGAGCGTGGGGGCCCCCTGCGGGGGTTTTTTCCTACAGTGTCATTATTAGTGTGTGGCTGACGCACATTTCTCTGACCAGGCAGTAGTAGAATCACATGCTTCGTGAAGAAAGTTCTATCTCTCTGTGGCACTCACGTCTAGTCTTTACATTGGCTCCTGGTCAGACAAAATGGAGGAGTGGCTGGCCAGGGAAGAAATAGGTGGGGGGCAGTTGGAATTGTGGTATTTTTATCTGCTGCTTCTATGGGAATGGTTACAACTGAGTGGAACAGCTGAAGCCCCTCATTATGTGTTGCTGGTGACTAAGCAATAGCTTGTTAGCTGTTCTTCCCTTTATTTTTCAGTTGTAGTACTCACTGGGAATGAGCAGGAGCAAAAATGATCAGAGCCATGGAAGTTCCTCTAGAAGTTTGGGTGCAGGGTGTGAAATGAAGCTGCTTCTTACTCTTTCAGCTGTGGTGCCTTCTGTGGTGGGGGGGTGTAAAAGGAAGAGGGCCCAAATCTCCCTTGGGGCCTCCCTTGGCTATGTAAGGCCAGGGACAGGCTTTGCATTCCTGAATTCCGGCAGAATGAGCATGGGGTGGGACATGACTGGCACCAGAAACATTTCCTCTAGGGTCTTCTTAGCAACATGTCTGAGGGATGTGACAGTGTAAGGTCATTTATAGTTGCCCAGCATGTACTGCATTTGTAGCAACAGTGGGTCATAGAGTGGTGGCAGCTCTGGGTGGTTCTGTCACCCCTGCTGTGATTGAAAAAGCTTTACCTTGAAGTCACAGGTAAACTTAAGTGCCAAAGATAGGTCACCCTCCTCCTACCCCACACTGAGCTGTTAGGGAAGCCCATGAAGTCCCCCAAACAACTCAGGATATTATCAAAACATTTGGTTATCCATCAGAACTAGATGGTAAGACTAACTGCTGAAGATACTATAGGCTGCAATTGCAGAACATTGATAAATTAAATTGAAACTATGGAAGCTATCTCCCTGATGGATAGCTGGAAAGTGCTATGATAGTTTCTGGGGAGTAGAAGTCATAAAACGTCTGAACAAACAGTGGATCCTGAAAGCTGCAAAATTAACCAGCCAGGCAAGCTATACCCACCTGCACAAGTGTGACATGTAAGCTATGGGTATAATCAACTCCACTCTGATTGGATATGAAGTCCATTCTGTGGGAGTAAGTTCATATCTGATTCTGAGAACTGAGTCAAAAGCCTTAGAAGTCAATAGCCAAGTCAAAGGCTTGGAAGATCATAGACATTACAGGGACACTTCCATTGTTCTTTATTTTTAAATGGAGAAGTTATGCCTATCAAAGAGAAAAACCTTTTTTTTCCGTTTTTTTTTTTTTTTTTTTTTTTAGGTAAGGCCTCACTCTGGTCCAGAATGACCTGAAATTCACTATATAGTCTCAGGATGGCCTTGAACCCATGGTGATCCTCCTACCTTTGCCTCCTGAGTGCTAGGATTAAAGGCATTCACCACCACGCCCGGCTGAGAAGAACCTTTTAAATGTATATTTTTATGCACCTTGATGAATGCTATTCTCACTTTTGGTTAGAGAACCTTCTTTTTGCAGATGGTATTAAATACCAGGGGACCCAAGAGCCAGAAAAATGACAAGAGAAAGTCAAGTGGCTGGCACTGGATGAATAATGCCTATGACATCCACAAGGGTTTAGGGAATTTTGCAGAGGAAGGCTGATCTCACTGCTAGGTAGAGCACTTTCGATGGAGATGGCAGTAGACACTGAGGAGATGCAAAACTCTCCAAAGCAGAAAATAAGAGGTTGTCCAGAGCTAACCACCACAGGAGATGTCGATCACACCCTCTGAAGCTGTGGAACACTGTGGGAGAAAGGGTAGAAAGGAATACTTTGGGGGAACTGTCCTCCTTACAGGAAGAGAATGGTGCATTCATTACAACACAGTGATGACTCACACCTCCACACAACCTGCACTGTTCTAATTCCACCACCATTTTGACAAAAGGAATGAGATAATAAAACAGAGGAAGGACTGCCGTGAAAGAGAAGGGTCCTCAGTGGAATGGGGCCAGGGAGAGGAGACAAAAGAGGTTAATGTGACGGGAATACAACCAAAGTACAGTATGTTCATATAATAAAGTTTTCAATAAAAAAGCAGCAAGATAAGCCTGAGTAAGATATTTTCCTTTTTATACTCACACATGCCTCTTGAACTGAAAAATTTAAAAATCCATATATAACCAATTATTTATTTTACTGAGCAAAAGTAAACTACTCTTTTACTAAACACATAAGTCATTGCAATGATAGGTTATCTAGAAGGATAAAGTATAAGACTTCAGATTTTCACTAAAATGCAAGAGACATTTTCAATGTGTAAATCTGTATGAATATTTGCATGGAAAACAAATCAAATTTTTAGAAAATTGCTAAGGATACTGGCCTTAATGGAAATAAAATTAAACTGGTACTTTGAGAAAATTTTATTTGGCATAATGTTTCTTCAGGAAAATCTATATGTTGCTTTGTATTGTGTGTAGTGATCAGCAGTAACCAGACAAAAGTGAATGGAAAGAACTGAACACTTAAGATCAACAGACACTCTTATTAACAAATGTAAGGTCAAAACCATCTCTGGAGCTGAAGGTAGGCTCGGTGGTGGAGTGCTTGACTAGCATGCTTGACTAGTAGGTGATCCTGGATTTGATTCCCAGCACCAACGTGCACATACATAAGCAAACAAAGAAAAACCTGTAAAATATGCACAGAGTAGTTTTTGTGATTGTTTTAACTATGGCTAAAATTAAGACACATTGAATTTTCAGTGCTTTAGTTTGATATTACTATCACTACTGTGAAATTTGGATCCAGGTTTTTATTTTACGTAGATAAACATAGTTTTCCCTCTATGTGTTAGCCCTTTAAGAAGACAACAACTTGGAAGTACACAAGAATAAGGACATCACTAACAAAAGTTGAAGAGGACAAGTTAACATTTAGAATGTCTCTCTATGCATTTTATAGAGGGATCATAAGATCTATGTATGTGATTTAATAAGAAATGAATATGATATCTAAGGTAAGACAGTATGCATAACTATGTATGCTAAAGAGCTGAGAAAAACTGGTGTCGTCAAAACAGGCTCCAAAATAAAAATGTATATGTGATTATATCTAATAGAGGCTTAAGATTTGTACAAAAGTCAAAGACAGAAAATAACACATGATAACTTCAGTGGGAGTGAGCTGCTGAGAAGCTGAAATAACTCAAGGAAGATCTCTAGAGTAAGTTCAATGAGCAAGGTGGGTAAGCTGCAAAGAGCCAGGGGTATGATGTGGAGGCTGAGATTCATTCAAGTGCTAATAGAAAGGAGCTATAAGTCTTTATACAGGAAAGTAGCTTCAGAAATATTCAGATGCTGTGTTTCCAACATGTCAACATACCTGCTGGATTGTACAAAAACTGGTATGCACAGTTAACCTTCTCTTCCTCAAGGGAGGCCTTATGATGGATTAGAATGTCTTATATATTTATACAATAAAAAACTAGATTTAAAAGATCTGTTTAACCACTTAATTTATCTTTTAATGAAGACATATAAAGCATTTTAATTGAACATCTTAAAATTATTGCAAAGATGGTTCCACAAAATTTACTTGTAAATGATCAACTGGATAAATGTGTAAAGTATTATGGGCTAGATTGTGTCTTACCCAAATTCAGATGATGAACTTCACCCCAGATATACTTGATCTTGAATCTATTGTCTCTATAGAAAATAAGTTCTTCTTATTTAAGCCACCAAGCTGTGTAGTTTATTGTGACACCTGGAATGACTAAAACATATTGCATCATTACAAGTCCATATGAGATGCTTTGCTGATCTCTCTCCATCCTTCTCTAGATTTTTCTTGGCTTTAATTCACATGAAAAGTAGGCAATAGAGCATGAACTAATATATACTGAATGTTAATTTAGCATCTTTGCTACACCTCATGTAATTTGATCACAGTAGGAATAAATGACACTATAGTAGTATTTCAAGACTTTATTGGAAAAAAAAAACCATGATAGAAAATGTGTATAATTTATAATTCACAATCAGGAGTCTTCTAAATAGCATACATTTTACTAATTTATTTCTGTTAACCACAGTGGACAATGAAAATAAATCAATCATTGATAACTTTTTTAAGGATAATCAATAATTTATTTATGGTTTATTGTCACAAATTACCACAATTACCTAGATACATGACCAGTGTCACTACATATCACAAGAAGATTGTCCACCTACACCTTACTGAGACAATGGCAATGACATTTATGTCTTAAATGTAAACAGGATGTTAAAAGGGGGTACTGTTTCATGTATAAGACAAAATGTAGCACATGGTTTAGTAGATTTGACTTAGTACATATTATGCCAGGAAGAAAGCATAGAAATGTTTTGGCATTGACTTGTTATGAAAGTAGAAAATAAGCAAACTAGAGAAATAAATCCAGATTTTAACTTACAATAGATACATTAAAGTAGGAAATTAATCAGCTCCTAAGTATTTTTCTTCATTTGTTTCCTTCCTTTTTTGTTTTATTTATTTATTTTATAAATGAGTACTAAGAATATATCACAAGTTAAGGAAAGATCTCAGCCAGAAAGAAGGTACCAGTATATGAAAAAACAAATTGAAAATTACCAGGTATTATTGCTTACAAAAATTCAAAGTAGAAAGAGTCACCAAATATATATAAAAATGCCACATTGAACGAGGCAATCATACCCTACCGAAACTGGTAGTACATGCTTCAAATCACCTGGTCATACAGTGGTGACCGACAAGAAGGCATTGTGAACCCTCGTGCCCTCTGGAGACCTGGCCCCATGGGTCATCAGTTCTTGGATGGTCATCCAGTTGTCCAAGATCTTCTTGTTTCTCTTCTTCATCATCTTTTTGTGACTCAGTTCGATGATGCTGAGCTCCTTCTTGCCCTCCCCACCGCTCTGTGGGCTCTCCTTGAGGCAGTCCAGCCGGCTGCGCATCATGAACTCCCGGCGCCTGCGCTGCTCCTTGGCGCGAACCAGGTGCTGCTTCCTCTCTTCTTTGCTCCAGTAACGCCCCATTTTCATTTCGCTCATCGTGTCGTCATCTGTGGTCATACCGCTGCGCTCCTCCTTGATCTTTAAGGCACGTTCTTTCAGAATTCGGTCTCGCACTGGTCTCTTTGTTATGTACCGGGTACCATCGCTCCTGATTTTGACCTTCCACTCCATCTTGGGCTCTGAGCCTTTCTGAGCATCTCTGCACACACTCACCAAGCTCAGCTGGCTCTGGGCATACTCCACAGCAGATTTCTGTTGAATTAACTGCATGTAGCTTTGATAGTGCTGGGCGTGCGCGGGGATGTTGGCATACCTATAGGAGGAGCTGTGGTAAGGAGAGAGGTAAGGGATGTGCTCACTGACTGAGTCCTCATAATGGGGAAGCTGTTTGCTTTCCAGAATCTTCTCCTGGCTTTCAGGGATACAGCCTTCTGTGGTCTTGACTCTGGTAGAAATACACTCCTTGCTGCTCTGTCCAGATGAAGGCTGACTAGCTGCAGTTGTACTCCTTAGGTTTTTTTTATTGAAGAGGTTGGTCCCCCTGGGAAGGGAGCTGTCAGGGGACCGGTCCATGGTCAGTGGCGTGCTCCTGCAGCTCTCGGCTGTGTTGTACGCACTAGAACTGTCCTTGTCTGACTTTTCCGGACGTTCCATGATGTCATCTAATTTTCCCCTTGGCATATCTAGGTTGGCAGTGTAACTTCGGGAACCTCCACCGTGCAGAGACCAGATGTCTCCGTAATGGTCTGTCACTTTCTGGAGCCTGTGAGCCTGCATGATGTTTTGGCACTCAAGCTCAATGTTTCTCAGCTCTTCATTAAGCATCTGTAGCTCGTGCTCCACTCCTTCCTGCTCCCCCTGGTTGCATTCCAGCGTGTCGCGTGAGTAACGGAGATCACACTCTCCGTGGTTCTGAATCCTGCATTTCAGCTCCAGGAGCTGCCGGAATTGCTCACACTCCTCATCGTGCTGGCCAGCACAGTCTGAGTCCACACACTCGCAGGACACAAACCTCTCGCATGGAAGCTCGGCGCTCCCAAGGGTGTCCTGGCTCTGCCCCAGCTCTCTCCTGCTCTCCAAAGGTGTGCCCTGGGGGTCCTCCGCTGCATTCTCCTGCTCAGAGCTCTCCTCGTTCCGCACGCTCTCATCCGTGCGCCCCACTCCACTGTCTTTCTCTTGGTTATTGGAGGAAGAGGTTGCTGTGTCCGTCGTGCCTTCTTCTTCTTCTTGCTTTTTGGGCTGAGAAATGAAATTAAAAGAATAAAGGAAATTATTCTGAAGAACACTGGCTGTTGAACACTCACTTAAAAAAAAAAAAAAAAAAGCTTCTTGGTAGAAGTGTGGCTCCCAGAAAGCTGCTCTGTCTTTGGTATATATAAAAACGTTAGAAAGACAGGGAGTTCATGACAGCTTTTACGTCTGGAAATACAGAAATGAAGCATTGTTCAACTTGTGGACAGCAGTGGACAGGTGTCAACACAACAGAATATGTGTAAATTAGTGAGGCTTAACCTTAGGTTTCCTCTTTCTTGGGAGATTGAGGTGAAGGTGTATAAGGGCAGTGACTATGAATTTCTGGTGCACACAGAAGGCAGAGACAGAATAGCTAAGTGGTCTTTAGCAATGTGGGGCCTAGTTTTTAGCACCCATAATCACCTATTGTTATTTCTTTCTTAACTTTCTTTAAATTCAGAGAAATCTTAGTGACAGTACCAGCTGTAGATAGTAAGCCCAACATCACAACATTATAGTTAATTAACTATGTTTGAGAACTTCAGACATTCCTATCTATAGATGAGAAGGCTTCCTCTGTGATGAGTTTCGATGATGAGTGACAGAGAGGCCTGAAGGACACAGCTCTACTTCACAGCACCAGCACGTCTTTACGGCCAGGATGCTAGACTGACTTAAACAAATCTCAAAATCATGTTCTCAAAAGCAAGAGCAATGTCTCAGGACTTAGTAGTCACATAAAATGTGTGTGCTTTTTTTTTTTGTTAAATCTTTCAACTAGCAAGTTACTTCAAAAATGAGATTTAGTCTTTTGCAACTAAAATTGTGTAAGACACATGCACCTACATTCCTTAAATAACAAAGCTCTTGTCTCCCAGAAAAAATCTCCAGGCCATCAGCAATGGTAATTATAGTTCGGAAACAGTTTAAGAATGGGCGTGATGGGGCTGGAGAAATGGCTTAGTGGTTAAGGTTTTTGCCTGCAAAGCCAAAGGATCTCTGTTCAATTCCCCAGGACCCATGTAAGCTAGATGCACAAGGGAGTGCATGCATCTGGAATTCGTTTGCAGTGGCTGGAAGCCCTAGCACACCCATTCTTTCCCCTTCTCTCTCCCTCTTTCTCTCTCGCTCACTCTGTCTCTTTCCCTTTCTTAAAATAAAATAAATAAAAATAACTTAAAAAAAAAGAATGGGCATGAACAGAAGTTTCCAGGTTATCTTGTGAATGATGTCACAAGCTCAAAATCCCTTGTGTGAAAAATAACTCCCTCAAAAGGAAGCTTGGGACCTGTGAGGAAGCATACCATCTTCTCCCCTTCGATTTCCTGTAAATGCCCTGCTACCAACTGATCATGAAAGCAGATTGGAACTCCTTTTAGCTTCTGGCCTCATTACCAGTAAACCATGCAACAAAAACTTATTTTTTGCAGAAAATATTAGCTTTTCTGTATGTCAAGCAAGGAGCAATTGGTTGTTAAACATTTCTGGCAACAAGATGGAACTCTGGTTCTACTAATGACCCATCAGAGTTCCTGTGGTCCTTCAACAGGGTGCAGGCCTGGCTGCTGGCCTTTGCTGGTCATATGAACATTAGTCTGGAATGCCCAGCTGCCGTGCCTGTTTATCCACTGCAGGACTGCTAAACCTCCATGTCAATTTCAGTTTTGCAAAACAAAGCTGCTTTTGGGACAGGCTATTTCTGAGTGAATAAGCGTATTAAAGGGCATGCTCCATGCCTTTGGGCTGGGCAGGTGGCTTAGCAGTTAAAGCACTTGCCTGTGAAGTCTAAAGATCCAGGTTTGATTCCCCAGTACCCATGTAAAGCCAGTTGCACAAAGTGGCACATGCATCTGAAGTTTGTTTGTAGCTGCTAGGGCCCTCACTGTCTCTCTCTGCTTGCAAATAAATACATTTTTTACAAAAGAATATTAATCCTCTGTGGTTTAGGGACATAAACTGGCATTTTGATTCAGGGACATACTTTGTTCTTCTATTTTTAACTTCTGGAGATGAAATAATTTGTTCAGGAGCCCTGGCATATTCCTGCCTTTGGAACCTAGATTGAGAGAGGATAATAAAGCTTCTATTTAGGTTGCTCAGCAGTTGTGTGGTCTGGTCCCATCCAGAAGTGCATTCAGGTTTAGTACAAGTACAGTCATTTTATATCTTCCATTTTTCATTTATTACTATGTGTTTTGTTAGTCCATGTTAATGAAAACTTGTTTGATAGAGGGTAAAGAATTTGGAGCAATAGTCCTGTTAAGACTTTCTATGCATGGTGACCTATGAACTATGAAGAACAGAGGCAAATGTTCCCTCCAGCCTATCTGCAGGCTCCTTGGTGACTACTGCTAACTTGCCCATGATGTGAAGTGGCCTCATAGGGAAGCATCTGAGAACATGCTCCATGCCTTGTTTGGAAGGAACTCATCTCACTTGGAAGGTACACTTGGAAGAACACTTGCCATATATTTTGAGCTGCCCCTATTCCTTAGAATCTGGGAACTACTGACACAAGTAAGAGGGGACATGTGACATACTGGTGACTCTCTGGTAAGCAATACAGCATAACCTGAAAGATTTCCTGAGCCATGACCCTTCTTCTAGCCATGCCTCTCATAAAAGGGTTGTGGAGACAGTACCAGACAGATTAAACTCAGTCCCACCAAGATAAACTGTCCCAGAACTTCTTGGACTAGCTTTGGTTTCTGTGCCTCTTCCCTCCCATAGAAAGATGTTTTCTTACACCTTAATAATACCAGAGCCTTTTCTGGTAAATTCACTTTTGATTCTCTGTGCCTAATTTGACATTTTGTGTGACTTCATTGCCTATTTTAAAATCATCTTGTGAATACATTTTAGATAATTCTTAAACTTTAGTTATTACCTTAAAATGTAAACACATATAGCTGTCTTTTTCTTCCTCTGCCCATTTTTTTGTTTGTTTTTATTTTTATTTATTTATTTGAGAGTAACAGAGAGAGAGGCAGAGAGAGAGAGAGACAGAGAAAGAGAATGGGTGCGCCAGGCCCTCCAGCCACTGCAAACGAACTCCAGATGCATGCACCCCCTTGTGCATCTGGCTAACTTGGGTCCTGGGGAATCAAGCCCTGAACCAGGGTCCTTAGGCTTCACAGGCAAGTGCTTAACCACTAAGCCATCTCTCCAGCCCTCCTCTGCCCATTTTAAGGCTCCTTGGAAGTTTGTTATTTTAGCTCATCCTAGCTAACAGAGAACCATCCAGGAGTTAATTCCTAAACTGATTAAGACAAAGACTAGGAAAAAAATGTAAAAGAGATTAAAAACAGAAAGTCCACAAGGTACTATGGGAATTGCTTTATTTGAGAAATTCATTCAAAGCCTGCATAAGACTTGCAAATGGAAATCTTAAAGATTCATTATATGAACAGATAACCTTATTCTGTCTAATTTATTCATGAATATGATTTGTTTTTAACTTTTATAATTTGATAAATTTATTGTACTTCATTATTCTGCCTCCTCACTAAAATGAATACTATGTTTCATATATATTTGTTTGTGTATGTTATCTCTGAGTATGTAATATGAAATGTATCCACATGGCAAATGAAGAAATTCTATTCAGACTGGCTCACGGGTTATCACATAAATTAAAACTCTTAACTGAAAACTTTTAACTTCAAAGTTGTTAACATACATATTGCCTGGATTTTCTGGACAGATAGGGCTATATATAGTAGATATAAATATGTAAATATAAATCAATAGATTTAAAACACCAGCGCCATTTCTAAATAAATTAAAACACTAAAACATCTTTCATTAAAATAAGTTTAAATCCTCTTGCCTTTTAAAATCTTAAAAAAAAAGACTATGCATGGGTCTATAAATGTATTTTCAGCAATTCTTGTCTATAGCAGAAAATTAATATTTTCTTTCTCACTCAATCTTATTGGACATAAAGTTAGTAAGAGCTGAGAGTATAGTTACCAAATGCAATTCTATATGCAAAGAACATAAAAGAATTAAAATATGTTTCAATGAAATATATACAGGAGAATTTTTACAGATAAAAAGGGATTTTGTGTGATAGGAGATTTTTTTTATCATCAAGTAAAATAGCTACATTTTTCCAGATTAAAAGAAATGAATAAAGAAAAGAAGAAAGAAGGAAGGAAGGAGGCAACAATAATGTTTATAAATGAGTAACAGAGCTCTGCACACAGTAGAGATTTGTAGACGACAAATCATACACAAAAGGCATGTATATAACCAGGTTAGTTATAATCAGTAAGAAATATTTATTTTTGTGAGTATGTGTGGTGTAGGGGGCTTAAATTCATGCGTGAGCAGATGTGTATACTCTGTGTGCCAGAGAAGGGCACTGTGAGTCTTCCTCTGTCACTGTTTTGCTTTTATTTCCTTGAGATAGGACCTTTCACCTGAACCTAGAGCTAAGTGTTCTCTGGTTAGGCCTGTGAACTGACCAGTGGAACAATGAACCCTAGGATCCTCCTGCCTCTACTTTCTCCTCAGTGCTGGGGTTATAGGCATGTAAGATCATGTCTGGCATTTAACATGGGTGCTCTGATTCAAATTCAGGTTCTCATGCTTGAGCAGAAAGAACTCATCTAGTGAACCCCGGGCTCGTAAAATTATATTAATCTCTAAAGCTTAAGCACTAACACACTGATATAAAACCAGAATGGTAATTCACTGAAACAATGGTTTCTTAAGTTATTGTTCTATTAAAATTTATAAAAATCCCATAGTCCTATATGAAACTAACAGTCATGACTGTTATTTTGAAATGTGGAATGCAGTAAATATTCTGTAGTTTGAAATGCTGCAGGAAGTGTCTATTCTACATTTTATCATCTATATTTTTGCTTCTTCTCTAGATAATTTGTAATCAAATGTATTATTTACTTTCTTCCTAGCCCAGGCTGACCTGGAACTTATTCTGTAATCCAGGTTGGCCTTGAACTCATGGCAATCCTCCTACTTCAGCTCCTGAAAACAGAGATTATAGATATGAGTCTCCATACCCAACTCCATAATAATTATTATTAAATAATACAGTGTCATTGAGAAAACTAAATTCATTTTACAAATAAATTGGGTTTTCTTTGATAAAAATTGGCATGACTACAGAAAATTATATTTCTTGGTTTAAAACTAAAATAGAAATTGGATTTTTGACCTTATTTATTTATTTTATATTTTTCTTTTAAAGCTTTACATTTGTGCTTGTCAAAATTATGCATAACTTCAATTCATAACACAATAATGCTGGCCCAGTGTCTTGAGTTGATACCATTATCAGCAGAAAGGAGGAGAGGACTGATTTAGCATGGGGCTGCAGATAAGCTTAGCTCGAGAGCCATTTCTTCTAAATCTCTTTGTTGCCTGGATGCGACTATAATGGTTATGACAGTAACTCTCCACCATCAATCACTTCTCCAGCATGGAGCCAGATCAGACCAGCAATCAGGAAAGATCCACCCTGATGAGGAGGGACAATTAAAACTAACTATAGGACGGTTTTCAGAGGACAAAATGGGTAAAGTAAGAGAAATGTGACAGTTATCAGAGTCACAGCAGTCATTTATCTTAACCATGACAAACAGTAAATCAAGCTAGGAGATTATGAAGAGAGGCTCTTCTGCATGACCACCTGATAAAAACCATCAACAGGAGGCACCAAATCCTGTGTTTATGCAGAGGCCACTTCAGCCTCATGCAAAAAGTATTCCCAGAAAGACACCTTTCTGGTGACTGTAAAATTTCAGATGGATGCTTTTAATCAGGATTATTGTAAAAATCTTCCTCATTTTCTCATTTTTGTCTTGAAAAACTTTCCCTTGCCCATGTACTTTTTTTTTCCTCTTTTTTTTTTTTTCAAGAAAGGGTCTTTCTTTAGCCCAGACTGACCTGGAATTCACTGTGTAGTCTCAGGATGGTCTCAAACTTTCAGTGATCCTCCTATCTCTGCCTCCCAAGTGCTGGGATTAAAGGCATGTATCACAATGCCCAGCTACCCATGTAGTTCTTGACCACCTTCTAGAAAAGCCAGGAGTAATGTGTGTACTCATACATACAACTCACTGCATATGTACTAACACCTTAAGAAAAATAAAAGCCACTTTAGTAGCATCACCAAAACCTTGTGTGGTTGCAGAAACTGTAGAATGAGCTGTCATTTTAAACATTACTGTGAACCATTAACTTGTTGGTAAAGTTGCTTCTCAGGAAAAATAGTAGTAGACATATCAATATCTGTACCCAGAATTTAACTGTCATTACTTGAAAATTCTAATAACTAACAATAATGTGTTCCAGTAAGAAATGGCCTAATAATCCCCCAAGTGAAAAGGCATGCAGAGCTATGATAAATTTCTAACCTGTGTCCTTGGATAATATCATTGTCTTAGACTTCTTATTGGCCCCACACATTTCTGCTTATAGAAAACAGTAGCTGTTACATCCACAGTAATGTATCTTATCAGGTAGAGTTAGAAGGATACAAGATGTTTGAGCTAGCAAAGCCACTAAAGGAGGTCCTATTCCTTAACTGGGGTTGTTTTCCCACCCATATTTAGATATCTTCATTTGGCTTCCTGCTGGGCCAGGTTCCTTTCTATGCTCTGCCCTCTAGTTTACAATTATTTTGTTTTTTCTTATAATGAGCATCTGACTTCTTTTAAAGGTAATAATCTGCTTTGGTTTTAGATGCTTATTGATAAAATTGTGTAATTGTAACGAACAACAGCAAGCCTGTCACATCTGATCCTATTGTTACTGGGCATGCAAGTTTATACGCCATATAGTGAAAAATGATCTCATGTCTTGTAAGGACTTGACAAAACATAGAAAGGCTAGAATTTGTTACTTATTTTACATACAGTTGAAAACATAGTTCATGCTGGCATGTGGTATACAATGTTTCAATAGTAGCCATATGAACAAACTTTCATAAAAGAGATAAGCACATGGACATACATTTAATTTATTAAATTGAATTGCCATTTATGTTGTACTGGTCTGTGAAAAACTGTGAGGATAAAGAGTTTTCCATTCTCAAACCCAGAATTCGTGGCTTCTGATGTAATGCTACTCTATCACTCACCATTTTCCTGTGGAATCATTAGAGTGATGGGCAATGTTCTACCAGGACATTTCTAGGAGTAATGGAATATTATTGTCTATCCAGGCAAAAGACTTTTAAATGTTTGTGTACTTATCTTTTCTCAGTATCACACTGAAGAAAAATTTCCACACAATGAGAATCTCATCTTGGGGACATCTAGTCTTCCTTCAAAAGACCTAATATTTGTATTGCATCTGAGGAGTAGGTGGCACTTGACACCATATCATTTTACCCAGACAGGATCTCTCCCTTGTTTATTCCAATAGCATTCTGTCAATTCTGCATCAGGTCACATTTTGTATCTAAGAGAGAATGCCTGAAGTGAGAGGCCTTTCTTGCTTATAACCAGCAGCTGCCACCAAAACATATCTCTATTTGTGGCCAGAGCTAAAGTCAACATAAGAAATTTGATCTGTCCTATCTTTGTGGAACAGCAATCACCTCAGTAGTAGCATCCCTGTTGTGTAGAACTTCTGTTTGTGACATGGCCAGTGAGAGCCCCAATCAACAGATAAGTGCATCACATGGGCCTGTGTTGACATTGTAGTTTGTAATCCAATGGCTCACTTCATATATGAACATCTGCACAAATTTCTATCTTGAGATGTTAGTATGTAAACATATTGTTTAGTGTGGGTAACTGATAGAATGTTAATGCTTCATGCGGCTAAACTTGTAGCATTTAAAAAGTTTAATACATTTAGGTATGTTAATTAGTGCTGAGAATAGGATGATAATAAAACAGAAAACAGATCAGTAACCTGACAGCAATGTGTTAACAAAATTATGTCAAGCTTGAATATGATTTTTTGCAGTGAGATAAGTAACAAAAATGGAAAGGATGTTGTCATTAGCTTTGCCAAAGCTGCCTTGTGATCTTCCTCTACTCAAGGTCAGAAGCTCTGGTTACTTGTTTATTTTTAATTTTTAATTTTTATTTTAGTAGTCTTAGCATCACGTGTGATTCTTGGAACATATTAGCAACTTTTTGTTGTTGAATATGTGTTCTTAAGACAAGAAAGATGTCAGTAGCCTTAAATTATGTCACGGTGATGCTGGGCACTGCCAGCAGCAACTACTTGACCAAAGCTAATCTTTATAGTTATACAGGGGTGTACAACGTACTAAGGCCATCACGTACAGAATCCTAACATATAATGCCACTGTCTTCTGTAGTTACAGCTGACATTCTTATTTTAAGGTTTAGAAATTTCTTTTCTGCGGTTATTTCATAATTGATAACTGCTTGTCTTCTGCTAGACAACACCTGTTTTGACCATGAAGTTTCTGCAAATTAGGTTGAAACAGGATCTGGGTCAACATTTTAATATTACTGGACTATGTTAACAACAGTGTCCAAGATCCCCAAACTGGGAATTTCTTCATAGAAAAAAAAATTCCCTCTGCTTCATTTGAGATGATCGTTTGCTCTAAAAGATTACCATTACAGAGTTGTTTGATCAAACCCGTTGATTGTGTTTTCTTCTCTGTGAAAGGGAGAGCTAGCAGCAACATTTCATATGCGCCAGTCCGGCTACTGGCCTACCTGCTCCAGCTCATTGCCAGTGTACTGCGTGGCCTCATTATGTGGCTCCTCCAGCAGCTCCAAGTTTAACTCCTCTAAGAATTCATTCCTTTCATCTTCCAGCCAGCCTTCATCCAGCTGCAAAATAATACATTAGTACATTATATTGTGTTACTGAGAACTCATGCTAAAATAGGGTAAACTTAAATGGCGATGCCTGACTAGTTCCTTTTATCATAATGATTCTCTTCAGAACATGAGACTCCTATATATAGTTTACCTCTCAGGAAGAAAAAAATAAGTGCTAAAAAATTGGATCCTTAGTCCTTTTATTCATTCCTGAAGCAAAGCTACAGATTTTCTCTTATGACTGAGTAAACCTCACAGCACAGAACACTGCTTCTTTCAAGATGTATGAAAGCAGCCTGCAAAATCCACAGCGACCATGCTTATTATTCCCATGGTTCTGGGTTAAAAGATCTGCAATGGTACTAATAGGACTATGAGGCCATTTGGATTTTTTCTCAACAACTACTCCAATGGGACATACAAAGTATCTCCCACCAACTGATGTTAACCTCATCTTGTAGTTTTGTTTAAGGTGCATGGCTCCCATGTTAGCAAAATGGATACTTTCTCACACACACACACAGACACACAAAAAAAACTGACAGAAAAGTTATTTTTGCTGTTATATAAAAAAGGAAAATTGTAAATAATTGTTAAGGGAGAAAAAGAACTCTGCTAAGCCGTGCCCATTGAAGTACTGGGGACTAGACCCAGGCCTTCACGTAGGCGAAGCACTTAATACAGTACAACTGAGAAGTTGGGACTTCTTGGTCCACAGTATCAGGGATGCGGAGATGGCTCAGTAGGTAGACTGCTTGCTGCAGAAGTATGAAGGCCAGGTCCTACTTCGTCCACTTTGATTTATTTTTGAGGCCTTGTTATAAATGAAAGGGACAAGAGCCCAGGGTTTTATTTGTGGGTGTTGGATTCAAATATTCTTATGGGAATATTATACAAATTAAGTTGAACAAAATCCTGTTGGCTTCTCCATACAAAGTAAGTAAAAATCTGGTGATTACCCTGTTAATAAGATTGCTGTTTACAGTAAATGAAAATAATTTAACACAGATAACCAAACTGGAGCTACATTATATAAATTAGTTGTCTACACTTATTAAATAAATGGGGTCTTGATCAAAATTTTGCTTTACTCTGTGCCACAAAGTAACAGCAACTCACTACTGAGCAAAAATGAATAATAGCTTGAGATATTGTTAATGATATGTGAACTTCTAAATCTTCAAAACACAAATGTGAAAGAAGGATATTAAACTGTAGTAGAAGAGGCATATGCATATGTGTGCCCTACTCTTTACTAGGCAGGCAAATCACTGTCTTCTGCTGCCTATTAGAGTTCATGTAGAACTTACATCACTGCAGACCCAATTGCAACCAAATGTGTAAGCACATTAATTGGTTTTCATCTATCTTACATGTGGCCTGATTCCATTCTGTTGATTTCATATGCAGATGAGCTATCACTTTGATGCTAACTTAAAATGTAAATTCATTCTAACTTGTAATTGCCCAAATTTTATCTTCTTTAATCTCTTTTCCATGTCATGAAGCTGCAAATGCTAGGCACCCCCAAGCTAAGATGGCTTGTTTCTTTTTTTTTTTTTTAATTTTATTTATTTATTTATTTGAGAGCGACAGACACAGAAAGACAGATAGAGGGGGAGAGAGAGAGAATGGGCGCGCCAGGGCTTCCAGCCTCTGCAAATGAACTCCAGACGCGTGCGCCCCCTTGTGCATCTGGCTAATGTGGGACCTGGGGAACCGAGCCTCGAACCGGGGTCCTTAGGCTTCACAGGCAAGCGCTTAACCGCTAAGCCATCTCTCCAGCCCAGGCTTGTTTCTTAAAACTATAGCAAGGAATCTTTCCTTTCATCATATCAAAACAAGATACTTCCTTAAGATGACAGAGTAAGGATGGAACACTCTGAGGTTTAAATGAAGTGGTGGGGAAGGTAAGAAAAACAATGCAGAGGTCAGTGATTCTCTATGATCTTCTTGGTGGTGATACCACATAGTCCTGTGGTGCCATCGGTAGTCACACATGTCTGGCTGGGCTTTCTTCGATCTGGGCTCATATATCCCCCTGAGAAAGGGGAGATTCTCCTTGTTCCTCTCCTCTCCCATTGCTTTTCTTTTCCTACCTCAGCATTTCTATATTGTAGTCTGACTCTAGCATAGCAGCAAAGTGCTGAGCTGCAGAGAAGGAAGGATCCTCTTTGCAACACAGGGCCTCTGTCTACACCAGAGTGGGTCACACATGACATCACAGAGAAAGGAACAAAGTGTACTGTCTCAAAAGTAGTAGCTATGAGTTCCTACCACAGCCCTCTCTATCCCTATCTCCTCAGGGGAAAAGGACAAAAAAGCAATATCTTTAATGGTCTGAGGAAGAAAATGGGCAGGAAATGAAAGAAAGGTGACAGGCGATGAAGGAAATGAGTTATTTAAAAATATTGCACAGATCCACAATATTGCCCCCAGCAAGCACATAGATCATTTCCAAGAATCTAGAAACTATTTGAAACATTTTTAAAACATACTAGGAAAAGTACAAAGAAGCTTATACAATCTCCCCATATAAAATACACATTCAGAAAATGCAGTGAGGTATATTGGATTTGATAGAAAAGGATAGTTGATGTATAAACAGGATTTTTTTTTCAAGTATAGCACATACTCTTTAAATTGCATTTTTAATGTATGGTGTTAAATGCATTTGGTTTGCTTATTATTATTAGAATTTTTTTTGGAAATCCAATTTTCTAAGGCAATTGCCTCCCTTCTAGTAGCATGGGACATTTTCAGGGTCGAGGGGCAAATGCAGATCCTGATTCCAGCAGGTACCATGGTATCCTGTGGTAGCAGAGACGTGTATCAGTGGTGGAAATAATGTCTCATTTGATAATTCACCCTCCAACATGGAGTTCAGGAGGAAAAGCCAGAGAGGAAAAAAACAAATATGCTTCTGTTTTGTCAAGCATATGTTTTCTATCAAAAGCCAGCAGACTGTATTCTTATGTCATTAATTTATTTTCTCTCTACCACCCATTATGTACATTATAGAAATACTGAATTTTAAATTAATAAGGTTCTTTAAAGTTATATGGAAAGGGTAGGAAGCTATTTATAATGTATATTTTCTACAGCAGGGACAATATTTAGTTGATTTCAACTTACCATGGACTTCACTGATATATGTTTTTCACTTTTTAATTCTGTTTTTTTTTTTTTTTTTTTTTAATGGGGTCAGTGAGATAACTGGCTTGAGAAACTTCCAGGCATTAGCTCCACTTTCATATGTATTTTAAAACTTTACTCTCACCCAGGCAGGACAGCCTGATGTGAGCATCTGTTTCCCCACTCCTAAGACCTCAGGTGTGTAGCTTCCCTATGCCCCAGGCTATGGCAGGTTTTATGAGAACCATTTAGAATGGTCAAGGGCATAAAGGAAATATATGTGGAAAGGGGGATTTTTATAACCACTATATTCCAGTTAAGATTCAGTATGACACTGAAATACACTTACTCAGTGTAATTTATAGAGAGTATGTAGTTATTGAGTTTGAAAAATATCAGATAAATAATCTAGGAGACAAATGGTGACACAAGTAACTTCACTTAAAACTCCTGACACATGGCTAGCATGGTGACAGTGTACTGTCTTGTGCATGTGGTGGGACAGAAAAGGATGTAAAAAGAAATGCCAGTGATACTTTTCTGCCACAATTACCTCTTCTTTACTTTCATGACATCTTCCTCTGTCAAGGTATGAAATACATTTCTTCAGAAGCAACAGATTTGAAGCCAGATAAATGTTATTGTAACACTAAAAGTGGAAATAAAAAAAACCCATGTCCTATATTTGGAATAGATTCTTGCTAAACAAGATACTTCACTAGATAAATTAATTTCAAAGCCATTTAAGATGATGTTTACACATTCACCTCACTAGAGAATATATGTATTTTTAGATGAGAATTAAAAATCATATGAAGTCAACTACTTTCCATCTATTAATTCATTTAAATACAATTCTGTGTGTTTTAAATCCCCCCCCCTCGCCCCAAACTGGATGTTTATCTGTTTTGGTGGAGCAGGGTAAGGCAGTCCTTACCATAGACATTTCTGGGTAAGACTAGGACATTAGGGCTCATCTTGGCTGCATTTTGTACACATGGTTTTACAGATATGTGTGAAAGTTATTTGATGATACTGACTATCAACTCATTAATGAACTCAGGGAATATAAAGTGCAGGCTTAAGACTTTGACCTTTGTTCGGACCTGCATCTCGGGCCTGGCGACAAGCAGCACGATTCTCTTACATTCTTCGCCGCTCGAGAGCAGGGCCAGCGCTGCTTCTCGGTTCTGGACATCTTCCCCATTTATCTGGAGAACAAATGAAAGTGGCACATTAGTTTCCATTTCCACCATGCTGCACACAATAAATGGCAAATATCAGCTCATTTGTGGTAAATGTATGGACAATGAAGCTCGCACAATGGGCTCATCTTCAGCCCCTCCGTGGAAAGGGTCTTCACTCAATTATGCTCTTACTGTAAGAGCCATATCGATCCCTGAAGGATGGCGGACATCAGGGGAAGCAGTTATGTTCATAAATGTCCAACCTGCGCCCTGGTAACATACATCTAGCAACACAATTAACCAGCGCCTGACAGGTGACGTTCATCTTTCTGCGCTCAGAGTAATGGAAGTGTCACTCTGAGATAATAGTGCCGGGCGAAGCGGACCGCAATCCCACAACTGAAATCTGTCATCCTGCATCTCGCAGCGAACCAATTAGAGAGCGGTACCATCTCTCTCAGCCAGTGCTCCCAGGTCCTGCTGATTGCGATTGCATTTAATCCCTTCACATTTGCGTGAGGGTCTGACTCAGTTGCCCAAACAACATTCTCAGCGGGTCTAATCAAAAGTCAGAACTGCCCATCAGGAACATGCGCACCCACCAATGCTTCAGTGCTTGCGATCTCAATTCCTCACGCAATAGAAATAATGTAATAGCTTACATATACTTAAAGATTATTTTTTAAATGTTAACATATGGAAAAACTGACTGTAAAAATGAGAGAAAGAAACCTTTAGTCAATTTTTGGTGGCAGAGAAAATATCCCTATGGCTTCTGAAATACATACTTTTTTCCTTTTTATCTGAGTTCCAAAAGTTTTAAAAATTTGTATTTTAAAACATATTTTGTTTTAATGTTCAAATGTATTCACTTCTTAATGAACATATTTGTCTTTCGCTATTTAAAAATTGTTTTCCCAAATTTCCAGAGACAATAAGATTTTTTATATTTAACATATAATCAAAATATTTGGGAATTTCAAATATAGAATACATTAAGCCCAAGTGAGCAAAAGTTAAATGGATAGAAAAGGTGGCTGTGCTAACCATCTTATTTTTAAATGACTTAATGTTTTCACAAAGGTTCCTATGTGAAAGCATGGAATAAACTGCCAGGATTTTCCATGGATCTCTAAGACTGAACTGATATACAAAGACTGATAGAATTAATAAAATAAAACCCCCAGGTCTGGGGAGATGGCTCACTTGTTAAAGGCACTTGCTTACAAAGCCTGATGGCCTGGGTTTGATTCCCTAGTACCCATATATTGCCAGATGCACAAAGTGGGGCATGCATCTGTAGTTCATTTGTAGTGGTCGGAGGCCCTGGTGTGCCCATTCTCTCTTTCTTTCCTTGCTAACAAATAAATAGAATATTTTTTAAAAAGAAAAAAGCCCAATAATCTAACTTTGTACAAAAAAAAAACAAAAAAATTATGCACTCCTTAAGTATTTTTCTTACTCTGATCAAAACAAACATTGCCTTCATTTCTCATTTGTACATGTAGATAAGAAAGTCAGTGTTTACAAGTTACATGTGCATTTTATTTTATTTTATTTTAGAGTGACAGAGAGAGAGAGAGAGAGAGAGAGAGAAAGAGAGAGGGAGAGAGAATGGGTGTGCCAGGGCCTCCAAACAATTCTCCAGGATACATGTGCATTTTTAAAAACAACTCACGAATAGAATTTGTCAAAATTTGAAACAAGAGTCTTGATTTCAGAAAAGTCAATAAGTGGCAAGATACACTGTGGGTGTTCATAAATGCTTGTGACAAAAGGTATATACTGACTCTAAGACCCCTTTCTTCTCAAGTAAAGATCAATTTTGGTTGTGGGGGATTGTTCTATTCCCCCCATTATGTGTGGTAAAAGTAATGACTATGACTTTTGCTATGTCATTTGTCCATTTTATAGCAGTTCTCAACTGCTTCTCTACAACCCATCATTCAGTGTGAGACATCTCATAGTGTCCCCTTCCATATTTGACTCTAATGAGTTGTGTGACCTCACATAGCTTATCATCATCATTTCTGTTTCAAATTTAATACTTATTACTATTCTCTGGCTTTCACTAAAAATGCATACACCCAATTTTCATCGAAGTATCACTTGCCATTGATCCATTAATCCATCCTTACGTACATTAATGCCATTGTCATGTGTGCTAGCTTAACATGCAGATACTGGGACTAGTGAGAGAGTTCAGTGGGTAAAGTACTTGTTGTGCAGGCATGAGAACCTGAGTTCAGATCCTAAAGATCCATATAAACACAGATGTAGTGTATAAGGCTAGCACACCTATAGTGAGATAGGAAGCATAGACAGGAGAATTCATAGAAGCTTATGTAACAGCATCAAAGGAAGAAGCGAGGACCAACACCCATGGTTGTCTGACCTCTACATAAACACTGTGGTACCTGAGTACCACACTTATACACACACAAACACACACGTGCATGACTGGGCTGGGGAGAGTTAATTAAAACTAATGATGTATGAAATAGCCATATAGAAACCTACTTATGTATTAGCTACTTAAAAAATATAATTTATTTTTAAAACAGTTCTGAGCAGGAGTACTCTGCATGGGGGAGGGAGTGCTGCTCCCAGAAGCCATAGGTTTATATAGGAAAAATACCTGTGTAAGGAGTGGGATACCACTCAGTAAGTTGCTGTTCAGAGAGGCCTTCAAAATAATATTGGCTATTGCCAAATGCTCTTAGTTGCACCAGAATTAGATGGTAAAATCATTGCTGAAGATATCATATGCTTTAGTTGCAGGGCAATGAGAAATTAAGCTAGAATTGAGCTGTAGGCCTCTACCCTGCTGTCTAGCTGTCATACTGCTAGAAAGCTCTGTGCAGGTTACTAGGAGAGAGAAGTCATTAACATCCTTGCCCAGCAGTGGATTCTGATACCTACACAACCAAATAGCCAGGCAAGATATTCCCACTGGTGCAACAGTGACATGTCTATTATGACAATAACCAACTGCTCTTTGATTGGATATGAGGCCTACTCCATGGATGAAAACTCATGCCTGGTACTGAAAACTTAATCAAAAACCTGTGGCTGGGAAGTCATAGACTCCAGGAGAAAAGTTACTACTGTTGTGTGACTAAACTGATATGCTATTCCCATCAAATTGCTTTCCAAATACATATGTTTACACCCATCAATACCATTGACAAGTGTCTCATCTTTGATCAGTGAAACTTCCTTTTGAGTTGGAATTGATAACTAGGGAGATGCACAGATCATCAAAGTGCTTAGTATAGGTGACTGATGAGTGCTCTGTGCTAGACGAGACATCTCTCTCACTTCTTCCAGAGAACACTGTAGAAGAGGGGACACAAGGAATGTATGAGCCAAAGGATGGAGAGAAGAGCTTTGGAACACTGTTCCAGACATGAAATGGCTGTTACATTTATGTCTTGATATACCACACTTGTGTGGCCATGTGAGTGACCTCACAGTAACTCTCATTACCTATAAAAGACCTGTACAGTATTGGTTCCATCAACATTCCAAAATAGGTAATGGAAGAAGGCAAAAAATAAAAAAAGACATCAATGTAGAAGAATTAGTTGGAAAGAGGAAGGTGGATAAGCAGGGCCAAGATGAGTCATAGAGGGAATTATGACAAAAATACATGATATATGTGTATGAAGAGTATCAATTAAAAGTTAACCAAAGACACAGATGTTAATAGTGCTTTTCTCACGGGGTTACTGGAAAGGGCTTGAACCATGCCTGGTTATATAATATTGGTACCTGTTATTGTTGATGCTATCACATTGATACTGCAATCCTGAGAAAAAACAACTCTTTCCTGCTAAATAAAGTAAATTTACTAAAATTTATAAACAATAGTTATGTCCATAGGCATTCTATTATACTTAGAAAGGTATTTATGTAACTGAAACTCTTAGAGGGTCATCAGCAAATAAATGGCTGTTTGCTTTTCAGTCCTATACTTGGCATTCCTCTCATGTCTTTGTAAACTCAAGAGCTCTGCCAGTTGACCACAATCAGTGGGTACAGATCATGTGTTGTAGAAACACTTCATCTTAAGGGTCATATATGGTAGGAAATGAATTTTCACAGAAATTTGGCATTAAAATGTAACTTACTGCTTTCTTTTTAAAAATTAGGGCCATCTTAGCCATTGGGTCAGTATTTCCCATTGCAGTTGGGATTTTAGATTGATACTCAAACTGATGCGCAGGCAAGAAATGCAGTCATGAATTTCAGCATAAATACCTCACAAGAAGGTGGGCCTGGTGGTACATGCTTTTAATGCCAGCATTTGAGTTGCAGAGGAAAGAGGATCACCATGAGTTTGAGGCCACCCTGAGACTACAGAATTAATTCCAGGTCAGCCTTTCACATGTCCAAGGAGAGAGAGAGAGAGAGTCCCTACAAGCCCAAAAGCCAAAAACTACACAGCACACTTCAGGAACTCCTGGCACTTTGCATGTCTCTAGAATGAAATTTCAAACCCACTACCACACCTTAGGGCTGGAACCTATGATCCACCCTGTGACACCATCTCCAGCCAATGGTTGCAGATGCAAACTACAAGCTAATAAAACACTGAATATAATAGGGGCCATCTATTCAAACTACCATAGCATACTTGTATGGGTGGGTTCACATGTGTGCATGTGTATATGGAGGTCACTGGTCAGTGTCATTTGTCTTCATTGTTTCCCATTTTCATTTATTTATTTATTTTGTTTTTCTGAGTAGGATCTCACTGTAGCCATGCTGACCTGGAACTCACTCTTTATGTAGTCCCAAGCTGGCCTCAAACTCATGGTGTTCCTCCTACCTCTACCTCTCACATGCTAGGATTAAAGACATGTGCTACCATACCTAGCTCCAACTTATTTTGGAGGCACTCCTTAAACATGCAGCATATCAGTTAGACTAACTAGCAAGCAAGCCCCAGGGATTCCCCTGTGTCCACCCTCACCTATGGGATTACTGGCACTTGCGTAGCTTCAATGTGAGTGCTGAGGATCCAAACTCAGATATTCATGTTTGTGTAGCAAATACTGAGGGATCATCTCCTCAATTCAGATTTTTGTTTTAAATGAAGGAAATCTTGGAAATGTATCTTGTTATCTCTAAATAATCATATGTAACTATTAGCTTCAAAATAAGTGTGTTCACCATCCCAAGGAGACGTTAGGAATATCATGTTTTATCCTTTTGGAAGCTGGTTACTTTTGTGGCAAATGCAATCTTGCCAAACTAAAAAAAAAAAAAAAGAAAATTGCAATCTGGTTCAGAAATGCCTTTTTTTATTCCAGCTTTGTAATTTTGTGAGTGGACTTATGTAAATTGATTCCTGAGGACAAAATAAATATAAATTCTTGGCAGTGGCATAGCAAGGACCCACCATTAACTTGCAGAGAACAGATGAGCCCTAAAATATCCAAGCGAAGTTGGCTCATGTTTTCTCTTTTGGTAATAACTCCTACTCCATGTTTACTAAGTATTAATGTGAGTATGTGTGTGTATGTAGAATGAGTGTGCTGTTGGGGAGTTTTCTAACAAGCCCATGATGCACTACATGGAGAAATTTTAGCTCCCTAATGAGGATAGGACCACAAATGCCCTTTGCCTTAGGTCAACATAAATAGAAAATTAGAATCACAATTACTCTAGAGAGATTCATTTAAATAAAAACCAGCCAGGAAACCTCAAGGATAAGAGGTAAATCTATTTCTTGCTCATCTCCCTGGGAAAGGTATCATTAATGGTTCATTTCAGGGTATCTCACAATCCCCTCACCAGACATATGGGAGCAATTTGTCAGTGAGTAAAATTTTGTCCCAGTTTTATTTAATATAATTTCCCCATTGCCCCTAAGATTCCTATGATTTCCAACAGAATTGAGTTCTAGGCTTTCTAATGTGACATGTATTTATTCATTAAGTGTTCAATACTTGTCACAGAATATAAAGCAATCCAACAGAAAATGGCACTTTACCAATCCTACTGTTATTTTTTCAATTAATCAGTTCCATTAAGGAATGCTTTATTATCTATCCTGTGTTCAAAATCTCATATGTATACAATATAGCTGAGAATTGAGAAGCTGCAAAATACACAGTATCAGGAGCTGGGGAAATGGCTCACATACACATGCACCCACACACATACATGCATGTATACACCACACACACATATATACAAAAATATACAGTATCCTATATGGATACAGATAGGTGATAGACAGATAGATAGATATTTTATCCAGCTACCCAAAGAACTAATAGGTGAAATTTTAACTATTTATTTGTCTGTGGGAGAGTGGTTAGCTAAAAATGGCAGATGATACAATGATAGGAGGTGTGTATGTGAAGAGGAAGAGCTTGTTAACAAAGAGAATAGGAAGAAGACTAACAGTATATTCATTAAAGACTACGGCCAAATGGGATCAGATATTGCCAGCACATAAAATCTCCCATATCTTTCAAACATCAAACATTTTACTCAATTTTGGTACTACATGGTGATTGCTGAGCATAACATGACTCTGAGAACCAACAGTGTATATTAGTTTTGTATATTTAATTGAAGGAAGGTGTTAACAAAAACCCATACAACTAATGTTTCATTTTGATTACAAAAATGAATCATTTTCAATATTTTAGAATAATTATCTGAATGATATCATAAAATGGTACCCTAACTTTTAAATTAGGTAAAGCTATTTTAGAGGTTTTATTTATATATCCTGAACACCTTTGTTGTACTTGTTGACTTAGGTATATATGTGTACGTAGGTGAAAGATACTAAAAATGTGATTTCCAAAATGTGGTGTGTGTGCGTGTGTGTGTGTGTGGTATGTGCATGTGTATGTGCTGATGCAGTGCCTTGTGGGTTTGCCTGCATGATCTAGAGAACAGGTGCTCCCATTCATCACTCCTCCATCTGTTTTTCCTTGTGACAGAATCTCTTAGTGATTCTAGACCTTGCTGTGGGTGAGTGGGATTGGGGTTACAGATGCATATGGCCATGCCTAGTTGATTACTTGGATTCTGGAGATTTGAACTCAGGTGGTTTCAGTCCCTCATGTTTGGGCAGGAAGCTCATTTAACCACTGAGCCATATCCCTCCAGCATATGGGAAGACTAGGAAGGCATAGAGAGGGCATGGCAGGTTTAGAGTTGAGCCTCTGGCTTTATTGCTTCTCATTAGGCCTTAGAACTCTCCTTTCAGCCCTGTAACTCCCTATGATAGGTTCACTACCTTGGTTTTCTCATTTAACCGAAAACATTTTGATATTTCTTTATGGGGAAGGAATCACAATTCCTCCACCTGGCTTTGACAACTCATGACTTGAAACATTTTCAGACTTCTAGACTTTTGTATAATGAGGGAGACTTTGGATTTAATTTCAGTAATTTGTTCTGGAAAATATAGCAATTTATGCTTGCTAGAAGTAATAGCCAGTTGTGGTGACTGAGCATTCACCACCACTTTGCTAAGCACAATGCATGAAGAATCTCAAATGACCTTTTCCAAATAATCACAGTTATAACATATTACCTACTACTGTTTTCTTTTTCAGGCAGGGTCTCACTCTAGTCCAGGCTCACCTGGAATATACTTTGTAGTCCCAGGCTGGCCTTAAACTTATAGTGATCCTCCTAGCTCTGCCTCTCAAGTGCTGGGATTAGAGGTGTATGCCACCAGGTCTGGTTTTCTAAGATGAGAAAATAGGCTAGAAATGAGGGAGGGCAATGGTAGAGAAGTCAGTTGAAGTTAATCTCATTCCAGAAATTGCATATCATTAATTATTAGCTCATATTTAAGAAATGGGACCATCTTTAATATAAAAATGTCTTAAATGATATATTATAAAAATGTTTCTTTCCCAAAACTAAGACATTTTTTCTTACATTTTACAGGAAACAATAAAATAAATACTGTTAGAGACCATAGGAAACTTAAGGAAATAACCACACCACATACTTGTAAGATACGATCCCCTTCTCTAATTCGGCCATCTTTGGCAGCAATACTATTTGGGTCTACCTGGAATGAAGAAAACATACATCTTCAGTGGCATATACAATATCCTCCCAAGAACTTCAAATGAATTTTACAATATACTTATTCAATTTATTATAGTTTTAGAATGTATAACTGTACATGCCATCTTTCTCTGTCAAAAATCACTATTTCTAAACATGTAAATGAATCATTTTACAGTTAATAATAAAATTAGACTATAGCAGAACTTGATTTGAAGGCCCTTTTACTCCCTTTCCTCTTCATTCTCTTTTTTCACTCTCTCCCTTTTTCCCTTCCTTTCTTTCTTTTTTTTTTTTTAATATTCCTTCACTCTTTTGAACCCTAATCGTCAATGACGGTCTTCATATGACAGTGATGATGTTGACACTGGGTTCTCTGGACTCAGGACATTTGCTTTCTATCATAGTGACCTTTAACTCCTACCCTCACTGTTTTAGATTTGATAGCTATACTGTCCCATCCATACCTATTAACAGAATTTCTGTCTCATAGACATATTACTTGAGAAAGAGATTTATAATCTCTCTTTCTCAAGAAATAGTATTATTTTATATGCATGGTAAATTATATCAATTGTGAATTATTTTAGAATAAATAGATGTTTAAAACCCTATAGACCAAATATGAATGAAGGTAAAACCATCTATTAGGCTCTTATATTGTAAGCTGATTATTTAGGCTTGCTTCATCAAAAGCTTGTTTTCCAAGATAGGTATTTCAAATGTAGCATAAGGTCAATATATTCTCCTCAGATATTACACAATACTTTATT
Source organism: Jaculus jaculus (assembly GCF_020740685.1). Lineage (NCBI taxonomy): Eukaryota > Metazoa > Chordata > Mammalia > Rodentia > Dipodidae > Jaculus > Jaculus jaculus. The sequence goes on along the minus strand of NC_059107.1, from coordinate 82,553,684 downwards.
ATTAGGGGCATCTTTTAATAATTGAGTTGTAAGTGATAAATTAAGCACTAAAGACACTGCAATTATATGTAAGACGTAGAAGGACAGCCTTCTTTCTAAGAACATATGGTCAATACCTGTGGTTTTGTTATCATCAGTAAAACAAAAATGAAGTTTCAAATCTGATATAATTAAATACTAGAACTTGCCAGAAGGAAGTGAGAGGTGATAATTAATTATATCCACTCATAACCTAAAACTGTATCTTCAGATTTATAACCAAACTAACATTAAATTTTCTTCTTTCTAACTTTGTACATATAACAGAGGTGATGAAGTAGGTGTTTCTTTATTCTTCTGTCTTTAATCAGTGGGATGATAACAGTTGTACATTTGAAAGAAGGAGATAAAGGAAATATTCTCTAGAGAGTTTTCTTTCATGTCAATGGAAAAAACTTGCAGCCTGATGGGTGAGAAAAGTCATGACCAGGCTTAAGCATCAGTGGATCTTGCAAGCTACACAGCTGGCCCGCCAGGCATAATGTGCCAACTGGTGCAATGGTAGCATTACTGTTATGGAGGAAAAAAGCTGCTCTCTGATTGGACTGGAGGCCTCATCCATGGAAGGGAATTCCTGCTAGGTACTAGGTTCTACGTTCTGGAAAGAAGCTACTACTATTTTCTTGGCTAACTGTATATATTTCGCCCATCAAATTGAACTGTACATATTAATGCTTATGCCCATATATTAAATGCACTCTCACTTTTTCTTAGGGAAAGTTCTCTTTTTAGATGATGGTGACTATCAATACTCATTAAAGTGATTTTAAAAAAAGCAACAGTGGAGTATTAAGCACTGAGAGACATCTCTGTCACACCCTCCAAGGTTTAAAGATTACTGTGGATGATGAAAAAGATGTAAGAGCCAAAGTGTAGAGAGAAGTGCTTTGGAATGCTGTCTTCCAGACACAAAGTGGTTGTTACATTTATGATCTCACAGTGGCTGATGCTACTTTACATAAGATCTACATAATAAGAGGACAAAGAAAGATGACGTTAAAATAGAAGAGGGACTAGCTGGAAAGAAGTTCAGTGGAGTGGGAATATGGGACGGAGGACAAAGAAAGTGGTAGGCAGGGATTATGATTATGTATATATATGAGGGTTGTCAATAAAACGTTTTAAAACATGTATTATAGTAAGTTTTGTTTGAGAGCCTCCCAAGCTAGCATTAAAATGGTGTTGAAAATTAATTCTTTAATTCTTAAATATAACTTGCATTAAATAAAACAAATGGGCAGAAATTCTCCTTGGATATTCAAATTTATCCACCCCATCAACAGAGTAAAAGCTGCGATTATTATGACTGTTAGTTTAAAATAATTAGCCAGTGCTATTGCTGGCAGAGTATAAAAGATGCAATGGAATGGAAAGACAAATGTCTGGGGATCAAAGCTTAGCACTCTTATGGGAATTCATTCAAGTTTAGACAATGTTACCACTTTTGCACGTTCCCTGGCTTGGATTCTGTGGTGAAAGCCTCTATCCTAAACAAGCTGATTAATAATTACATTACTTGGGCAGCATAATTTACTTTCCTAATTGGAAGTGACAAGTTTTGGAACATGGCCAATTCTTTATATTCAAGCTTCAGAAAGGAGGACTTTTTTTTTTTATTGTGAGTCCTTTTACGTTATCTCTCCCCTTCCCCCTCCCCTGATCTCCCCGCCACAGCATTTCTCACCTCACTGACATAAATGCTCATGTCTTCTTCATCATCTGTTCTGTAGCAGACTGTCAAGCCCAGCTTCTCTTGACTGCTAACACGACACAACTCGACTTCCTGAGAGAATGATACATACATAAGGACATTTATCTCAGAGAGATCCAATTGCAGAGTAAGAACTTTACAGATGTATTTGGGCCACCCTGGGAATTTTTAATAATTAATGCTTAACATTTACAATTAACTTTAATTATTCAAATCATTAAAATTTACTTTTACCGTGTATCTGTGTAGTCAATCTAATGTGTGAATTTTCATTTTTTCAAAGTGCAAATATGCAAAATCACACAATAATGTATAAATAAAAAATGTATAAATCATTAAGCTAGAATCTATGAATTATTTGCAATAGTAAGGTATGTAACCAAATTTCTATTTAAATGTTGAATTACTACATTTTCTTTGTGTTTTAATAAAAAATAAGTTTGAAAAAAACAATACTATAGTGGCTGCTTTCATCAGTTCTTCCTTGGACTTGGATATAATATGGTAATAAGCAAATGTTATATAGGTCAGGTCAAGATTTTCTAATATTCTATGAAAGCTGTCACCCTTGAAAAGAAGTGGGTTCATCCAGGCTGGAGGAAAAGACATCAATAGCCTCATGGGCAGAGGCAATGATTCAAAAATGCAACAGTAAATGAACAAGAAAACACATTTACTGAAACACATGGCTAAGGGGCTTGAAATGTCAGGCCTTAGTAATGTATATTGCATTTATTTCCTGATTTATGTTCAGAAAAATAATAATAAATTTCAGTGCATTTCATTTTTATATAAATGAAATGGGCTTCTGCTACTTTCAGAAGCACACTTCAGAATAAATCACACAATTCCATGCATTAAAACACAAATTGGCAGCTATAATCTTAGAAAATGTGTTCCTTATTGGCCAGCATGTATCCCATTACTCAATAATTATATTGGAAAGAAGAAAGTATATTTAAATTGGAAGAGAGATCTAGATCAAGGATCTTGAACTCAGCTCTATGGGAATTACACACTCTTTAATCTTGCTCATTGTTTCTACTGGCCACCAGGAGAATTTCAACTCGGGCCAAGCTAGAGCTAGGAAGCATGTTTGATATTATTGACAGTCTTGCCTAATGTATAAACCCTCTTGCATAGCAATAATTATGGAGTCCTTGCTCTTTTATTAGGAATATATATGTGTGTATAAGTACATACAAGTAAAGGTTATGAAGTTTAATAATATAGTGAAATGACCAGGCATGTTTATGTTCCTCATAACACAAATCCCAACACCTAAAGTTATTGCATTATTGGAAGGTAAGGCCGTTGGAAGATAACTAAGTCCTAAAATTGAGGTCAATAAGTAGATTGGATGTTCTGGCAGAAAAGGGGCCAGTACAGTAGCTTGTCCTTTGCAACATTCAAGACACTGGGGGAAGTGCCTTTTATGAGGAAGACACCAAATCTGTTGATGGTTTGATCCAGGACTTCCCATCCTCCTGTACTATAAAAAATGTATGTTCTTTACAAGATGTCCAGTTGATAGTATTTTGTTACAGCACCCAGAGTGGACTAAACACAAGTGCTCATTTGACAACCCTGGATCTGAAATAATTATCAGTACTAAATGCAGAAAATTTTGTTGACTTAAAACAAGACTATATTTTTTCAAAACATTCTGTTACATTTAAATAAGTAGCCCATCCCCTTGACTTTGTATTTCAGAGACACCCTTGTTACTGGATAATAGTCATTTATTTTAGCAACATATTATAAATTATGGGAAAATCCTTAATGAAGGTGCTTGCATCATAAATGCCAATAATCAGTAATTTCATGGCCAAGAACATATAAACTAAACCCTGAGTCCACTACTCTGAGATAAGTGCTACAAATTAGTGAAAAATGAAACTGCAGAATGCTTTTGCTGCCTGTCACACTATGGTACTATGGGAGGGTGAAAAGACATGTTGAATGCTGAACAAAATTGGGAAATACCTTCACCTTCATGAATAATGCAAAACACAATAATATTGGTCACCAGGAGCAGACAGAAAAGACCAAGCAAAGATCTCTAAAAAACTGACAACACATAAAATAGAACGGCATGGCTGGAAGCTGGAAGAGAGTCAGACCCCAGACAGTCAGCGTGTCTAGTGCCAGAAGATGCTACATGGGCAACTGGGGGAAAATGATGAATATCTGTCCAAGCAACTCATGGTCTAACCTAATTAGCAGCAAATAACCTGTTGTGATGCCCACACAAGTGCAATAGTGGCACACAGCCATGGTGGGGAACCAACTGCTCTTGATTTGGCTAACTGATCCCCTCAGTGGTATGGGACCCATAGCTGGAGATGGGAAACAAATCAGAACCATATCCAAACATTAGCCCACTCTCCAATATCAAGCTACCATCAATCATGGGCTACAAGAGGGCCTACACCTATTAAACTCTCTATTAAAAAAGTAAGGGTTATCTCACATTTCCTGGTGCTAACTTACTCTCCATTGGAGAATCTGCTGTAAGAATCCAGCAAAAGTTCTTGGAAGTGATAATACAGTTGATCTTGGTGATCACCAAGAAGACAGAATTTCCAAAAAGAAAAGCTTTACCAAGTTAGGTGTGGCAACACACACCTTTAATCCCAGCACTCAGGAGGCAGAGGTAGGAGGATCACCATGAGTTTGAGGCCACCTTGAGACAACATAGTGAATTCCACATTATCCTTGGCTAGAGTGATACCCTACCTCAAAAAAACAGAAGGGAAAAAAAGCTTTATCATGCATATGCACAGAGATAGGCAATAGCATGTCATGTTGGAAAAAACTTAGTAGTTAATATGTGAGAAACTGCTTAAAACTCTATGTGAGGGGGTCATAGTGAAAAATAAAACAAGTGCTAGGCAATGACCTGATCATGGAAGAATAACACATTATATTAAATCATGTTCAGTCAATTTTCTATCCCTGAGCTGTACCCCAAGAATCTGAATTCATTGCTGGTAGTCAGCATTCTACCACTGTGACAAAATACTTGAGGTAATAATCTTAGAAGAAATAAAAGTTTATTCTGGATCATTTTTTCAAAGGTTTAAGTGCATGGTTATTTGATTCTGTTTCTTTGGATCTGTAACAACACAACACATCATTGTGGGGATGAGTACAGAGAAGCATAGTCACTTCACAGCAGCCAGAAGACAAAGAGACATATAGGAAAGTGCTGGGGTCCCAGGAACTCCATCAAAGGCATGCTCCAGTGACTTAATTTCCTTATTCTAAGCCCTATTTCCTAAAGATTCCCCCACCTATTAATAGCACCATATACTGGGGACCAAAACTTCAACAAATGGGCCTTTGTAGACATCCAAGATGCAAGTGTAGCATTTTCAAAAGTGTAAATGGGAGCATTATAAAATCAGTTCAAGAGCTGGATGTGCAGTTCAGAAACATGTCTTTATCAGTAACACAGTGGGTAACTAAAGGAAACAAGAAAATGAGTTTGGAGGCTACCAGCTCATGTGAGAGAAAGTAGACACTTGAATGCAGGCAGCCATTTCACTTTCTTTCCTGGTTTGAATGTGAAATGTCCCACAGGTTCATGTCTTTGAACACATGGTCCCTAGCTTGTGGTGCTGTTTTAGAAGGTAGTAGAACCTTTAGCAGGTGGAGCTTAATTTAAAGCAGTGGGTCACTGGGGGCAGGGATGGACTCTTCCTGTCTGTTCTCTGCTTCATGTCTGAGGGCGCAGTATATTTAAATATTCTTGCCACCATGAAGCTGCCCATTTCTGTGCCTAGGGTGGGACTACTTCCCAGAAACTGCTAGTTGTCAGGTTTTGGTCACAACAGAATCATGACAAATACAGAAAACTGCAGTGAGGTGGTCTGCTGTGACAAACCTGATCATATCAATCTTGGGCCTTTGAAACTGGTTTAAGAGAGGACTGTGGAAGATTTTGTACCTGCAGGCTAGAAACCCTAGAATGTGGTATGGAAGCTTAATGGGTTATTCTTGTTGGAGTTTGGAAGACAAGAATGCTTAGAGAAATCCAGATGGTAGAGCCCCAGCTCATGAGGTTTCAGAAGGGCACAAGGACTCTACCAAAAACTGGGATAGAACCTGTTAATGTGAAAATGTGGCTAAGATACTGGCTGCATTCTGCTTATGTCTTGAGAACTTGAGTGAAGAAAAATTAAAGAACAATGAGCTAATTTGTTTGGCAGAGGAAATTTAAAGATAGAACATTTTGGCTGTTTGATGATTACTGCTCACTGCTATTATTCAGGTCTCCAATAAGAGAAAGAACAATATCTGGAGCAGAAAGATATGACAAAATATGGTCTAGGACAAGAAAAGCAGTCATTTGCTAGGTTAGCATTGCAGAGAACAAGAGTGTGAAAGCAGCTATAATTGTTAGAGTGATTAGTACTGTTGAACAGAAACCTGATGCTCTGCATTGGGAAGTAGGAAAGGTGCCTAGAAAGTAAGACCCTACCCACTGTAAGTTCCAACGTACTAAAAGGTAACTGCAGCTGTGGTATGAGGGAGCCAGGCTGCATGTCAAGCTGACATCAGAACTTGGCAACACTGTCCACATGGGACTAGATTCTCAGCCATGAGAGATACAAAGAGGGGGTCCCATGGGGGTTTGTGCAAGGTTCCCCAAAGCTGTTGTGATCAGTCAATAGATACCATGGTTCGTTTTCCTGAAAAGGTGACTAGGAAAGGATACTGTACAAAGCTGTGAAGATGAAACCTAAGCTGCAGTGGAGATTCTAGGATGCTGAGATACCAGGACTGCAGGATGTCCACTGAGGAAAGCTGAAAATAGTGGAGCTGCTCCAAGAGAGGCTGTGGGTTTGGCATATGGCAGAGCAGAGGGATAGGGATACTTAAGGCTGCTGGAGCCCAGATGACTCAACCATGTGTCCCAGTTGAGGCTTGCAGATATATTTGGTGTTTGACCTGTTGATTTAGGTCTGCTTTGGTTGGATAGTTCCTGTTCTGTCTCCAAATTTCCCTTTTGGAATGAGAATGCCCTCTCTGTGACACAGTATGTTGGAAATATATAACCTGTGATTTTTTTTTATAGGATTCATAAGTAATAGATTACCTTGAGTCTCAGAAGAAACTTTGGGTTTTGAACAGTTTGGTGACTGTTAACGACTACAGGTACTTTTAAAGTTGGAGTGAATGCATTTTGCATTATGAAATGGCCATTAGCCCCTTAGGGACAGGAACAGAATGCTCGGCTTTGAATGTGAAAGGTTCCCACTGGCTCATGTGTCACCAGCCAGGGTAATGCAGTGGCTGTGGAACTTTTACTTACTGGAGCCTCACTGGAGCAAGTAGCTGACTAGGCGAGAGCCCAGTCCTACTTCCCATCTGCTCTTCTGCTTCCTGACTGTGGACCTAATGTGAGCAGTTACCTCCTGCTCTTGCCAACATGGAACTGCTGGCTGCCATTCATTTCAATGTCTCCTTAAACTAAAGCCAAAATAAGCCCTTCTCCCTTAATTTGGTTCTTGTCAGGTATTTACTCACAGCAATGAGAAAAGTAATTAATATTCTCTGTAGATACGGTTACTATTATTTATACTTTATAGGTTAAGAAACAAGAGCCAAAAAGAGTTCAGTAAATTGCCCAAAGTCATACAGTAAGATGAGGCAGAGTTAGGATGAAATTCCAGATAAAGGACCTAGTCTGATTCTCAACATCTTTTCTCTCTAATCCTTAAACTGCTAGTCCTCATGTTTCTGATATCAGCTCAAATGCTCCTTATGAAAGGTGTTCTAGTCTATTATGTTGAGGTAGGGATCATAAAAGTCTCTGTCAAAATGTCACTGTTGTAAGTAACTCCTTTGCAATTATGACTGCTTAGTTTATTATTTTTAATGAGCAACTTTCAATTTTTCTCAACTTGTTGACATTTTTAATTGTTATCTTTGGTACCTTCTCCTAATGTTCTTTGAATTTCTGGCACAATAATAGCGTGGAGAGCTTAGGAGAGCCCCATGTGCATTTTTTGTATATGTAAACTGGCACTGGAAGGTAGATGATAATAAAAATTGCTTTGGACATGTTTGCACTATAGTATAATCATATTAGATTTGGGATGATTCATTTAGAAAAATGTAAACAGAATATATTATTTAGATTCACAATCTCTGTCTGAAAAAAAAAAGGCAATGAGGGCTGGGGAGATGGATTAACAGTTAAATGTACTTGCTTGCAAAGCTTGCTGGTCTGGATTTGCTCCTCCAGTACACATATAATGCCAGATACACAAAGTGGCTCAGGCATGTGGTGTTCATTTGTAGAGGCGAAAGGTCCTGACACCTCCATTCTCTCTCTTTCTCTCTGCTTGCAAGTAAATGAATAAAAAATTTTCAGGAAAAAGGCAATAAATGAATTGTGAAGATAAAGTTAAATTATCTAAGTTACTAATTCTAAGAATTCCTCTAGCATGATTAGATTTAATGTGATTTCTTTATTCTCTTGACATTTTCATAGCTACATGCTAAAGGTCACATTCAACTTCAGAATCTCTCTCTACCTCTCTCTCTCCGTATATATAAAATACTGAGTATTTTGAAAGTAATTTATTTAATTTGAAATCTAATAGGGTAATATAGTGTACAGATTTCTGGACTGTTCCACATACCTTCTTCACTATCTTTGAAAATAAGGCTCTATGTTTCTTTTGTAGAATTTTATTTCCTTTCCAAGTCCATATATTTGCTTAGGACTTATTCTAGCTTGAGGAATGAACATGTAACCAACAAAAACATTCTAATTTTACAGCTACAGATTTTCCATCTTATAAAAATGACAAGCTAGTATCAAATTATGACTATTGGGCAAAAGCAAGGATTTGTGTTTCTGGTATTCAACTTAGACAGAATTATAAAGTTTAACTAACTTTAAAGTTGGTGGAAGTCTTAGGAAATTAGTATAATTACAATTTAATTTCCTGGAATTATTTGTAGGTGACTTAGATATAATCTAACTATCTCTCTATCTTGTATAAGTGCTCATAATTTACCCATGTTAACTTAGAACAGAGTAGAAACAATGCTGCCTAGTTGTTACTCAATTGTTCTTTTTAACTGATTTATTTTTTTTGGCTGGTTCTTCTATTATTCTTGAATTAAGTAATTTCCACTTGGGGAGTAGTTTGGGGGTGCTATGAGGGTGTTTTGAATATATTGGGGATCACAGAAGAGATTGAGCAATGCAGAAGAAAAGAGAAAAGACAGACTGTAAGTGTGATGCTGTAGGCCAGATCAGGGTAAGGAATAGAGATCCATCCCTAGGAGAGCAAGGATTGAACAGATTTCAACCCTTAATGTTTTGAAGTTTAAAAAGAATTATCTGGCCAGCATTTCTATCCAAGTGCTGTCTGTTTGAGAGGTTCAAGCTCTTGGCGCCATTCACTGAGCAACTGCTGCCCACTCGTCCTGCTGTCCAGCATTTATAAGCTGTCTTTTCTTTGAATTTCTAAAACTGGCTTTTTCAAAAGAAAGTGTTAGCAACATTTCTTTGATATTAGCTTTGTGCTTTCTGCAAAATGAAGAGTAGGAAAGGACAGGGCATCCTTTTGTCTGTGATTCAATTGTCCTTCTTGGTTACATTATTCTGGCCATGTTTTCTGGAAAGGAGATTAGTACAAAGGTACTACCTATAGTTTGGAATGCTGCTTTAGAGCCACAAACAAAATAAGACCAAACATTTTGAAGAGGCAGGCATTCACTTAAGAAAGGAGAAGAAATGTCTGCTACTTAAATAGGGCAGACAAAGGCATCATGTAGCTATTCCAAGGGGCAGAGTGATTACTGTGGGGAAATCAAAAAGAAATCTGAACATTCACAAAGTGACCCACAAGAGCACCTTTAAGAGAATTTATAAACTGGCAGTGATATTGGACATAGTAATAGGAACTATAACTGCTTCATCTACTAGTGATTATTTAATAAGATGTCCCATTAAATATTTGAGCATAAAATGAAAAACTACTTATCTTTTGGGAGGTAAGATATATTGGAAAGGACAAAGAGATAATGAGGCAAAATTAAAAATTATAGTGATAGGGCTGGAGAGAGGGCTTAGAAGTTAAGGCCTTGCCAGAAAAGCCAAAGGACCTTGGTTCAATTCCCCAGGACCCACATAAGCCAGATGCACAAGGTGGCACACGCATCTGGAGTTCATTTGCAGTGGCTGGAAGCCCTGGTGCACCCATTCTCTCTCTCTCTCTCTCTCTCTCTCTCTCTCTCTCTCTCTCTCTCTCTCTTTCTCTCTCTCTCTCTCTCTCCCTCCCTCCCTCTCCTTCCTTGCCTTTCTCAAATAAATAAATAAAAATATTTTTAAAAAATTATAGTGCTAAGGTCACAAATAAGTCCAAGAAGCATATGTGGGTTACAGCTAGAACTGGAAGTCTGACCCAAATAACACAGAAAGATAGGGTATAATTATGATCAACTTGGGCTGATAAAATGAAAGAAAATGTATGGAGTTTGTTAACAAGATCAAATTCTGTTTTAAAACTTTATTATTAATTAATTTATTTATTTGCAAGTGAGAGAGAGAGAAAGAGAGAGAATGGGTGTGCCTGAGCCACAAGTCCTGCAAACAAAAGCCAGATGCATGTGCCACTTTGCACATCTGGCTTTAGATGAGTATTGGGGAACTGAACCTGAGTCATTAGGCATTGCAAGCAAGCACCTTAACCAATGAGTCCTCTCTCCAGCACATCTTTATGTATTCATTTATTCATATGTGTGCATGTATATGCCAGGGTCTTTTATCACTGAAAACTAATCCCCATCTGGCTTTATGTGGGTAGCTAAGGAATTGAATGAACTTACACTAACAGGCTTTTCAAGCAAAGGCCTTTAACTGCTGATCCGTGTCCCCTGTGACATGAAATTTACTTCTTCAACTTGAACAGAGATGTTGATTTAAACTGATCTGATCATATTACACATAACATGCTTCATGTTGGTATAATATACTGATAAACAATGGGAATTATTGGAAAACTAGTACAAACTCAGATTTCTACATAGGTAGTTTCAGTGAATTATAAATGTCACATCAACATTACAAAGATTTTTTTTTACCTTGTAAAGAATGTGTAGAATAAATCTGTACTCCCAAAATCATATTATATTTTTCATATTATACTTTTATACTCAATTCTTAGATACTTTTTAGGTAGATGATTATTGATTTAAAATTCCTCCATGACTTACTATAAACAACTTAAAAATATAATTATAAAATGCAGTGGCCAGTAAGAAACCTAATCTACAATATTATTAAAGGAGGCTAGTTATTCTTCACTTACAGATTAAGGCTTATAGTATTATTGCAACAAAAAATCTATATAAATATAGACTGATTAATTATAGGTTAATCCCAAACTCATGCATAATTTTATATTTGATTGGTCCTATGTTTTGTCACAGGCCAAAATCCCTGAGTGTCTTAACCATTCCTTTGATCAAAATATTCTAGATATTTCCCTTTCTGTTCCTTCTTTGTGGAGTTGCCTTTTCTACGTTTTTACTTTTAGTATCAGTCTATTGTGACATCCAAAATGCAGTGCATCCTTATTTATGGCAACAAAACCTTAATAACATGCATTTCTACCAAATAGTGGACCTGGATATCTGATGAATAAAATGCATCAGATATTATGCATTAAATTACACAGTGGAAGACACCCAGATCTGTGTTGACATGGCAGAAATCTGCCAATCCTCCTCAGAGCTTCTCTTTATTGAAAAGCATCATGGACAGTCTTTAGCAAGTATTACTAAGGGAGATCAACAAAGAGGAAGGATGGGAAATAAAGCTATTGACAAGAAGACTTCTGTTTCTCTCATCTCATTACAGGGGCAGGAAACAGGCTTTTTCAATGAGGCATTGGGCTCTCACTACAATTTTTTTCCCTAAACTATTTTATGCTGAGGGTTGAGGGAGTGTTTCCCATGGTCATTACAATAGGAAAGACTCTTCAAGTTGTCAAGATTCTGTAACTGCAGTAGTAGTTGTTTATAAGTGGTTTTCTGTTCCTTTTCTTACTTGGTAAAACAGAATTTTTTGGTTTTGTTTTTTGATGCACGGTCTCAGTATGTAGCTCAGGTTGGCCTGAAGCTCATGCTATTCAGGATTTTGCTATGCAGCTAATACCCAGTTCTAGATTCTTTACATAATTAAATATGTACAGAAACCTCTGATCTAACAAAAAAAAGCAAACTCCAAAGCTGTATTTATTACAAAATATAATAAAAGGTCATAAAATATTGATGCTCAAGTTCTGAGTACTGTTACCATTTTTCCTTGATAACCTCTAAATAATCCAATAGAACAAGAATTTTTAATAATATATAATGTCTATTTTTTAAAAAATAGTTTTATTTTCAGGGGCTGGAGAGATTGCTCAGTGGTTAAAGTCACTTGCTTGCAAAACTGACTGTCCAGGTTTGATTCCCTAGTACCCACATAAAGCCAGATATACAAAGTGGTACATACATATAATATTTGTTTTCTGTGGCAGAAGGTCCTCTCAAATCTATTCTCTCTCTTTTCTCTCTCTCTCCTTGCAAATAAGTAAATAAAAATTAAAAACTATACATCTATATTTTTGTTTAATATTCAAAGGAAAATTCCCTCAAATATAAAGTAAGAGTAGTTAATGTGCAATGTTATTGTTATGTTAACTACTTTCTTTTGAATATTTTCTTAAACTTCCAACCATTTTGCTTTGGAGCAGAAACCTATTAGAACCCTAAACAAATATCTTAAAATATAAATATTAATTACTTAGCATTGAAAAGGTAAATAACTTAAATCATAAGCACCATGGAAGTCTATAGACCTCTATTTTTTATGTCTATTTAATCATCCTGTTTACTGAAAAACATTGATTTTTAAAAAGCAATAGAAAAATCCACATTTGGTCTGGTGGGGAGATACAAAGCCAAGCAAGCCCCAAAGCCAAACTACATCTAAGACGTTGGAGAGGGGGTTCTCAAGCTATACAGAAATGTGTTTCCTTCACATGGGAGAAAAGTGTTTTTGGAAAGGTAGTAATGAGATCTAGAGATATTATTTTACCTGGTAAGGAGCAAAGTAAACAATAAATAAAGAGCATGCAATTTCAAAATTTGGCCTAGTTATAAAGAAAAAAAAAAACCAAGGAGGACATTTTCATCACTGTGGTTTAATGTATGGTTCCATAGACTATCATTTTAATTAAGACTGAGCTTGCAACTGGGGAAGGGGTTATTAGGGGTAGATCTTGAGTACAGCCCTACTAGGGTACACAGAGAGCAGTTGGAGCTCTGGATAGTGGTGTTTGCTAGTGTTGGTTTTCCTCTCTGCTATGCTGATGTATGATGGAGTGAGCTTCAGACATTGATGGAACTTTCCCTGGATTCTGTATCCCTGAAGTAAATCCTTTCCTTCCATAAACTGCTTCTTGTCAGGTGTTTCTCCAAAACATGAAGGTAACAGCAACAGTAGAATTTGGTTCCAAGAGTGAGGTCCTTGTTGTGACAAATCTAACCATGTGGATTTTGGTCTTTTGCAACTTTTATGCAGGGGGAGTATGAAAATATTTGGTACTTGGGACCTGAGAAGCCACACAGTTCAGTAAAACATATGAAAAATGGAATATAAAGGGACACAATAGACCTAGTTAAACATCCTCCTGTGCAGCCCTTGCCTTTAAGCACACATAATAGAAACCACCACCCAAGTTGATCTTCCTGACAGATAAAGGAGAAGTTCCAGTAATGATTGTCACAGGCCTTATTGCAAAATGCAGGTGTTTTCTGTAATCTAAGACATGTGATGATCCCCTCTGTGGAATGTACCATGACCTTCCTGTACCTCTTTATTTCTAACTATCTTTGTGATTACATAGCACATAATGTTTCTTGCCTCAGTTCTGCCTACGTGATCTATGTAATGAATTCCTTGTGATTTCTTGTAATAGCCCACCCACCCTCACCCCCCTGTTTAACAGTAACTTTATGGATTAACTTCCATCCTGTTTTATTCTGTAAACATCATGTGGTTATTTCCAATAAAAGCTGAGACTCCAAATGTGAAAAGATTTGGTACTTGGGACAGGAGAAACCTCACAGTGCAGTAAGCCAAGTTTTATGGGCTATTCTGGTGAGAGTCTGAAACTGCCAAAATGCAGAAAGAATTGTGGGCTATGAAGGCTTGGATTATGAACTTAGAGGACAAACAACAGCAGAGAACTTTGTCAGAAAAGGCTGGCTGCATCTTCTACTCAGTATACACATTTGGCTATGGCATATACCTCGTGCTTACTTGGAAACAGGAAACATGCAGGGAAGTGGTGGGTCATGAGTGCAACATAGTGCTGTTTTTTGGAAATGTCCTCTGGGCAAAGTGAAGCAGGATAGAAATCCCAGTAAAGCCATTATATAAAGATCAATCAGGGGCCAATGCTGAGATACACCATGGGAAACAAAGTTAAAATCCTTGTACTGGAGGACAATTAAGGCCATTGCGTGGAGGCATGAAGATGAACTGTGGTTTTTAGTGTAGAGTCATAGATGTTTGGGATATACAAGGACTGTGGAATGGCACAGACTGTTGCTGGCTTGGAATTCAAGGTTTCTCAGGCTCAGTTGGATGGGTAACATTGGAATCCAGAGACTTTCATCACTGGTTATGGATGCTGAACTTAGAACTACAGATGTGTGATGTATACTTGCTGGTTAATGGTTAGTATTGTCCCAGTCTGTTCTTGCTATGCCTTATTACAATAGAAATGTTTACCCTGTGCCATTATATGTTAAAGATAAAGTAACTTGTGTTTTGATATTACATCAGTTAAAAGACAGTCTTGAATCTCAGATGAGACTTGGAAATTTTGAACTATCTTAAAGTTGATAAAGATTATGGGGATCTTTGAAGTTAGACTGAATGCAATTTGCATTGTGAGATGTCATGAGTCTATGGGGGCCAGGGGCAGAATGTGGTGGTTTGAATGTATGGCCCCGTAAGCTCAGTCTTTTATTTTTAATAAATATTTTATTTTTTGTTTATTTGAGACAAAGAAAGATGGTGGAGGAGAGAGAGAGAATGGTCTCACCAGAGCTTCCAGCCACTGCAAAAGAACTCCAGATACATGCACCACCTTGTGTATCTGGCTTACCTAGATCCTGAGGAATCAAACCAAGGTCCTCTGGTTTTGCAGGCAAGTACCTTAACCACTAACCCATCTTTCCAGCCCCCAGTAATTTTTTAAATTAAGATTGATCTTTCAACTTTAGTCTCCAGTGTGCTGAACCCAGCTGATGAAGAGGTATTTCCCTGGGGATGGATACTGAGTCCAGCCCTATGAAGTATATACAGCACAGTTGGAACTGTGGGTGTTGGGGCTTGCTGGTATTTTTTTATTTTTCCTGTTATACTGATATATGATGGAGTGAGTCAGATTCTTCTGACATTGATGGAACTTCCCCTGGACTCTATAAGCCTGAAATGAATCCTTTCCTCCCATAGGCTATTTTGGGTTGGATGCTTGTCCAGCAATATGAAGGTAACTGCACCAGTTACCTGAGGTGACACATTTTAAATTCCAGTTCTTGTTGGCCCAGCGTGTAGCCAGGCTTCTTAGCGCTGGCATTCCAGCTCCTGAATCCATTGTGTGGATAGCAGTCAGAGCTCCACAGAGGCAGCCAGGTTATTTTGATTCTCCAGCTTTAGGGTCTGGAGAAGGTTGACCCTTTCCTATGAATGATACTTTTTCCTCATCTTCCTGCATACTCCCTCTGCTGCAGCTCTAGTTCAGGCCTACAACAGCTCTTCACCAACAGTTCTACCCCCTCAAATACATCTGGAACAACTGTTTCTGATAACTTTTAATATATGACTTTAAACATATTATCCATGGTGGGAAAATTGACTGTTTCCTCTAGATGACTAAAGTAAATCCAAACTCGGTGGAATGACACCATGGAACTTCTCAATTATGATAGCAAATACTTCCCCATCATCTCCACCATAAAACAAAGAAATTAAAACCAGGAAACACAAGGAAAACAGTGATGAGAAGTGATAATCAGAAGTCATCTCTACCACAGAGTATGTTTGGGTTCCATAGCAGTAAAGAAGTACTGTATTATCAACACTAAATGGGATATGCAAACTACCTCCCACCCCAAGATTCAGGGAACCTTGTAGAAGAAGGAAAAGAAAAAAATGTAAGAGCCTGAGGATTGAGAAAAATGGTGTGAAATGCTGTCTCCTGGATCCAATGTGGCCAATACCCTCATGCCTTACTAAGAATTAACCTTTTGTGAAGATATCCTAGTGATTATAGTAATACCAAGTGTGGTGGTTTGATTCAGGTGTCCCCCATAAACTTAGGTGTTCTGAATGCTAGGTTTCTAGCTGATGGATATTTGGGAATTAATGCCTCCTGGAGGGAGTGTATTGTTGGGGGCGGGCTTATGGGCTTTATAGCCAGTTTCCCCACACCAGTGTTTGGCATACCCTCCTGTTGCTGTGGTCCACCTTCTGTTGGCCAGGGGGTGATGTCCACCTTTTGCTCATGCCATCATTTTCCCCTGCCATCATGGAGCTTCCCCTTGAGCCTGTAAGCCAAAATAAATCTCTTTTTCCCAGAAGCTACTCTTGGTTGGGTGACTTCTACCAGCAATGTGAACCTGACTGCAACAGCAAAGTGGTACCGAGGAGTGGGATTGCTGCTAGACACCTGACTGGTGTGGCTTTGGCCTTTTGGAGCTGATTTTCAAGAGGACTGTGGGAGGATTTGAAACCTTGGCCTAAGAGATGCCTTGCAGTGCTGTAAGTACAGCTTGATGGACTGTTCTGGTCTAAGCTGCAAGACCTGAATGCAGTAAGAACTATACACTGTGAGGTTTGGCTTATGAGGGTGAGAAAAAGCTTTGCCTAGACTGGGCTAGCAGTTTGTGTGAGAACCTTGCTCTTGTGCCCATGTCCTGAGAAGTTGTGCAGGATTGCTTTGCGTAGAAATGAACTGGTGTGTGCAGAGGGATATGGCACAGAACAAAAAATCTTTGGGTGAACTGTTGCCCATTCAGCTGCAACTGAGAGATTCCAACCTATGAGACTGGGCTAGCTGACCTGCGCTGGGGCAACAAGAAGAATGTAGACTCTTTAGAAGGGGCCTGGGTGCTCAAGGAGTGTCCTGTTCTTCAAAGTCTGCTTTATTCCCCCCTGGATTAACAAATTGGCACCCTACCTGGTATCGTGGAGTATAAGAAATGCTGGAAAGAGGGTCATTGAGTTTGCAAAACGGTCTTGTGTTTTGGAAATGGCCATGGGCAGTGTGAAGCGGGTTTGCTGGTTGCCTGAATAGAGACCCCATGGGGCCTTGAGGATGAACTGTGGCTTGCAGTGGAGACCCATTGGAGATGCCGGGACCATGAGATGGCTGCCGAGGAGCTGCTGGCCCCGATGAAGTTTCCCAGGACTGTGAGTAGCCTAGCTGGAAGGGCGGAATTGGAATGCCAGAGACTTGTTGCTGGTTAGAATTATCGGACTTGAAGATTTGTCACTGGCTAGAGTTTCTGACTTGAGGCTACAGAGTTTGATATTTGCCCTGGTTGTTTTAAATCTTGTATTGGTTGAATGTTTCTTTGCTATGCCCAATGCCATCTTTTGCAGTGCGAATATTTATTCTGTGCCATTATGGGGTTTTTGAGGTTATTTTTTGGTATTATGGCTCAGTTAAAAGATCTTGGACTATGGGGATGTATGAACATCATTGGGATTGATAAAACTATGGGGACTTTTAAAGTCAGACAGAATGCATTACATTTTACATCATGTATGGTTATCAGTTTATAGGGGCCAGGGGCTGAATGTGGTGGTTTGATTCAGGTGTCCCTCATAAACTTAGGTGTTCTGAATGCTAGGTTCCCAGCTGATGGATATTTGGGAATTAATGCCTCCTTGAGGGAGTGTATTGTTGGGGGTGGGCTTATTGGCTTTATAGCCAGTTTCCCCACGCCAGTATTTGGCACACCCTCCTGTTGCTGTGGTCCTCCTTCTGTTGGCCAGGGGGTGATGCCCACCCTCTGCTCATGCCATCATTTCCCCCTGCCATTGCAGACCTTCCCCTTGAGCCTGTAAGCCAAAATAAATCTCTTTTTCCCAGAAGTTACTCTTGGTTGGGTGATTTCTACCAGCAATGCGACCTGGACTGCAACACCAAGTGTATCTAGTTTATATTCATCACAAACATTTGTGAACATTTAATCTTTGCAACAATTCTAAGGGTTGGTATATAAGCAACCCTGTTTTATGTGTGAGAAAACTGAGGTGCAAATGGTTAAATGATTTTCACAGGTAAATCAACTATAAAATGCAAGATAATGGATTTGAAAGTCTTAGCTACCATATGACACTGATAAAAAAATATGCCCTGCTTAAAAATTGAGGTTAAAAAGATATATTAAGCCTTTTATGGAGAAAATTATAAAATTTAAAAGCAAGCATTAACATGGTCCTTGAGCAAGTAAAACTCTTTTTCAAAATTGGAACAGTCAATTATATAAACACATGTTCCTTCCCAACTCAGTGTATAGATTCAAAATTCCCTTGCATAGCAAATTCAAAAACTTACATGAATTAGTTTAGGACATGGGATAGAGAAATACTTGTAAAGAATAATAAGTTTAGAGGATTATCCAGGCAGCTACCATAACTTCTAAAGCTGTGAAATGTTTTGTGGTAATGTAGTATGCCATAGAATTACACAAAATGACCAGTAGACCAGATTGGAAAGTGTAAACATACACACACACACACACACACACACACACACACACACAGTGCATCACGTATGATGGAGTTGTAACTACATAGCAGGCAGAGTGGTCTTTCAGCTATTACTGAGATAATATGATACATATATTAAAATAAATAACTTTAGACTCCAGCCTTTCCATACATTAAAAAGTAAACTTTGTGGGGTTGGGGAAATAACTGTGTCAGTAAAGTGTCTTGCAAGCATGAGGACCTGAGTTTGACCCTGAGAATGCACATAACAATGACAAGTGTGGTAGCACACACCTGTAGTCCTAGTACTAGGGAGGAGAGACAGGAATATCCCTTGGACTTGTTGGAAAATCAGTCTGGCTTATTTGGTTAGGTTTGAGGAATGATAAGGTTGTTCCCTGGCCTCCAGAAGCTTCTGCACACACATGGAGGTGTACTTGCACACACATGTGCCCACACACATACAAACATGCACATATGCATGCACCACACACACACACACACACACACACACACAGGAAAATAAGAGAGAGGGCCAGGCGTGGTGGCTCACACCTTTAATCATAGCAGTTGGGAAGCAGAGGTAGGCGGATCGCCATGAGTTTGAGGCCACCCTGAGATTACATAGTGAATTCCAAGGTCAGCCTGGGCTAGAGTGAGACCCTACCTCGAAAAACCAAAAATTAAATAAATGAATAAGGGAGAAACTGTATGGATTAAAGATTAAAATAGGAGGTAAACTGGGTGTTGTGGTACACGCCTTTAATCCCAGCACTCAGGAGGCAGAGGTAGGCAGATCATTATGACTTTGAGGCCACCCTGAGACTACATAGTGAATTACAGGTCAGCCTAGACTAGAGTGAAACCCTACCTCAAAAAACAAAACAAAAAAAGAAAAAAAAAAGTAGAAGCTTTTGTTGATCCTAGACCATAAAATATAGAAATATAGGAAGACAATAGACAATGGCTAGAGTTATGGCTCAGCAGTTAAGACAATTGCCAGCAAAGCCTAAAGACCCGTGTTTGGTTCCCCAGTACCCACATAAATCCAGATGCACAAAGTGGTCCATGCATTGGGATTTTATTTGCTGGAGGTCCTGGCATGCCCATTCTCTCTCTCACTCTCTTTCCTTGTATATAAATAAATTAAATTTTGAAATTACAAAGACAAGTCACCATCTGGGAAATAATGTCTGCAACATAAATAAATCACTGATTTGAAAATGAATATGTTAAAATACCTTTTATTCACCTATGAAGATATTATAATGAAATCATTTTATTTTTGTGTAATCAGTCTTTATTAGTGAAAAGGAAAATATATCCAAACAGAAATCTCCATAAATACATAACTGAAAAAATACAGAAATGAGCAAATATGTATTATCAATTATCAGGGGAAAGCTTGGCCAGCCAGTGAGCACATGGAAACACAAGCAGCTTCATTAGTTACAAAGCAATAGAGATTTCTTTTTAAAAATTTATTTAGGGTTGGAGAGATGACTTAGCGGTTAAGTGCTTGCCTGTGAAGCCTAAGGACCCCGGTTTGAGGCTCGGTTCCCCAGGTCCCACGTTAGCCAGATGCACAAGGGGGCGCACACATCTGGAGTTCGTTTGCAGAGGCTGGAAGCCCTGGCACGCCCATTCTCTCTCTTTCCCTCTCTCTGTCTTTCTCTCTGTGTCTGTCACTCTCAAATAAATAAATAAAAATTAAAAAAAAAATTTAAAAAAAAGTTTATTTAAGTCATTTCCTCTTGTGTGGGGCTGTTTCCAGAGCCTCCAGCCCCTGAAAAGGAATCCTAGATGTTTGTGTCACTCTTTTGCCTCTGGTTTACATAGGTGGCTTGAGAATTGAACCCAGGTCAGAAGGCTTTGCAAGCAATTGCCTTTAACTTCTGAGCCATTTCCCCAGCCTAGGAATGGAGATGTTTAAACTTCAATGTGATGCTATATCAGACCAAAGTCTGGAGAAAAATCATAAATCTGTGATGCCAAGTATTTCTGGAGTTACTTCTGCACTGTAGGTGAGCTAGAATTTGCATAGGCACTCCCTGCTTTGTAAATATCAAGATGTGCATATCCTGTGCGCAGGAGCTCTAGGTATGTTGCCTCACAGGTGTCAGTATACCCATGAGAGAACAGAGCATCATTGTAAGACTATGAAGCCAGATCACTGCAATGCCAATGAAGTGTATACAGAAACTGCATCATTCTCAGTGCAAATCTCATGCAGCGTTGACTGAGTGACAGCGACACAGAATGACCAGGATGAACTAGGAACTAATCACACATTCAGCATGGTGTATAAACATGAAGAAACCACAGACACACGGTAAAAGTCAAACATGAAGGAAGATAGTGGAAAACACAGTGAAGGTGAGGTGGTAATCTAGGGAGATCTGTGCACAATATCTTTGTGTCAAATTCACATTTCTCTGGGACTGGATGTCAGCTAGATGAATGTTCTTGGTCACTTTCTTTGGAGCAAGTTGACATTATAGCATAATATTGCTCACTCAGACTATTTTCAACCTATAATCGGAGCCTATGATAGTTTGAGTAGATGGCCCCCAATATATTCAGTGTTTTATTAGTAGTTTGCGTCTACAGGTATCTGGCTGAAGGCAGTGTTACTGGGAGTGATCTTAGGGTCCAGCCCTAAAGTGTGGTGGTGGGTTTAAAATTCCAATCTAAACATGCAAAATGTGGTGCCTCACTGGAGTTCCTGAAATGTGCTGCGCATTGTGGCTTTTGGCTTGTGCTTCTCTCTCTGTCTGGACTGGTGAAAGCAGGCCAGCTTCTTCTGCCATTATGGAACTTCCTCTGGATCTGTAAGCTTCAATAAATATCCCTTCCTCCATACTTTGTCTGGTCTGGAAGTTCATCTCAGTGAACATGAAGCTATCTATTACAAAACCTTAGGGCAATTGTCCTAAAAACAAAACTAGAGAACAAATGAAAATAAAATAACCAAGTCTTACTCATTAGGACACGAAGCATGGCCAGTCAGCATTTACTGTGTTTTTACTGTTTCTGTTTTATTTTAAAGATAGGCATTTCTGTAGCCGGGCATGGTGGCACATGCCTTTAATCCCAGCACCTGGGAGGCAGAGGTAGGAGGATCTCCATGAGTTCAAGGCCACCCTGAGACTACAGAGTTAATTCCAGGTCAGCCTGGACCCTACCTCGAAAAAGCAAAAAAGCAAAAGAAAAAAAAAAAAGATAGGTATTTCCTACAAAAACTAGGTAGCTCTTATTTATGTACTTAAATGAATAATAAATGTTAGTTCTTTGTGGAAGAGATTATACAATTCTTTTATCCCTATGGTAGTTTACATAATGTAATTCAATATTCTTGTATGAATGCATAAATCTGATAGAACTCCTTTACCACAACCATTAATGAAGTGTGCCTTAATGTAGATATCAAGGAAGCAACTTTTAGAAACAAATGATCTATGACTTATTGTAAAACTGGTATGGTCTACTACTAGTCTCTTGATTTCAGTAGGTATATCTAAATGTAACTCAATATATATTCTAGGTCGAGTGTATGTGTAGAAAAGGGCTGTGCAAACTGTAGTATCTAAAAGTTTACGAACAGGGCAAGAAACAAAGGTAATAATAGAAAACCATGGAAATCTAGAAATAATTCTCTCTCTCTCTCTCTCTCTCTCTTTCTCTCTCTCTCTCTCTCTCTCTCTCTCTCACACACACACACACACACACACAGGCCCTGAAAGGCTTAGAATTCTAGTTTGGCAAGGCTGTTCTCAAGGAACTCACTCTGTGAGTGCTCCTAGCTATAATGCAGAGATTCTGCATTGGGCAATTACTTCTGTAATGGGCAATGGAGAGGAAATTTGGATAAATTCAACATAGGAAAAGTCCATCTGCCTATTAGAAAATGTTTCTAATAGTGGAGTCTATTATATCTTAGAGTTAACAAAGCAGAAAGATATGAAGACTATATCAAAATAAAGACTTAAAAACCTCAATGAAAATTTTGGTTTAAACCATAAACAAGGTGAATAAGGGCAGTGGATGAATGCCAGGATTTTGAGGATATTACTAGGTTATAACAACTGTTAAAAAATGTATTATGTAAGAGAAAACCTTCTAATTTACTGCTGTGTGTTAGAAAGAATAGTTTCCAAGAATCACTGCTTCTGTCCAGAAATAAAAATCAATTTAATCTTTAAGAATATGGCTTTATAAGTTACCAGTGTGAGACATGACCATATGGACATGAGAAGCAGTGAGTGCAAGTCTTCAGCAATTAGTTTGTCTAGCTTGCTGAGATTCTCACTTAAAGAAAACATTCAAGAGTATTTTGAATTTCCACTGTGAATGGGGTCCTGTTAGCAAGCACATGGCAGGTAGACATGACGCCTGCTGTTGTGCTGTTTAAAGTCCAGTGCCATCCTCCTGGGTTTTGACTATAATTTATTCATGTACACAGATAGCCATCATCTCATTTGTAGAAAGAAAAGAAAGAAAAATTTGGCTGCAGAATGTACCGTGGAGGAGTCCTCATCAGAATGGGACAGTCCTCTGAGATTTTCATTTCCTTCCTTCACAAAAGCAGACCAAGTTTAAGTGTCTTTCTGTTTATTTAATTTAAAAATACTAGTCCCTCTATTGTTTGCAACTAAATCCTTTGAATAAAGAAAATGGCTTCTTTTCCTCAGACACTTTCCTTGCACTAGGTAATGAGCTCTTTAGGGTTTCAGAAGTGCATGTCACTATCCTCCACTACGTGATTCTGTTTCACAGAAGTCAGTACATACCTTATTACACGTCCACAGAGAGCAGATGAAGTTCATGCTTTCCCTCGGGAAGCTACAGAAACCTTTCAGTTATGAAAATAGCCTAATGAAAGCACCCTCTTTATCCTCTTCCTGTTTGTGCATACTAGTCTGGAATGAACATCTCACAGGTGTAACATATGTTTGGGGCTATTTTTGTAGAAAGAGAAGTCTTGGAGCAAGGAAGATCCATCCCAGAGCTGCTAGCCACTGCCTAGCTACCAAATAAGACTGAATTTACTATTGTTATCTCACTTATCAATTTTGACATTAGAGTGTGTTGAACATTTATCAAAGAGGACAAATTGTGTTAAATTCCAAGTTTTCCACAATGACTGGTCAGTAGCTGACTATAAAGAAATTTGGCTTATCACTCCTTGTCATGAAGGGGAAAGGTGAGCATCTACATAAAAAAAAATATTGGTTTTTAAAAAATTGTATATTTATTTATTTATTTGGGGGGGAGAGAGAGAGAGAGAGAGAGAGAGAGAGAGAGAGAGAGAATATAAATGAATGAGAATGGCTACACCAGGGCCTCTAGGCATTGCAAATTAACTCCAGATACGTGCACCAAAATGCGTATCTGACTTACGTGGCTACTGAGGAACCGAACCTGGGTCCTTGGGCTTTGCAGTCAAATGCCTTAACTGCTAAGTCACATCTGTTATAATGTGATGCTTCGCTTTCAGCTAGATGGAAGCTAGCAAGGCACACAAGTAAGTTTAGATTATGTGCTTAATATTGGGAGGCTAAAAATAAATGAGACATTGTTTTATAATAAGGATCTCAGAGTATAAATATGGGTACAGGAAGGCTTTTATAATTATAGTACTGTGAGACATTTACAGTGATATGATGCACAACAGGTACAGAGAAGCCTGTATGACAGACTCTGGAGATGTGAGAAAATGATTCCTTTTCTAAGGCAAAGAGAAATTGCAAAGTGGTGCAGGCCCAGTGAACAGAGAAGCACCAGGACTTGCCTTAGGTCCATTTTCTGGGGGATTATAGAAAGTGAAGAAAGGCATAGCGTGAGGATGGAGAAGTAGACAGAGCCAAATAAGGGAAAACCTCTTATGCCATAATGGGAAATTTACATTGTATACTTCCCATTGTAGGATAAGATAATGGAGATCACACTGGTATTCTAAAAAAACTGACTTGTTTTTTTGTAGACATATGGAGGACAATGTTGGAGGAACAAAACTGAAAGAGACATAGCAGAAACCACTTTTATAGTTAGGGTGTGACACATAAAGGAAATGAAATTCAAGTGTTGGGAGTAGAAAAATACAGGTTCAAATAAGAAAGTAGACAGGTCTTGGGTTGGAGAGATCGGTTAGGGCTTAAGGCACTTGCCTGAGAAGCCTGAGGATCCAGGTTCAATTCCTTGGGACCTATGTAAACCAGATGCACAAGTAGTGCATGCATCTGGAATTTGTTTGCAGTGGCTGGAGGCCCTAGAGCACCCATTCTCTCTCACTCACTCTCTCTCTTTCTTTCACTCTCTCTTAAATAAATAAATAAATAAGATTTTAAAAAGGAAGTACACACATCTTAAAATAAGTACAAATTGGGCTGCTACTACAACTATCTACTTGATTTGAGAAAAGACAACGAATGCTTCATCTTATTTTTATTATTTTTATTTTATTTTATTATTTTTTAGTTTTTTGAGATAGGGATTCACTCTGGTCCAGGCTGACCTGGAATTCACTATGTAGTCTCAAGGTAGATTAGAACTCACAGTAATTCTCCTACCTCTGCCTCCCAGGTGCTGGGATTAAAGGTGTACACCACCATACCCGGCCATCTTATTTTTATTAACGTGAATGTACATTGTGTGTGTGTGTGTGTGTACTCATACACATGCCCATGGCATATGTGTGGAGGTCCGAGGACAACTCTGAGGTGGCTATTACCCACATTCTTTGAAGTAGCATCTTTTGCAAATGAAGTCAGAGTAGCTGGCCCAGAATGTTCAAATTCTCCTGGATCTGCTTCCCATTGTTGTTGGTGCTCTGGGATCAAGGATGGCATATACCACTTTGCATCTGTTATTACGTGGGTGATAATGAACCCAGGATGCCAGGCTTTGCAAGCAAGCACATTTAATAGCTGAGCCATTTTACTAGCCCTACTTCACCTTATTTTTAAAATTAAAAAGAATAGTTGTTCAACTTACACAGAGTGAATGATATGAGGGAATGTAAAGAGGGAAAGAAGAAACTAACCTCAAAAGGAAAGGAAGGACCTGCTTTGATGGTGTAGATCATCATCTACACTCTGACTCCAAACCCATGTATAAGAAAAACATATATTTAGAAGAGTCATATCATGCCTTAAAATAGGATGAGAAATTAGGGGAACTCTCTTGAAGATAAATAGGGGGATTATGTTTACTTTTGAGACTCAAACAAGAGAGAATAAAGCAGTACTGGGAAGATGGCTCAGCCATTGACAAACTGAGGGAGTGAGGAAACAGACAAGGTCATTTTTCAAGTAAACTTGTAATGGTTTGAGATTCTTAAAATCTGACAATGGATCAAAGCATTCTCTTAAAATGTTCAGAAAAAAAGGAAGCATGGAGAAGAAGGAAGTCAGAGATCAATCTAGTTTTAACTCAAGGTCTGTTTTAAGAAAGTAAAAACCATTGAGTATATTTGGCCTTTTTTGGATCTCAGAACATTTTTCATTGATGGTAGCTCACTTTTTAAGTGCTGCAAACAGATCCCATAATCCATATGATAAGGAGTTTCTTTCCTTAAAATTCTATTTTTCCTTTTTCTATAAATAATCTCTGTTAGTATAGTGAAATTGAGGGTTAAGAATGATTAGATTATGGAATGCAAATACATATTTCTCTCCTTTCCTCTCCCACTTCCTTATTCTCTATACTCATAAATAAATCTGTACCTATTTCTTTTTCTTCCTTCACTTTTAAGGTATCATATGTAGTATATATTTATGTATTATAAATATATTTTAGTCATTTCAGTGTGTATTCTCATTTATTGTCTCAGCTAATTTTATGAAACATATTATCTTTGTACAGTTGAGGGACCTGAAGCTTAGAAAGGTCTCACAAGTACTGAGCTGTGGAGTAATTTAAGCACACTTAAGGCTAATTCTAAAGATAGTTAAATATAATTTCTACTTAGTGGTATAATTAGGCCCCTAATTTGTTGGCAATAAAGTTGTGAAGGAATGTCCTTGATCATTTTCATTTTTCATGTCGCTGTCTCCCTCTGGGCACTCCTATTCAGAACTGATTTCTTTCTGAACATTGTACCCATGACCCCCTGCTCAGCCTCTGCAGTTGTGTGCTTCTGGAACACTTCACACTGCACATACCTCAAAACTTCACTTTGTGATTAGGCCACCACAGCCTCCTATAACAACCCTTTACCCCATCTGTTTTTCTTACTTATAAAATAATACATTCTTGGGCTGGAGAGATGGCTTAGCGGTTAAGCGCTTGCCTGTGAAGCCTAAGGACCCCAGTTTGAGGCTCGGTTCCCCAGGTCCCAAGTTAGCCAGATGCACAAGGGGGGCGCACACGTCTGGAGTTCGTTTGCAGAGGCTGGAAGCCCTGGCGCGCCCATTCTCTCTCTCTCCCTCTATCTGTCTTTCTCTCTGTGTCTTTCACTCTCAAATAAATAAATAAATAATGAACAAAATAATACATTCTCAATCTGTTAGCTAAAATTCAAAAAGGAATTGATACTTTTGATTCTCATTTCCTTGATTCCTATAACTATACCATCAAAGATCATGCCTGTTCTTTCTAAAAAATACAAGCTGGATTTATTGGCTTTTCTCTCCTATCAATTAAATCACCATTTCTTTTCATTTAGATTAATGCAATCACTTTACTTTTTATTTTATTTATTTATTTATTTTTTTTGAACATAGCAATTTTTTAATTAACACAGTATTCTGGATACAAGTATAATACCACTAGGTGAGGACTGCCTTTACCTCAGAAACCTATGATAGCATGGGTAGAGATAAATCAGGCTTTAGGATAGCCTCTTCACTAGTCACATTTCAATCAGTGCTGACCACAGGTTAATGCAATTCCTTTTAGGCTAAGATTTTCAGTGAAATTATACAGCTAATCCTCCATGTAATACAGACCAATTTAACATGTTTTAAGGTAATCTGTCCTCATTTAATGGCAAAATGGGGTAAGTCAAACAAGGAGAGTCCTTACAAAGGCTAAGCATCCTTTTCTTTTAGGCCACCTTAAATTTTATCTTGCTTATATGTGTTTCCATTAACATTCAAATACAAATTTAGGCAAGTTTCAGCTTAATAATCCTGCCAACTATGCTTACTAAAGTTTCTATGCAATTAATACTTCAGGACAACCCAAAGATGATACGTAACTGGTTACAACAGTAAGATGTAAAACTTTTTAAAAGTTTTCTGGTCCCTTAAAATTTAGTAGGGCCACAGGCATTAACTGGAAGTAGCATTTGTTAAATAGTAATAAAAAAAGCCTTAATCAAAGATGATAATGATAAAATATATAGGCTCTCATACACAATCTTTCTAAATTTTCACCCTGTAAAAAAATGATTACAATGTCTTTCAGGCTTGCTATATGCTCCATATAATTAAAAAGAAACCAACAAGAAATTCAACATTTCAACAAGCTAGAACTATTTACTGTAAGCATATAGTGAAATTCTGGAAAACATACTACTATACTTTGAGAAAACACTAATGGTAAGCATGTGTTGAAGGCAGCTTATAAATGAAACATTACATATTATATGATTATGCATACAACTTATCAAAAAGGCTGCTATTTTTCCAAGAATAGCATCACACTAAACACTATATAATTAAGACTGAAAGCTTCTGTACACATGTTCTCTCTGCCTCCAAAGCAGCACATGCCTCTTAGACATTCTCTTGTTATCATATACCCATTGTGGTCTCACAAATTTTTGTTTGAGCAGGCTAATATAATCACTTAACTATTAAACAAATTTAACCAGTTTCAGGGAACAAGTTTCATAATCAGTAAAGGAACATAAACATTAGCTTCCCCTAACAGAAGGGGAAACTCGTATGTGGGAATAGTTGCAAGCCTGGAAAAATACTTCTATAGGAACAGACTATGAAGTCAGTAATGAACTCAAATGTGAATTATCTTTCTAGTGCAACATCAGTCTCCTTACTAGACTAACAGATGTTCTGCCATATTTGTTGGTAGTACTAATTAATATTCAGACAATACTGAACAGTTCAAATCACATGGAATTCTGAAAAACTAGAATGATTATTTTTTACTCTGAAAATAGTGCTATAAAACTCAATTGTTTTCTTAGCTTCTTCACTGTCCTACCATCTTCATTTAAACATGGTCGCCTGCAATTCTTTCCTGAGGAAGTGAAAACCAAACCCATTGAGCTGTGGCCTTGTGTGCTTTACCAGCTGCAGCCTGTGTCGGGTGTTATGGGGGCTGCTTGAACATAGCCCAACAGGAGAAAAACATAAACTTCAAATTTTGACAAGTGATTTTTTTTTTTTTGTAGCATTAAGCTTTAAAAGTAGAAAACAAAAATATAAAAGCAGATGGTCATTTTTCTGATAGCCTGACTTAGGGTTTACAGTCTGTAAAAGACCCTATAGACAACTGTTTCTTAAAGATGCAAACTGTAGTATTTTTACTAATGTTAGCTTTTTACTTAATGGAAATTTGTGGCACAATGATGTCAAGTCATATAAAGTTATAAAATGCCACTGCTTTGTAAGAGAAACATAAACTCCAATGTTTTCAAATATATTTTTTAAAAATATTAAAGCTCTAGTTCTTTTATCAGTTGCTAATTTAAATTTGAACCCCCTAATGAAGAGGACTTATCTGGGCTAAATAACTTTGATAACCTTACAGTATAGTGAGGTTCTAATAAACTAGACATGGCTGACCTTAACCAGAACTGATTATTTCTGACTCAAACAGCTAGGCAGCAAAAATCTACTACAAAAATCTTGCCCCAGTTTCCAGAAAACTGCTTACTTGTCCAAGTTTAAAAACTTTCTGCCATCAGAGGCAAAGCAGATAAAAGTGAAAGTAAAATTTGTTTTTAGTCTATTTGCCTAAATAAACTCTTCAAAAATCTTAAGGAAAAGTGATGTCTAGACAGCATCTTTATCATTTGATCTGTCAACCAAAAAGTAACTACTAATTCCCTGTACAGAGGAAATTCAATTGCAGTATTTAAAAGATCAGTCCCATAGCCTTAACACCAAGACATGAAAAAGTTTGCAAATCCAAGATGATGCTTAATATGAAAGCCACTGTTCAAAAATTTGTGTTCATTGTAAGACTAAAATCTTGTCACTGCAAAATCCTCCACTTTAGTCTTTCAGTCACTTGAAGCTGCTACTAAAAACAGTACATCTTTAAAAGGGAGAGAGAGACAGGAAGTGAAGGAGAGTGAAGTGAAATACATATTAACAGTTTGAAATGAAGTAATTTTTTTCCTAGGGATCTCAAGCAGTAAGAACCTTTTTGTACATTCCCTTATGGATCTCAAGCTAAATGAACATTTTCTACCTTCCCTTCCACTTTAAAGAGGGTCCTCTAGTCAGAGTAATTCCTTTAAGTTACTGTGAGTGCTATGTCGTGGCAGCAGCTTCAATTTCCTAGGCTAGACTCTTCAATCCGAATAACTAAGTAACCTCATAAGAATATTCATACATGGCAACGGGCTAAAAATGCAGGGCAATTCCTCCATGCACACGCTCAGGAGAAAAACCATCCATTTTAAAGATCACCATCAGGTACACTCTATACCTAAGTTTTGCTTTATACCACTGGTGACTAAAATTAATAGTTTTGCAGTGAGGTCTTATTTTCTTTCTACCTGCAACTATATACACATTGCAAAACTATTCCATATCACATGATTTTAAATGAAATAAATATAAAAATGAACTACACAATCAACACGTTAACTTTAATACTCCACATTATTTATCTTGATCACAATGGTGATAACCTCCTTGTCAACAATCTTGTGAGTTGAGGAGCTGATTCTCATTCTCATAGCCATCAGGCAGATACGCTCTCCTCAGCTGGTCTGACTTAGGTATGGAGCCTCCATTCTTCACATGGCGAGACAGGAAAGCACGAACTGCTGGATGATCGGCCTTCTCCAGGGGGATGTTGGCTTCCAGGCACATTTTCACAAAGTCCTGGATAACACTGACTTTCTCTGTTTGTGCAGTACTGTTGCACTGGAGAGACGCAGTGAGTGGCCTCTGCTTCTTCCTCACGTTCTGCTCTTCAAATTCCGCCTTCCTCTTGGTATGAGTCTTTGACTTGAGGTGGTCACTAATGGCAGACTTGCGGACATGATTCAGAACCACATTGCAAGACGTGCAGAAGAGTTTTCCTCCGTCTTCGTGGAGCTCACCTCCAAATTCAGTGACTCGATCCAGGGGTGTCACATACAAAGCAGTCTTAGAACGATTACGAGCAGGTGGTGCCGTTACTACAAATCGTTCCATTCTGACTTTGAGTAAGGTTCGAATTAGTTTCCAGTTTTTTTGTTTGTTTGTTTTGATACTTAAGGTTCTCCAGCGCAAACCCAGGCACTTTTCCGTTTGCTCCAAGCGGGAAACGCCTTGAAATCAGATTTTCAACAAGTGGTGGTGGGGGAAGAGTTTCTGGGCTTGCACCCGGTTTTCCCTGCGGCGCCGGGAAGTCATGCCTATACTTCGGTAGGCGTAGCTCCTCGGAACGGTGGGATTGAGGCCGTGGTGAGGGGAATTGGACAAGACACCTCACTTTACTTTTTATTGTGTCCTTACTAAACATGACCATCTAATTTCCATAGGACACCCAATGTAATATTTTATTTATTTTTTAAAATGTTTATTTATGAGAGAGAGAGAGAGAATGATGTGTGCCAGGGACTCTTGCCACTGAAAATAAACTAGATACATGTGCCACTTGGTGCACCTGGCTTTAGTTGGGTACTGGGGAATCCAATCCGGGCCATTAGGCCTGCAAATAAGTACATTTCACCACTGCAATCTCCCCAGCCCCAAAGTAATATTTTATTTTTATTACTACTATTGTTGCTAGTTTATTTTTGAGAGTGAGATGGAGAAAGAAGAAGAAAGAGAGACCAAGAAAGCGACAGAGAGAATGGGCATGCTAGGGCCTTTCAGCTGCAGTGAATGAACTCCAGACCTCATTGTGTGCATGTGTGACATTGCATGCTTGTGTCACTGTGTGTCTGGCTACCTGGGACCTGGAGATGCATTCCTAGGGTTCGCAATCAAGTGCCTTAAGGACTAAACCATCTCTCCAGCCACAAATATTTCAAAAACAGTAGTATTTTAAAGTTTGATTTTGCCACACCCCTCTTAAATACCTTTAATATCTTTCTAGTGGACTTGGAAAAAATTCCATTAGTGCTATGAATTTCAAAGGCCTTGGTGATCTTTCCCTAAATTCTTGTCTGCTTTCTATAAATTACTCTCCAGTGGACTCTGGTTTCTTTTTTTCTTTTTGCTGGGTATGGTGGCATACACTTTTATGAGAGAGAGTGATAGTGTGTGTATGAGAGAGACTGAAACCAGTCTCTAGATGTGTGTGCCCTCTTGTGCATATGTGAAATTTGAACAGGTTTCATCTTGTGCTTCTGTTTACTTGGGATCTGGTGTTGAGCATGAGTCCTCAGGCTATGCAGGTAAATGCCTTAACTGCTAAGCTATCTCTCTAGCCTGACTCTGGTTTCCTTCTTTCCTTGGGGCCTTTATACTCTGCATGTATGCCTTCTCTTTGTACAGAGGAGCAAGTGCTGTGGACCCAGGCTGCCTTAATGTGATGACCATCCAAAATTCTGTTAACCAACAATAATTCAAGTTTGACCTTTTTTAATTTGTGTTTTTGCTTCAGTCTCCTTATATGCAAATGTGGGCTATTGTAATTACTACCTCATAATGTTAGAGTAGAATTAAAATAGTTTAGTACAAAGCTGTCACTGGGGGCTGGAGAGATGGATTAGTGGCTAAGTGCTTGCCTGTGAAGCCTAAGGACCCTGGTTTGAAGCTTGAGTCCCCAGGACCCACGTTAGCCAGATGCACAAGGGGTACATGCTCTGGAGTTCATTTGCAGTGCTGAAGACCCTGTCATGCCAATTCTCTTTCTCTCTATCTGCCTCTTCCTCTCTGTCACTCTCAAATAAATAAATAAATAATAAACAAAAAAATAGAAATATTTAAAAATGTCACTGGGATATTGCTAGTGATTGCTTTAGGTCATATGCACTTTCTAGAAATGCTAGTTCTTTTAGTCCATGATCATGGGATTGAAGGAGACTCAGGAGAAATCTAGCTTCTTTTAGTAAGTTTCAGTTAGGGACAGAAGCCCAAAGGTAGAACCAGAATATGCCATCCCCTCTTGGAAGGAATGGAACTTGGGTCTGATGCGGTTTAATCCACAACAGCTACAGTACCCCTGGTGCCACCACAGTTTATCACATTACGTAGGTGGACTAGCCTCTGGGGTCAGCCTCTTGATTCTGCAAACCAATCAAGTCTTCCCCTTACATACCTAAGTCTAATGAAAGAATATATCTTTCAATCGACTATAAAGGCTTTTCCATGCTGGCCTCTACCCTCGTTCTGCCCTGTGATCTCTGCCTGAATTCATGTAAGTCTGGCTCTCCCTTACCCAGCATTGTTTTTGGCCTGGGTAGTTTTCTGCTTACCTTCTACGTGCTTTATGATTTGGGATAATTTCTCCCTTGCATACGAAACCTTTTCCTAATCTCTGAATCTTTCCTTTTTACTCTGGTTCTAGCCTGTGGGACCACATGCTTTAGGCTCTGCTCCAGCCTTTTCCTAGACCTCAGTTTGTCTTAAATGGGCCCCATAAACTATGCTTTGCCTTCCACACGAGTGTTTCCTGTCTTCCAAATGCTAGTGACTCTGCTCCAGCTTTTTCCTAAACCAGTTTCCTTTAAATAAACCTTACAATTTATGAGTTCTCCCTAAATAAACTCAATAATTCATAATTTATCCTTATTGAGTCTGTTTTTGTCAATTCTTTGTTAAATTGGATAAGGACCCAAAATTAGGATTTATAAGTTTGGGAGACTTCTGCTTAACTCCTAAACCCTGCACCAGAATGCCTTTCCAATTATCTTTGTCTGCCTTAATTTATTTGATCAATGTTTTATAATTTTTACTATATAAGTCTCTAATATTGTTTGTTTATTATTAATACTTTAATATTTTTGTACTACTATAAATGGGATTGCTTCCTTGATTTTCTTCTCATATCATTTATTGTATAGAAACTAAACTAACTTTTGTAGGGAATTTAGTACATTGAAACTTCACTGATTTTGTTTGTCTACATTGTGGTGATGGCTTCACTAATACATCTTATCTCTAAGTACATCAAATTATATACATTAAATAAGCATAGCTCTTTGTATATCAAGCTTACCTCTTCAAGGTCCACATATACTAGTGCTTTGAAACAGATTATGTGTTGATTCTTCTCTGAAATCTTTCCATGGGTGATGCTTTTTCTTCCCTTCTCTATTCCTCAACGTTCACAGTGGCCTTTGCAGTTTCCCTACACTGGCACTTCACTTTATTTTCTTCTTAACACTTATCTTCATCTGAAACTTTCTTACTTAAAAATTGGTATTTTATTCCCCCTTTGAATGCAAATCCAGGAAAGCAGTGATGTTGCATTGTTGGCTTCTATTTTTAGTGCTTGAGATAGTCTTTTATATGAACTCGATGCATCTTAACTACTTGTTGAGAAGTATGTGAAGTTGTGGTTCCAATTACCACATAAAGGCTAACATTCCTGGCTCCCCAATGAACTCTTCTATACTCAGATCTAGCTCTATGTCCATTTTCTTTTGGGACATTCCTATTTACATATTTCCATGTCTCAAGCATTTTCATCTCAGTAACATGAGAGAAATCTTTCCACTAGGTGTGAAGTCTAAAATGCATTCTTTAGTCAGGGTTATGCAATGAGCATATACCTAAAAATATATGTATATATACATACACAAACACACACACACAGTGCTAGCTCATGTAACACATGTTTTCATATATTATTTTCTTCTTAATATATTTTATTAATCCTATCTTCTTTTCACAAAGGTCAAAGTTTAGAAGGGTCACACAAGCAATAAGCAGGGGAGTTAGATTTAAGCCCACTTGTGACTGATCCAAAATATACCTGGTGCTGCAGATACCTTCTCATTGGTGTGACAAAGCACCTGACTACAAGTTGCTGATGGGAGGAAAGGCTTTATTCAGCTTACAGTTTTAGAGGAGGCTTCATCCTAGCAAGGAAAGCTGAGGCTGAGCAGAAGGTGGGCATCATTTTTTACACAGCAGCTGGCAGAAAACAGTAAGAGTGAGCTAGCTCGCTTTGGCAAGCTTGGCTAATAAACCTCAAGTTCACTCCTACTGACACACTGCCTCCAGAAAGATTCTACCTCCATAATTTCCCCCAGCTGGGAATCAAGTATGAGGCTTAATCACAAACACAGGAAGCTATGGGGGACACTTTGTATCCCAACTACTGCATTCAGGTATAACTTCTATGTTGATAATAATGATGTGTGTCAGAACACTGCTGCCAAACACTGAGAGACCTGAATAGAATATGGAAGGGAGCAGGTCCCAAGATGGTTAGCCTATATAGTGCTGGAAAATGCTACATAAACTACTGGGGGAAAGTGACCAACAATGTTGTGAAGAAGCAGGGGTCACAGCTACTAAAAAGCACCAGCCTGACAAGACATACACACATGTGCAATATCCAGCCTTAGTGTGTAACCAATAGCTTTCTGATTGGCTAAGAGATATGCTCAGTTGAAAGGAATCCATAGCCAGAACTAGGTCAAAAACCTATGGAGACCAAGATTATGGTCTCCAGTGACAAGTTCTCTCTAGTCTTTAGCCAAACTAGGGGTTACATTCTTCAAAATCTCCCTAAATTAACAATGCTTATACCATTTAAACTATGCTGACTTCATTTTCAATTGGAGAATATTCTTTTACAGAATGTATCCAGACCCAATGAGATAAATCATGCCCCACACTTCAGCCAAGGCCAGGTGAAACCACAGAGGTTTTGTGAGATGAGCAAGAGTGCTGTCTCCATGGTGAGCCTGATAATGTGCACCAGGGTAATGGAAACAGATGCTGAGGATACTCAACACATACTAAAGCAGAAATCCAGAAACTCCTAAGAGCTTAACACTGAAATAGACTTAAAATACATCCACTGTGGCTCAGGGAATTTTGTAAAAGAGGGGGCAGAATGATTGTAAGAACTACAGGTCTGGAGGTTATACTCAGAGGCACACCCCATGACTGATTTCTGCTTTTACAATGCATAAGTCACAGCCCCATGGGAAATACCAGCAACCCCACTAAAGTGGGCCCTCAGTGGATTAGGGTTAGGGTGGAAGGAAATGATGGTGCCAAAAAGAACTAACATATGATATGTCCATACAAAGCATATTTTTAATAATAAAAATAAAAAGAATTGTGTACATGTGTGTTTTCATAGATGGGTCAGTCCTCCTAACCCTACAAAAAAAAATAAATAAAAAAGTGTTTGCACCACTTTTTCATTTGACTTTATCTGGGTGCTAGGGAATTGAACCTGGGCCAGGAGGATTTGCAATCAAGCCCCTTTAATCACCAAGTCATCTCCAGTTGCATTAAACAAGTTGTTAATGGAGGGAGTTTATTTCATACAGTTGGAATATGAACAAAGTAATTTTGATGTTAGAAAATCTAGATATTTTTGCATGGGAGCTAATACCAGTCATAATTGCCCACTTTGAATTACTACATTTAGGAACCCTATACTGCATTGCTATTTTATGCATATAGTTAAGAAAAGTAACAGATAATGACCCCAAAACTATTCTCTGAAATTTAGAGAGAACATAGGGCTTTCTCAGCTTTGGGCAGACATGAACAATAGAACTTGCCTATGACGTGGCTAGTCTGTTTTCCCAAATGATTAGACCTGTCTCCTTGAGAGCCAAAAGTGTAGTCAGTGAAGCCATCTGTCTGAATTACTCTGGGTGTGAGCTTGTTTACTTACCCTATCTCATTGCATGAGGTTGTATTACTAAAAAGAAACTTTGAAGGAGGAAAGATCCCAATGCATCTCATCTGAAAAATGTAGATCTTCAAGTGAACACAAAATATCATGACCAGTGGAAAATGCTTTTTCTCTAGGCCATTGGAAAGAGAACAGAAAATTGGAGTCTTTTTTACTTTCACTTTGAGTAAGATATTTTTATTAATTTCTCTCCATATCAAACAAAGATATTTCACTTTTCCTAACTAAAACACATAGTGGGGACTGGACTTAGGGAATCACCCATGCATTCTTAAGATACATTTACTTTTTGTGGAAAGGATTTACAACTGTCTTTATTTGGTGGATATCCATCTGTAAATCAAAGGATAAAAAATAATTTTTAGTGATTATGAACTTCCTGGCTTTCCAAAGGCTCAACAGCTGTCAGAATATCCTCTAGTTACTCATAAACATGCCCTTTGAAACACATTATTATTCTTGTCCTTGCCCATATTCCATCAGGGACCCTCCTCCATGAGGTTGCTGCTCTTCCCCATGGGATTTTGGGTTAGGCGTTGCGAGAGCAATAGTCAGATATTGTGGGGGACAGGCGAAAAATAACTCAGATATGATGTCTCAACCTGTGGCTCTTCCACAAAATTCTGAGCTGCAATGAGTGTGTTTTTTTATTTTTCTTTATTTATTAAGTATGTATGCATGAATGATTTTGTTGGATGTTCAATGGAACACTACATAATAATTTCAAATTTCAAGTAAAAATATAATTTTTCCTAAGATTTAATTTGAATAACCACCAACTCTTAGGAAAAATGAAGACAACTAAAAAGTTTCAGCTCTAAGTCCCCTTAAATATTTATTCCTTGGATTTGTTAGCCAGTACTTACATTTAAGTTTTAGTCATTGCTTTGGTCATTCTAGCATGTGTTTGACACTTGGAAGAGAGATGCATAAGACAAGATATCTCGTGCTGAAGGAGGTCAGAGATTTGGGGAGATTCAAACTGAGAACAAACAATAATCATACAATACAGCACGTAGATAAAGGCACAGGTGCCAACAACCAAGAAGGGGGACAAAAGAGCAGGAAGACAGAAAAGACTATTGCCCAGGAGGAAGTGGACAGGGATGTCCTCAAAGTTTCTCTACTCAGAACTGTGATGACTTCCTGGCTGTGGAGGTGATTACAGGAAGGAATCAAGGCTACTTTCCTCTTTCTAGCCTCTCTATGGCCTTTTACCTAGGAAATTAGCATTGTCATAAGGATTAGAGGTATTCTCTAAAGTATCCACCTCAGAGTCTAGCTACGGGATAAATGCTTTGGTACTCACAAAATAGCTGGGCATGTTACGCAGCTACCAAACACAGCAGGGCAGGAGAGCAGATATGGGAAAGATGCATGCCTAATTTCAGAGGCAAATCGTGAATTCATTTAAAATGCCTTCACACTTTGATAATTTGAGTCCCTCAATATTCACTTCATGGTTTTAATTAAGCTTGTGCTGTGACCTGTATTTGAAGATACAGCTGAGATGGAACTAGGTGCAGATGAAATATTATCTGTCATATTACTCCACTGACTACTCTTGAACTGTATTATAACCACTGGATATTTAATCGAAGCATTAAAAAATGATTTTTCATGTCTTAATTGACACAGTATACCCATTTACAGTGGCATGTGATGTTTCCATATGTGCATATATTGATCTGTGTTCAAATAAGGGTAAGCCTATCTATCTCAAGAATTTAGTAATATCAAATTAATTTCTCCTGTTTTTTAAATACATACTGCATTATAATTTTCTTTAGTCATTGTACTATTCAACAGAATATTAGCTTTCCAACATTATCTCATGTTACTACTACTGACCATCCTTGCTCTATCATTCTTCACCTCTTAAAATTTGTTTTCTTAAAGTATATAATAGTAAAGGAAATAAGGCTAAAGTCATGGAATATTTGCAAGATAACTCCCATCTGTTACTTGTGAGGATATTTTTGGGAAAGAATTTTTCAATACACATTTTTCTGAGATGCTAAAAATTATTTATATATACTGGTGTAACAATTTTACTTCTGGAAAACTTTCCTTATCAAGATAATTCTGAAATGTGGACAGACAGCAAGCATTAAATAGGAAAAGAATACAAATATCTGGAAAAATGGTGAGATTGTATTATAAAAATACAAGGCACATAAAAGAGAGTTATGCACACAAATGCTCTAGTCATCTCAGGTGGTACAACTGAAAGTGGTAACATTACATTTTTTTTTTCAATTTGGGGTCTCTAGTGGATACAATGAATGTGGTGTAATCATTGGCTTATGAAATGTTATCTATAAGGTTCTCTTGTTTATATTAAACTACATTAGATTTGATTATTTAGTAAATGGTGAATGCTGATGAATATGTATCCACAAGCTAGGATGTTATCAGGTGGAGGGATGCAATACTTTTTCTCATTTTGGTACAATATGGTAGTAGTGAAAGATCATAAGAGTTTGTGCCTTCCCTGTAAAACCCCTAACATGGAGGCAGCTATGTGTGAAATATTAAAAGAGCTGTACAAATTTTAAAAGATTTGACCATTCATTTGTCTCAGTTTGCTTCCAGGAGACGCATTGGAGAAGCAGATGCTCATAAGCATCTCCATCACCAACACTGGCTTACAAACAAGCTTACACATGGAGATGCAGGGCTCAAAAGTGGTTCCCAAGGCCCATCTAAGAAACAGAGCTAGAGCTGGAACCACACTCCTTGTTGGGCTCCTTCTGCTAGTCCACGTGCTTCTGAAAGGACACTGGAATCCTGGTATGCCATTCGCTTCACAGTGCAGAAGACAACCTTTATTCTGTCACTGTGAAAACAGTTCTTTGAAAGTATAAGAAAAGTCAGTGAAAAAACATGGCAGGATATGCAAATGTTCACCTTAAACAAAACCTTTCACAGACAGCTTTCAGGAATGCAAGAAAATCCCTGGGCTATGTATCATGAATATCTTCAAATAAAAATGGAATGTCAGCATTTTGATAACATTTATATATGCAATGTAAGGAATCTTTGTGTCCTGGTAAAGTACATGTGCCCATGGTTACCTTAATAACTAACTTGAAAGGTTTAGTTTGCTCTTCATTGTTTGCTTTGGAAATAAAGGTTGGTGTTGTGATAATCAGCAAGGGGAAATGTAGATTTCATTTATGTTTGTTTTATAAAATAACATGAACAAATTTATCACAACGGTACTCTCATTTCCTACAGTAATACAGCTAAAACAATTATAATTATTTTGATGATTAATATCAACTTTGTATCCTTTTAGTCATTTTTCCTTTAAAAAGAAGCTCATAACCTAAAGAAATAATTCAACTTAATTAAATCTGGATATTAAAATCAAAAAGTACCAAGTCACTTGTACTTGGAATATTAGGATACTGCAGGTGATTAAAAACTTAGATAAGCCTTAGTTAATGTCTGGAAAGTATAAAAATGACGATGAACGTACAATGTGTTGGACAAGGAGGATAATTTTCGAATGTGAAAGGTGGCGACACTCATAATGCACCGAGTTGTCAGCTATATATCATAACTGTTCAGAGAGATGCAGGACATAGGGTTATCCTAATGAAACTGGACCCTGGGCATTCCACAGTGACGTAAACTAGAGCTTCTATGTAACAGTTCACCAGTTTATAGTTTTTGTGTGAAGCACACACATCTTTGTTAAGATGATAAATAAATGCTCAATCCTTTTACTCTGAAGTCTGATAAAACCCCATTACCTCTAGGTGTTAGTCTAACTGTAATATTATGTGGAAAACAAAACTTTTATTCTTTATTTCAAGCTTCTGTTCTCCATTGCCTTCTTCCAATGTATCACTTTGACATTGTTTTCAGGATACTTCAAAATAAGAGTAGTGCTCACACATCCTGCAAAGACTCCTGAGGCTCTAATGTGTGCAAGGCACATTCTAGGCTCTTCTGGTGATATAAAGATAAGTGGAGGAGACTGCTTAAGTTAAGAAAGACAATCTATTTAGAAAAATAACAGGGAATACACAACTATAATTCAAGTGTTCAGGAGACAAGCAGATGAACAGTGATTCTGAAGTCAGCTTGGGCTACAAAGTGAACCAGACTGCACAGTTTTCTCAGCAGCCCATGGAACATTCTCTAAAATAGATCATATACTGGGTCACGAAGCCTGCCTCCATATATTTAGGAAGATTGACATAATTCCCTGAATGTTATCAGATCACAATGCTATGTTGCTAGAAATTAACAACAAAAGACCCACCAAGAATCCCATCAGCTCCTGGAAACTGAGCAACACTCTTTTAAACAATAAATGGATAGTGGGTGAAATAAAAAAGAAATTGCAAAATTTCTAGAAATGAATGACGATGAGAACACATTATACCAAAACTTATGGGTCATAATGAAGGCGGTCCTCATGGGAAAATTCATAGCACTAAATGCCTGCATAACAAAGACAGAGAAACCCCAAATCAATAACCTAACCATTTACCTAATGGCACTGGAAAAGCAAGAAAAATCCAACTCAAAAAGCTCCAGAAGGAAAGAAATAATTAAGAGCAGAGCAGAAATTAATGAATTAGAAACTAAGCAAACAATTAAGACAATTGACAAAACGAAGAGCTGGTTCTTTGAAAAAATAAATAAGATTGACAAACCCCTGGCCAATTTGATCAAGAAAAAGAGAGAGAGAGAGAGAGAGAGAGAGAGAGAGAGAGAGAGAGAGAGGTTTCAAATTAACAAAATTTGAAATGAAAAGGGAGAGATCACAGCAGACATAAGTGATATTGGGAGAATCATCAGGACTTATTTCAAAAACCTCTACTGCACAAAACTGGATAATGTGGAGGAGATGGATAAATTCCTAGACACATACCATATATCAAAGCTAAACTCAGAGCAGATTAATCTCCTAAACAAACCTATCACACTCATTGAGATTGAGAAAGTAATAAAAAACCTCCACAAATGTATTTTTCAATGGACAATTTCATCTTTCCAATAACAAATGGTTTTAAATTAATTTAGATATCTCATTTACAATTGTAAAAGGAGCTAGGTGATATGCAACTAATCTAGTGAATTAAGTAATGCAATATATTGTACTCTTTCATACTTTATTTTTTATCTACAATTTTACATATTAAACAAGTAACAAATGGCTTCTTTGTCAAGTATGAGTTTTAACTAAACTGAGTCCTTTCATCATTGGTTATAACAGTCTTTGACAGGAAAAACTCTATGTGTCAGAGATTGTCAGTCAGCACTGGTCTCCTGCACAGGGACTGATTATCTGAGGTTGTCCACATGTGTCAAGTGACCTCTTGGTGTAGAAGTTATGAAGAAGGCACAAAGGTAGGCTAAATAATATTTCAAATATATACCATGTATGAGATTCTATGATTGTATACCATCATGGCTAATAAAGATAAGGTTTTATTCACTCTTATGGCCCTTTCCTTAGAAGTGTTTACTACAATAAGACCACACTGGGATTAAAACTCCCAACTCCAAGAATAAGCACCTCCACCTCATGGAAAGGGAGATTATATTTATTGTCCCTGCAAGGCAGCCCCCCAATTCCTTCAAACATATAGAATAGAGGAAAGGAACTGAGCTGCTCACAAGTTTATCTGTATGGCAGCTGCAGTTATGGAATCTTCATTTTGTCCTTCATTAAAAAGGTTTCTTTTCTTTTTTGTAGATTAAGTAATTTGGTCACAGTCCCCCCCTCCTATTACCTTCTCTTGTCTACTCTCATCACCCCCTTCCACTGATCCCTTCTTTTTCCAACTAGACTCTTTTCTACTTTGATATATATATATTTTTTTTGTCATTTTCTACCATCCATGATGGGCCCAGTATTACACAGTGCCTGTGCAGGTAATGACAATGGCTATGAAGTCATGAATACAGCAACAGCCATGTCATGTCCAGAAGACAGTGCTACATAGCACTCTTCCCCATCTTCGGACTCTGACAGTCTTTCTACCCCTTTTTCCATGTTGTTCTGTGAGCCTCGGAGGGTATGTGGCAGGTGCCTTATTAGCACTGATGTTCAAAATCATTTATTCTCAGCACCTTGATAGTTTTGAGTCTCCCAGTATTTATTTCAAGTTGCAAAAAGAAGCTTATCTAACCAAAGTTGAGAACATTGCTAATTTATGGGTATAAACATAAATATCACCAAATTATTTCTTGAGCAGGCAAAGTGATACAATGATTTTTTTTTAAAGGCTGATAAAATTCTGTCCTTAATCTCAGAAAAATATCTCTATATCTCTACACATGTACACTGGAGAGAATATTTTGAAAGTTAACATCACAAAACATGAAGTTATACAAAGAATCCAAAGAATATGACTGCTGTCTACTTAGTGGAGATCCTCTTGTGTGTATGCTCAATGAAAAGCTGTCTGC
The DNA here is from genome assembly GCF_020740685.1 of Jaculus jaculus. Classification (NCBI taxonomy): domain Eukaryota; kingdom Metazoa; phylum Chordata; class Mammalia; order Rodentia; family Dipodidae; genus Jaculus; species Jaculus jaculus. Next base: position 82,510,725 of record NC_059107.1, on the reverse strand, counting down.
TTCTTAACTGTCTATTCTATATATAGCAAAGATATTATACACTGAAATTCTCACAACTATTCTGTATATATTTACATGGATTAAGTGCAAGGAAATACATTTCACAAAATGATACATTTTAGTACTGCACAATGGTTTCCTTTAGCTTTGCAGATGTATTGCCAAGAGAAAGTTAATATGCTAAATTCTCACTTGTATTTATAGATACTGGTCCAAGTGTTTGATTTTCAGTTTACATGTACATGGAACACTGACATAATACTTGTCCCCTCCTTTCCACCTTTAATCTAAGTTTAAATTTCAAAATTCCTTTTGCTTCCATTAATGACAATGGACACAAGGGATTACTAACTTCAGGCTTGAGGGGATGTTACTTCACTGTGTTCTTGATGAACATTGGAGGTGTAAAAATGTTGCTTACATTATTTGCTTAGCTTATAATGGGATGTTTGATACTATTAAAATTTCACTTACTGGCTCTGACTCCCTCAGATAGAACTTTTAAGAGCTAATGTCAAATCCTGTGGGAAATTCTTCCTCTTCCTTGCACTTGAGCACTGGTGAACATATCTTCATTAGGAATGAGAAGATCATGAGATTTTTCTGAGTCTTTCTCTTTAAATTGTTTTTGGTAGAGGTTAGATTTGGGACTCCCTCTGGCTTTCTAAGGGATATTTATGATTTATTTCATTGAAATTTTCACTAGCTCTATAAAAAATAAAATCAACAAAATTGAAAATAAGAGGAGAAGCCTAGTATTCAGTGGTACGCAGTGTCAGGGGAAACCCTGCTTCTTAGGATAGGTTCATTGTTTAAATTTTGATACTTTTATTTTATTCTGTCAAGTATCAAATTAAAATCATTGGTCATTTTGAAGGAGAGAACAAGTGTCACTATTTTTTCTTTTTTCTTTCTTTCTTTCCTTTTTTCTTTCTTTCTTTCTTTTTAAAAGAGCAGATTTCAAGCTGAGAGTCTTTTAACATAGACAGGTCTGTTGAGAGTTTCAGAAGCACTGTGGGGAAATTTTAAGCCCAGTCAACTATTTTTCTTGGGGAAAGTGGTGATAGGTCCTGGTGAAATATTGGTGTCATTAAAATTCCATAGAGGTCCCTAACATCCCAGAGTCACCATAACATGGACACATGGTCTATAGCATCTCCAAAGAAGCATTACCTGTCTATCATGGTTCTGAAGGAAGCTGTTAGTATATTGATATAGCAACCTAAATATGTGTTTATATGTTAGCTAGTTAGCTGTTTTTGTTTACTGAGTCAAAAATCCATGGGATAAAAGCTCCTTGATATCTATATCTATCTATCTATCTATCTATCTATCTATCTATCTATCTATCTATCTATCCATCCATCCATCATCTATCTATCTATCTATCTATCTATCTATCTATCTATCTATTCATAAGGTAGACCAACTTTGTTCACTCAATTTATTATAACTAGGTCTTTTCAAAGGTACCAAAATCATTGCACAATTGGTGTTTGAGCATGTTCTGACATATAATCTGAATATCCAAAGTTCTTTATTAAAGAGTGCATCTATCAGAGCTCCATGGACACAGACAGCCTGCAATTCACTTGATTCTGTTTGTTGCTTCTGAAACATCAGAAGAAAAACTTCCACAGCACAATCTATGAAAGTTCAACAAGAAAATGGAAATACAGCTAGGCAAGGTGGCACATGCCTTTAATGCCAGCAATTAAGAGGCAAAGGTAGGTGGACTGCTATGAGTTTGAGGCCACCCTGAGTCTACACAGTGAGTTCCAGGTCAGTCTGGATGAGAATGAGACCCTATCTTGAAAAAAACAGAAAACAATCAAACAAACAACAACAACAACAACAAAATAAGAAATGGAAACCCATTAACACAGACACAGCCCCAGTACTGGGGTAGATGCTGTCCTTTCACTCTATGATCTAGGCCAGCCCCATCACAGTCCAGGTGCAATCTACCTTTCTTGCTCACCTGGTCACCATGCTGCAGTTTTGGTTTTCCTCCTGCCAACCCCATCACAGAACCCAAAGTATTCTTACAGGATGCAAGAACATGTTGCCTTGCTCCAGCAACACCCCATCTCAAGCCCCCAATTAGTGCCTTCTCACTCTAATTCATTTCTTCCCACTCTAGAACAACCTGCATGCAGCTAGAACAACTTCCTTCCCTCTCTGTTCTTTCTTGAGCTCCCTACTATGTGCTTGCCCAAGCCTTTGCACTTACATCTCTCTGCTGCATGGAAATCACCTTCCGCATGGCTCCATCACTCCCTTCCCTCAAGTTTCTCATGGGATATATCCAGGACCACAATTTACAACAACCACAACCTGCACACTGCTGTGAGGGTTTTTTTTTTTTTTTTTTCTCTGTCTACCCTTCTATGATCTAATTGAGTGCTTACATTCACTTGTTCATGTGTAGGCAGAGAAGAAAAGAGAATCTCTTTCTAAGGTGAATCCACTTTTTGGCCAATGGACCTAAGTTTTATGTAGTATTCTCTAATTTGCAAAAACTTATCTTCACTGAAGGTGCTCATGCATCCCATTCTCAGAGCCGTGGCCCTGCAGAAAGCCAGGGGAGCTTGAGTTACGTCTGCTGATCACAGGAGCACCGTCAGTCTGCTCTGGTGCCCAGCAGTAATTGCACAAAACATAGAGGGGATTAGCATTTCTAGATCACCCAACTGAAAGTTATGTCCACAAAAAGCTCCCAGGATAGCAGTAGTCTGACTGGCTTTTATACTGTCATGTGAGTAATCTGTGAGGGAAGCTATGTGCCATTCTCTGCATGTGACATGTAACTATAACAAACTGTGACATACTGGATAGAATCATTATTTTCTGTTAAATCTGGTGAATTATCCACATGTGTCTGCACCTTTAACCATGCATGATGCTAAAGACTGTCATAGTAAATGCCTCATTTAAATTTCACAGGGCCATTCTTTATTTCAATCACTCAGAAAGGTTCCTTTAGCAACAAATAACACAGATGAGGGCAAATTAATGACTATGATCCTGTGACTGGTTAAGATTATAGGTGGCAAAGAACTTGTATAAATATTTGCCACTGTCATCATCACAACATTGGCATCTAGCAATGACTGACACTGGTCAAGAAACCTGTCTGTATCATAATATCTCAATGGCATGCTGATCAGTTAAAAGGCTTTTTTTCCCCAGTTAACATGCTTAAATGCCTTCCTTCCATGCCCTCTCCCAGAACTTGGACTAATAACTTAATAAAGCTATAATGCAAAACGTATCTGAAAGTTGATGTGATCTGTTCTATAAAATTTGAGACCCTAAATCTGATTTTCATGAACTGAAAGGGGAATAAAACAGTTTATTCTTAAATTAAATGGCTGCATTTTATAATTTATGTTGCATGAATAATAAAATTTAATAGATATCAAATATTTGACCAGGTGTATGGAACTTTTTCAATCACCTTAGGAAGAAGAGGAGGTGAAAGTGAGCATGAACAACAATGGCACAACTGAGATACAAGACGTTACTGTGCAGTATTCTAAATCCCAGGTGTAGAGGAATAGTGATTTCTATCACTGCCATCTGTGAATTTTTCTGAGGGAAGACCTCAAATAAATGTCTGTTTGCTTTAGGTGAGCTTCACAGAATTGATCTTATTTGATTTCAGATCCTCCTAAGGGAAGAGATTTCAGGATTTCTTGGTTGTAAAGTGGGAAAAAAACACTTTGCTGAACTTGCAATGACATCATCCAAAGCATTAAAAGGGCAGATAATCATGAGTTCTCTGCCTGTTTACCAGCTTCTTTCCCGCTTCAATTTATTTTCTTTCCAAATGTCAGACTGCTCAGAAACGTTTCCAAGATCTATAGACTGCAGAAGTAAAGGAAATATCTTCTAACTTTTGTTAAAGGCTTTAAGCAAAGGAAATGGGCTTTTTGAACTAGTACACATTACATATAGACTGCCTAATATTATACTGAGGCCAAATTGTTTTGCAGCTGTTAAGTAGAGACCGGCTTTGTTTCTGAACCATCCATGAAACTGCTCTGTGGAGTTCACCTCAGAGTCAAATGTAAAAAGAAACCGAATTTGTAAAGGAGAATGAAATTAATAAAATTAAATTTATTTTACCAATTAAATTCAAACTATACAATGAAAATACAATTTAATTTCTAATCTCTATTTATAAATCCAATTATATTAGAGTGAAAAATATAGCTGTTATAAAATTATACATAAACACAACAAAAATGTGGGCAGATTATTTTCAAGTATAGGCTATAGAAGTATCTTCCAATATATTTAAAGAATTACAGATATATAACTAGCACAAACAATATTCAAAAGGTTTTATCCTAGGTTTGTGATAGATAAAATATTTCTTAAGTAATAAATTTATTGCTTTATTAATCAAAACCTTATAACTATAATTTGACAAGGAAGTGTGAAGTAACAACGACCTTACCTCATATTCAAAATCTTCTGTCCGGTCTACATCAGTAGGTAAGCTGGGGAGATAATCATTGTCCTCATAGAGCTCATGCTCCATCTGATGAAGAGAATGGCAGCTACAGGAAATGCAACAACATAACAGGAATGGATCAAAAGGATTGTCTTCATTATTAAAACAGATTTAAAAATTCATTTTCTTCTGCTCTGGAATAGAACTGTAGTGATCTGAGTGATTCCTCCTTAAATGAACTAATGGCTCAGAGCCATTACATTTCTTTCTCCTCATCCATAAAGTTGACCAACTGGTTTCCCATTTCTAAATACTAGGGTAAGGGCCCAGGCTTTCTGGCTACATTTTGTGAAGAGACCCATGGTTGATCAGGTACTGGGGCTTCCTTGGCGCTTCCTGGCCTGCTTCCATTCCACTGAACATGACACCCTCACATAGGTATGTGACATTTGGGATTGCAACCTACACAGAGAGATGCACTGTGGTAAAACCTACAGATTCCAGAGCCAGCGAGATGGTTCAGCAGTTAAGGTGCCAGAAAGCCTAATTCCCCATGTAAATCAGATGCACAAAGTGGCATACACACCTGGAGGTCGTTTAGAGTGGTTAGAGGCCCTGGCATGCTCATACTCACTCTAGCTCTGTATCTTTCTGCATGCAAATAAGTAAATATTTTCAAAAATGAAAGATTTGGAGAGATAGTTCAGCAGTTAAGGTGCATGCCTCAGAAGCCTAATGACCCAGGTTCAATTCCCCAGTACCTATGTAAATCCAGATGCACAAAGTGGAGCATGCATCTGGAAGTCCTCTGCAGCAGCTGAAGGCTCTGGCATGCCCATTCTCTACCTCTGTCTCTTCTCTCTCTATCTCTCTCTGTTTGCAAATAAAAATAAAAAACTACAGACTCAAACTAAGGGTGCAAATTTTAAAATCACATGTTTTCTAGGCTGTAAGGTATACAGATTCCTTCAGACACCTTTTCATATTCTCCTTCATCACCCATATTTCCCCCTTTGATGAAGAACGTGTGCACAAATAGTAAAGAGCATTTGTGGTGATACTGTCTGGAAAGTCCTAAGCCACAGGGTTTTATAATCCCTTTAAAAAATTCCTGGTGGTTATACATTCATTGACTATTTAAAATACCTTAAATTTATTATATGAGGGACATAAAAAAATCCTGGTGACAGAGAGACAACACTGAGTGAAGGAAGTGAGCCAATCCAGGCATGGTTTTTATATATCCATTACTTTTTGGAAACTATTCATAGTAACTAACAGAAGTGACCTTTGAATTATTCTGTTATGATATAGATACTATGTATTATACGATATGAGGGCTAAGAATAGTTTAACAGCAAAGGGTACAAGGCCATATGTTTCTAAAGGCAGTGAAAATGAAGAAATTGGTTGTAGATGTGACCTGTAAGTCCTGCCATTGTGGACAGTGTTGGATGACTAGAAGTGGTAATGTAAGTTAGCTCTCATTTGATGTCTGAAACGCCACCCACTGTGAGCCCTTTTTCAGCCTCCTCTCACCATCGCCATGGCTGTTGGTTCTTCACAGGGTTAAGCAGTGTGAGACAGCATCGTGCCCACTGGTCTGCTTCCTGTCTTGTATAAAGCCAATTAAGGCTGGGAGAATTTTATAGCTCTCTGGGGCCCTGGTGTGTTCCTGTTGTCTTTCAGCTACTAAGAAGGGAACTTTGCCATAAGGAAGACCTTACTCAGTCCATAAATATTTCCTGAATACCTAGCAGATGCCAGGCTCTATGCCAAGTGCTGGAGATGTGTTTTTGTACAAAATGAAATATCGTCCTATTAGTTAGGGAAAGCAGCAACGTGGCAGTTTCAGTATGGGGAAATAATTAAAAGGAAAGTATGGAAGTTGTGAGATCACATGGTGGGGCAGACTTCCTGAAGTCTAAAGAAGTTTGAGGCTGCCTTCAAACTGAGAGATGCAGGACTTAGGAAAACATACCAACATACTAGTTAAGGAAGTAATGCTGGGGTCAGACCTCTGTGGCCTAATTTGCAAGAAGGGCAAGGTGATAATGTAATGCATTTCCTCCGAAGGCTGTTGTGAGGACTGGGGCAATAAATGCAAGATACCTGGGATATTATAAATAAATGTATGACGCTTGGGATATTGCTAAAACATGTTAAGTGTGCTAAAAATAAAAGTTAGTCTAAGGTTATGGAGATGGCTCAGCCATTAAATGTGCTTGCTTGCAATGCCTGCTAGGCTGGGATTGATTCCCCAGTACCCATCCATGTAAAACCAGGTACACAAAGTGGCACATGTATTTGGAGTCCATTTGCAGCACAAGAGGCCTGCTGCACCCATGGTTTCTTTATGTCTATCTGTCTCTCATAAATAAATAAAAATATTTTTAAAAAGTTAAGTTAGTACTATTCATTCAAGAAAATATTTAATGGGTAGCTCTTCTGTGTCAGGATGAAAATCACATCATGGATTGCTTGTCTATTGTACTTCACGCACTCTGGAATATAAATTCCAGGAGGTAGCCAGTTAATTTCTGTTCAGTTTTATTCCAAGTACCATGCCTGACACAGGGCTACACAGTATGTGATGGGTGAATGATCACACAGATAGCCCAGCACACAGCCTCTGCCCTCCTGCAAACTGGTGTCCCAATGAGTAGATTCAATTTGGTTGTACATTAACATTGCCTACGGAGATTTTTGAAAAATTTTGTTGCCTGGGACTCACTCTAAAAAATTTCATTTAATTGATTAGAGGTAGAATTCAGGTATTGATAGGGCTCCTTAAAGTTTCCAGGTGATCTTACTGTTCACCTGTAAATCACTGGACCATTAATGGGCTTGGAAGTGGCACAATCAAATCTATGTTTTGCCAAGTAGAAGACAGATCAGGAAAGTAGGAAAAATGCAACACAGACAGATAACTCCTCTTTGAAACCAAACTCTCAAAAGTGCTTGAATATTGACTCATAGCACAAAGAGTATGGCAAAATCTGCTGATGTAAGATTATTTGAATAAAATATCCCCAACTCTTTTTAAATTAGATAAAACTTGCAGGAAACATTCCTTTAATCACTCACCACACCTCTCAGTGCCTTGCTTACTCTGACAGCCAGTACCTCTTGTTTGCATCTCAATGTATTGGGTAATTGGTTTCTTTGGAGATTTGTACTTTAATTAAATTCCTCGCCACTCTTAGAAAGAGGGGGAAGGCAAGGGAGAGAAGAGAGGGTGACTCACAGAGAACATGTCACTTTCACCTGAGTCTTAATAAGGATTTTGGCAGCTTTGGTGAGAAAAGTTATTTACCTGACCATTTCTCATGAGGTTTTGAGGTTAGGAATATGAAGATGAGCCAATCAAAGACAGATTTTTCCCTATACCTTGGCAAGTCTGATTCCTAAGTGTAGCAACTGTGTGGGCCAGGGAGGGGAGCTAGTGGTAACAGCTGAGAACTAATTGGAAGCACATACCCAGGAGAGATTGTCCAATCAGAGCTGGAAGCCTGTCAACTTGCTGCAGTGGCTTATTCTTTTCAATATATACTATAAATATTGAAGGACAACAAATAAGGCTTTTGCAGAAAAGACAGAGAAATACCTGTCTGAGAGCAGAAAGGGACAGGTGTCTGGTACTGGTGGGGTGAGAGGTCGAAGCTTGGCCAGGGCCATGACGTGTTCGAAGGTGATGTCTGTCTGTGTGCTGACATTCATAAGCTGCACTTCTGGGGCCATCCCATAGGCTGGTCTGCTGAGGGGTGTCCGCCTTAACACCTGCACCACAATGGGCTCCTTGGCATTTCGAAAAGCTTCCACTGCCTCTTCATGAGTGGCCTTTGTGAGATCCTTCCCATTTACCTATCAACACATAAGAACAATACATAGCTCAGAAAAGCTGCCATGACACATTAATAAAAGGTGGAGAGGGGAGGGGACAACAGATTTAATAGGAATTTTAAAATGAGTATTTAATCAGACATTGACATTTATTGAACTAAAACACCAATATAAGGAAATGACAGAGATTAGCAAAATAATTACTTCTGTATCTTTATGAAGTTCCTGGAGTTAATTAGTAAAACTCATAAAAATTATTAGTAAAATTTTAATAATTTAACACATCAGTATCAGAAAATAGTCACTGTAACCTAGATATGAGTAGAATAAATAAGCATGTATATACCATTAAGGTATACATTAAATATATAATTATTAAGTATGTATGCCATTCAAAAATGGTCTTTGTGATATTTTAGTGTTTCATTAAAACTTTACCTAAACTTTACTTTTGTAAGGTGTCATCAGCCTTTCTTCATATTCGTCATTTTTATTCAAGACCATGTTCTTGCTCATGTGCATTTTATCCTCACAGTTCAAACTGTGGGTATGGGCTAGTAATATTATCAAAGAGATTATAAGACATACAGAATGTCTAGACCTCTCTAGATTTACTGAGGCAGAATTGTCATTCTAACAAGCTGCCAGATAATTTGTACATACTTCTAGTAAGGTCTGCTCTAAGTACTCTTCTAAACACATCATACTTTTCTGTATCCTCACCTGTTCCAGAATTTCACTCTAAAAGGTAGCTACGGACATGAGAAAGATGTGAATTTTGCCTCAGTTCTCAGTGATTAGACCTAGCAGTGATAGAACCATGTGCATTTAGGAGAGAAAAACAAATCATTCTTTCAGTGGGACTCTCCCTCATCTGTCTACTAAGGGCTGGTGATGCTCTCCAGCTTTTGTAGCACCCAAATGACCTGCACAATATTCCAAACTCTTTCTGAGACTTTCTCCAAAGAGCTATCAATTGATCCCTTCACATGTGTCCTGATTCAAACACTCTCTCAGTATTTTCATAAGATGTTTTCATTGCGGACTCTGGAATTCTGAAATAACTTTTTGGCTTCCATCCCAATGAATTAATCATGTTGTCTTCTGCAAACATGAAGAGATATTTGGTGGCACAGTACCATACCCAATATGACCTGAAAACCATCATGTATTGATATCTAAGCCATGTGCCTGTTGGTGAGGACCTGCTAACTGTAATGTACTGATACTCTTAGAGATCTGCAGGTGCCCAACATGAAGGATGGGAAGTCTCTGAGTCACAGCTATAGAACAATTACTGACATCCAAAGAAGCACATTTTCTCTCCTTGAGTAGACAGAGAATATGCATGTGCTCATAGCAAGCATGGGGCATTCGGGACAAATTACATAACACCATATGAAATTGTCATGTCATACAGAGACAAGCTTAATGACCTAGAGGAGTGAATTTACTCAATGGACCCTGAGAGAGTTAATGTGAACTCAAAAAAAAAAAAAAAAAAAAAGAAAGAAAGAAAGAAAAAAAAAGAGCAATTAGGTTTCTACAACAGCAAGATATGTCCCAGCTCAGTTGTTGGATCATTAGGAAGAAATCTTAGCAGGAGATCTGAGTGAGTACTTACAGTGTGCATACACTCATTAATGTGGACATTCTCAACTGGAGAAACTGTTACTGAATTTTCATTGACACAAGCTTGGAATATTTGACTTGTGCATATAGGATATGACACATAAAACATGCAAGTAGACAGTCATTAATTCCTTGAGATCTTAGTGAATGACAGAGATTCTCCTTCCTAGGGATATATAGTCAGAAAAATCATTTTTTTTTCCAAAAAGCCTAGACTTGCAAAGCATCATCTAAACTCTATGCTGAATGTTTATCCCCTATGTTTCCCTACATGGTATTGGCAAGTTCAGATCACTGAGGATGACTAGGTGGTAGATGAGACTGCAGGGAAGGCCTATGTGAAGGATGTACGAGCTGCCCTTGCGCTCCCATCCTTATCTTCAAGATGATTTAGATTTAGCGAAGAGCCAATCTTGCTGTGTTATATTCTATTTCCTCTTTGGAAAGAACTCTGTCACAACACCTTTCACCAAATATTTGACATCTGCAGAAACTATGTGTAACCTTTTCCTATCAGCCTGACAAAAGAAACAATGTGTACACAATAGGGGAAGAATGAGAGAAGAGGTACCTGCCCTTTCTGAAGGATATTTAAGCAATATCTGAAGGGAAAATCTATGGCTAGTGTTTCTTCAATCACACCTTAGAGCCAATTAGTGCATGAACTGTGTCTGTCTACAAAAAGTAGACAGACAATGCCATTAACCTAGTTTTCCCCCAAGGTATTTTGATATCTTGCCTATGTGTTAATTGAATTTTGATGTCCAATATATCTATTTGTTTCTAAGCAAAAACAAGTTTTTTAAAATTGATATTCCCACTGATAATGATATTTTTGTATCTATGTGCTAAGACTAATTTTGACAATTATAGGCTACATATTAATTCCTACAAAATAAAAATTACTGAAAATGTTTTTAGGTTTCAAAATTATCAGTTATTATGGTAATATTGAGTATATAAGATAAAATTAACATTTATACAGTAATATCAATAGCTATTGATCCTATGACCTGTATATCCATTAATCTACATTGATGGCATTTATATGCAAATTTTATTCGTTGCTCTAAGGACAGTCAAATATAATCTTTAAAAAGGACAGTCAATGTAATCTCAAATATCTTACTCCCCTATTGGGAAATGCTCTTTTCTTCCAGTTACCATGCACCTGACCTCTATTTTCATAAGCTATTTAATATCTCTCAAAGTAAAGAAGTCTATGACCTTTAAAGGCTCTGCTGCCCACGTGATCCCTGAGAAAATGTAGGCATAGCTAATACTAAACATGCTGGGCTTTCACTTCACTTGAAGTTCATCAACATAGTGTTAGCTCATTGAAAGGTCACCATTTTATAAATTATGTGTTTCACAACAGAAAAAAGACCTGATTAATTGGAATTTTCTGGCAGTTGCTGTGCTTAGTTATGTGCAGTTATGGTTAGGGAGATGAATAACATTGGTGGAATATCTAGCATTAATCGTATGGGAAATTTTTGCAGTAAATTGATAGTAGCAAAACTTTAGTTTTTCAAGTGGTTTGTTCCTATTTTTTAAAAATTTTTAGAAGTAATGCTGTTTTTCTTTTTCTTTTCTTACTTTCTTTGTTTTTTTTTAAGTTTTTGTTTATTTTTTATTTATTTGAGAGCAACAGAGAAAGAGAGAGAGAAAGAGGCAGATAGATAGAGAATAGGCGTGCCAGGGCCTCCAGCCACTGTAAACGAACTCCAGATGCCTGTGCCCCCTTGTGCATCTAGCTTAAGTGGGACCTGGGGAATCGAGCCTCAAACCAGGATCCTTAGGCTTCACAGGCAAGCACTTAACCGCTAAGTCATTTCTCCAGTCCCGTCTTTCTTTCTTTGTTTTGTTTTGGGACAGGCTGACCTGGATCTTATTCTAGAGCTCTGGCTGGCTGCAAGCTAGTCCAGGTTGATCTGGAATTCACTCTGTAGCCCAGGCTTCCCTCAAACTAATGGCAATCCTTCTACCTCAGTCTTGAGTGCTGGGATTGTAGATGTGAGCCACTGTTCCAGCTGTCTAGTAGTTGTTTTTTTTTATTTTTTATTTATTTGTTATTTATTTGAGAGCGACAGACACAGAGGGAAAGATAGAGGGAGAGAGAGAGAATGGGCACGCCAGGGCTTCCAGCCTCTGCAAACGAACTCCAGACGCGTGCGCCCCCTTGTGCATCTGGCTAACGTGGGACCTGGGGAATCGAGCCTCGAACCGGGTTCCTTAGGCTTCACAGGCAAGCGCTTAAACCGCTAAGCCATCTCTCCAGCCCATTGGTTTTTAAATCAACAAAGAATTTGGTATTCCATGATGCTATATCCTAATTATTTTAAATCGTCACTGCTATATTTTTTTTCTTTTCCCTCAAACTCCTATGGTTCAATATTTATTTTGGTTTTGTGTGGGCAATGTAGAATTTTTGTTTGTTTAGGAAGTTGAGACTGGAGATAAACTCTTTAGCATAGGTGTCTCACTTCAGTTAGCCAGGTCTGTATATCCAACTTTTCTTGGTCTTCAGTACAGAAATAGCAAGCTTTTTGATAGAAGACTGTAGAAAAATTTGTTTTTATGAGAAAAAAAAAAAAAAAGGACCTAGAGATCTGGGAGCAAAACTGATGGGAAGATGTGATTTAAAAGGTAGCAATGTATCATGGATTAAAATTTCCATACATAAGTGTTTCATAAAGGAGGGCAGTTTGACTCAAGCATGCTATAGTTTTTTTTTTTTGTTTGTTTGTTTTTAATGAAGGGATGGTTAATATAAACAACTGAAGAGATTTGTGTAACTGATCTTGGATAAGAGGCCATCAAGAGCATATGGCAAAGATTGGACTTTAAAAAAGAGAGTAAGCTATCTGATGGAAGACCATAGAAAAACAGACACATTATGCAAAGACAGGACACCAGAATTAGAGCAAAAACGAAGAAGAGAGATGCAAAGACAGAAATTATAAAACAATAGTCTGAAGTTTTCCTCACATAATCTAAATGTGGGGCTGGAAGCAAGTGGAGAGTGTTCTTAATAATATCAGATGTGAGGAAGTCACATGACAAATACTCAGCTGAACTAATGAAGGGAGGCTAATTAGATTGATTGCAGACATTCAAATGATGTCTTATAATAAACACACATGTTTTTAGATATATGAAAAATAAATGTCTTATTTTTAAAGTTATTTTCTATGTTACTGGTGATGCAATATCAAGTGTAGTCAGGAAAAAAAAAAGTTACTTTTCAGCATTCACTGCAAAAGATGTGTGCATACATTTGTTGTAGCAGATGGGCTAATTAATCCCTAGCACCCTATGAATGTTAAGTAAGGAAGAGGAAGACAGCTTTTCCTATGTAAACTGTATTATGGCAATGTTTGGCAAAGTGTCTGTTTAATAGAAGAATCTCTCCTTTTGGATATAGTGCACAAAATTGGCTAGTCATTGTGGCACTCCCAGTGACTTCTGCTTGGATATAAGTAGTCCCTCTTTGATTATTGCACCAAGAACAACCACTTACAGTATTTTCTTAAATAGCAGAAAAATAACAGTCTCCCTCCATTTTGAAGCATCCCCATTCAGATGAGAGAGCAATGGTGAAGATGGAGTTACTGTGGAACACAGACCTTCCGCATGTCCCTTGCTTGATTGTGGGTAATGCTCAGAACTTACTTGTCTAACTGACCATCTGTGACACTTTAGCGCTTCCTAACGATCCAGAGAGATATTCAGAAAGGGATTATGCAGGGGCCTGAGGCAAGGTCACAGGTTTGAGGCCAGCCTTGGTTACCTTATGAGACTCCTTTCACCCTCCAAACAGACAAGCAGGCTCAGAAGCTCCTGAAACTTATATCACAACATTCCAGCTGCTTCCTGGCCCACTCATGGCACACTTTGATATTGAGGGGTTCTCAAATGCAAGCAAGCCTCACTTCTAACTTTTTAAACTCAAGTGTTATAAATCCATCATTTGTGATCTTTTCAAAACTGCTCATAAATCAATTTATAATTTTGGTTATATAAACAATTGACTTTTCCCTCTGATGTCTTTTTTTTTAGTTTATTTTTATCTATTTATTTGAGAGCAACAGAGAAAGAGGCAGAGAGAGAGAGAGAGAGAGAGAGAGAGAGAGAGAGAGAGAGAATGGGTGCGCCAGGGCTTCCAGCCACTGAAGACGAATTCCAGACACGTGCGCCCCCTTGTGCATCTGGCTAACGTGGGTCCTGGGGAATCGAGCCTCGAACCGGGGTCCTTAGGCTTCACAGGCAAGTGCTTAACTGCTAAGCCATCTCTCCAGCCCCTGATATCTTTTTTATGTCTTTCTTTTGTAACAGTTCTTCTGCATTTTCTTTTCCCTCCTTATTCAACTGTCATATTTATAAACATTTACAATTGGGATTTAACACATTTGAAGAGCATTTACTTATATATGTTATTGCTATAATTAGGGAATAAGTTATGACATATTCTGATTCTAAAGAAAGGAAATAAGCTAAAATATGCACAACACAGTATATGGCCTCATAAACAAGTTTATTTTTCCTTATCTAAGGGAGAGATGGAAACTTCTCCCTTTTGGTATAGGTCTACAGTCTACTCACATGGTCCAGCTCTGGGCTTTAAGATACTGACTACTATGTGTAACTTCATCAGGGTACTTGCTTCATATGCTTGGTTGGTTTGGTGTTGATAAGAGAATATAATTCGTTTTCTACCTGGCTGTCAGGATGCCAGTGCTTGCTAGGGCCTCCTCACATCTCTGGCTTACCTCCTATCTAGTCCTGCATATAATAACATTTTTTTCTGAGTATCTTCCCATTGCTCATCACTCTTCCCAGATAATCAAATAATATGATGGCTATACTTAGTAATGAAATATTCATATCTCAAAACTGTGGTGAGTACATATTAAATACTTTCACTACACAAAAATGAATGGAGTGATTGATTTGTTAATTAGCATCATCAATTATTGTCCAACATAAGCAGTATACTACCATATCACTTATATTCCATAAATACATGTGCTATTTATCAGTTAAAAACAAAATTAAACAAATAATTTTTCCTCTATTGCTATTCCCTGGGTTCTTTCTCTTAAATCTGCTATCATTTCATATTGTCCTGTCATTAAATTGTTTTCAATTTAATTTGGTGGCCGTGTGTTTCCTTCTGACCAATATTTAAGCCAAGTATAGTAGCATACATTTATAATCCCAGAACTCATAAAGCACACCCAGAAAGATGGGAAATTTGAATCCAGCTTAGGCTATATAGCGAGACCCTATCTCAGAAAAGCAAAAACAAACAAGAAACCTCAACCTAAAATTTTCCAGATGTAAGAAATGATAACAAAGGGGGAAAAAATGAAACTTGTTATCTCTGTAATTTAATTTTACTATTAAAAATAATTGGGCTGGGTATGGTGGTGTATGCCTTTAATCCCAGCACTCGCAAGGCAGAGGCAGGAGGATTGTGGTAAATTTGAAGTCACGCTGAGTGAATTCCAGCTTAGCCTAGGCTAGTAGGCTAGAGTAAAACCCTACATTGAAACACAAAAAAACAAAAACAACAAAAAGCTTTAGGTCAACAAGGTAGCTGATGGTATCTCAGGTTTAGCAAGTCATACAGTATAAAGCAAAACATTAAGAAGCCTTGAGAGAGTCAGTCCCCAGACAGTCAGCGTGTCTAGTGCCAGAAGGCGCTACATAGGCGACTGGGGGAAATGACCAAGATCTGTCCAAGCAACACGTTGTTTAACCTAATTAGCAACAAATAACCGAATGTGATGCCCACACAAGTGCAATAGTGATACACAGCCATGGTGAGGAACCAATTGCTCTTGATTTGGCTAACTGATCCACTCAGTGGTACTAGACCCATAGCTGGAGCTGGGAAACAAGTCAGAACCATACCCAAACACAAGCCCATTCTACAATATAAAGCTACCATCAATCGCGGGGTATAAGAGGGCCTACACCTATCATACTGTCTATCAAAAAAGTAAGTGTTATCTTATTTTTCCGGGTCCTAACTTACTCTCCGTTGGAGAATCTGCTTCTCTTTTCCAGATGGATGCAGATCCTAAGAAGAGAGCTGCCCCAACATACCTCAAAAGGGGCCCAGCTGAAACTAAGGACAACTGGCGAAATAAGCAAGGGTGATGTTTTCCTGTGAACCGGATTCCAGCACAAAGGGGAAGGAGACCAACGCAGAGAAAAATCAACTCCTACCAAATCAGAGAGCCAGAGCCTCAGAGGCCCCCAACACCTCAGGACTGAAGCAGACCAAAAATGAACCCAACATGGCTCAGGGAAATTTTGCGGAAGAGGGTGCGGAAAGAATGTCAGAGTCACATGTTGGGTCATGATTTGCAGAGACATTTATCATACCAATAACTGGGGGCTAACTCCACAATGCACGACCCATTTTCATTAACAAGGAGGGTCTAATGGGAGGGGGTAGATCACAGATGAGCCTAAACAATGGTACCAAACTGCCTATATTTACTGAAAAGAAAACTAATAAATTAAATTAAATATATAAAAAAAGAAAATGATGGAATAAAAAAAGGCTAAAAAAAAATAAAAGAAAACTTTTATTAAAGTTATACAGGAAATTTAAACTCCTCCTGTGGTTAATTTATTTTGTTGAGCATTCTTCTATTTGGGTTAGTGACCTGTTTCTCTTGATTAGATTCAAGTTACATATTTTTGGCAGGAATAACTCAGAAATCATGTCATGTAATCACATCTATTTGCTATTGTCAGTTACCCTTTATGATGAGACCATCTCAAGCATGGTAACTAATGTTAAAGAAATTGAGCACCTACTTGAGAATTCTTTGTATGATTCTGGGAATATTTTAGTGAGTGCAAAATTATGTCAAATTGAGCTGTTTAAAAAATATCATTTTGTCAGTGGAAATGGACTTAGCTGCAATCACAAATAATTATGAGGAATTGACAGATAAAGGGTTTCCTACAGAGTTTATTTCTATGTTTGTATATCTTCAGAGAAGCGCATCTCCCTCCACTCTAAATCTTTTCTCCTTCATGAGTGTAGCACATGCGCACACAGCCCCACAAGCAAAACACCCAAACTGGAAATGCCGGCTTTATCGCTGTTATGTTCATGACAATTCGTCTGGTGAGTAACACCTGGAATCTTGCTCTTCTCTAACTGAGCTTTTTAAAAAGATAGATGGCTGCCTCCTGGCTAATTGTGGGAGTTCTTTGATTCCTCAAAATAAGTTTTATATCTCAAGTGGTTCTATAAGTTTTGAAGAATGACTGAAACTCTTTAGGGAATAGTCCACTGATAAAATGTAGCATAACAAATACTTTCTGGCCTTTCATTTGCTAAGATAATACTAAGCACATACAGGTAGATACTAACAAATCTGTCTGTTGAGTTTTTGACATATCTGGCCAATATCTTAAACTTCAGAAATTCTGAGGGAGACATAAAATTTTGTATAACAGGTCTAAGGAGCTAAATACACAAGACACATAAAATAAAAATTATATTAATAGTATTAAAGTGAACTCAACAATTTTTAGGAAAAAAATCATTGTAATTAAACAGCCCATATAAAAAATACCAGTAGTTAAAGCTTTGGACAGAGCTATTCATTTTCATATCTACCAAATAAAATAAAATATGATCTTAGCCCTTGTGTATGTGGGGAGAACTCTTGCTTTGCGATAAGATCATAAATTATAGAATGAAACAAAAATTAAAAATAAACCCAAAGCATAACCTTGGGACTTATCCATGCTAGCAAGGTACCAAAATGTGATTAAAAATAACTATGAAGTTAAAAAGAGTGGTTCCATAAAATTACTAATAGAAGCCAAAAATACAGCAAAGTATTTGTCACAGAGTGGATGGCATATCAAACACAGAGGGCGTTCTCCCCAGCAGTTCTGTGTACCCTTTCTAAGAGAATAACACAGCAACTCTGTTTGAATGCTCACGTAGAACAACATTGAGTGAGGAGACAATGGTAAGCTCAGTGCTGTAGTTTCAAGGCCTAAAAATGTGTTTAATGCATTTGACAGCTGGTCTCTATTACATAAAATTTTGATACATATCTACATAAAGATTTCTGGTAAAACAAATATGATTGTGATTTATTTTTATTTCTTTTGTGTGTGGTATGTGTGTGCACAAAAGTGTGCAAATATTCATTGCCTGTGCCTATGTATGCACAGGCCAGAGGAAACTGTTGGTGTTCACTTCTGTAGCTCTTTAGCTTTATTTTACTGAGGCACAATTTCTTATTGAATCAGGAGCTACTGCTTCTTCAATCAGCTGACAGGTGAGTTGTACCCATTTGCTGGTCTCACTGTAGCACAGACATGCATAGTCATGCCCAGATTTTTGTGTGGGTGTTGAGGGTGGAACTCAGATCCCCATGTTTGTACTGCAAGAGTTCTCACCTACTGAGCCAGCTCCTCAGCCTCCAGGTATGACTGCTTTTGATATTAAAATTGTTTATTTGCAAACTGCATTGCAGCTATTTCCCAGCTACATTTTATAGTCTAGTACATGCCATTCCTTTTACTCATATGCAATATGCAAATGACTTTGAGTGACTAGCATGCTTAAGCTAACCATTAATTAAACTCCCTCAACCTGTTCCTTCATCTAAAAAGTAAAATGATTCGCAATTCTCAGAATCACAGATACGTTCAAATAAATAAACAAACTACTGGGGCAGCCAATAGAATACTATGGCGTTGACTCAAACCATTCTCCTCCTTCCTCCCTCTCTCCTTTCAAAATTCTGTAATAACAGTGACTACAATGTTCTCTATGAAAAATGGTACATCCTTCCTGTTAGTGGCAGGAGCAATGTCAGGCAGTATTGAGTGACACTCACAGGTTTCAGAAGTTGGGGGAAGCTCTTGGCCTGTACTCTTTCCATGATATCCAAAAGCAGGCATGTGAGGTAAGTGGGTTTTTTTGCTGTTTTAAAGTCACAAAGGCCAAATACATTTTCCCCATCCTTGGTTACACTGTAATGCAAAAGAATTTCCAGCTCTTTCCTGTTGCACAGCTGACTTCTGCCATTTTGTTGTTGCTTTAAGGAGTTAAGGAACATGCCTTAAAGTGGGGGGGGGGGGGCAAATACACCAGGTTGATAAAGAACATCTGCTCTTGTCACTTGCTAGGGATAAATAATATTTATACCTACACTTGTAACAAAACTTGTAAAGATTTGCATATGTTATTAACATTTTTTTTAATTTTTTTAAAATTTTTTATTTATTTATTTGAGAGTGACAGACACAGAGAGAAAGACAGATAGAGGGAGAAAGAGAGAATGGGCGCTCCAGGGCTTCCAGCCTCTGCAAACGAACTCCAGACACGTGCGCCCCCTTGTGCATCTGGCTAACGTGGGACCTGGGGAACCGAGCCTCAAACCGGGGTCCTTAGGCTTCACAGGCAAGCGCTTAACCACTAAGCCATCTCTCCAGCCCATGTTATTAACATTTCTGCATGAGTACAAAGGGTTAACTTTATGTGGGTATTCAAGGATGCAACTCCATTCTATGACACTGGCATTAGGGTTCAAATGATAACAAGATAGAGAAAGGAAAGGAATCCCAGGTATAATAGCAGGGAAATGCGAGTCCTCAGAGGGTCAGTCTCTGCAAATGGTATGACTCAGTGTGGAAAGGTTTGGGTGCTGGGTGGAGAAGGGAGGGAGGAGACTGATGCAGATCCCAATGTCTTCTATAGGCCATGGTGAGGGGTTGTCTTTAATACTTCTCATCTGAAAAGTTAAATGCTGATGGAGAGATGGCTTGCCAGTTAAAGGCACTGGCTTGAATAGCCCAACAGCCTGGACTCAATTCTTCAGTGCCCACATAAAGCCAGATGCACAAAATGGTGCATGCATCTGGAGATCGTTTGCAAGGGCAGGAGACCATAGTGTACCCATTCTGTCACTCACTCCACCTCCTCTCTCTTTGTCTCTTGTAAATATTTTTAAAAGTAACAGTCATAACTATTAAGGTTGTGATGAGATATAACTAGATGAAAGCAGAGAAATCATGAGGCACATATCATCTGGTTAAGGAAGGGCAGCACAAATAAGGGTCCATCTGGAGCGGTGTGTCTGCAAGGGATATGAAATGGTACTCTGAAGCTTCCATTATACATATTGTCAGGGGCAATATATTGGCAATTTTTCCATACAACTTCCTCATAATACAAACTTTGAAGAATATAAATTAAATTCATATTTTGTAGAAATATGGGTTATAAAAGTTGAAATTTAAGTCTAAAATCATAAAGACATTCTAGGTAAGGTCTATCCCTTCTAAGCTTCTATTTTTCACTGATTGGTTCAAAAATCAAAACCCTGAAAAATGCAGTAAGTCAAATAAAAGACTCTATAGAAAACCTCACCAATAGAATGTATGTATCATGGAGAAGATAGAATATTTGAGCTTGAAGACAAGATGGGGGACTTGGAGCATTCCAACAAAGAAAGATAAATTAATAAGACAGTATGAGCAGAAATCTCAACACCTTTGGAATACTATGAAGAGATCAAATCTAAGAATTCTCGGTATAAAAGAAGAATTCTGGGCTGGAGAGATGGCTTAGCAGTGAAGGCATTTGCCTGCAGAGCCAAAGGATCCTGGTTCAATTCTCCAGGATTCATGTAAGCAAGATGCACAAGGGGGCACATGCATCTGGAGTTTGTTTGCAGTGGCTGGAGACCCTGGCATACCCATTCTCTCCCTCTCTCTTTCTCTCTGCCTCTTCCTCTCGCTCAAATAAATAAAACATATTTTAAAAAAATTAAAAAGAATTCCAAGGAAATGGAATAATATTTTCAACAAAATCATAGAAAATTTTACCAAAAATTGGGAAGAGATACGGATATAGGAGGCAGCTAGAATACCAGAAAAGATCAGTAAAGAACCTCTCCTAGTCATGTGAACCCAACATGGCTCAGAGAAATTTTGCGGAAGAGCAGGTGGAAAGAATGTCAGAGCCACACATTGGGTCACGATATGCAGAGACATTTCTCCTACCCATAATTGTGGGGTAACTCCACAATGCATGACCCATATACCTCAATAAGGAAGGTCCAGGGGGAAGGGGCAGGACATGGATGAGCCTAATAATGGTACCAACTTGACTGTATTCACTGAGTACAAAACTAATTAATAAAAAATAAATAAATTTTTAAAAACACATATTCCACTAAATCAGAAAATCTAAAAGAAGGGTGAACTTCTAGATATATATGACCTACAAAAATTTAACCAAGGTGATATAAATCACTTATATAGGCCTTTAACAAAGAATAAGATCACAGAACTCGTAAAAAATCTACTAACTAAACAAAGTCCAGAAAATGAACCTGATCTCAAGAAGAAACCAATGCTTCTTAAATTATTCAACAAAATATAAAAAAGGAATGCTATGAAATCCTTTTTATGAAGCCTGCATTATACTCATAACAAAACCAGCTAAAGATACAACAACAACAAAAAAAGAGAATTACAGACCAATCACCCTCATGAACATAAACAATAATTTTTTTCATCAAAATGCTTGCAAATGAATTACAGGAACACATTAAAAAGATATTCCTGTGAAAAAGATATTCACCATGTGTTTTATTGCAGATTTAGGGATGGCTCAACATATGCACATCAATGTAATACACCATATAAATGAACCAAGCTCAAAAGCACATGATCATAGCAACAAGCAAAGAAAAGACATTTGACAAAATCAACATCACTTCATGATAAAAGCCATAAAGAAGGGATAGGCAATTGCTAAGTGGTTAGGGTGCTTGCCTGCAAAGCCTAATGACCTGGGTTTAAGTCCCAGTACCCATATAAAGCCAGTTGCACAAAGGTGGTGCATGCATCTGAAGTTTGTTTGCATTGGCTAGAGGCTGTGTTGTGCATACATTTTTCTCTCTCTCCCTCTCTCATTTCTTTCTCTACTTGTAAATGAAACATAAGAATAAATATACTATAACATTATTAATTTAAAGGTAGACTAAAAAACAATGAAAGTCATAAAGAAACTGTAACTGGAAGGTACATATCTCAATATAATAAAGACTATATATGAAAACAATTTAGCCTTTTAGTAGTATACTAAAAGGAGAAAAACTCAAAGCATTTTCACTAAAATCAGGAACAAGAAAAGAGTGTCTACTTATCCCACTTTTATTTAATATAGTACTGGAAGTTTTATCTATAGCAATAAGATAAAAGAAACAAATAAAATATTTAGAAATAGGGAAATAAGATGTACCATGATCTTTGCAGATGACATGATATCATATATAAGAACATAATCACCAGAAAACTATTAGAGCTATTTAGGAAATTAGAATACATAGCTAGCACATAGAAATCCATGGCCTTCCTTTACAATAATACCAAACATGTTCAGGATGAAAACAGATAAATTCTCCCATTCACAGTTGCCTCTCAAAGTAGTCCAGAATAAATCTAATCGAGGAAGTGAAAGACCTCTACAATGTAAATGTCAAAGACACCAGAAAATGGTATGATAACCTGTTATGGTGCTAGATGAGAAGAATAAATATTGTGAAAAAAGCGATTTATGAAGTTAGTACAATCTCCATCAAAATCCCAATGTCATTCTTCACTGAAATAGAAAAAATAATCCTAAAATTCATTTGGGAGCACAAAATAACTCATAATAAAAATAACCCTGAGCAATAAAACTAAGACTGGAGGGGCTAAAGAGATAGCTTAGTGGTTAAATTTCTGGCTTGCAAAAACTAACAGCCCAGGTTCAATTCCCCAGTATTACATAAAGGCAGATGCACAAAGTGACACATGCATCTGGAGCTTGTTTGAAGTGGTAGGAGGCCCTGGCATGCCCATTTTTACTCCTCTTAACTAAATAAACAAACAAATAACTAATTAAATAAATAAATAATTTGAAAAATAAGGGTAGAGGTATCACCACACCTTATTTTAAGGCATATTACAGAGTCAAAGTAGCAAAACAGTATGGTGCTGCCATGAAAGTAGACATGTAGATCAGTGGAACAGAACGGAATCCAGATATAAATCCAGGCAGCTGTATCCATCTAACTATTAATAAAAATGCCAAAAATATTCAATGGGAAACAGTCTCTAACAAACATCATTGAGAGAACAGCTTATCTATTTGTAGAAGAATGATAGTAGATCCTTTTCTCTATGAGTAATAATTGACTCCAAATAGATCAAGGACATTACTATTAGACCTGAAACTTTAAGGCTGCTAAAGGAAGAAAATAGCTGAAACATTTCAACCAGTAGGCATAGGAAAAGTCTTTCTACATAGAAGCCCAGTCACTCAGGAAATAAGGACACTAATCAATCAGTGGAACCTCCTGAAATTAAAAAGCTTCTGTACAGCAAAGAAAAGTGCTAATCAAGAAAAGAGGCAACCTAGAGGTGGGAGAAAATTTTACCAGTTGTATTATCTGAACCCTTATATTTGACAAAGGACTAATATGAAGGATATACAAAAAACTAAATAATAATAAATTAAACAATTAAATAACGGTCTACAGAACTGAATAGAGTTCTCAAATGAAATACAAATGGCCAATGATTACTTGAAAAATGTTCAACACCTTAGCCATCAGAGAAATGCAAATTAAAACTACTTTGAGATTCCTTCTCAGTCCAGCTATTAAGAAATTAAATAACAATAAATGCTGGCTGGCAAGGATATGGAGAAAGAGGAACCCTTATTCATTGTTAGTGGGAATGTAAATTGGTATAGCTACTATGTAAATCACTGTGGAGATTTCTGAGACAGCTAAAAACAGACCTATTATATGGACTGGCTATGCCACTCCTGGGCGTATACCCTGTTAGGTGATCATTAAAGATTAATGTTGGTGGGCTGGAGAGATGGCTTAGCGGTTAAGCGCTTGCCTGTGAAGCCTAAGGACCCCGGTTCCAGGCTCGGTTCCCCAGGTCCCACGTTAGCCAGATGCACAAGGGGGCGCACGCGTCTGGAGTTCGTTTGCAGAGGCTGGAAGCCCTGGCGCGCCCATTCTGTCTCTCTCCTGTCTTTCTCTCTGTGTCTGTCGCTCTCAAATAAATAAATAAGTAATTTTAAGATTAATGTTGGTGTATTCACAATTGCTACAAAATGGAATCTACCTAGATGCCCACCAAATCATAAATGGATAATGAAGATGTGGTACATTTACATAATGGAGTTTTATGCAGCTATAAAATAGGGAAATAAGGAAAGTTAAAATGGTGAACTTTGCAGGAAAATGGATGGATCTAGAAAAGGTTATGCTAAGTGAGGTAACCCAGGCTCAGAAAGTGAAACACTGCACATTCTCTCTCACATGTGGAACCTAGCTTCAATTTTATATATCTGTGGGTGAGTTGGCATCAGTCAGCAGCAGAGGCCAGGAAGCTAGAAAGCAGCCATGAGAGAGGTAGAAGATGGAATGGTTAAGGGGAGGGCATAGTAGGTAAGTAAACAGAGGGGAGGAATATTGGGGATGGGATGGTCTAAGCAGGGTCATGAGTGGTGAATGGAAGACAGGATGGGGTGGGACAGGGTCAAAACTAAAGACATTATAAATAAGCCACATGGAAACCTACCTCTTGTTATATAATTAAAAATATGTGTAAGGGCTGGAGAGATGGCTTAGCGGTTAAGCACTTGCATGTGAAGCCTAAGGAACCCAGTTTGAGGCTCAATTCCCCAGGACCCACGTTAGCCAGATGCACAAGGGGGCACGTGCACCTGGAGTTTGTTTGCAGTGGCTGGAAGTCCTGACACGTCCATTCTGTCTCTGTCTGCCTTTTTCTCTCTCTATCTGTCACTCTCAAATAAATAAATAAAAATTTAAAAAAAGAATGGGAACTTATTAAAAAAATGGGTAATGTAAAATGAAGGAGAGAATTTGGGAATTATTACCTTGTAGGAATATAAATGCTGTGCCCAGAAGCTACAGATTGTCCTAGTAAAACTTCAGTGCCAGAGTTGGAACATCTCCCAGTGACATGTTGGTTAGCAAGGCCTCTGAGGGCCCCAAAACAATACAAGATATTGCTAAAGCCCTTGGTTGCACACCAGAACTAGATGATAAGACCCTGTTGTTAAGGACACTACATGCTTTGGTTCCAGGGAACTAAGAAATGAAGCTTGAACTAAGCAAGAAGGCTTATCCCTACTGACCTAGTTCTGAAAAGTGTTGTACACCACGCTGAAGGAGCAAAGTCATCAACATTCTTAATCAGCAGTGGACCCTGTAAGCTACACAACTACTCACTCAGGTCAGATGCACCCACTAGTGCAACGGTGACATGTCTGTTATGGGGGTAACTGACTGCTCTCTAATTCAATTTGAGACCAGATCCGTGGGAGGGAATTAATGCTTGAAACTGAAACTGAAACTTAGCCAAAGCTTTTGGTTGGCAAGGTCATGAACCGGAGGGTGAGAAGTTACTGTTGTTGTTTGGCTGCATAGATTTATTGTATCCACCAAATTGCCCTCTAAATACTTACATTTATGCACATATATGTTAGAGAAGTCTATCTTTTCAGATGGTAGTGACTGCTGGGGAGATTTAAAACTCATTAAAGTGCTAAGAGGAAGTGACTGTTGAGTATCCGCTCTTAATGAGACATTTCTATGATACCTTCTGATGGCTCAGGGACTATAGTGGAAGAGGTAGCAGAAAGAATGTAAAAACAAAAGAATGGAGAAGAGTTTTTTGGCAAGCTGTTGCCTGGATATAAAGTGCTTATATCCATGACCTCATAATGGCTGTCATTATCTGCACTAGACCTCCATTATATTGGGCCCACCAACACATTGTCATAGATGATAGAGGAGGGGGATAAAACCACAACTATAAAAATGACATAAATTCAGAAAAGGAAATAGTAGGCAAAAAGTGAGAGTTAAGTGGATTAAAGTAAGGTAGTGGGAGGGAATTATATATATTTTGAATAAAGTTTTATTTATTTTATTTAATTAAAAAAGGAAAACCTACTTCTTGTTATACTTGGAAACTGCATTTCTGGTTATTATCAACTGGCTAAGTAGAAGATTTTCTCACTATAAGCCTAAACCAGTCAGCTACTCAGTTTCTTTCTCTTCCTCTCTGTCTCTGTCTCTCTCTTCTTCTCTCTCTCTCTGTCTCTCTCTCTCTCTCTCTCTCACACACACACATATACACACATATTTAATTGGAGAAATCTCTATGCAAATCAAAAGTATCTATACCTTGTGTGGGATACAAACTATAAATGTCAAAAGATCTTTGACCAAGGGAATATGTAAGATTTTAGAACACAGAAACTGACACTGGGAAGCACTTGCTTGGAGGACTGCCTCTTTCACTGGCTGCAGCAGTCCCAGCCTAGAGTCCAAAGCATGAGCATAGAAGGGATGTCACAGTTTAAAAGGACAGGACACAATCTGAACAATATTTTACCATCCCAGGAGAAGTGGAAGATTTAACTCATCTCCAGCAATCAATTTTGCCATTTGAGCACAGCTGACAACTGTTGAAACTCATTGATGACATGAAACAACTATAGAAAGGCTAACTCCCCAGAAAATGCTGAAGCTTTTACATTCTCCAACAGAACCAGCTGAACTTGCACCCATTAACTCTGTGAAAATGCTCCCAACTTCCTCAAAATCATAGGCAGGGAAAAGATTATTTTTATTACTAGAAGAGAGTTTTCTGCCAATGACAAAACTAAGCAAATATATGTGCACCTTGAAATGGACAATACACACAAAAAGCTATTGAGTACTTAACATTTGTGACACATTCTATTCAATACTATCTGAAACTAGAGGTGCTGACATTATTATTGCATTCATCCAACAGATAAAGAAACCTAAATCAACTGACTAAGTTCAAGATCACACAGGTACTTACATGGAATCAAAAGTAGAGTTTTCTCCACAACCCATAGGGAATACCTGCAACCCCAATGAGGAGTGTCCCTAATGGAATGGGGACAGGAACAAAGGAAAAGAGGGTACCAACTCATAATGTATCCACACAAAATATATTTTCAATACTAATATTAACAATTATAAAAACATAAAAGGGTTTGTCTATACATACTTATTTTTAAATATAAATAGTAGTTTCAGGAGAGAAATTGTAAAAATTAGACAAGAGATGATCTACAGTTTATTCTATGTTTGTATAACATTATGAATAGTAAATCAACACTAATATTCACATAGTAGATAACTGAATTAACTTGTGTCCACAGGACAAGAAAATTCTAAATAAAAAGTGAAGACACATTCTGAACAACAGATAGAAATGATGTTCTACACTCATACACTGTTGGTGGGAATGTAGGATGGTACAACCACTATGGAAAGCAATATGGAGACTCCTGAAAAAGCTGAATATAGAGATACCAACAGACCCAGTTATTCCCTTACTGGGCATCTACCCTAAAACCTTCAAACCACAGGCCAGAAAGATTTGCTCAAACATGTTTGTAGCAGCACAATTACTAATAGCTAAGAGCTAGAATCAATCCAGATGTTCATCACTAGAAGAATGGATAACTAAGATGTGGTATATCTACACAATGGAATTCTATACAGCAGTAAGAATAAAATGACACAAAGAAATTTGAGAAAAAATGGTTGAGCCTAGAACAGATCATTCTCAGTGAACTTACCAAATCACAGAAAAAAAAATTGCCACATAGTCTCACTCATCTATAGCACCTAACCTTAATATACCCAAGATTCCTTACATACCCAGCAAGCATTTCATGGACTAGACAATAGGATGGAGGGGAAGGGAGGGGAGAACATCAAAGGGGCGGGAAACATTAATCTAGACCAAAACGGCAATGGTACCATAAAATTCTACTTCCTAAAAGGCAGACCAAATGGCTGAACCTTCACCAGGCCCTTACAGGAAACACCTGAGCCACAAGACACTGGAGAAGGTAGGATCAAGTCCAACCTAAATCTTCTACATCTTCCCTCCCTCCCTCTCCCACTTCCTCCCCCCCCCCCCCACTCTCTCTCTCTCCTCTCTAACTCTTGTATATTAGTTATCTTTTTCCTCATTTTCTTAGTGGGCACTGACCTGTAACTCCCAATACCAGCATGGGGCTATCATTCACAATGAGCTTTTGATCAGAGAAACCTACAACGTTTCCCAAAACAATGACAGACTTCTGTCAGAGTACTTGATGACCCACCAAAGACCAGTGGTAAGACCCTATTGCTGAAGACTCCATATGCAGCTGACACAAAATGGAACAGCATGGCTGGAAGCCAGGAGAGAGTCAGTCCTCAGACAGTCAGCGTGTCTAGTGCCAGAAGGTGCTACATTGGCAACTGGGGGAAATGACCAATATCTGTCCAAGCAACTCATGGTCTAACCTACTTAGCAACAAATAACCAGTTGTGATGCCCACACAAGTGCAATAGTGGCACACAGCCATGGTGGGGAACCAACTGCTCTTGATTTGGCTAACTGTACCTCAGTGGTACAAGACCCATAGCTGGAGCTGGGAAACAAGTCAGAACCATATCCAAACATAAGCCCACTCTCCAATATCAAGCTACCATCAATCATGGGGTACAAAAGGGCCTACACATATTAAACTCTCTACTAAAAAAGTAAGGGTTATCTCATTTGTCCTGGTGCTAACTCACTCTCCATTGGAGATTCTGCTTCTCTTTTTCAGATAGATGCAGATCCTAAGGAGAAAGCCACCCCATCATACCTCAAAAAAGCCCCGACTGAAACTAAGGAAAATTGGCAAAACAAGCAAGGGTGCTGTTTTCCTGATGAACTAGATACCAGCACAAGGAGGAAGGAGACCAACACAGAGAAAAATCAACTCCTACCAAATCAGAGAGCCAGAACCTCAGAGGCCCCCAACTCCTCATCACTGAAGCAGACCAAAAATGAACCCAACATAGCTCAGGGAAATTTTGCAGAAGAGGGGGTGGAAAGAATGTCAGAGCCACATGTTGGGACATGATATGCAGAGACATTTATCGTACCAATAACTGTGGGCTAACTCCACAATGCACGACCCATATACATCAACAAGGAGGGGCCGTTGGGGAAGGGGTAGGTCATGGATGAGCCTAATAATGGTACCAAACTGCCTGTATTTGCTGAATAGAAAACTAATAAAAAGAAATTAAAAAAAAATATTTTAAAAAATGATGTTCTATAAGTAAACTGCTCAGCTCTAAAACTCTATTTATAAGTATATATGAGCACTAACCATAATTACTTTTAATTCCAAAATTTTTTAAATATAATTTTCTAGTTTTATGAGTAAGCCAGTAAGGCTCAGAAAGGAGATGTCTCAGTGCACACACGCACATGCACACACACACACATCTCAGAAAGAGAGCGCTCGAGAGAATTAGCATGCTGGGGCCTCAAGCACCTGAAATCAAACTCCACCTAGTGGGCAAGTGCAACCTTACTTCTGCTTCACTTTTGTGTGTCTGGCTTATGTGGTATTTGGAGAGTTGAACATGGGTCCTTCAGCTTCTCAGGCAAGCACCTTAACCGCTAAGCAATCTCTCCAGCCCTGTTAGTCTGTTTTTGAGCTTTCTCCTTCACATCCTCTGTTCAAGGCCAAGCCTTAGGTCACATGTGACACTGTACGCTTTGCTGCTACAGAATTCCAGACAGACATGACAAAATGCACAGCTGGAAAGACCACTTGATTGTTCTTATGCTTTTCCCACAGTGAACGCAATGCATGAGTGATTCAAACCAGCAGACCATGGTGAAATGGAAGCTGGACTGTAGGATAACTACCCACTGAAGGATTTGTGTCAAATTGGGTACATGGATACCTGTACCCACTGAAGGCTTTGGGTCTACCTCTGTGCATAGACAACCAGGCAACAGTATCCAAGCATCAATTTGTATGCAGTTTTTCTTTTTTTTTTTTTTTTTTAGATTTTTTTTTTAAGCCAGAGTCTCTAGCCCAGGCTGATCTTGAACTAACTCTGGAGCCCAGGCTAGCCTCAAATACCAAACCTGATACCTATCTTCCTGAGTCCTAGAATTAAATGCATGAGCTATCATGCCTGGTTACACTTTGTGAAGCACTATATGATGTAATGGTTTATTATGGGATTTTAAAACATACTTTGTTTTTGTTGAACAGTGTGTTTTGTTGGCTCTCTATCTATAGGAGGCAAACAATACAGGTAATGGGGTGCATATAGCTGCAAATAAAGCCATTATAATCTTAAATTGGCCCAAAATGTTTTGGTAGTAATACTGCTTATTGATTTAAAATGTATTAGGAAGAATGTGGGAAAAGGGTAAAGTTTTGTAAATTTACTTTCTTCAAACAATTAACATCTGTCTGCTTTTGAAATAATTCTCAACAGATAAAACAATCCTGCAGAAGCCTGGAAAAAGCTCTCCATTGTTCCATGTCTGCACAGATTGCATTGCCTCTCTGATGATTTTATGTACATTTAATCACTAAAGATTAATTATATAGCATACGGAAACCAGTGAGACACTGGAGAGATAGCTTCCGTCTAAGTGCACATGCAGCTAACTTGTGGCTTTTTAGAACAATTTTAATTAAAAGTACTAGAAGAATCATCAGGCTGAAAATATTAGGAGCTCCGGGATGGATGAGCTTAGCATAGTTAATTAATTGTATATTTAATCAAAGCAGCCTTTGGCTGTAATTAATAATCTATTTTCCTCTGGTAGTAAATATTGTAGTTCTGTGAAATGGAATTTATAATTTCCAGAATGCCATATGCACAGAGGAGTGGAATAGAAGAGGAACATATTCATATCTACTTTCCAGCCAAGGTTCAGTTTGTTTATTGAGAAAGGATGTTGTCTGTATCTTTTTCATTTGTTTTAAATGTCATATTGTTGTGGCCGCTTATAAATTTCTATCCCAAAGTGAGTTGGACATTTCAAAGGCAGAAAGAATAACTGAAAGGGAGTGGCTGTAGAATACTAAATGAATTTTGATTTGCCTCCAGAGATCTCATGCTTTAGAGAACTTTAGATTGATCTGCCTTAAAACAATTGATAGGATGGACAGACTTGGCAATTAAAAGGTTCCTCTCTTCTTTTCCTTTTAAATGGCAGAATGGGGCTCAGACATTTCCATTACCTACAACCTGGTAAAATGCTCAAATCAAAAGCTACAATAATTCTCCTCCTTGAAACAACATGAAATCTTTTACTTTTGGAGGTAAACTTCTATATGTACAAACACACACACATCTCTGCTCTTCAAGAGTTCATGCCAAATCCATTCTTTTTTTTTTTTTTCTTTTGTTTTTTCAAGGTAGGGTCTCACTCTGGTCCAGGCTAACCTGGAATTAACTCTGTAGTCTCAGGGTGGCCTTGAACTCATGGTTATCCTCCTACCTCTGCCTCCCGAGTGCTGGGATTAAAGGCGTGCGCCACCACGCCCGGCTCCAAATCCATTCTTAAGAATGCCACACTCACCTACTGAGATACTTGCACATCCATGTGTATTGCTTCTCTGTTTAAAATAGATAAGAATTGGAATCAGCTTAGATGCCCACTGACAGATGAATGAATCAGGAAATGTGGTATATAAACACAATGAAATTCTATTCAGCAGTATGTAAAGTTATAAAATTTGTAGGAAAGAATGGATGGACCTTGGCAGTATTATAGTTTGTGAACTGACCCAAACTCAGAAGGATCCAAACTACATGTTCTCTCTGATATGCAGATCCTAGTTTATATTAAGTATGTATATAAGAGGGCAAATGTGCATTAACTTTTTTTTCTGGGGGAGGAGCTGATCTTACAAGACACTTGACTAAATGACCACGAAGGGGAAAAAAAAGGCACTTTCTTTTCTTTAGACTTATTCCAATACCTAAAAAATAAAAAAGAAAGACAAAAAGGCTCTTCTGGTCTTCAGTCGCCCAGTCTGTGAAAGAAGAAACGTGGGGAGACAGATGAGTTGATGGCTAGAATTAGATGATTTGTGCCAGGTTACTTGGACGCAAATTTGCCAAATCTGATACTGTGAAAAATTTGATAACTTTTCTAATGTCAGACTAGTAAGTTTTAAAACATCATTCTTTTACAAATCATAATGAATACTTTAGGTTATTTCAATCTTCAATAAATTATGTGAGATCTGCACATCAGTTTACAGACAAAATTTGAGCTTTATTTTATTTAGCGAAGAGGGATACATCAGAGGTTTTTCTTTTTACTTATTTATTTTTATTCATTTATTTAGTTGAGGGTGACAGAGAGAGAGAGGAAGAGGCAGATAGAGACAGAGAGAGAATGTGGGCACGCCAGAGCCTCCAGCCACTGCAAACGAACTCCACATGTGTACACACACTTGTGCATCTAGCTAAGGTGGGTCCTGGGGAATCAAGCCTTGAACCAGGTACCTTGGGCATCACAGGCAAGTGCTTAACAGCTAAGCCATCTCTCCAGCCTGGCTTTTCTTTTCTTTTCTTTTTTTTTTTTTTTTTTAAAGAAATGCATGTATCACAGCGATGTAAGCAATGTTTTTTTCCTTTTTTTTTTCCAGTTACAGTAATTTTTTTTAAATTTTTATTAACATTTTCCATGATTACAAAATATATCCCATGGTAATTCCCTCCCTCCCCACCCCCACACTTTTCCATTTGAAATTCCATTCTCCATCATATTACCTCCCCATTACAATCATTGTAATTACATATATACAATATCAACCTATCAAGTATCCTCCTCCTTTCTTTTCTCTTCCCTTTATGTCTCATTTTCAACTTACTGGCCTCTACTACTAAGTATTTTGATTCTCATGCAGAAGCCCAATCATCTGTAGCTAGGATCCACATATGAGGGAGAACATGTGGCGCTTGGCGTTCTGGACCTGCGTTACCTCACTTAGTATAATCCTTTCCAGGTCCATCCATTTTTCTGCAAATTTCATAACTTCATTTTTCTTTACCACTGAGTAGAACTCCATTGTATAAATGTGCCACATCTTCATTATCCACTCATCAGTTGAGGGACAGCTAGGCTGGTTCCATTTCCCAACTATTATAAATTGAGCAGCAATAAACATGGTTGAGTACGTACTTCTAAGAAAATGAGATGAGTCCTTTGGATATATGCCTACGAGTGCTATAGCTGGGTCATATGGTAGCTCAATCTTTAGCTGTTTTAGGAACCTCCACACTGTTTTCCACAATGGCTGGACCAGATTGCATTCCCACCAGCAGTGTAGAAGGGTTCCTTTTTTTCCACATCCCCGCCAACATTTATGATCATTTGTTTTCATGATGGTGGCCAATCTGACAGGAGTGAGATGGAATCTCAATGTAGTTTTAATCTGCATTTCCCTGAGGGCTAGTGATGTGGAACTTTTTTTTAGATGCTTATATGCCATTTGTATTGCTTCCTTTGAGAAAGCTCTATTTAGCTCCAAAGCCCATTTTTTGATTGGCTTGTTTGATTCCTTATTATTTAACTTTTTGAGTTCTTTGTATATCCTAGATAGTAATCCTCTATCAGATATATAGCTGGCAAAGATTTTTTCCCATTCTGTAGGTTGCCTCTTTACTTTTTTTACTATGTCATTTGCAGTGCAAAATCTTTGTAATTTCATGAGGTTCCAGTGATTAATCTGTGGTTTTATTGCCTGAGCAATTGGGGTTGTATTCAGAAAGTGCCAAGACCAATATGTTGAAGGGTTTCCCCTACTTTTTCATCTAGCAGTTTCAGAGTTTCAGGTCTGATGTTAGGGTCTTTAATCCATTTGGACTTAATTCTTGTGCATGGCGAGAGAGAAGAATCTATTTTCATCCTTCTGCAGATAGATATACAGTTTTCAAAACACCATTTGCTGACGAGGCTGTCTCTTCTCCAATGAGTATTTTCGGCATTTTTATCAAATATCAGGTGGCTATAGCTACTTGGGCTTACATGTGGGTCCTCTATTCTGTTCCACTGATCTACATGTCTGTTTTTGTGCCAGTACCATGCTGTTTTTGTTACTATGGCTCTGTAGTATAGGTTAAAATCAGGTATGGTGATACCACCAGCCTCATTTTTGTTGCTCAGTATTATTTTAGATATTAGAGGTTTTTTGTGATTCCAAATGAATTTTTGGATTGTTTTTTCTATTTCCATGAAGAAAGCCTTTGGAATTTTGATAGGGATTGCATTAAATGTGTAGATTGCTTTAGGTAAGATTGCCATTTTCACAATATTGATTCTTCCAATCCAGGAACAAGGAATCTTTCTCCACTTTCTAGTGTCTTCTGCAATTTCTCGCATGAGTGTTTTAAAGTTTTCATTATAGAGATTATTTACTTCCTTGGTTAGGTTTATTCCAAGGTACTTTATTTTTTTTTTTGATGAAACTGTGAATGGGTGTGATTCTCTGATTTCATCCTCTGTGTGTTTGTTGTTAGCATATATGAAGGCTACTGACTTCTGTGTATTTATTTTGTATCCTGCTACATTGCTGTAGGTTTTGATCAGCTCTAACAGTTTGCTAGTATAGTCTTTAGGGTCCTTTATGTATAGAATCATGTCATCTGCAAATAATGATAACTTGTTCTCTTCCTTTCCAATTTGTATCCCTTTTATTTGTGTCTCTTGCCTTATTGCTATGGCCAAGACTTCCAAAACTATATTAAATAGAAGTGGGGACAGTGGACACCCTTGTCTTGTTCCTGATTTTAGTGGGAAAGCTTCCAGTTTTCCCCATTTAGTAATATGTTGGCTGTAGGCTTGTCATAAATAGCCTTTATTATATTGAGATATGTTCCTTCTATTCCCAGTCTCGGTAGGACTTTTATCATGAAGGGATGTTGGATTTGGTCAAATGCTTTCTCTGCCTCTAATGAGATGATCATGTGATTTTTGTCCTTCAACCCATTTATGTAATGTATTACATTTATAGATTTGCGTATGTTGAACCATCCCTGCATCTCTGGGATAAAGCCTACTTGGTCAGAGTGAATGATCTTTTTGATATATTCTTGTATTCTGTTTGCCAATATTTTGTTGAGAATTTTTGCATCTATGTTCCTGAGGGAGATTGGTCTGTAATTTTCTTTTTTTGTTCTATCTTTGCCTGGTTTTGGTATCAGGGTGATGCTGGCCTCATAGAAGGAGTTTGGTAGAATTCCTTCCTTTTGTATTTCCTGGAAAAGCTTAAGAAGCGCTGGGTTAGCTCTTCCTTAAAAGTCTGGTAAAATTCAGCAGTGAATCCATCCGGGCCTGGGCTTTTTTTAGTTGGGAGATTATTGATACTGTTCGGATCACCATGTTTGTTATAGGTCTACATAAGTGATTAATCTCATTTTGATTTAATTTAGGTAGGTCATATAGATCAAGGAAATCATCCATTTCTTTCAGATTTTCATACTTTGTGGAGTATATGCTTTTATAGTATGTCCCCATGACTTTTTGAATTTCTCTGGAATCTGTTGTGATGTTACCTTGTTCATGTCTGATTTTATTAATTTGTGTGTCTTCTCTCTTTCATTTGGTCAGATTTGCTAAGGGTTTATCAATCTTGTTTATCCTTTCAAAGAAACAACTCTTTGTTTCATTAATTCTTTGGATTGTTCTTTTTGTTTCTATTTCATTAATTTCTGGCCTAATCTTCCTTATTTCTTCCCGTCTACTGATTTTTGGTTTGCCTTGTTCTTCTTTTTCCAAGGCTTTAAGGTGAAGCATTAGGTCGTTTACTTGCAACCTTTCTAATTTCTCAATATAGGCACTTAAGGCTATAAATTTACCTCTTAGAACTGCCTTCATTGTGTCCCAGAGATTTTGGTATGTTGTGTTCTCATTATCATTTGACTCTATGAATTTTTTTCTTTCCTTCTTGATTTCTTCATTGACCTATTCATCATTTAGTAGTGTATTGTTTAGTTTCCATGATTTTGTGTATGCTCTATAGCCTTTCTTGCTACTGATTTGTAGTTTAATTCCATTGTGGTCAGATAGAATGCAAGGAATTATTTCAGTTTTCCTGAATTTGTTAAGATTTACTTTGTGTCCTAATATATGGTCTATTTTAGAGAATGTTCCATGTGCTGCTGACAAGAATGTATATTCTGCAGCCTTTGGATGAAATGTCCTGTATATATCTGTTAAGTCCATTCCTTCTATGACCTCATTTAGTCCAGTTGCTTCTCTGTTTATTTTTTCCCGGGATGACCTGTCAATTGATGAGAGTGGGGTGTTAAAGTCACCCACCACCACTGTGTTTGGTGTTATCTGTGACCTTAGTTCTAATAGTGTTTGTTTGACGAATTTGGGAGCCCCCATGTTAGGTGCATATATGTTTAGGATTGTAATGTCCTCCTGTTGGAGTGTGCCCTTAATAAATATAAAGTGACCTTCCTTATCTTTCT
This sequence comes from Jaculus jaculus, assembly GCF_020740685.1. Classification (NCBI taxonomy): domain Eukaryota; kingdom Metazoa; phylum Chordata; class Mammalia; order Rodentia; family Dipodidae; genus Jaculus; species Jaculus jaculus. Next base: position 82,474,353 of record NC_059107.1, on the reverse strand, counting down.
TGACTAACGTTGGAGTAAAGTCTACCCTGTCCGATATTAGTATAGCAACCCCTGCTTGTTTTCTAGGCCCATTTGCTTGAAACACCATCTTCCAACCTTTCACCCTAAGGTGTTGTCTATCCTTTATAGAAAGGTGAGTTTCTTGGAGACAACAAATTGTAGGATCCTGCTTTTTAACCCAGTCTGCAAACCTATGTCTTTTCATTGGGGCATTGAGGCCGTTGATATTGAGAGATATCATTGAAAGGTGTGTATTTATGTTTGCTTTTTTGTTTTTTGTGGTTCTGGTTCTACCTGTGCTCTCTTCAGTTAACTAGTATTTGAGTATTCCTTGTTTTTTCTAGGTTCCTTATATGTATGCTTTTCCTTTCTTCAGCATGGAGGATTCTATCAAGTATTTTCTGTAGAGGTGGTTTTGTCTTCAAATACTCCTTTAATCTGCTTTTGTCTTGGAATGTCCTTATTTCTCCGTCTATTTGAATGGATAACTTTGCAGGATAAAGTAACCTTGGTTGACAGTTGTTATCTTTCGGAACTTGGAATATATCACTCCAAGCCCTTCTGGCTTTAAAAGTTTGTGTTGAATAATCCTGTTGAATAACCCTGATGGGCTTGCTTTTGTAGGTAACTTGATTTTTCTCTCTAACTGCTTTCAATATTTTTTCTTTGGTTTGTGTGTTTGGAAGTTTGATTATAATATGGCAAGGAAAGATTCTTTCCAGGTTTTGTCTGGCTGGGGTTCTAAAGACTTCCTGTACTGCATTGGCACCTCTTTCCCAATTTCGGGGAAATTTTCTTCTATGATTTTGTTGAAGATGCCTACTATGCCTTTGGAGTGGATATCTTCTCCTTCTACTATGCCCTGAATTCTTATATTGAATCTTTTCATAGTGTCCCGAATATCTTGAAATTCCCACTCATACTTTTCTATAAGTTTGTCTTTCTCTTTGTTGGACTGTATTAGATCTGCCACCTGTTCTTCTAGCTTAGATATTCTGTCCTCTCCCTCATCCATCCTACTGGTGAGATTTTCTACAGTGTTTTTTATTTCGTTAACTGTGTTCTTCATTGCTAGTAATTTTGACTGGTTTTTCTTTATTATTTCTATTTCCTTATTTATGTCTTGTATTGCCTTCTCTATTTCATTAAATTGTTGTTCTGCATCTTCTTTGATTCCTTTGATTTCCTCTTTGATTTCTTCTTTGTTTCTTTTGATTTGTTCTTTGACCTCTTTGAACATAGTTAAAATCATTCTTTTGAACTCTTTCTCAGGCATTTCCTCTAACTCTTTCTCACTGGAGGACATTTCTGATGCATTAATACTTTTAGGTGGATTTATATCGTCTTGCTTTTTAGTGTTTCTTGTGTTATAATGTATATATTTTTGTATCTTGGATTAAGATAATGCTTGGATTTTCTAGCTAGCTGGGTATTCTTAGCTGTATCAATTGATTTGATGTAATATATTTTCAGGGTAGGAGCTTAAGTTGTTAGGTATGGCTCTGAAGACTCTCAGAGTATCTACAAAGATGTTCTTAGGGGTTGAATTTCCCTGCTATGGGAGTATTCAAGTAGGCTGAGTGGAATAAAATACAGGTAGATTCTAAAATTTAACTAAACACTGTACACATTCAACCAAAACCAGCCCCAAGTATGTATGCAAGAGTAGTTATTATAATGACCAGATTGTCTATCAACAAAGAGGTTAAGATTTCTGGTCTGTTGAGGGATCCAAGTCAGCTTGTGACCAAGTGAGACCCTTCCCTGGTGCAATCCCAGTTACCTTGGATGATTTTGGTCTCAGTCAAGTTGCTGCCTGGGTCGTTGGGCTGCTGTTCTGATTTCTGGAGCTGGGCACTGGCTTTTCCTGCAGGGCAAATCGAGCCTGGCAAGTGTGGCCCTGCAGATCAGCACCCCTGCTGCTGGAACTGCTGCTCAAGCTGCCGATGCTGGGTCTGTAGCCACTGCTGCTGAAGCTGCTGCTGCTGGACCCACCGCTGCTGCTGCCTCTGCTGCTGTAGCTGCCACTGCTGGAGCCACCACTGCTGCTGAATCTGCTGCTGCTGTGTCCACTGCTGCTGCTCCCACAGAAGCTGCTGCTGCTGGGTCTGCCGCTGCTGCTGCGACTGGAGCTGCTACTTCTGGGGCCACTGTTACTGGTGCCAGAGCCACTGATGTTCTTGCCGAACTCTGCTCCTGTGTGGGTCCCGCTGTCGGCTCAAGTTGGCATGTCCGGGTCCCCGGACTGCTGCTCTGTTCGCCAGAGCTGGGCTCAGGCAGTGGGGGATGGGAGGGAGCCGCAGCTGCTCTGGTTCTCTCGCTGTTCCACGTGTTCTTCTACCTCACGTTCTGCTCCTCCATTGCTCACTGCCGCTCTCCCTTCACGTTTCCTGAGTTGTGTAGAGCACCGGCGTGAGGGGAAGCTCCCGCACCTGGCTTTTCCTGTGGCTGGAGCCAAGCCTGGCAGCTTTCTGGTGCGCCGCCACCACCGCAGTTGGCTGAGCTGCTGGAGCTGCTTTTGCCGGCCTGTGCGGGCTCTGGATGCTCTGGATCTCTTCTACTTCTCCGCTGCCGCTTCAATTTCCTATACACCTCACTTTTTAGTAAAAGTGTATATTTTGCTGAGGTTTTCTGGTCTTTTTTCCCCCCTAAGCTGCCTTGGCGTGGTACCTACACTGCCATCTTAACTGGAAGTCCCGGTTTTTCTATTTAATTGGAGATAATAGTATATCTAGCAAAAATTTTTCACAAAAAATGTATCTTTGTGATTTTTTTTTTCAATCTGGAAAATGATGGTGTTGTGTGATCCACATTGAATTAATGTCTCCAGGTTACACCAGATGCCTTGTGTCCTTCTTTGCTGGCATTAGTGGCTGCCCCTAGACACATACCTTTCCTTGTCCCCCTTTTAACTTTACGAAAATGTGGAAAGCTAGCAACACTGTGCACATACTCAACTATGCTTCAGTTGAATCTCCCAGCTTCTCGAGAAGTTAGAACAGTTTCATAGTTGAAACAGTTTGTGGGCCAATATCTCAGCACTTGAGTAAATAAATCATTAACTGTTCAGTACCAGACGTGGCAAATCTCAAGTGATATTTCACTGTGAGCCCATCACTCCTGTGCTCTTCTGCACCTTTCCAGCTTCAGTCAAGGTCAGCAGGAAGCTCAGCGGCACCTTCACGGTGACCTCCATCATCTTGTCTCACTTGGAACCGTTTTTCAGTTTGTTTACTATGCAATAGACAGCCGTTCTGTAATCAGCTTGGGTTTAGTGCCCTGCTCTGTCTTCCTGTCACACATGCACTTGTCTGGCTTTCTCCACTGTATGTGCGCTGCCATTTTGATTTTGGTTTTGGTTGGTTGGTTGAATAAATTTGCGACACTCAAAACACTTGATGTGATAGTAAAAACAATACCAGTATTTGATCCAGTTTCATCTCAGCTGTGCTGTATCTGGACATTTTGGATGTTTATCACAGGTTTTTGTGGGGAAGAAAGTACATATATGAAACAATAAATGTGTGACATTTATGAGTAATGTTGGCTCTGAACAAACTTTTGAAAACTTAGTTGACAACATTTTGGATCAACTGGAAAAAAGTAGCATGACTTTTGAAATCTCTGAATGCCTTGGTTCTCAGTATTATCACTTTTTATTGAATTTTTTTCTTATTAAATTATGTAGTTTTTAAGACTTTTCCTGACAGTAGTATGTAATTTTTTAGCATGGGTAGATGGGAGTGTCACTTGTATGTTACCGTACAGCTGACATGTATTTTTGTCTGTTCTTTACTATCTGAGTAGTTCCATGCTATGTATGTACCATAACCAACCTATTGCCTATGAGAAACATGTAAGATAATGTATCTACAGCCATTGTTAAAAGTTTATAATGCATTTTTATATCTTGTTTTATATGTATGTTATATAACATTCAAAAACAGAATTTTTTTCTTGATTGAGAAAAGGATACAAAATGCAAAATCCACAATTTTGATAACTGAAAAATTGCCAATTGTTTTGCAGTACTTTATTATATTGGGTGTCTTGTCTTTCTTGGGCTTTTAGTTAGCTAATGAATGAATACATTAGACACTTCTGGGTTTTAGTTGGGATTTTACATAGCTTGCATTTTAATTATTTGGTTCTTTGCTGTTTCTATTAACCCATAGCATTATTTTAATAAATGTTATAATAGCAACCTAAAAAAAAAAGAGGGCAAATGTGGGTGAAACCTATAAAGGTAGCATGGCAACCAAGAGTGAGTATAAAGGGCCAAGTAGGAAGGGGATAAAGACATATGTGGCATGTAAACATAAATGGGGAGGGGATATTAGCAAAGATGGGGGGGAGTTGTGTGGGGAGAAGGGGATGAAAATACACTAAAACTAATTCTATTTGAGAATTCTAGAAAGAGTGATACCTAAATTTCTGTATGCTAACTAAAATAATATTAATAAAGAATTCATTCCAAGCATAGTACATGTTTGCTCTTATGACCCCTTCATTAATTTTTGTGAGAGAAAATCTATAGGGAGATAGTCATGTACTTTTCATATGATTTAAGGTTTTCTTTAATCCCTGTTGTCTTCAAAGTGGGATTTAAATTCTTAGAGTTTTCATGAGAAAAGTGCCAGCATATCTTATTAATCTTACCTAGTAGATTTGTGCTGACTTGTATAGATATTTTAAATATAAAACTTAACCAAATTGTTTACCTCTAATATTTTTAGGACTTCCATATTGGTATGTATGATTTACATGTTATTGAGTAAACAAATCTTTAACTTAAAAAAAAATTCAGATGCCATAGAACATATTATTTTGTATGCATGTGATACAATTGCTTAATGTGCTAATCAATTCATAGAATACATTCCATTTTGTCCTGGAGGTTATGTGGTCTCCTTATGAATATGTATGAAAGAAACAGATATGAATCAAGCTCCTAAAGTTGCATCAAGTGCAAATATTTTATTCTATCTATGCTAGGCATTAATAGTCTGGAAACCAAAGAAAAGAATGAAACATAGAAGTGAAATTTTCCAGGTTCCCCAGAAGCCATAATTAATATCATATGACCATAATAGCTCTTACTAACTACATGATTACTTGTTTAGTGATTGAAATGTTTGTAATATAGCATGCAACTCACCATGAAAAAAAGTGGTAAAGGTAATTATTTTAAAAACTGTGAAATTCTTTTTCAGAATTGTGTAATCCCTTACATTGGATCTCAATGTCCCAGAAAATGTCTGTGAGGAATAGGGAAAAAAGTTACTCAGGTAGTCTATTGCACATGGATGACTGTTAATATATGCTATATCATTATGAAACAAGCAATAATATAGAAGTCACATAGGTGTAAACAGTTATAAGACAAAGCAGAAAGTCATTGAAAATATCTTAGACATTGTCATCAACATGAATTCCAAAAGGCCTATCCAGTGTTTATCAGTGCATCAGTGTGTGACAATTATCATATATTTACACATGTGGAGAAAGTATGCAGGCCAAATATTTGTGTGGTAAAAATCTGAAGAATAAAATATCATACTCTAAATTATGAGGTCTTGCCTTAGCTCAGAAAGCATTGACCAATGGTTTATATTACACTCCTGCTAGATAGTTTAAAGACCAGAAGATACCAATTATAGATTAAATTGCATGTTTAAGTAAGACATTGTTTCTCTTGCCATAACCAGGCAAGAATACCACTTAAAAATATTACATCATAATCCCAATGTTTACCCATTGTACTGATGTTACCCACACATGAGAACTGCTGTGACAGTTGTGAATATATATAATCTCTAGTCGGAGGCTTTTAAACAAAGAAACACAAATACAAATTTTTATTTAAACATTTAAATATTCTGAGATAATACCCAATGCAAATATTCTCAAAATTCAAAATTTAGGTACAGAAATAGTAACAGGCTTGGAGCAGTAGGCACACACGCAAAAGCACTTTTCCCCATGTGTAGGCTGGAAGAAAGCACAGGTTACACTTAGTCTTTTCCACAGTCATTTTTGTAGCTTTAAGATACAAGCAGCCATTATAATAAAAATATAAAATAAAATAAAACTACATTTATAAAATTGAAAAAAAAATCATACTCTAAAAGATTGTTTTATTAGTGGTGGGAGGACTTGAGTCTTTATGTTAGTCTCATTATTTACTACCAATTTGGATTTGGACATTGTACTCTGGAACTCTGAGAACACACAATAGATTTCAAACTCATATGAAGTCATTACAAATGAAGGTGCTTACACTTGATATTTACAATCTACTGCACAATTTATAAATTAATTAGTTCTCTAGCATTTATCTCACTGCCCACAGGAGATTTAAGTATTATCCACATCTCCAATAGGAGGTAAATATTAGTTTGATTGATTTTTACCAAGGTCACACCACAAGTGGTAAAGCTAGGATTTAAAGCCTTCACTGGCTCCCAGCACTCCCATTATGACATCAGGAAATGCCTCTCCTTTGTTCTCAAGCTAATACCTTGATTAGTTAGCTAATCATTGTATAAGATATAGGAAGTGATTGGAAATTTAAATTCAGATGTTGTATTTTCAGAAAAATCACAGAAATCATTGAAACGAGACAGAAATTCATTGTTGTTTTTTTTTGAGTTTAGATAAGTGTGTTTGAATATGCAGAAGCCAGGCATAAAGCACTGTTAGTTGAACTTCATTTCAACAAAATATTGGCTTTAGAACTCTAGAAAGCTGAGTACAATACAGCATTGATGCCACTATTAAATTTTTACTAAGGTTCTAGTTTCATCAAATGACAGTTATACAAGATAAGAGTTCTGCATTGAAAAGAAGACTTGGAAACCCAGCAAAATATCCAAAATGTATGAAGTCTAATCTTCCAAAACAAAATAGTAAATCTAGAGAATGGTGAGATAACTACTTCTCAGTGCTTACACTAAATACTGTGGGTAAACTGCTGAGATTTCTAGTTCATCTAGTGCTCCATTACCCTCTTGACTACCCCAGTGCAAGTTACCAGAAAGCAGATGCTGTAGGAATCATCTCCTGAGTGACTCAACTGCTTGCTGAATAGTACAGTGCCCTTTAGGCTAACCTTTATTAACTGCATCATTTGGGGCTGGATAATTCTTTGCTGGGGATAACGGATATTCTCTGCACTGTAGATGATTAATGGCATCTCTACCTATATGCACCCAGTGAGGGAACCTGAGGGAACTAATTCTGCATTATCTATGGAACCAACCATGACCTTCTTTGAAGGAGATGTCAAGCAAGATAATACTGATGCTCCTCATCTCCCATCCAGTCAAATATCCCCTAGAGGGTAAGATGGCATCAGTTGATAACAACTGCTGTAGGATTAGTTTTAATCATGTTTTTCTTGGTATAGTTTGAAAAGTATGACTATAATAGAGGCCTGGGTAATGAGAACAATTCATAAGACAGAAAATTAAAGGATAGAGGTTAACCTCTGTTTCATATGATATTTATTTTGTAAGTATATATAGTCATATTTAAGGTAAAATTATTCTGGAATATATCCAAATAAAATAATGAATAATAATATATAAGAGGGTCTTAGTTAAATTTATTTTTCCCCAAGAGTCATGATAAGTTGAATATAATTGTTGGTGTTCTCTCAGTAATTACTCATCCTTTTCTAGACAACTGGTCTACTAGCCACTGTATTTTAGAATCCAATAGCTGTCATTTTCAAAGCTAATATGTGCTGGAGGGATGGCTTAGCATTTAAGGCATTTGCTGGAAAGCCAAGGGACCCAGGTTTAATTCTCCAGGATGCACATTAGCCAGATGCACAAGGGGGAGCATGGGTCTGGAGTTCGTTTGCAGTGGCTGGAGGCCCTGGCATGCCCATTCTCTTTCTCTGTCTCTGTCTCTGTCTCTGTCTCTCTCTCTCCCTCCGTCACATAAATAAAAATTAACTAATTAATTAAAAAAATGCCAGTATGTTTGAGAATGGTGCCCTGTGGAAAACACTGAGAAAACAAAGATTCATAGATTCCAGGTTTGAAGGTTAAATTCTGTTGTAAACTTGACCAGATTAGGGATCCAGTGAGAGATGAGCCACTAAGACAGGGCTTTGAAGACGTTTCTAGGTAAGATTAACTGGAGCAAGGAAATCCATCCTCCCAAATGGGCAGCCTTTCTGCTGTGGGAGTTTATACAAGGGAGCTCTAGAACTCCAGAATATGATCTTCTTTTGTTAGAATGCCCATGCTACTCGCTGGCATGTACTTTTGCCTGGCTCTTCTTGTTGCTCACAGCACATGCTTCTGGCATTCATTTGGCCTCATGACTTGAGCAACTACCAGGTCCTATGATTTCCACCTGAATCTACCCACATGGCCCGAGCAGCTGTCTAGTTCTTCAACTTCCCAGCTTGTGTCTAGTCTCATGTACCAAGCATTTACCAGTCCTATGATTCTTCAGGCTGCATCCAATCTCCTAGACTGAGTGGCAATATTCTTCTATTTTCTGGTCTATGGACAGCTATTGTTGAACTGGTAGCCCATGTACTGTAAGATAACCTGTCCATCCTATTGGTTCCATTCCTCCAGAGAATCTTGACTAATGCATCCTGTGGTACCAAGAGTGATTATGGAGAAATGGAATTATAAGGATCAATGTCTCTAGTGAACTTTGTGTTATTTGGAACTAGCTTTCCAACTCTAGCCCTATGAAAGACTTTTATAATCCATGGTGTGATCTAAGGAATTCTGAAATTTAGATCTTCTTGATGATCCTGATCCACCACTTATAGAAGCAAGGAATTTAGTGACTCTACATAAAACTTTTGAATATGTATGGAAAAATAAGAAATATAATGGAATTTCAAAGGGAAAGGTGGGGTAGGGAGGGTATTACCATGGAATATTTTTTATAATCATGGAAAATGTTAATAAAAATTGAGAAAACAAAGAAATATAATGATGCTGGATGACGGTTTATAGCATCTCTGGATAAATAACAAGGGAACAATAAGCTCATTGATGAAATTTCTGAGATTAATATGCACATAAATGATCTAAAATTTTCAAAGTGTGCTTTGGAAGGGACTTTTCAGTAGCTATAGGTTTCTGGTTGCAGAAAACCAAACTCTAGTCCCCAGTATATGATTGGCTAACTTAAAACTTGAGCCCAAGACCCCAGGCAGTTTGGGAAAGAGTGGGATCCTATACATGGGGATGAAGATGCACTCAAAGACCCTAGTAATGCCAAAGGCACTGAATTCTCATATTCTTATGGGTCTATTCTGCCTGAGGAAATGTGCCCACCTTAACCAGATGCATCTTTGTTGGTGGTGGAAAGCCATCTGCTGCACTTTTGATGCTTAGTGTGCCTACTTGGATTGTAGAGTCAGAACATTCCTTACTTGGTTGTGTTATTCTAACCCATAATCACTTAATTCAGAAAGCTTTAAGTTTTAAGTGGAGCCTAGAATAGGAAAGGGCTCTTAAACAGGTCCAGGCTGATGTGTAGACTGTTTGGCTACTTGGGCCATATGATCAAGCAGATCCAATTGTCCTTGAGATATCAGTGGTGGAGAGACATGCTGTTGGAGCCTTTGGCAGGCCTCCATAGGTGAATCACAGCAGAGGGCCTTCCTCTGTAGATAACTATCCTCTGTTTGAGACTTTTTTTTTTTTTTTTTGTGGAAACTGAATGCTTGATGGTGGGCCACCAAGTAACTATATGCTACCCAGTAATATCTGAGTGTTATTTGTCACACAGTCATAATTTGGCTGTGCACAGCATCAACAATCAAATGGAAGCAGTATATACATGATCAGACCTAAGCAGGACCTGAAGCATGAGTAAGGTATATGAAGAAGTTGTCCAAGTTCTTGTCTCCTACTTCTGTTACATTGCCTTCTGCCCCCAAGCATGCACCAATGGCATCAAGGTGTGTGCTCTATGGCCAACTGACTGAGTAAAGGAATAGTATGGCCTGGTGTATACATGGGTCTTCATGCTCTATAGACACCACACAAAAGTGGACAGCAGCAGATTTACAGCCCCTCTCTGAGACAAACGTGAAGACAGTGGTGAAGGAAAACCTTCACAATGGGCAGGAATTCAAATACTGCACATAGTTGTGCATCTTGTTTGGAAGGAAAATGGCCAGAGGGACAGTTATATACTGATTTATGGACTATAGTCAATGGTTTGGCTGGATGGAAAGAGACTTGGAGGGACATGATTACAAATTTGGTAAGGAAGACATTTGGGAAAGGAAATATGAACAGATATGTCTGGATGGGCAAAGGACATAAAGAAGCTTGTTCATAGGTGACCTCAGCAGAGAATAATTTTAATAATCACATAGGTAAGATGATCTGCTCTGTGAATAACAGTCAGGGTATCTTCCCAGCCTTGCCTATCATTGTTCAATGATAAAGGTCATGATGACAGAGATGAAGGGTTTTAGTGAGCTTACAAAGGCTGACTTGGCTATAGCTGCTGCTGAGTGCCAGCAGTAGAGACCAACTGTGAGCATATGATATATAGTATTTCCCAGGGTGACCAGCCAGAAACCAGGTAGCAGTTTGATTCTATAGGGACACTTGGATAATGGAAATGGCAGAATTTTGTTCTTAATGAAATAGGTACTTATTCTGGGTATGTATTTGTCTTTCCTGAAAGTAGAACTTTTGCAAAAATTACCATCCATTGACTTACAGAATGCTTTATCAACCATGACAGTATTCTACATTACATGGTTTCTGAACAAGGAACTCATTTCATAGCCAAAGAGGCACAACACTGGGGCTCATGCACATGGAATTCACTGGTTTTAACATGTTCCCCACCATTCTGAAGTTGGTTTATGGTCTGATAGAACAGTGGATTGACCTTTTTAAGAAACAGCTTTAGTGCCAACTTGATGGCCATAGCCTGGAAGGCTACAGCCACATTCTCCAGAAACCTACATATACTCTGAATCATCATGTGATACATGGTACTTCTCCTAAAGACAGGATTCATGGGTCCAGAATGCATTGGGGGAAATGGAAATAGTACTATTTACCATCACCCATAGCGATCCACTAGCCAAATTATTTTTTGCTTCCTATTCTCACAACCTTATTCTCTTTTAGTCTAGAAGGTTGGGATCTGAAGGAAGGAGTGTTCCTCCAGGCAGCGCAAGGAATATTCCATTGAATTGGAAGCTAAGTTGCCTTCCCAGCCACCCTAACTCAGGGCACACTGGACTTCTGACACCCTTGAATTAACAGGCTAAGAACAGAATTACAGTGCTAGCCAGAGTGACTGATCTAGCCTACCAATGTAAAATTAGACTGCTCTTATATAATGCAGGTAAGGAAGAATAATCTGGAATGCAGGAGAGACTTTAGGGCACCTTTTGGCCTTACCATGTCTTGTGATCAATGTCAATGGCAAACTGCAACACAGCAAGATTTACTAAGCAAGTAAGTCTTTCTTCCTGGTTTGGTAGCCCTTCCATGAGGACTGCCAGTAAAAGAGCTCCAAGAAAATACAAGCACTCTTGCTTTGTCAGGCTGCTTGTGCTACTTGCTTGTGTGTGCTTTTGCCAGCTCCCCATGCTGTTTACTTATCCATCTTTTGTCATTCGTTTGGCTACTAGGTCTTATGACTCTCTGACCTGCATCTAGCTCCATAGCCTGAATGGAGGCCTGGTCCTTTAACTTTTCAGAACATGTCTAATCCCATGGACTGAATGGCTACCAGGTCCTATGACTCCAGTTTGCATTTAGCTTTGTGGAATGAGTAGCTGCTTGATTCTTTGACTTTCTGGTCTACAGACAGCAGTTATTGGACTGTCGAACCGGAATCTTGTGAGATAATCCAATAAAGACCCTCCCTTTTCCCTTAACATAATCAATCCATAGGTCCTGTTCCCCTAGAGAACCTTGACTAATACATCAGGTCACTGTCCTGTTTTATTTCACTATATACTGTGTTTTCATAATTTTCCCACATAAATTTTATCTTCTATATTTTATTCAATTTTTAAAGTTATACTAGGAGTACTTAAATATTTCTTATCCTCTTAAAGTAGGGAAACCCAGGCATGGTTATAATATGTCCTGTAATAAATATTAGCCTGAGTGTGACACAAATTTTAAAATTGCTTGAGGTTCTGTATACTCTTCTAGAAGTACTCTGTTCTGTGTTTGTTAGTGAAACAAGTCACTGTTATGCTGGCTTGTATGAGGATTTGGGGTTCTAGGTAAAGGAATGTGGGAGAGATGACAGAATAAATTTTATAGGACTAAAAAGGTATGAATCATCACAAGATTACCAACAGTAGGCTTTGAAGATGTCAACATGATTTTCTACTGTTATTTTGATGATGCTCTAAAAGAAAGATAGCAGACGTATTTCTCAGTCACTTATAATGCATTTCTTCCTAGGTTTAAAAAGGTTGTATTCATATGAATTTCTAAGAGGCTATAAAAATCAATTACTATGTTGACTAAAATGAGAACTATTTTCTGTTTTAGAACTCTAATTTGAGCAAAACCTACACAATGGAATTCTATACAGCAGTAAGAAAAAACGTCATAAAGAAATTTGAGGAAAAATGGTTAAACCTGGAACAGATCATTCTCAGCGAACTTACCCAATCACAGAAAAAAAATCGACACATAGTCTCACTCAGCTGCAACACCTAACCTGAATCTGCCCAAGATGCCTTACATACCCAGCAAGCACCTCATGGACTAGACAATAAGATGGATGGGAGGGCGGGGAGGGAATCAATGGGTGGAAAACAGTAATCCGGACACAAACGGCAATGGTACCATAAAATTCTACTTCCTAAAAGACAGACCAAATGGCTGAACCTTCACTAGACCCTTACAGGAAACACCTGAACTACAAGACACTGGAGAGGGTAGGATCAAAACTGACCTAAATCTTCTACATCTTCCCTCCCTCCCTCTCCCCCTCTCCCCTCTATCTCTATCCTCTCTAACTCTTGTATATTAGTTATCTTTTTCCTCAATTTCTTAGTGGGCACTGACCTGTAACTCCCACTTCCAGCTTGAGCCTACCATCCACAATGAACTTTTGATCAGAGAAACCTACAAGGTTTCCCAAAACAATGACAGACTTCTGTCAGTGTACTTGATGACCCCCCAAAGGCCAGTGGTAAGACCCTATTGCTGAAGACTCCATACACAGCTGATGCGTAAAATGGAATGACGTGGCCAGAAGCCAGGAGAGAGTCAGTCCCCAGGCAGTCAGCGTGTCTAGTGCCAGAAGGCACTACATAGGCGACTGGGGGAAATGACCAAGATCTGTCCAAGCAACACATTGTTTAACCTAATTAGCAACAAATAACCGGATGTGATGCCCACACAAGTGCAATAGTGGTACACAGCCATGGTGAGGAACCAATTGCTCTTGATTTGGCTAACTGATCCACTCAGTGGTACTAGACCCATAGCTGGAGCTGGGAAACAAGTCAGAACCATACCCAAACACAAGCCCACTCTACAATATCAAGCTACCATCAATCACGGGGTATAAGAGGGCCTAAACCTACCATACTGTCTATCAAAAAAGTAAGTCTTATCTCAATTTTCCGGGTCCTAACTTACTCTCCGTTGGAGAATCTGCTTCTCTTTTCCAGATAGATGCAGATCCTAAGAAGAGAGCTGCCCCAACATACCTCAAAAGGGGCCCAGCTGAAACTAAGGACAACTGGCGAAATAAGCAAGGGTGATGTTTTCCTGTGAACCAGATTCCAGCACAAAGGGGAAGGAGATCAACGCAGAGAAAAATCAACTCCTACCAAAGCAGAGAGCCAGAGCCTCAGAGCCCCCAACACCTCAGGACTGAAGCAGACCAAAAATGAACCCAACATGGCTCAGGGAAATTTTGCGGAAAAGGGGGCGGAAAGAATGCCAGAGTCACATGTTGGGTCATGATTTGCAGAGACATTTATCATACCAATAACTGGGGGCTAACTCCACAATGCACGACCCATTTTCATTAACAAGGAGGGTCTAATGGGAGGGGGTAGATCACAGATGAGCCTAAATAATGGTGCCAAACTGCCTGTATTTACTGAAAAGAAAACTAATAAATTAAATTAAAAAAATAAAACAACCTTCACCTCTTGTGGGGGAAACATTGTCCCTCTTACATCATCAGGAGGGTTAAGCAGAATGAGGTGATGAACCTAGAAAACACCTGAGCCTTGTCTATACCAACTGCAGCCACAGTTTTAACTGTGAGGTATCAGGGCCTCAGATAATTCAGATGTCAAAATATAAGCCTTATGAGTTAAATAATCATTGTCAAACATGTAAATAGATATTGCATAGTTCGCTAAATTTCCTTTGAAATGCAGCCTATTTTTAGAGTCTACAATATTAAACATTTTAAAACACAAAGTTGAAGTTCTCTGTCTATTGTAGTTCAAGTCCTAGACTAGTTATAGCTGATTAGAAAAGAATAGAAAGCAAACTATGTTATGAAAGCTCAAAGCTAAGATATAATTTAAAATATAATTAGATGTTAAGACCTTTTTCATGTGTAGTGTTATGATTCTGTCAAGGTTCTAGGAATACTAATTAGAATGGAAAATTAGAAAATAATTTTCTTGAGTTTGATATTAGTTTCTTCCTCTATTTCTCTTCAATTTTCATTCATGTATTAAAAAAAAAAACTGAGGACCATTATGCACCAGGCATTATTTTACATACTAAGGCAATATCAGTGAATAAATCAGATGAAATCCCTGACCTTACAGAGTTAGCATTTCAGTGTGGTAGACAAATAAACACTGCATATTTCAGTTATTATTAAGTTTTATGGGAAGATAATCATGTGCCAAATGCTATGAAAAATTGGATCACAGGAAGGTTGTAGGAAAAAAAATCATTACTTTCTTACTGGTGGTCAATATGTGCCTCATGGAGAAGGTGCCAGACATGTGAGTAAAGATTTACCTAAGAGATAAAGGAATGTCCTTGTATCTGCTGGAAGGAATCAAATAGTGAAAGAGTCATTGCAAAGGCCAGTGTAGGAGCATTAATGATAGGTTTGTGGACAGCCACGAGAAAGAGCTACTAAAGAAGGCTGTGTGTGCTGGCTGGGGGACAGGGCTAGGTGAGCTCACAGTAACTGTACACCTACTGGGTGGCTTTGTGAACTAGACATTTACCCTTAGTTGCCTTTCTAGAAACACAATTTTCCAAGAAAGTTTCTTCCATTTTTCTTTCTCTGGTTTGATTTTCTTATTTTCATTGTTCACTTTTGGATTTGGTCAAATTTCCTTCCACTCTGCAATTCCCTCGATTCTCTCAGCTTTCATCTTCTTGTGCTACTGTTGTTTCGCTTGCAAGGTCCAAACCACTCATAAGACCTTTCTCACTGGTCTGTAACTATGACAAGCATGCTATATCAGCTACAATCTTGTTTAATCCCAGTCTTGAAATAGCATTCTTAGGTCACGCACAATGAGACAATAGACAAATGTCAAGTGTTCTGTTTTCTCTGTGTGGTGAATATCTGTAAGCCACAGAACTTGAAACCCCAGATTATTTTTTAATATTTCATTTTTATTTATTTATATGACAGAGAAAGAGGGGGAGAGAGAATGGCCATGCCAGGGCCTCCAGCCACTGCAAATGAACTCCAGATGCTTGTGCCCCCTTGTACATCTGGCTAACATGGGTCTTGGGGAATTGAACCTGAGTCCTTTGGCTTTGCAGGCAAATGCCTTAACCGCAAAGCCATCCCTCCAGCCTCCAATCCCAGATTCTTGACTACCAAAGTTATAGACATTCTTGGGTTTTCTATCTTCAATTCAAACATTATTTCAAGCTTTGGATCTCACAGAATAGAGCTAGTGTTTATTTTTCATCATCAGAGGGGACCTTGGAAGTCATTCTGCTTCCTAAGTCCCTATATTTGAATCTTTTATGAAACATCTCTGCCAAGTGGTCATCAAGGCTGGTCCAGAAAATTTCCAGCAACAAAAATCTAAAGTAAAGATTTCTTTTACAAACAGCATAACTGTATAAGGCAGGTCTATGGTAGTTCATTATTTTTTCTTATATTAAACTAGAAACTACTGATTTTGATTTGTCATGTAATAGTTTTTCAAAGTTACTGTCACCTACCAATTTTCTCTTCTAAGTAGAATTTTGTTACATCTTTAAATGTAATAGCATGCCATTGTGTTTATTTCTGATTAAATTTGATTTTTGAGATTAAATAGTATCAAAGACAGAGACAGGAATGGGCACTCTGACTCACTTTTATTTTAAGACTAGCACAAATAATAACTGAGGACTCAAGAAATTATTCTTGGCTTTCAAACATGATACAGAAGAATGATTTGTCCTTGTATAAAAGAGTTTGTTGTAATTATCACAGTTTTCTAAACCCAAAGACATGCTTTCAATTCTGTGTTCTGGCTAAGGAGATATTTTTGTTTTCTCTTTTTCACAATTCTCCTATGTAAATAAAACTAGGGACAGGTGAATGTAGGTTTAAATGGTTATTGGTAGCCTCAAACAGGTGATGGGAAGAATAGTAATATTTTCAGTGAGTCCTGGGATGCCAGGAATTTCCCAAGATATCACTTCTGTACTAGAATCATCACACAGGATCAGTTACTCTCTAAGGTCTTGCCATTTCAGGATAAGTGAAGGACACACACTGTCCTGTGCCTAGTCCATGGTCACTCAAGTTTGCATGCCTTAGATGTGCTTCTTTCCATTTACTCCATAACTTGCCCTATCATGCTACACCTGAGAGACCTCCTTTCTCCTTTACTACTCCTTACCTCTCCCATCCTCAGTTAACAAGCTTATTGGTTGTCATGGAGACTGAGACATAAACAACCATTTTGGTGCTGTAGTTCCAAGAAAGGGAGATTCAAATTGGAACAATCATGCTAATTTACTCTGATCCCGTGAGTCTACTTATGACATTGTGGTAGGACAAGAAAACACAGCTGTGAGGAGTACTAGCTCTCAATTTTGGCTTAGGATACACAGAAGTTATCTCAATTACATTGATCATTATTCTCTTTAAAAAAAGTTAAACTTGATTGATACCTAACCATGGGAAAAGCAGTATCTTACACATAAATTTTTACCATGCTTTCAGCTATATAGCTACTTGAAAAATATATCTTTTATGAGTGGAATTACAATAAAATGAAACAGAGATAAAGTTAGCACAAACATTTTAGATAAAATGAATATAAGCTCAAATGTCAGAAGAAGCTCTATTTATATTAAAATAATGTGTATGCTACTGGACTCTGATGTAAGCCACTAAAAGTTTTTATTTCATGGTTATTTAATTTTTTCTTTTGAGAGGTACACCAGAGAAAAGGCTAGATGCTTTAATAGGCTGCTCAAGAACCCTTAGAAGAGATGTTTTCTTAAGGGCTAACAGATGCCGTAATTTATGGATCCTAACAGAAGTCATTAATTGTCACTGTGTTGCTGCTACATTTGAACTCATAGAGTCGATTTAGTCAGTTCTTGTAAGATCTGAGAGGATCATTAATGGAAGCTTGAGGCTAAACATAGATAATAAGGATATTTTAATATTCTTGATGCTTTTAGAGAGGAATAGCACATGATACATCAATACTATATGATGCACTGAAGCTCTCCTGTGAGAGTGGAGAGACCCTAGCTACTATTTCTCCTCCCCAACTGCTTTGGAAAAAGAGAAATACTTAAACTCTTGCACTCCAGAAGTTCCCAGGTGCCATCGGCATCCAAAGGATTCTCAGAAGAGATATACACTATTTTTGTTTTTCTTGATATTCTCTTTGAAGTTTTGTGTAAGCTTATTGAAAGAAAATAAACTGGTACTTTTTAAATACCCTTACAAAAGGAAAGGTCAAGGGTCAGAGAAATGCCTGTCAGTAAAGTACATGCTATCCAAGCATCAGGACCTGAATTTGGATCCCCAGTACTTATGTAAAATGGAGGCATGTGCCTGCAATCCCAGTCTTAGTGAGACAGAGACAGGTGAATCCCTAGAGTTCCTTGACTAGCTAGCCAAGCCAAAATGGTTAGCTACAGGTTCAGTGCAGAAGCTTGTCTCAAAAAATAAGATTAGGAATGACTGAGGAAGACCCTCAACATCAACCTCTGCTTTGCTCATGCACATGCACACACATGCCACACACATACGAATATGCGCACGCGTGCGCGCTCGCGCGCGCACACACACACACACACACACACACACACATCTCTCTCTCTCTGTGTGTGTCTTTCCCTCTCACATACACACACAAAGGAAATATAAAAACACACACACATATAAGTATGCATACACATACATCACACACATAGGAAATATAAAAATGAAGAACTTTGGTAATGAAGTATAGTTACTACTGATGCAGTTATAAAGAGGGGAGGCAGGAGAGAGGGCTTAGCAGTTAAGGTGCTTGCTTGCAAAGCCAAGGGACCCAGGTTTGATTCTCCAGGACACATGTAAGCCAGATGTATAAGATGGCACATGTGTCTGGAATTTGTTTCCAGTGGCTACAGTACCTGGCACACCCATTCTCTCCCTCCCTCCATGTGACTCATTCCAATAAATAAATAAAAATAGAATATTTACATAGAGGAGAAGCTATAAGATAATAAGAAAATTTCAAGGCTCAGCTGAAATTCAGGCTACTCTTTGATCCTGAATATAAGTTATTTCATGAAAAGGTCCATTTCCTGATTGCTCTTCACAGTACACAATATTTTCAATATTAGGATTTACAGAATTAGTTCAGGGTTCTAGTACTTGATAAGGCTTTCTTTGTAACCTATAATCAATTTTAAAGAAGATTCCAAGTGCCACTGAGAAGAATATATACTCCCTAAGTGTTATATGAATATTCTGTAGATATATTTTAATCCAAATAATAACATGGTTTAATTTATCACAGAGGATTCTTTACTGATTTAATTTGGAAGACCTGTCTATATATGAGAGTAGGTATTTTTTTTTTCTAATTACTGTGACTAAATACCTAACAAGAAGCAACTGTAGGTAGGAAGGGTTTACTTGGCTTACAGTTCCATGGAAAACAGTCCATCATGTCAGGTGTGGCAGTTTGAATAGATGGCCCCCAATATATTCAGTATTTTATTACTTTGTGGTTTGGGTCTTCACCTACCTGGCTGGAAGAGGTGGCACTAGGCAGATCTTAAGGTATGGTGGTGGGTTTGAAATTCCAATCTAAAGATATGCAAAGTGTGTCTAGTTCTACCTGGAGTTCCTGAAGAGTGCTGTGTGGCTTTTGGCTTGGCATTTGGTTTTGGTCTCTGTCTGTCTGTGTCTCTCTCTCTTTCTCTCTCTCTCTGCTTGGACTTGTGAAAACAGGGCTAGTAGCTTCTTTGTCCATTATGGAATGTTCTCTGGATAGTTAAGCTTCAATAAATATCCCTTCCTCCCTAACTGTGCCTGGTTTGGAAATTCATCTCAGTGAACCTGAAGCTGTCTGCTACATTAGGGAAGGCGTGCCAGTGGTGAAACAAGGAGGAATAGGAAAAGGAGGGAATAGGAGTAGAATGTGAATGAGGAGGAAAATATGTGGGTTGGAGATATGAGAAGTAGTGGAGAGACATTGCTATAGAAATATAGAAAAGATTTTTTGAGGTATAGAATATACTTTCCCAGTTATATACCTGGTAGAGAATTAATATCTGGAATATATGAAGAACTAATCAAAAATGAAACACAAAAATAACAACATTGCAAATCAATAAATGAGCTAATAAAATGAATGTAACGTTCTCAAAAGAAGAAACACACCACACATGGCCATTAACTAGTTTAAAACAGTGCTCCTCACCCCTAGCCATTAGGGGAATACAATTTAAAACTATGTGTGATTCTATATCACTTCAGTTCAATGACAACAAATGGTGGTGATGATATGGGTAAAGAGACAGTTTTATTTACTACTGGTTACAGAGTAAACAGAGTAAAAACCAAAATCATTATTGAAGCTTCTCAAAAAATAAAAATGGATAGAACAGCCATATGACTTAGCTATACCACTCATGAGCACACACCCCAAAGACTTTGTTCCTACCACAGAGATAGTTTCACTACGCATCCATGTTTCCTGTTACACTATTCACAGTTGCAAAGAAATGGAATCAGCACTGAGGTCCAACAACAATTAACAGGGTAATAAAAATGTAGTACAGATCCACAATGTAATTTCATTTAATGAGAAAAAAAATGAAATCATGAAACTTATAGGAAAATGGATGGATTAGAGAATATTATATTAAGTGAAGTAACCCAGATGAAGAAAAACAGTAACCACATGCTCTCTTTCATATGCAGATTTTAGCTTTATATATATGTGTGTGTGTATTTGTGTGTGTGTGTGTATGTGTTCAGAAAACTAGAGCATGGACCATGAAAAGGTAAAAGGGCATGTTGAGGATAGGGGAAGGGAAATAGTACATATGTACATGGAACTAGAAAGGTTACTGAAGATTAAAGAGTAAAAGAGGCACAGGGGAATGGAGGAGAAGGGATGAGGAGAGGGCCCAATAAAAGCATTGGTTAAAAATAACAGTAAAACCTACTACTATGCAGGCTGATTAGCAAATTTAAAAAATATTTAAAATATGCTTTAATTTTCTGAAAGTTATAAGAAATGTTTCAATATCTACTGAAATTTTAAAAAAGGAATTAAAAATCTAAAAATAGCACTAAACTAAATTCAAAACAAATGCTGAAGCCTTGACCTTATTTAGAATTATTCATTGAATTTGACTCTTACCTGGGGTACTATTGCTAGCCCACCTGTCTCCCTTCTTTCTGTTGTTGATGTCCAGTTTCCCTCAGAGACTATTCCAGACACTTCCTGTTTCCTTGATGGCTATGAGCCATGTCTCTCACTCTATCCATGCTGCTACAAAGTATTTGTTTTTTTTTAATTGTTTATGTATTTCTGTGATTTTCCATCTTGATAGAAGCAAGGTATAACAATGAAAAATATCTCTGATATCTCACTTTAGAATGTGCTTTCACCAGCCATTTGTGACAATGAAAGGAAGGCTAAGAGGAAGAAAGGATAAATTATAATGCCATCCATTGTCAAGCCACTGACTCAAAAAAAGGACAGTTATTTTTACTGTTGTTTTAATTTCTGGACTTTTCTTTTGAGGCAGGGTCTCATGAATCCCATGCATCCCATGCTTGCCTGAAACTTACTATGCAGTTGAGGATGACCTCAATCGCTTTGCTTCTACTTCTGTATTTCTGGGATTACAGTTGTGTAGACCACACATTATATAGCTCTTAAGATCAAAGCCAAGGATTGATGCATGCTGAGCAAGAAATCTGCAAATTTTTGGTCAGGAACACACATTCTCCCTGTCTCAGACTCCTACGTCCTGTAACTTCAGGTGTTCACCACCACACCTAGAATTCTGCAATGTTTTGAAGTGATCAAAATGTGCTTGAAATTATTTACTTCACCCACTTGAGTGGGTATTGTATTACTTTCAGCCAAGTGGCATAAATATGAAAATTTTCTCTGTATAATAAGTCATACCATATTTCTCAGTGTGATATACCTATCACTATTGTTCACTATGTCTTAATCTATGTAATACAAATGAGCATAGATGTGGTTTTTATCTGCAGAAGTTCTCAGTTCAGATGTAGGCATACAGCATGTATAGGAAAAGATAAGCAAGGAAACTCAGAAAGGCCTGGGTAATAAACTGGTAATATAAACACTGAAAGTATAAAGGCCATCCAAATTGCTGGTGATCATGGAAAACTATGGAGAAGCCTTGGACCTGAGCTTAGTTTTGAATCAAGGTTTAAAGTACCTTCTTCCACATGGAAAAATCAAGAAACAGTCAGAGAACCATGGATAGAGCCATGGCATACAAGAAGGAAGGCATTGGATGTCATGCAATGGGATCAATTTGCCAGACTCGTTTTCATGAAGAGGAAGAGAGCATCTGTCTTAAATTCCAAGTTAATGAATTAACCTTGTTTGTTTAGGTAGGATGAATTTGAGAAAAGAGACATTAGTGCTTGAGAAAAAGTAAGTTGGAAGTACACTGAAAATTAAAGTTATGGGCTAATGAGCCGTTTAATTAAGGGTTAAAAATAGGGTTGTCTGAATGGGAGGAGAAATGAAAAGATGGTCAAGACATGCACCGTTGTGCATCTCGCTTTATGTGGGTACGAGGGAATGGAACCCAGGTTGTTAGACTTTGCAGGAAAGTGCCTTAACTGCTGAGGTAGATTTAAGTATGGAAAAGTATTTTAATATGTGCATGAATTAATTAACTGCCACAATTCTTTACCTTTAAGACTCTCTCAGTCTTTAATATATATTGTTATTAAAGTTTTAACAAAAGTTTAAACAACAATCTATATTTTATAAATATATATGGGGAAAAGTGAGTGCTCTTGAATTTCTTTGTTATTCTCCTATACCTCATCTCCTTCCAGGAAAGGAATTGCTTTTCACTGGGTCTGACAGGAGCTCAGATTTCAGGAGGTTTGGGACAGATGATGATGTCAACCATCATGCCTCTCATGCAGCTCAGAGGCCCCCTTCTCCAATTTAAAGTATTTGTTCTTGCTCACTCTTCAGTTGTCATAGTGAGCAACTGTTAACATGTTTCTTAAAATGATCTCATGTACATGAGAAGTTATTCTCATTGTGGGTAATAGAAACAAGTGAAAGTGAATGGATATATGTATTATGACAATACTATCATCACTATGCTCATTGATCTAGTGGACTGGAAAAATGAAAAAAATAGTGTGTCACCTACATTAGTTTCCTAACAAATCATTATAGTTCTGATCTGAAGAGGAAGTCAATACATCCTTCTAAAAAATCATTCAATAGCAGATACCCACATCCACACTGGGATATGCTTTTATTGGCTGTGAACCCCTATCATTCATATGGCCATCAGAAACATCACTCTTACTTATTCCAAAATATTCACATTAATTATGATGTTAAATATAGGAATGCATTCTCACAGCATATTCTTTCATAAATACTTTAATTTGGGGAAGGAAGGTAGTGTCAAGACTGCTATGTTACTTGCTTCTTCACTCAAGAGAAATTAAGAGCATTATATACTTCCATGGGATTCTTCTCAGAACATCTCCATAGATGCTTAAGCTCTGTCAGTTGATGTGCAATTTAACAAAATGTCATTAAGCTCTAGCAATGCTCCACCTGCTTTTCCCAGAAGCCTATGGTTATCATGAGCAGTGTTCATATTTTCACTTGTTTAAGGGATCAAGTTCATTGTGAGAACATAAAGTCTTCATTTGATACTTTTAAATGTATACAAATAGTCACTCGTCTTCACACAGATATACTTTTCTCTCTAAGTAAGGGGTGAATAGACTGTGGGGAATGTGAGGGTGTGTTTGTGTCTTATTAGAATTCACTTTATGTCTTGGCTTATACAACTTTTCAATAGGTAAAAATGTTTTTAAACACATTTACAAAATAGAAATAGTACCTGGACTTTTTTTCGAGGTACGGTTTCATGCTAGCCCAGGCTGACCCGAAATTCACTATCTATTCTCAGGGTGGCCTTGAACTCATGGTGATCCTCCTACCTCTGCCTCCCCAGTGCTGGGATTAAAGGCGTGTGCCACCACGCCCGGCTTAGTACCTGGATTTTTGACAGGAATAAAAATCATCTTTGCTGGGCATAGTGGTGCACACATTTAATCCTGGTGCTTGAGAGGCTGAGGTAGGAAGATTGCTGTGAGTTTAAGGCCAGCCTGAGAATATACAGTGAATTTCAGGTCAGCCTGAGTTAGAGCATGACCCTGCCTCAAAAAGCTATCATACTTTCAAATAAGAACATTTTCCAAGTTCATGTGGATGCTAGAATGCTTAAATAAACATATTTAATACTACAACATCATATAAAGTATATATTACATGTACCATATTAAGGGGTATGGAACCAGCAATCAAGAGAACTGAGCATCCAAACTTGTCATCTTATTAGCCACATAGGTTAATTTTTCTCATGGATGAGAATAAGTAATTAATTCAATGTATTTGCAATGAGGGGCCAACATGTCAACAGTCTCAAAGGCTAAACTGTTTCTCATCTCAAAAACATAAGAGAAATCCAAAGAAGTATTTCATACTCAAGATCCTTACTATGGATCTGGTAAATGTCTCATTGTGTGACATTTATCCCAGGATAGATTTATTTGGCTGTTTTATGCTAAGTTTGGCTTGTTTACACTTATGTATACTTATCATATCATATAGTATGCCAATTTTGAGCTCATGATAACTAGTATGTATGTATGTACCTTTTAAACATAAGTATCCTATTGCTATACCATTAAAACAATAGAAATGAACCAAAGGAACTAAAATTCAAAAAGCACGTTGCAATCATTTCCCAACCAAGACCATTCCATCCTTTGTACAATATTTCTCAGTTCATCCTAACAGACATGTGCCAACATCTCTCTGAGACAATTTCACCTTCAATACTGCTGAGAATCTGCCCACTAATGACCATAATGAAACATGCTTTGTGTGAGAGCCTGTTCATTTATTTCCATTCCCGTGAGTGCCTTCAGAGACCAAAGTTGCAATCACGGCTACTTACTATTTAATTCCCAGCCAAATTTATGGTCAAATTGAAAAATGAAAGCAGGCACCCTGATGCAAGATGCTTTTGTCTGAAGTGTCCTCATGGAATCATTATACTTGCATTAATCTTTAATCTGCAATTAAACAATCAGTTCTATGTAAAAGATAGCTGCAAATAGATCTCCTGCCTGTATTCTAGACAATATATCTTAGTGGGAGTTTGGGGGAAGGGCGAAATAAGGTGTAATTAGGATGAAATTTGTCACGGATCCTGGTTCCTAGGATGTTATTTATGGAGCTAAAACTTCCTCATGCAAAAAGACTGCTATATTCAGATGCTCACCAAATAACCTCCTTGTCTGGCAGTTTGCATGTGTGTGTGGAGGGGGAGGTTACTGTAGCAAAACAATACACAAATGTAAGAGTGAGGAAGAAGGAAGGAAGCTTGCTTGGCCTGACTGATAAATGCCTTGGCACAAATTGCAACTTGCCTTGCATCTGCAGCTTCCCAATTAAGAGGCTGCTTTCCAGCTTCCACAGATGCTTAATTGTTGATGGAGGCTTCCAGGCAGGCATGGGCACCAAGATCATTAACAGGTAGTCTGAGGACATCAGTTCTTAAGGTTTTTCCAATTTTATTACACTATCAGAGCTGTCAACAAGATGGTACCTCCTTGAAAGACTGGCACACTTGGATAAGGACTGCTTCTATAAATAAAACAAAGGTCTCAGAGAAAACCAAAGGTTCTGTTGTATTCCTGGGTGAAAAACAGTTCAAAGAGAAAGTATTTGAGGCCTTTTTGCTAGATGAAAGCAAATGTTAGAAGGGACCGAGTGGATCAGGCAATGCTCTAAGAAGCATTGGAGTGTTTCACAGCAGGCTGGTCATCTCACTCAGACTTTATTGTGAAGGATGACATTTAAGCAGTTCATTTTATATCATCCCCTACAATTCAGGATGAAATTTAAATAGACCTTTTCCAAGCATATTTTTAAAATTGTGCTTCTGTCCTGGGTTTGCTATGTTGTTTCTGTATCAGTACATGTGTCATGTGAAAATGAGTCATTTCTGGGGCTGGAGAAATGGCTTAGAGGGTGGGTCACTTGCTGCCCAAATATGAGGACTTGATGTTGATCCATAGCACTCGTGTAAATAGCTACGCATGGCCTGCCTGCCTGTAACCCCACTCCTGAGACAAGAGGATAGCTGGGGTTTGCAGGTCTGCCCGTTTAACCCAAATCAAGGAGCTCCAGGTTCAGCGAGAGACCCTGTCTCAAGGAAATAAGGTGGAAGCATGATCAAGGATACCCAACATCTTACACTGACCTCCATATGTGGGCATGGGGTGCATGTTTCTGCACACATGTGTATATACCACACATGTATACACAACACACACCACTATTACTAGCATTTCTGCACATACACATGCACACACAGTTGTAGTGCTACTGCAGGAAATTCTTGTGAGAATGTTTATACACTGAAAGTGACTTTCACATTTGTTTACACATGGCAATTTCCTTACACATGCATTTTCTAAATAGTGCATGTGCTTGGTCACAAACCACCCTAAAAGAAGCACATTGCAAATGTGAAAGTCACTTTCAGTGCATAAACATTCTCACAAGAATTTCCTGCAACACTATTAGAAAGGTAAAGAATGTGTTTCTCTATGCCACTTACCACCTAGGCAGTAAGTGCTCCAGATAAACACAATTAAAGACACAAAAGTAAAAGACATATATTGATTCCAACCACTAAACCATTAAGAGAATTATAAGGTAGTATTTTGTTAAACAGCTGGTCATTTATTTTGCTCTACAGTAGCTCAGGATGCAAGCTCCAGATTCTGTTTGGAAAAGATGGGGCTGAAAACACAACCTCCTCAAGAAAGAAAATATGACCTTCAGTGATCCTTTCTTTACATTCTTCCTCAGGGATTCAGAGCCATACCTACCAAGGACAAATGAATCACTCTTATTCATGTAATCATGTTTATTGAGTGCCAACCTAGGCAACAATGGTCCAGTGCTGGGCATTAAAAAATTAAAGGGAAAGAGTCTACATCACTTCCATGTAGGTGAAACTGATATGCAATCTCCCTATCAAAATGTAGTATGGAAACACTGTTGGGTAAAATATAAGTGAATCCAATTTATGATGAGAGATCCACTACCCATTTTTAGTGGCTTACTGAATATTTCTATTTGAATTTTTCATAGGACAAAATCTGCCTCAAAATGTTTTTCTTACCTTTTCCCATTTCAAATAACTGTCTCCTAATTCTAGGTACCAGGGCTCATACATCCTCAGAATAACATTTTATTTCTTTATATTAATCTTACGTATACTTACTCACACATTTTATTTCATTTACATTTCTCACATTTTTTTCTCTTTCTCCCCTCATCAGTGCTGCCCTAATCCAAGTTTCAATCTTTTCAGATGAAAGTACAGCCACAATCTTTACCTGGGTTCCTCACCCCAAAATATTTAATTATACTATCAATCCATTTTGGTTCTGTAATTATTTTGCTCAAAATCTTTCCTGTCCTTTCACTCTCAGTTTTATGGATATTAGCCAAATGCACAAAGAGGTTGATTATGTAGGAGGGCTTCATGTGTTTGTAACTTACCTCCACTACCTACAAACTGAGAGGCTGAGCAAGTTGACTGTAGGTACCTCACTTAGTTCTAATAGAAAGCAAGAAGAATAATGGTATTTCTTTCAATGGTTTGCTGTGAAACTTAAATGAGTTAATTTTTATTAAGCACTTAGACCTGAATGATGTAAAAGTGATTAAATAAAAACTAATTCAAAAATGTAGCCTTTAATAAGACATTTAATCTCTACAGATCTTGGCTTCTAATTTGTATAACTAATAATTAATTTCTCCAATTTGGCAAAACTTTAAAGGTTTCATGTCAGTGTTTGACACAATGTAGGTGCTCAGTATAGTAGCTATCTTTGGTTATGGCTCAGAGCCCACATCCTAACACCAAGGACTGGACACAAGTATGCTTTAATTGTCTAGTTCATTCCCCTGTACACTGACTGAAAGATTTTTCACCATGCCCCATGCCATGGATACCTCAGTGCTTTTAGTTCCACAGTGTCCACATCTGTAAATACTACTGGGTGTCCTTCCATCTATTAAAATTCCACCATGAGTATTCAAGACTAAGCAACATTTTCTCTCCTGCAGAGGATCTTTACCAAGATAAATTTAGGCATTCCTATAGCCATTATCATGAATTTATTGGGTGGGTACAATTAATTTGATTGTGTCACATTATGAAGGGTTACAAGTAATTATTTTAATTGTAGCAAGAGATCTTAAAGAAATTTATAAATTTTCTGGAAAACACATATTAGTAAAGCACAAAAGAGAATCAGACTTACCTGTTTTCAATGAAGTTTTTTTTTTTTTTTTTAACAAAGCAACATGATTTTCAAAAACTCTTTTTAAAATTACAATACTTAGGGCTGGGAAGATGGTATAGCAGTTTAAGGTGCTTGCTCACAAAGCAGAATGGCATAGGTTCAATTCCCCAGCCACCTGCTGTTAGCCAGATGTGAAAAGTGGCACAAATGCCTGGCATTTGTTTGCAGTGGCAAGAGGCCCTGGTATGTACACATACCTACAATTAAATAAAGCAAAAAATTTTAACACTGATTTCATCACTTTGAAATGCTTTATTGTATGATATTTATAATGTGGCCATTTAATATGCCATCGCCACTGAACACTACGGAGAGAGACAAAAGTGAGAAGCAAAAGGTGGCAGCGGTGGTAGGATGTGGGATGCAGGCTAGGGTGATGCAGACTGGGGCACAGTGAGTTGGCAGCAGGCCTGGGCTGGGGAAAGTCAATGAATGGTGATAAGCAGTAAGCAGAATACAGGCTTGATTGAGAAAACTAAACACATTAGTGAACATGGCATCTGTAGAATGACTCTTATTACTTAGCTAAAACCCAACAAACATTAGCTATTCAAACACAATCATGGAGAAAACTGTTGTTTAAAGCCTAGAATATTTCTATTTAAAAGTACTAATTCCCTATGGATAAGGTAGGTAGTTACCACTATGAATTTATCAGCTCTAGTATGAGGTTGGTGCTGCAAATCCAAGGACCACATCACCTGACTACTCCATTGTATGAAATGCAAATAGCAAGCAGCATTTTGCTCATTCTTGCTAAAGAATGAGACAGAAGAGACCTATCTTTAATATTTCCTACTGGACATTTAACTAGTTACAGGGTGTTTTAACTCCTACTTGCTGGAACCAAAGGCCTGGGAAACAGGAATGACAGGGGCACTGGAGAAAAGATGCTTGTCTTAATTCCCATAGAGACAGAGCTCTTGCCCTAATAAAAGAGAGCATATCCAAACCCAAGTTAAAATTTTCTCTCTTGCACAGGATCTTTGCCAAGCAAAGTTGCAATGTTCTTATTGCAATCATCACAATTTCTTAATAGAAAAAGTTAAAAGTAAAGACACTTTAATTTTGTTACTTGGTGAAAGGTTATAGGTTAGGGAATCATAACTGTGCTTACAAATCTTTAAAAAGAAACAAAACATAAATTTTATGGCAATCACATACCTGTAAAACACAAAAGTGACTCAAAAATAAGGTTGTAAAGGCTTTCACATAGTAGAAATAAGTGAATGTCATAAATACCTAGTGTCAAATGACAGGGCTTTATGCTAGGCAGAACATAAAAGGCCAACTTGGAGTATGGCCCTGTTTCACCTGACGGTGGTGTAAGTTTTCTTCTTGTGACAAAACACCTGGGGAGATGTGGTTTACGGAAGGGAGAGAATATACTTCACTATACCAGGAAAGGCATGGCGGCAGGAGCAGGAGGCCTGCTGGCTACACTGAATCCACAGACAGGAAGCAGGGTGAAGAATTTCAAAATGGAGATGGGCTTTCACACTTCAAGGCTAACCTTAGTCAACCAGCTCTTCAATGGAGGCAGCCTCCCTTACCCCCTGCAAAAATAAAAAGTCCCACAGCCATCCAAAATTGTGCCACCATCTGGGAACCAAGAATTTTAGCCTGTGAGCCTAAGGGGGGTATTTCACATTCAAATCACAATAGCACTTTAAGAAAATAAATACACAGAAATCAGTAGCCTTCCCATATGCTAACAACAAACACACTAGGATGAAATCAGAGAATCACTCCCATTCACAATTTTATCAAATAAATAAATAAATAAAGTACCTTGGAATAAACCTACCTGTGGTGGTTTGATTCAGGTGTCTCCCATAAACTTAGGTGTTCTGAATGCTAGGTTCCCAGCTGATGGATATTTGGGAATTAATGCCTCTTGGAGGGAGTGTATTGTTAGGGGCGGGCTTATGGGCTTTATAGCCAGTTTCCCCATGCCAGTGTTTGGCACGCTCTCCTGTTGCTATGGTACATCTTATGTTGGCCAGGGGGTGATGTCCATCCTCTGCTCATGTCATCGTTTTCCCCTGCCATCGTGAAGCTTCCCCTCAAGCCTGTAAGCCAAAATAAACCTCTTTTTCCCAGAAGCTACTCTTGGTTGGGTGATTTCTACCAGCAATGTGAACTGGACTGCAACAGTAAAGTGGTACCGGGAGTGGGGTTGCTGCTAGACATCTGACTGTGTGGCTTTGGCCTTTTGGAGCTGATTTTCAAGAGGACTGTGGGAGGATTTGAAACCTTGGCCTAAGAGATGCCTTGCAGTGCT
Organism: Jaculus jaculus; assembly: GCF_020740685.1. Classification (NCBI taxonomy): domain Eukaryota; kingdom Metazoa; phylum Chordata; class Mammalia; order Rodentia; family Dipodidae; genus Jaculus; species Jaculus jaculus. The sequence goes on along the minus strand of NC_059107.1, from coordinate 82,443,965 downwards.
GCAAGTACAGCTTGATGGACTGTTCTGGTCTGAGCTGTAAGACCTGAATGCAGTAAGAACTATGGACTGTGAGGTTTGGCTTATGAGGGTGAGAAAGAGCTTTGCCTGGACTGGGCTAGCAATTTGTGTGAAAAGCTTGCTCTTATGCCCATGTCCTGAGAAGTTGTGCAGGATTGTTTTGTGTAGAAATGAACTGGTGTGTGCAGAGGGATATGGCACAGAAAGAAAAATCTTTGGGTGAACTGTTGCCTGTTCAGCCGCAACTGAGAGATTACAACCTTTGAGACTGGGCTAACTGACCTGAGCTGGGGCAACAAGAAGAATGTAGACTCTTTTGAAGGGGCCTGGGTGCTCAAGGAGTGTCCTGTTCTTCAAAGTCTGCTTTATTCCCCCCAGGATTAACAAATTGGCACCCTACCTGGTATCATGGAGTATAAGAAATGCTGGAAAGAGGGTCATTGAGTTTGCAACATAGTCTTGTGTTTTGGAAATGGCCATGGGCAGTGTGAAGCAGGTTTGCTGGTTGCCTGCATAGAGACCCCATGGGGCCTTGAGGATGAACTGTGGCTTACAGTGGAGACCCAGTGGAGATGCCAGGACCATGAGATGGCTGCCGAGGAGCTGCTGGCCCCGATGAAGTTTCCCAGGACTGTGAGTAGCCTAGCTGGAGGGGCGGAATTGGAATGCCAGAGACTTGTTGCTGGTTAGAATTATCAGACTTGAAGATTTGTCACTGGCTAGAGTTGTTGGACTTGAAGCAACAGTTTGATGTTTGCCCTGGTTGTTTTAAATCTTGTATTGGTTGAATGTTTCTTTGCTATGCCTAATGCAATCTTTTGCAGTGTGAATATTTATTCTGTGCCATTATGGGTTTTTTGAGGTTATTTTTTGGTATTATGGCTCAGTTAAAAGATCTTGGACTATGGGGATGTATGAACATCATTGGGATTGATAAAAAGTACGGGGACTTTTAAAATGAGATGAATGCATTGTATTTTACATCATGTATGGATATCAGGTTATGGGGGCCAGGGGTGGAATGTGGTGGTTTGATTCAGGTGTCCCCCATAAACTTAGGTGTTCTGAATGCTAGGTTCCCAGCTGATGGATATTTGGGAATTAATGCCTCCTGGAGGGACTGTATTGTTGGGGGCGGGCTTATGGGCTTTATAGCCAGTTTCCCCATGCCAGTATTTGGCACACTCTCCTGTTGCTATGGTCCGTCTTATGTTGGCCAGGGGGTGATGTCCAACCTTTGCTCATGTCATCATTTTCCCCTGCCATCGTGAAGCTTCCTCTCGAGCCTGTAAGCCAAAATAAACCTCTTTTTCCCAGAAGCTACTCTTCGTTGGGTGATTTCTACCAGCAATGCGAACCCGAATGCAACACTAACCAAGGAAGTAAAGGATCTCTACAATGACAACTTTAAAAAACTTAAGCGAAAAATTGCAGAAGACACTAGGAAACAGAAAAATATCCCTTGTTCCTGGATCGGAAGAATCAATATTGTGGAAATGGCAATCTTACCAAAAGCAATCTACACATTTCATGCAATCCCCATCAAAATTCCAATGCCATTCTTCAAGGAAATAGGGGAAAAATCCAAAAATTCATTTGGAATCACACAAGGATCTTGAATATATAAAACAATATTGAGCAACAAAAATAAGGCAGGTGGTATCACCATACCTGATTTTAACCTATACTACAGAGCCATAGTAACAAAAACAACATGGTACTGGCACAAAGGCAGGCATGTAAATCAATGGAACAGAATAGAGGACCAAGATGTAAGTCTAGGTAGCTGTAGCCACCTGATATTTGACAAAAAATCCAAAAATACTCATTGGAAAAAAGAGAGCCTCTTCAACAATGGTGCTGAGAAATCTGGATATTTATCTGTAGAAGGATGAAAATAGATCTTTATCTCTCTCCATGTACAAGAATTAAGTCCAAAGGGATTAAAGACCTTAACATCAGACCTGAGACTCTGAAAATGCTAGAGGAAAAAGTAGGGGAAACCCTTCAACATATTAGTCTTGGCAAAGACTTTCTTAATATAACCCCTTTTGCTCAGGTAATAAAATCACAGATTAACCACTGGGACCTCATGACATTACAAAGATTTTGTACTGCAAAGGACACTATGAATACAGCAAAGAGGCAACCTACAGAATGGGAAAAAATCTTTGCCAGCTATATATCTGATAGAGGATTAATGATATATAAATAACTCAAAAAATTAAATAATAAGAAATCAAATAAGCCAATTCAGAAAGGGGCTAGGGAGCTAAATAGAGAGTTCTCAAAAGAAGAAATATGTATGGTGTATAAGCATCTAAAAAAATGTTCTACATCCCTAGTCATCAGGGAAATGCAGATTAAAACTATGTTGAGATTCCATCTCACTCTTGTCAGATAGGCTACCATCATGAAAACAAATGATCATAAATGCTGGTGGGATGTGGAAAAAGATGAATACTTCTACACTGTTAGTGGGAATTCAATCTGGTCCAGCCAATGCGGAAATCAGTGTGGAGGTTCCTAAGACAGCTAAAAATAGATCTACCATATGACCCAGCTATAGCACTCCTAGGCATATATACTAAGGACTCATTACCTTAAAGATACTTGCTCAACCATGTATTGCTGCTCAATTCACAATAGCTGGGAAATGGAACCAGCCTAGATGTCCCTCAACTGATGAGTGGATAATGAAGATGTGGCACATTTATACAATGGAGTTCTATTCAGAAGTAAAGAAAAATGAAGTTATGAAATTTGCAGGAAAATGGATGGATCTGGAAAGGATTATACTAAGTGAGGTAACCCAGGCCCAGAAATCCAAGAACTGCATGTTCTCCCTCATATGTTGATCCTAGCTACAGATGATGGGCTTCTGTGTGAGAAGGAAAACACTCAGTAGCAAAGGCCAGTAAGCTAGAAAATAGATATAAAGGGAAGATAAAAGAAGGGAGGGGGTACTTAATAGAATGGTATTGTATATATGTAAGTAGAAGAATAGGTGAAAAAGCCCAAAATGAGGTCAGGGGAAGAGATTGAGTAAAGAAAAGGTAGAGAGAGGGCTAATCAAAATCTAAGTGGATATAAATAAATCATATGGAAACCTACTTTTTTGGACAATGGAACACTCAGGAGCCATGGATTCTTGCTAAAACAGTTTCATTGCCAGAAATGGGATATCTTTCAGTGAGCTGTTGGCTAGGGAGGTCCCTGATGCCCCCCAAACATTATAGGCCATTGCCACGGCCCTTGGTTTCCCACCAGGAATCGATGGTAAGACCCTATTGCTGAAGACTCCACATACTTTGGCTGCAAGACCACTTAGAAATCTTGTTGGAACTGAGCCAAAAACCTCCTCAATGTAGACCAGCTGACAGAAAGGTGGAAGAAGCCATTCTGCATGTAGTTCAATGGGAGAAAGAGAAATAACCAGTGAAGATACTCAACAGTGGTCACTGCAAGCCTTATATTTGTCAGCCAGGCCAAATGAGCCAATTGGTGCAATAGGGGACATCTGTCATGGTGGAAACCAACTGCCTTCTTATTGTTCTGGAGGCCTACTCCATGAAAGAATATATCCCTGATACTGAAAACTTAGAACAGGGATAGTGGTGAATCCTGGGGGTGTAATGTCTGCTGCTGTCTGGTGAAATCTATATACTATGCTTATCAAACTGCCCAGTAAGCACTTCTCTTAATGTTCATACCCTTATATTAATGCTACTCTCACTTTTGGTAAAACATCTTCTCTTTCCAGATGGCAGTGACCTTGGGATGACTCAGAAGGCATCATGGTGCTGGAAAGAAGTGACAGGAGCACTCAATACTGCAATATCTCTATCACACCTTCCGAAGCTCAGTGTCTATTGTGGAAGAGTTGGCGGAAAGAATGTAAGAGCCAAAGGAAGGGTAGGACTCCTTACAACATGCTCCCCCCAGACACAAAATGGCCTGGATATCCATGACCTGATAATGCCTGACACTACCTACACAAGACCATCATAATAGAAGGGAAAGATCATGATATCAAAATAAAAGAGAGGCTGGAGAAATGGCTTAGCAGTTAAGCGCTTGCCGGTGTAGCCTAAGGATCCTGGTTTGAGGCTTGATTCTCCAGGACCCACGTTAGCCAGGTGCACAAGGGGGTGCACACCTGGAGTTTGTTTGCAGTGGCTGAAGGCCCTGGCGCTCCCATTCTCTCTCCCTCTCTCTATCTGCCTCTTTTTTTCTCTGTCTGTTGCTCTCAAATAAGTAAATAAAAATAAATAAAAAAAATTAAAATTAAAATTAAAAAATAAAAGAGAGACTGATTGAGAGGGGGAGGGGATATTACGGAGAATGCAGTTTCAAAAGGGAAAATGGCAGGATGGAGGGCATTACCATGGAATAGTTTTTATAATCATGGAAGTTGTTAATAAAAAAATAAAATATATAAGAAAAGAAAATACTGATTTGCTTTTCCTAGCTGTTGCATAAAGGAGCTTAAGAAACACTAATTCCTACAAGAAATGAAATTGGCTGATTGATGTACAAGAAAAAGAAAAAAAAAGTGACTCAAGAAGAAAAAAAAAGACTCCAAAAATTAAATTAAACAGAAAATTCTAGAAATAATGTCTGAGTGAATAAAACAAGCCACTATTTGCTTTAATTAGATGTTTCTTTTTACTTATGGCCCAGATTGAATTTTGAAAAAAATTTTGCCCAGAATAAGGTTCATATACATTTACCTACCAGCAGTGAGATAAATTTTAGTTCTTTAATGCTACACTTCTGGTTACTATCAAATTATCTATTTCTTTCCTAAATATGGTGGTCCCTTTACAATTCTTAAGTAATTTCCAACATATCTTCTTTTCCATGACATTAATCTTTAGCTAGCTTTTTAAGCAAAATGATGTTGCTGAGATTCTTAGGAGAAAAGCTAGTTTTCTACATGCTTCTCCCAATTTAAAACAAAACTGGTACTTTCCTTTCTTACACCCCACCCATTCCTCTAACACAGGATAAACAATTATCTCAAAGCTGAGGCAGTTTAGAGTTAATAGGGTCCCAAAAGCAAACTCAAACTGAAGGTAAGAAATGTACTTGATTCTGTAAGGGATTTTTCCCTTATCTTTTGCTGCCTAAGTGTTCCCTCCCTAGGGCTCTTTTCCCTTAAAATTGAGTCCCTCATTAGATCTCTTCTTCCCTAAAGGACTTTCCCCCTCCTAGGATAGTTCCCTTTCCTGGAAGATTAAGATCCTTAGAATGATTAACCCTTTGGCCAGACAACCTGCCCCCCACCTGGTTCATACAAGATCCCAATTTGGATCTCTAGGTGGGCTTTTCCAATTTCTAGAACCCCCTATTGCCTCTTCTTGGGCAAGAGCTCTGCAATCCCTCCTTCTTTTAAGTTCTATTTATAATCTCTACAATAAAATCTTTATAAACAACCTTTTATGGTCTGTGAATATCACTCCTTGCATTCCTAAGACAAGACCTGGAGGCCATTGATTCAATGGTAGCTTTGCATGACTGTGTATGTCTGGCATCCTGACTACTGAGTTATTGCCCTCCCAATAGTTGAGAAAGGCTTTGTCACTCTCAAGGACAACCCAGATTCTTAAATCAAAGTCCTTAAGGAAAAGTGGCTACAACCACAAGAACAAATGATGTAATGTCTAAAGGCAAAAAGGAAGGGAGTAAAAGATGATTTCGAAATGGTTGTAAAAGGAAAGATTTTAATTATTTCTACCTCTGAATGACTGAAGAGATTCTGGAGGACTTTTATGTTCTATGCAAAGACCAAAACGTTAAAAAAGTGCTTAATTCTAGTTCCTACAACTTAAAGAGACAGTAGCAGGCAGAGAATTTATTTGGAAAAGTGTGGCTATTAATTAAGAATGTACATTTGCAGTGAGTGAATGAGAGCAGGTCAATGAGTCAGTATGTAGCAAAGGAAATTGACATTTTGTTTTTCCTGGTGGTCTCCCTTTTTGGTTGAAATTCAGTCAGAATATTTGTCTTTGATGTTATGTTAGCTCATATTCAACTCATTGTTTTAGGATAGGTATGCAGAGGAGCAATACTCAGGATGTTTTTAAAGAGAAAACATTTTCTTATATCTCTGAGGAAGAGTAGGTTCCTTTCTAGTGTCTATATGATCATGGAAGATATTTCTGAGTGTAACTGAAATACAGTAGAATGCAAGTGACAGAGTAACATTTAGGATTCTCCCTCTTTCTCTCTCTAGATTAATGTTTTGTTTCCACATTCCTGAGAACCACCTGCATATGCTCCTGAATACTCCATTTCTTGTCTTTACACACATGGCATTTTGCCCATACAGCAATTATAGCACCAAGAAAAGTGGACTGTAAATACTTACCTGCTGTTTCTTCTACCACTGGGGAGTAGGGTATGAGATGATAGGTTTAGGTTGGTTGCCTCTATTTTATCTCTATTTGTTTATCAACAAAATTGAATGCCTAGCACTTTGAAAGTGATCAACACTATAAACATTATAGCAGACATACACCAGTTAAAATATTTAAAAAGGGAAAAACATTTTTTGTCAGAACAACTTGGTAACCTACAAAATATAGAATATGCCATAAATTAAGAATGATTTGTAGAATAAGTGATTTTTTTTTGTATTGGCTTTTTACTTGGCCAGAACGTACTGAGTTCCTCTGGGGCTTTCTACATTATGATTTGGAAGTCATTAGTCATCACTAGGCAGGGTATCAAAACAAAGGATAGGCTTCACTTGGCCCCAGGTCATGGTTTTATATTTCTGGTTTGTGGATAATTAACAGTGGAGAAATCTGACCTAGAAATTGCCACTGTATTCTGAGCAAAAGAAAACAAAAAAACAAAACAAAACAAAAAAAAACACCCTAGTCACAGATTCAACAGCTCACCTGAAAGAGTACAGAGCCCAGCACATTCAACCTTATGCACTCAAAATCTCCTTTCATTTTATCCAATGAATAAGATGAGAGTAAAGTTGGGGAAGTTGCATTTAGGTAGCACCAAGACAAACAGTTCAATTGTGAATTATGCCTCAATAGCATTACAGAAAAGGCACATGATACATTATTTTCCACTATAATGGGTTATTAAATACTATTAAATTAATTTCAACTATAATGGATTATGAAAGAACATACTATTTAATCACAAATATTTTCTCTCAAAAATCTTCATTAGTTTCTAATGCCAATATAATATGGTTCAATATTTTCTACACTATTACAGTACAATGAATTGAATCTTCTCACCCTTCAAACTCTCCTGCACTCTACTATTGCCCTTATATGTCATTGAAAAAGATACAAACAATATTTGTGGTTGTTATGCACAGCTCCCATCAGGAGCAAAGCTATTTTGCTGCTGTGATGCAAATGACTGCATTCATCCAAGGAGCTTTGTTAGCTGTGCATTGTGTGCCTTATCATTCCTTTCCTTCCACAAAGCCCAGCACTCCAGCTCACAGAGGTGCTCCAGCAGCAGCAGCCCCTGTCAAAGGTCTCTTATCAGGCAGAGCAGGGTGTGCTGGAAAGGGCCAGCCGAGTCACTCATCCTCTTCTCTCCTTCTCTTCTGTGCATAGTGGGATTCTTTGTCCTTACTCTATGATCTGCTTTTCTCAGCATGGCTCCTGGTATAAGACCCACAAATACACTGTGAAGATAAAGGTTTCTGAAACCACAAAGCTCTTTTTTCCTCCTCTTTTTGTATGAACTGGATTACTTTCTCCAGCCTTCCTATGTGGAAAGTTTTGTTTCCTTTTATTTATTTTCTAATGCAAACATAATTGTTTAAAGATGTCATAAAACCCAGAGAAGGCTTTTTTGGAGTGAAGAGACCTGTCCCAAGGGGACACTGACAAGTTGAGAAAGGGTCATCTGAACCCCTACAGAGGCTGGCACAGGGGCTCTTTTTCATTACAAGGAACACAGCTTAACCTAGTTCAACATACCCTTTGCTACCCTCTAGGGAATGCTTTTCTTTTTGGACGAGCACTAGAGATTAATCTGCCCATAATTTCTTCTGCTTTTCTAACTGTCAGGGGATTTGTGTTGGAGATAATGGCAATATTAATGCCTAACCTAGGTGTAGAAATTGCCTTAATATAACGGGGATCATGAGGAGCACACAAATAATTGGCCCTGAGTGCTTGCCCTTAAAGTAAATGGCAGTACAGTAGCACCCACATTCAGACATCTTTAATGAAGTTTGGGGTTTTTCTGATGAGATTCAGGACACAATAGGCAGAGAATCAAGGAAGCCTCCTGAGTTTTAACCTCTAGCCTGGATTTAATATGGCCTTATTAAAGATCCTAGCTAGGTTCATTTCAGCATGAAATGTAATGAAACAAGGCACAAAATGTGCTGTAATTAAAGCAGTTTGGACAATATACTCAGATTCTTAATAATTAAGGAATTTATCAAACAGTTGTGCTAGACAAAGATGAAAACAAGGCATGGATAATGAACAGTGGTGGGATTAGAACCAAGGCTGTTTTAAAGAATGCTTCAAGCACACAATTCTATGAAAGCACTTCTGTATTCTAGCATAAGCTACACAGGCATTAGTAGGAGAGAATTTATACAGAGTGAGTTGGCAGGAAACTAAATGTTAAGTAAACACTTCTTTTTAAAATATATTTTATTTTAATTAATTTATTTATTTGACAGAGAAAGAGGGAAGGAGGGAGAGAGAGAGAGAGAATGGGCATGCCATGGCCTCCAGCCACTGCAAATGAATTCCAGATGCATGCATTCCCTTGTGCATCTGGCTAATGTGGGTCCTGAGGAATTGAGCTTGGGCCCTTTGGCTTTGCAGGCAAATGCCTTAACTGCTAAGCCATCCCTCCAGATGGAGTAAACACTTCTCATATTCTTATATCCCTCACCCAACAATGAAATGGAGGAAAGGAATGGGACTACTTAGTTGCACAGATGTCTGGAAATAATGCAAGAATATTGCTGTGGGTAGAAGCGAGAAACATCTCAGTGAATTGTTGGTTAGGGAGAACTCTAATGCCCCCCCCAATTTACAGGCTCTTGCCAAGGCTCTCAGTTGTATACCAGAACTATATGAAAAGACTCCATTGCTTAGGCTAAAGGGCACTGAAAAGTCAAAACCACACGTGGTGGTGCATGCCTTTAATCCCAGCACTTGGGAAACAGAGGTAGGAGGACTGCTGTGAGTTCGAAGCCACCCTGAGATTAGATAGTGAGTTCCAGATTAGCCTGGACTGGAGCAAGACCCTACTTTGACAAACCAAAAAACAAGAAGTCAAGCTGAATCTGAGCTAGAAGCCTGCTCTTGATTAGCTATAAGGATGCTGGATGCAGCCTGTAGGGAGAAAAGTCATCAATGATGTTATGAGAAGTAGATCTTTCAAGCTTTACAGCTGGACAATCAGGCCAAATGTCAAATGTACCAACTGGCACAATGGTAGCATGTCTACTATGGGGGAAACCAATTGCTCACTGATTGGACTTAAAGCCCAATCCATAAGAGGGAACTCATGCCTAATTCTAAAAACCTAATCAAAAGCCTATGGCTGAGGAGGTCATAAGCATTAGTGGGGGAAATTACTACTGTTGTTTGGGTAAATGGATATATTATGCCACCAAACTGTCCTCTAAATACTTATGTTTGCAGCCATATATTAATGCTACTTTTACTTTTTGTTAGAGAAGCTTCTCTTTTCTGATGAGAAGAAATGACAATACTTGTGTTCAGCAGTGAGATATTTCTTCTTTTTTTATTTTTAATTAATTTTATTAGCAACTTCTGTGATTATAAACAATATCTCAATACCCCCCCCACTTTCCCCTTTGAAACTTCATTCTCCACTATATCCCCTCCTCCTCTCAATCAGTCTCTCTTTTACTTTGATGTCATGATCTATTCCTCCTATTATGATGGTCTGGTGTAGGTAGTATCAGGCACTGTGAGGTCATGGGTATCCAGGCCATTTTGTCTCTGGAGGAGCACGTTGTAAGGAGTCCTACCCTTCCTTTGGCTCTTACATTATTTCCACCACCTCTTCTGCAATGGACCCTGAGCCTTGGAAGGTGTGATAGAGATATTGCAGTACTGAGCACAACACTGAGATTGCGGAAGAGATGGAAGGAGGAATATACGAGCCAAAAGAAGGGGAGAGTGCTTTGCAATACTATCTTCAAGACACAAAGTATTCATGATATTTATGACCTCATGATGCCTGATGCTACACCTACAGGAGACCTGCATAATAGGAGGGAAAAATGTCGACATTAAAACAGAATATGGACTAATAGATGGAAAGAATAAAGAATTCAGTTGAGGAGAGATTTGGGAGAGGAAAAGGAGGGTGTTGGAAAGGTATTATGGTTATGGTATATTGTCTATATGTACAAAGCATGTCAACAAAGGGTTTTAAAAAGTAATATGGGATAAGAAGAAAAATAGTAGCTAAGTTTGAGATACAAAGATCCTAGAACTCCAGGAAGTCTGTAAATCACATTGGTAATCTAACTCAAAGCACCCAGGAACATTGTTATTTTTAATTTTGTTCCCTTTATCATTTTGTTAGTATAGTATTTCTTCATGGCTTCTTGGGTGACCAAGTTTTAGTAATAAAAGTTTTTAGTAATAAACATTTTTAAAGTTTTTAGTTAAAAACACACTAAAAATACAAATAAAATATGAATGTGGTGGTGCCAGTCCAAGTGGTCAATACAGGTCCTCAAACTTTACTCTAATTTAAAGAGTTGGTCAATGTAAGTAGATCCCACCCTATTTTTTGTGTAAATGAGTGTAGAGGAAGCTCAAAATGGGTTCACGTGACATTCAGCCATGTTATTTTTTTGTTTGTTTGGTTTTGGTTTTTGGTTTTTCAAGGTAGGGTCTCAGTCTAGCCCAGGCTAACTTTCTGTCTTTCAGCTGAGTTTTTGCAAGGAGACAGTTGTGTTACTGAATGTGTTGCTGTCTTGTGTTCACTCAAGGCTATGCTGGCACAAACCTGCCTCACTGATCTGGTTGACAATGGAAATTATGGCAAATGGAAGACAAAGCAGCAGCAGCTATTTGAAGTAACTGAATTCTCTTCCCATGTCATAGGGGATGTGAATTCAGCCCTCACAATACGGTGACTGTAGAATCCTCAGGAGACCCTGCTGTACTGTCCTCTGTGGCTTAGCCTGTGGGTATTTTCAAATCAGTAGACTTTCCAGAATCCCTGAAATGGTCATCCATTGTGGAGCTTCCAGTTATATGAAAATGGTTAATCCAACTTTCATTGACTGAGAGAGTCACACGCTGAATAGAAATGTGATGAACACCATATACTTTTATATAAAAAGTGTGAAGAGTGTGTGCTCATGTGGGCATGGAGAGCACATGTGTTTAGAGGCATGCATGATGATGTGGGGCGGGGGGCAAAGGACAACCTTGGGTGTTATCCTGAGGAGTGCTGTCCATCTTTTTTGATATAGGGCCTGTGACTGGTCTTGAGCTAATCAGTCAGGCTAAACTGGTTAACCAGTGAATCCCAAGGACCCTAGTCAGTGCTGGGATTACAAGCATGCTACCATAACTAAAATTTTTGGGTTCTGGGGGGGGGGGTTCTTAGGTCTGCATGCTTAGAAGACAAAAACTTTACTGACCGCACTATCCCCTCAGCCCTTTATAATATTCTCTTCTATGGTTCTTCACTTCTTTTGTATACAATGTGCCTTATAAGATACTATGGGTTTATGCTGGATTATTTAAAAATGAAGTGGTCTATATTCACAACTAGAAAGGTCTTTTACTTGGTATCATGAAGAAAATGAATATAATGTAGGGGTTTTCTTTCTTTCAAAGATATTTAGTCTTGGATAGACCAATCTGTAACTATAAACAAAGCAAAGTGATAAGACTCATTTCTCAGGCAGATAGATTAAGAACAGATGTAAGAACTAAGGAATTCAGGAAAGACACCTGGGGAATGGAGGCATCCCAGAAGGTTACATGTTTCTAGTAGAAAACACAGAAAGATCTAAGTTCAAAATAAAGTTATGACCTCACGGTGAATATGTGTAACCCCACTGAGGAGCACCTTCAGTAGAGCAAAGGCTACAGAAAGGGAATATAATAGTATAGCACAATGGGAGTCTGGCCATTAGGCAATATGTTCATACAATAAAATTCTCAGTTGAAAAGTAATAGGGCTGGAGAGATGACTTAGCAGTTAAGGCTCTTGCCTATGAAGCTTAAGGACCTAGGTTCAATTCTTCAGTACCCATGTAAGCCAGATGCTTAGGGAGACACATGCATCTGGAATTTGTTTGCAATGGCTAGAGCCCTGGGTTCTCTCTCCCTCTCTCTCTCTCTCTCTCTCTCTCTCTCTCTCTCCCTCTCTCTCTGTCTCTTTCTCTCTCTCTCTCAAATAAATAAAAATTATGAAAAGAAAAAAATATAAGCTAAGAAGGCAGAGCATTGTTCAAGAAGAGATGATGAGAATACATGATCAGAGGCAGAAGCAGGCCTTTTGTTTTTGTCTTATATGCTAACTGAGAGAAGTGATCAGAAGGCAATTTCATGCTATATTTAAAAATAAATTATATGTCAATAACAAAAACTAAGTTCAGGAGTCAATCAGTTGTTAAGTTTGGCATTTGAGTATTTAGGAGAATCAGAAAACATGATTTGAGAAACAGGTAAGTTTGATCACAGCACTATATCTTAAGCACTTTTTGTCACACTTGATTTTGTGATTTGTATAGACAACTGGGAACTATTGAAGATTTTGAGCCAGGAAACGAACTAGTTTGATGTTCTTTATAACATACCTTTGTCAGGTTGCAAGGCTATTCCTGTCACTGACAGAGTGATCTCAAAGGTCACATATGCTATTCATTAATCTTGATCTCAAAGAAACTGAGATGTATCCAGGAAATGGCAGCAGAGAGGCTCAAATACTTGAATATGCAGCCAATCACTCATACTAATATTGATATTTTGTTGAATTACTGTTAGTCTTGCATTTTCTTATATGAAAGTTTTGTAGAAAAGTGTATTAAAATTACTGATACATAATTGTGATCATAAATTCTTATATTTTCTCTTTAGGGCAATGAAATATTCGTTCTTAAACATCACATTATTTTCCTTGATTTGTCAGTCTTACAGTGATCAATTTTCTGCCCTTCTTTCAGAGGTTGTCTAAAAAGGATATGGGGACCCAGGCTGGGCTATATCCCCAGGTCACTAAATACTTGTCCTTAGGGGCAGTCTAGGAATTCCTCTGAAGAAAAAAACTTAAGTAGCGACCAGTGTTTTCACCTGGACAGCTTCATTTGTTTCACTCAAGTAGAAAGATTAGCAGCATTTTGTGACTAATGATCAATGACTTCTAAGCCATGTCAATACCTTTACAGAGTTAAAGCATAATGAAAACTTAATGAAGACTTCCTGGTACATTAACTTCCTATGAGAAATGTACAGAGAAATGAATGCTCAGCAGTTGAGTGACTCCATCTGAGTTATATATGCATTCCTGACTTAACAATTTACTTCCACAAACACTGGATATGTATTATGTTAAAAGCTCTGTGTTATACAATTCTGTGAGATACACAAATGATACATGAAGTGGACATTTTCCTTAAGGAGTCTTTAGTAGAAATATTAATTTATTTGTGTTTATCCCTGAATATATATGAAAAATAAGTCCAGAGACTATTTAACTGCTGATTGTCAGAAGAGGCAGACACTGTATAGCTATATCAAGCTGAATATAGTCAGTGCTATATCAAAGTCAATAGAAGCACAATGTATGGTTCATTTTAAATGTGAATATGACTAACATTTTACTGAAGTTCTACTGTTCTAGGACTATAGTAAAGGAGGAAAACAAAGATGAGTGAAGGCTTGTTCTAGAGGAGAGGACATGTCATGCATTTGATTAAAATAGAAAGCACCTGCTCAAAGTTCATATGACAGTATGGAATTTTGGAAGAGAATCCATTTGTTCTGCTTAGGGCTTTGAAAAGAAAACATGAGGCATGTAGTACTTAAATTGCGTCTGAAGATGAGATAGAATCTCTAAGGCAAAGAAATAAGGGAAAAGCCACAACATTCTTCATCCCGACTGTTGCTATATGGGCAATATCTGCTTAATAAACATTAGTATCAAAGAAATGTTTGAACTGGCAAGCTGTTACTGGGGAGAAGAGGGCTTCTTCTTACTGTGTCCCACAGTGCTTGCCATACAGTGGCTTTTGTGCTTATGATTTGTTTGGTTGGCATAAGTATGTGGACTAACTTTGCAGCCCTGGCCAAATGATCAAGTTCCTTCAAAAGCCAAGGCCCAGGAAAGCACTCCACATTTCATACAGGAAACTGTAGCACTGCAGAAAATCTGAACAGCTATGCAGAAGACAGCAAGGGCAGTTGGAGAGACAATGGGATGAAGGGATCAATTGGAAAATTCAAACACCAGTGAGCCCTTGCCATCTGCTTTGTTGTCCCTTAGGCCAGATCAAAAAGGTATCCAATTCCAGAATATCCCTGTGATCTGATTCAGCTAGAGTTATGTGTCTACTTACAGCAAGATGCAACTCTGCTCCTTTCTATCCTCCTCATAAATACAATAGCATAACAGCAATGGCTAGAGAAAACTGCCCTTTTTTCTCTCTCCAGTTATTTATTGATTACATATGTATGTATAGGCAACTTGTAGACACTAAGTACTTTTATTAGACTATTAGCAACATATTACTTGGAAAACACACCCAAATTTTTATGATCATTTGAAGATTTTAAAATAAATTGACAGCTGAAATGTACTAAGCAGTCACCTGCCATTCTTGCCTGCAGGCGGGCTTTAAGGTAAGTTCAGATATCTTTCTCTAAATATTTTATTTCTTCTAAAAGTAAAATACAAGTGAATTCATTTGGTGATAATTCATTTTTATTTACATTTCCTTTGTTGAAGCTGAATAAGAAATAAAAGTCTGGTATAAGAATCACTCCTCTCTTAAGCCTTAATTTTTGCATGCCAAAAAGTTTGAAAATTTCAAGTTTATATTAATTCATTGAAAAATTATAAGTTTGAAAGAATGCATGTTTCACATATAGCATTATAAAAATACCAAGTGTATCAGTTTACCTACTCTTAATACCAATTTGAGTATTCAATCCAGGAGTAAACTCTGTTAACTCATTCATAAATAAAAGACAGAAATAAAAAATAAATGTACTAGGCAGGCCATGTTTATGATCCCTGACAGAAAATGTAAAAATGGGGAAAATTTACCACTCTTTCACAAAGGACTGATGCAGCACAGCTAAGCTCTTACATGGTGCCTGTCACGTTGGGAGCATGGAAGATTTCTCAGCTTCATAAAGAATCATTGTTTACGTCACATCTTGTGGAACAAAGTTATCTTTCTATTCCCTTCAGTCAAAACAGCAAAACTGTAATTGTTCCAGAAGTTTTCATTTTACTTAATGTTAATTTAATGGATTATTTTCCCTACATCTCTTAATGTATGTGATGCGAAGCTAGGCTGTCCAAAAATCAATCTGTTCCATGAATTATGGTGCGTGAAGTACAATTAATTGCTGTTTTTTTTTGCAAAGCAAAATGATTTATGGTGTTTAATAAGCATTCACAATTCAGTCTTATTGTTCACAATAGCTTCCTGGAATAACAGAAGCTTAGGGTGCATAAGTCTATTTCTAGAGGCTATTAAAGACATTTCATCAACTTAGTCCTAGAATCTGACTCAGTACCAGAAATGCTTCTATGGCTAACTTCAGTGATGAAAGTGGAAAGGTTGCAGTGCGTGTGAAGGCTAAAAATTCCAGTCCAGATTTTACATGAAGGCATACTTCCAACCTCTGAATGTTCATTTATATTTCTGCAAGCTGTATGAATGTGCTGGCCAAGAGAGGCATATGGAGTTTTAGTTACTCTCTATGTTGCACATTTTAAAATTGCACATGAAAAAAAGAAAAAAAAAACTTTGCAATTTGTTACATTATCTTGGATAATATGGCAGGTCTCAGCACCCTTCTGTGTGTCCTAAACTGTATTGAAATGTCAGTGTAAAGGATCAGGTTAACACAGCTTTGGGACATAACAAGTGAAGAAGTAATAAATACAAACAAACTATGTTCCCTTAATCATGGGATGCCAGCATGATTTTGGATAGATATTTAGCAAATTCAAGACCTGAATAAAATTATCGTGTTTCTCTTAATTTGTAGCATAAATTGTAGAATACTATTGTGACAACCCCTTGACTTAAAGTTTTAAGCCTAATTCTTCATCTATCCCAAAGAACTATTTTGTCTCCTCTTTTCCTACTTGGAAGCTGAGCCCTTGTTCCAGCTGCTCCAATGAAACATTAGAAACTTTGACCCCATTCTCTTCCTAATATCTCCACTGAAATTAGTCATCACATCATGATGCACTAGGCTTGTGTCTCTTTTACAGCTTCTTTCCAAGCCAGATCTCTGCCTCTGTTTTCATTTCTCTTGCCTTATGCTGAAATTTTCTATTAACATCAAGTCTCTTCCTGCCTTGTCAACCTATCTGCAGGGTCCTCAAGAGGTACCTATGGGCACACATCACTCAGTCCATACATTGACCTTTCCCAGGTTCCTCTCTTATTTCACTTGAGTAGAAAAGAAAAATGGTTCTATTCAAAAAACCTGGGATGAAAATCCTTTGTTCTATCTTGCAAACAGAAACCCTACCCCATCTTAAGTATAGATCTGCTATGATTGCTTCTGTTATTGTTACAACCGAATATCTGACATTGGCTATTTTATAAAAGAAAGGTGGTTTTGTTATGTCTTGGCTTTGAAGACTTTAAGTCCTAGAAGAGGCATGCTCATCCATTCTAATCAGCTACTCAGAATTTCCTGGGGTGCATCCCAATAGCATGACAAAGAAGCAGAAAGAAGTTCACTGGATTCAGAAAGGCCAAATGGTGTGGCCTTGCCATGAAACAATACAATCTCATGAGAATTAACTTGCTCTATGAGACCACCATTAATTCTTTCTGGTGCTCACATGTCCTGATATTTTCTACCAGGCCACTTCGATAGCTCCACACTGAAACACACATGAAACTTTGAGGACGCAGTGAAACCACAGTGGATTAGAAACACTGGATGGCTTCTACTGCAGAGGAAAATTCACCCTGCTTATCTTGTATCCTCGACTTCTGTTGTTACTGTTTGGAAGACAGTGTGACTGTCCTATTCTTTATGCTTGCTGTGGCTCCTTTAGCCATGATTTGCCTAGTCAGCAGTTACATGTTGTGTTAGTGTATAATGACATATTCCATTATATGTTAAGCCCTTATGGTTGATCAAGATCCGGTCTTATTCATCTCCAAAATCCCCATCGTGATGGCACCTTGCTTGTGCCTAGACAATGCAGTGAATTTGAGAATTTAACTGCTTGGTCACTTTCATACCCTGGGTGAATTTATTGTTTTGGCTACCATAGAGTCATTAATGTTTTTCAATTTTTAAAATAATAACTACATTTTAAACTCAAAAATTAAACTATTTTAATTTAAAAGACATATAATGTTTCTCACATGGGGAAAATGAAAATAAGCACTGACACCAAGGTTTTGGATGCCTGGATATTAGCCATAAATGCAAGATTCAAATGAGTACAATATTTGTTGTTGTGTCTTGGGCATTTCTTTGCTAGAGGAAATTTAAACACTTAGTTTGGTGCTCACTAGAAAAACTGAAATGAAAGTCTTTAGAATGTAGCATGTTTCCTCTGTGGAGAAGGTAGTTCATGTCCCTGTACTGATATCCAAACCTAAAAAAACATTCTGAAGTAAAAGTCACTAGAAAATGCACTTAGTACTTTTGAGACCAGCTTTATCTGAAAGGTACTATTTTTGGTTATATAACATGTCTCAAAGTTACACTTTCCTAAAGAAAAGTAGCATACTTGAAAGTACAGTGTTCATAATATATTCAGAATAGTCTGTTCACATACTTCTGGAAGGTCTATCTTCTCTCTGTCAGCAGAGTTGGTCTCATTGAAATAATAAAGAAATAGGAGTTAGAAAAAAAAATAACATTTCGAAAGTGGATGGTTAAACACTGATCCAATAAAAATATTAAGCTAATGAACAGCATAATCACATCCAAAGGTTTGGTGCAGATAAAGGCTCATCTATATGCAGAAAGACATTCCTCCTCTGAGCATGCCTCTGTCCCCTCTGCTCACGTGGTGATAGAAGCCCAGACACACCTCCTCTGGGTGTGACTCTTGCCCCTCTCCTCACATGGTGGTAGAACTCCAGACACTCCTTTTTTTTTTTTTGTGACTCTGTCCCCTCTCCTCACATGATGGTAGAACCCCAGGAACTCCTCCACTGAATGTGACTCTGTGCCCTCTCCTCACATGGTGGAAGAACCCAGGCCCTCTTCCTCTAAATGTGACTGTATCCCCTCCCCTCACATAGTGGTAGAACCCCAGGAACACTTCCTCTGTTCCCCCTCCTTACATGGTAGTAGTACCTCAGACACTCCTCCTCTGAGTGTGACTGTCTCCTTTCTTTACATGGTGGTAGCTGAGTCACAGTGTTTAGCTTTGCCTTTTCCTTGGGCTTTTGCCAAGTTTGTGTCAAGAGGTAATCATTCTTACTAATTTCTCTAAAATTTTTCTCACCCTCCTCAATTTAATCTGGCCCTATTGCCACACTGGATAGTGTTGCTACCTCCATCTGCAATAACACCCTTCTCTTGTTTATTGAGTGGCAAGGGGGAACCTGCTCCTGGCCATGCTCATGCTATGGAAGAGATATACCACTGACCTAATCAAGTCCTCAGTGCTAGAACTGTGTAGTTGTTCTTGTAAATTTGCTTATATTCACTTGACCTTGACTATACTAGTTAGCCTGCTCACAATACTGAAAAACTGCCAGTGGTCTAGTTAAGTCAGTTCAAAGGACAGTCATGGCACATAAAGGGTGCTGCATGATATGTCTTACTTCATTTATTCAAATTGACCTTTATAACTTAATATGTTTGATGACAAGCACTATTGTAGGCATGGGTATATTACTTTCGCTGATTTGGTTTGCTAATCTGGAAAGGACCCTGGGATTTCATTACATACTGACTGTATAATTAGCTCTAAATTTCACTTCTCTAATTTCAGTTTCTTTCTTTATAAAATGGGAAAACATCCTACTTCCTACTTCCCTACTTAGATCAAAATGTCTTGGATACTTAAATATAAAGAAAAAACATGAAAATACAATATCTATAGAAATAAACAATTATTATTTCCCATATAAATATTTTATTGTGATTTTTAAAAATCTATTTCTATTCAAGAGAGAGAGAGAGAGAAAATCAGGGCCTCTAGCTAGGACCTCAAACTCCAGACACATGTGCCACCATGTGCATCTGGCTCACATGGGACCTGGAGAATGGAGCCTGAGTCCTTAGGCTTTGCAGGCAGGTGACTTAACTACTAAGCCATCTCTCCAGCCCCCTTTGTAAATATTTTAGTTGTCCTTGATAGAAATAAAACCAACTAGTCTTAGGAAAAAAGCAATAGGTTTCAATTGAGATAAGGGTGGGAGGATTTTGGGAGGCAGTCTTTTCTGGGGCAGGTGTATCTAATTTAACTGGAATAAAGAGACTTAGTGCTGAGGGACTGGTAAAACTGCCACTAATGATTTTGGGCAAAGAAGTTAGAACAATATAGGCAAAGTAGGGAAGAAGAGACTTGATCATAGAAAACACTCAAGCAGACAGAGGGGATGATATGCTTGGATTCAATAAATCTAGAATGTTTGTACTAAGTAAAGGAAAGGAAAGACAGAGGTAAAGGGAAGAAACATGACGAAGAGCACTGTAGGAGAAGAGCCTCAGGTTCTAGCAACTTGCATGTAGCAATTACAGGGCAGGTAAAGGGCTCAGATGAAAAGCTATGAATCCCTCATTAGGATTTTCAGTGAATGAAAGGCTTGTGTCACCCTTATTTGGAAGACAGCACACTTGCATCAAAGGAATTGGCTTTAATATTGAATGTTGAGTCTTGAACTGCATACAATTTGGTGCAAAACTGAGTATGCATTAAATAACACTGATATACCAAAACATACTTTTAGAAGAAAGGTGTACTGAAGTTTATGAAGAAGTGGAATTTTATGAGAATCTCTCATGTTAATGTGTATGATTAATGGGGCTAGTTTGAAAGGAAATACAGTGTAAGTAGCTACCTCAGCCATACTGTTACTAGTATTATCATTGTTATGTTATTTACTTTTGATACTACATTAAAGGGGAACTGATTTTCTTACAATGTCCCCAAAAGTTGATGACATATTTTGTTTTTACATTCAGAAATGCAACTTCTTCCTGTTTGGATGAAATGAAATCAGACTTTCTCCCAGCTGTTCAGAATGCTGACTCATATTTCTGGTTTCCACTATCTATGAGTTACGAAGTGATAAGCTTTCTTCTCTGTCATTTTTGTGCCAAGATTATTCATTTATCCCCATTATCTATAGTGGTTCTTAGTTTCTAAGACTTCTATTTGTAGGATTTTCTTATTTTTGCTCTTTGAATTTCTATCTTACTTCAGTAAGCATTGAATATTCAACCAAAATAATTCATTCTCCCCCTTTCTGAAGCATTTAGAGATATTTTAAATGCTAGAAGACAAGAATTAAGATGCAGACTTCAAGGTTTATAGACATCATTGCAGTAGTGTTTGACATACTTCTTAAAAATGTCCAGACCTGGGCTGGAGAGATGGCTTAGCAGTTAAGCGCTTGCCTGTGAAGCCTAAGGACCCCAGTTCGAGGCTGAATTCCCCAGGTCCCATGTTAGCCAGATGCACAAGGGGGCGCAAGCGTCTGGAGTTCGTTTGCAGTGGCTAGAAGCCCTGGCGTGCCCATTCTCTCTCTCTCCCTCTATCTGTCTTTCTCTCTGTGTCTGTCGCTCTCAAATAAATAAATAAAAAATGAACAAAAAATATTTTAAAAAAATGTCCAGACCTGCACAGACCAATAAAATAGCTATTGAAAATTTAAAAAGTCTAAAATTAATAAAAACCAGAAATTCAAGTCCTAAGTTAGATGGGACAAATTTCAGCAGCCTAATGGACCTATTGGCCCAGTGCAGCTAGCAGCAATTATAACTAGACACACAGATATAGAACATTCCCATTTTCACAAAAAAAAATCTCAAATGAGTGCTGGCTGGGAACATGTTTTCCATTTGTCCCAGTATGTCCAAATATTTGTTTAGCATTAGTCATTAACATTGCTAAAAATGTAGACCAGCTAAGAGAAGCCAATTTGACAGCTGTTCACAGATATATCCTATGATCAAAGTCCCAGCATACCTTCTGCCATCTTTGTGAGGAAAGTCAATAGGGAAGAATGTTTCTTACTTTCCTATCTCTCTCAGGGAACCACATTATCCATCATATTCAATTTATCCCATATGTCCCTGGACAGTTAAAATTCCTCAAGAAAATTTGCTCCCAGATAATTTATTTTATATCATTTGTCAACTTTACTTAATCTGGAATTTTATAAATAATATGTAAACATACACATATAAATGCATAATCTTTAAAGAATGTGACTATATCATATTTTCAAAGAAACAGACTTGTTATAACACAGAAAACCTCAGTTAAAACAAAGGTAGAGGCCAAAGTCTTATAGCTAATAGTAGGTAGATTTTATTTTTTCCACTAACATATTAAATTATGTGATTACTATTTTGTGAGAACTGAAGAAATATCTTGATATTCTGCAATTTACTGAACACAAAGATAATATTCCACAGATCCAAGAGAATTCTAGGAATATAGGGCCTTCCAAAAATCACTATAGTTTTGGCTTCAGTTTATAAAACTAATCAATTTACTTATCAGCTTCATAGAACATAAAGACTCATCAGAAAGGGAAAAAAATGTATGCCATACAAGACACCTGATCTCATTGATTCTAATGGTGAGAATTCACCAAAATAACACCCAACTACAATGTTAAAATGATTAAGTTCATGTAACAAAGACAAGACATTTCAGATTGAATCTAAAACATGCTGCATAGTGTGCCCTTATAAATAGAGCATTTAGTAAACACAGCTAACTGAAGCACTTAATAATTGGGGAATCCACTTTCCTAAGTCTCTTGTTGGTAACTAGAGAATTCCCATTTGCTCTTTCAGAGGAGTAATCAATTGGAGGGCACATTTTTCTTTTCTTTGTTCCTTCCCATCAATTCTAATGACCACAAGGCATCAATCACACACAATGTAATGGGACAAGAAGATGGATGAGTACATCTGAAGTCACTACTCGCAGGACAGAAACATCCTGATGAGGTGACCATGGCAGTGCAGAGTACAGCAGTGTGCCTGGACACATTTAGTACATGGCTACATGACTTGGTGTTAATACTCAGCAAAATCAATCTCCAGACACAATTCATCACATTTCCACAGATCAGACTTTCAAAGTCACATTCTCTCAACAATCTCCAATAACACTCTGCATTTCAGAAAATGATTTAAAGTAACCACAAAGTGAATGAAGGGGAAGCTGATCTAACCTTCAGAAACTGACTTTGTCCTGTAAGTGACTAAAATTCCTTTGAAGGAAAATTTTATTATGGCCTAAAAAATTATGCCCACATGTTACAAGAAAAATGGGTGAGCCCAGGGGATGCTGAGGAAGACGCCTGCTCCCCCAGGCCCAGGGCACTGGCTGCTGCCCCCTGGCTGTCTCTGTGCTACTCCTAGGGCTTTGCTCAGCCAGAGGGAGCCACCTGAATCAAAGCCAGGCCTTGCTAGAGACAAGAACTTCCCACAGCAGACAAGGCAGGGCTTCTTGCCCTAGGGAGAGACAGCAAAGGATCATCCCTGCCTCCAAGCTCTTTCTGCACTAAGGAGGTTCTGTGTTGAGACTGACCTCAATCCTATCCTGTCCATGTTCAAGACTACTTCCTTCTCTCACTGCCTGCCCCTACTCCAGTGACTGCTTTCTTAGCTTCTCATAAGCAAATTTCTGTGCTAAATGAAGTAAGGACAGAGCCTCAGGTTCATACTTATTAAATCACATATGGCTACTATATTGACTTATATAAACAAAAATATTTTTACTTAGATTTAAAAACTCAAATAAGTTTCTTTAGGTATTATGTGTAATATGCTTTACTTGAAATTTGAAATTTCACTACATCCATATGTAAGGTACAAACTAAAGATGTCAACATATTCAGGAGAATGGTACCATTTGCTAGGAATGATGGTTCCTTTTTCAAAGGTACAAGATAACCTCAGAATGATATAATCACCTACTGGTTTCTACTTATGACTACTGTGATGTTATTAATAATATGTAAATAGACATTCCCTAAGGTGCTGCTAGCCATCTCATTGTCTTTTGTGTACCTTCTCAAAGCAGTCATTTAGTACAGGATATTAAAATTGAAACCAAACCATTCTGAAACATATCAGTGGAAGATTCTACATCTCAAATTAATATTTTTCCCTCTCTCAGAATTTTCTTTGATCTATGAAGCAGATAACACTGTAGAACTCTCCGAATACTTCAAGGATAGCAAACTTCACAGTAAGGAGCTTGAATTAAACATTGTCTTCTGGGTGTTGTGGTGTCTGTGGTGGGAGGCAGAGGAGAGCACTCTGAAGCACTTTGACAAGATTGCGAGTGGGACTGTGCCAGCCCCAGCGAACACGGAGCAGTTGTGCCCATCGGCCACAGACACAGGGTCAACTTCATGAATTCTTTCATGAATGTGACAATCTTAGAAATGGCAGGAAAGCTATTTAGGAACACTGTATTCCTTCAATGGTTTTGCTTTTGCTCTTTTTAATCAGTGACCAAACCACAACTTCCTGGTTCTGAAACACAAGGTAGAGTTACTTTGCTGTCAAGAGACTGGAGTGAGATTATGGGAAATCATTAAGTCAATCTCCTTATAAATGAATATTTAATTTAAAATTAGTGAATCTTTATTATATTTAAGTCCAAACTGAGGACATACACCTGAAAAGAAGATACAGTCTGTGACAGTCATATACCACTGAAATGTAACCATGAAAAATATCATATGAATGGGGACATTGTACAAACGAATCTGTAACATTCATATGTGTATTTGGGTCAACGGTATGGACTGACTAATATGATTCTATTTCATAGTGTGGGACTAAAACAGATAAATTCAGCCACTTAATTTCTGAGAACTCAGGAAGAGATTATAGGATTTACCAATCTAAATTTCACATACAATGAAATATGGAAGATTAAATAGAACTATTATCCTGGCCTGAATTCTTTTTAAATTTATTTGAGAGATAGAGAAAAAAAAGAGGCATAGGAAGAGAGAGAGATGGAGAGAGACAGAGAGAGAGAGAGAGAGAGAGAGAGAGAGAGAGAGAGAGAGAGAGAGGGAGGGAGGGAGGGAGGATGAGCATGCCAGGGCCTCTAGCCATTGCAAACGAACTCCAGACACATGTGCCACCTTGTGCATTTGGCATTTGTGGGTGCTGGGGAATCAAACTTGGATTCTTTGGCTTTGTAGGCAAGTGCCTTAACATTTCTGTAGCTCCTGGCCTGATTTTTAATTCTCCCAACTACATCCAATTTAATGAGTTAACAAAAATTATTGTATCTTATAAATTTGTAAAATTTAAATAAATTTACTCTTAGGTATAGGTATCATCTTTAGTATAGTTCTTAAAATGATTCCCATTAATTAGACAGTGAAATTTCATTCTTTCCTCCATTCTCCTTTTCATATTTTCCTAACATCTAGTTAAAATTCTAGTTCAGCAAGGCAAATATGCTTAGCATTTTATTTAGCAATTAAGTCAATTTTCATGGATAGGAATGGAAAATTAACCTTGGTTAAGAAAGAACATTTTAAAATACAAGAACCTATCTTCTATCCTCTCTGAATTTCCATTCAGCTACAGGTCACTGAGTTAGTTTTTTGAAAACCTGGACTAGTTATTAGCTGTATAAGGTGAGAGTATCTTATCTCATGTTTTACTCATTATGGCTTGAAGAATATCTTAGCCCTTAATAGCTAATGTTATAAGTAATGAAATATAGTTAGGTTATTTGGGTTATATTATTAAAATAGACTGGTTCTATTTATAACAAATTTCTGAAATAATTTTAATGATTTTTTATGACCCACTTTGTTTAGATAATCTCATTTGGAATATTTACACTTGGAAAAATTCTCACTTTAGTGCAAGAATAATTATGAAACTTAAAAAGATCATTAGGGGAAAATGAGGGAACTTATAGCTTCTTCCACAATCATAATCTTAAATTCTTTTAATCCTAAAGAGGAGTATAGATAAAATAAATAGCTTAATAATTTTGGCACAGTTTATTATTATTATTTTTTTTTTTAATTTTATTTATTTATTTATTTGAGAGCGACAGACACAGAGAGAAGGACAGAGAGAGGGAGAGAGAGAGAATGGGCGCGCCAGGGCTTCCAGCCTCTGCAAACGAACTCCAGACGCGTGCGCCCCCTTGTGCATCTGGCTAACGTGGGACCTGGGGAACCGAGCCTGGAACCGGGGTCCTTAGGCTTCACAGGCAAGCGCTTAACCGCTAAGCCATCTCTCCAGCCCAGTAATTTTGGCACAGTTTATTATTTAATTAATAATATAAATCACATATAAGTGGTATATGTATATGTATATACTACATATATATTTTTAGTTTTTTTCATATACACTACACAGATCATCACAATGATGACAGCTCATGATAGTCTGTACTTCTGTGTCTTACAGAACCAAGGTCATCCTGGTTCTGCAGCTATCATGGACACCTGTATTGTTAACATTCGCTGGACAGAAAGAAGTGATAGAGAGTTACATTTCACCTGGCTCCTGTGTCACTTTCCTCACTCTTTTCTGCTCATAAGTCATTTAGCATCTAGTCAGGATGCTGAGTGAAAGTCAGAATTGTTGCCTTTCAGAGATTCAGAGGCCACTAAAATTCATAGTCAAGTAACAGTGATAGCATTTAATATGTTATTGTCATAGAGGCAAGCAGTTGCTGCCATGAATAGTTTAGGAAGGAGGTAACTTCATTTAGGAAGTACAGGAAATTTATCTGAGAAAATCATACCTGACTCATACTTGCTGAAAGTGAATGGGGAAGATCTAGAAAGAAAAAAAAATGAGGAGCATTGGGTATTTTGAGATTTGACTGTAGAAACAGGAGACCTTGAGGTAAAGTGTTGATATGTGGGTTACCACTGATACATAATATGATGTCCTTAGTATGCGATATAAAGACAGGGAGGAAGGAGATGGTAGGAGTTAAGGAAGGGAAGACAGTATTTTGTTTCTTTTTGAGATAAAATAGATTTAAGTTCTACCCAATATCCAATGTTTTTTGAAACTGGATTATAGCTTTTGACCAATGTGAATATGAAAAATATTCAAAGTAATATGTTTGTCAGCCCTGCCCCCTAACTTCTTTTATACTTGGTATGATACATCTTAAAACAGATGACATTGGTAAAATCAAGAAAACATACCATATATAGTTTCTATGAAATTTAATTTTCAAAGAAAACTCAGTGCATACCAGGTACGGTAATAAGTGAGATTTCTTTTCTGAGCAGCTGTCACTCTGGCATTTTCTTTTCCTTGTCTAAATCTGCCTTAAACATGTGCTCTGGATCAGACATTTCATTCTATCTTTCTCTTTTTCCCTTTCTCTGTCTTTTTTGAGAAAAGGTCACATGTAGCCCAGGGTGGACACAAACTTAATATGTTACCAGGATGAACTTAAGTTTCTGATCCTTCTGCCTCTCCATACAGAATGCTGGGGTTACAGGTGTATGCCTCCACAACTAGTTTCATATCATCTCAGTGAATCCTCACCACAATACTTCTACGTTGATGTCACTGCACTAAACAATGGCTAGCCACTTCAGTTACTATAGTTAAGTGACTAAATTGCAATAACAGAGGGAATTAGTAAGTTATTGTTTGATTCTGAAGCCTCTGTACTGCCTTTGCTTGTCACGCCAACTAGGTGTTTGATGTTACTCATGGTACAGTGATGTTTCATATTCAAATTTAATAGAATATTTTCACTACTTCTCTATACTTGCTTAGGCAGAACTACTTCAAACATTTTAAGTATGAGTCACTAAAGAAAGACAGTATCCTTGAGGAATAAATGATAAACTTATTTACTGTAGGTCTGCTTAGCATAGCTGTACTAATTGTCAGTTGTCAAGCAACCAATGTTTCCACATGATCTAAAATGCATTCAGCTTACTGAACACTTTATGGTGTTCATAGAATAATTCTACTCATGTTTGTATGGAGACCAGGACATCAGCTACTACTGTAATCTCATAGACTTCTATCCTGCTTTAGTTGCACTGTTTCTCCTATATTCCACAAAACATGTATGTATGACATTTTTCTGTGAATTTGCTTTTACAGTACTTCCTGAACAGAAAATGACATCAACTATAGGGCTTGCAGGAAGAATATAAGTTTGAACTTAACCTTGACTATCCCCAAAACTAATCACTGTTGAGCTATTTCACAAACTTCTTTAGACTTCCCCGACTACTGCCCTTTATCTGCAATGTCTATTGTGTTATGGTAATAAGCATCCAAAATGTCTTCTAATTGCTCTATGATAACACACTCTGTAAAGAGTGGTTCCTGGCTCATGAGTCCTTTAATTCTTGTGTTATTATCTTTCAGAGTGCTATACCAAAGTAAGTGTAGTATTATGATTTATTATTGAGAAATATATGTCCCAAATGTTCTTTACTTTAAAAATACAATGTCTGCATTCTACTATGATTTATTTATAAGAAAATATACTCACTTATAATAATGGCTTTTCATCTATATATTTATCAGTGTTTTAGAAATTCTCTTTGGTCACATATCTTTGAAAGAATCATATATTTAAAAAAGGAACCTGAAACAGATTCTTACATGGCTTTGGAGTGAGAGATCAGTTCAACATAAATCTGAAGTCCACAGAGATGGAACAAGTTTTGGAAAACAAATCTACAATTTTTCTATAAAGCTTCATAAGGCAGTAGGAGGAGGGGCTTTAGAAGGCCGCCAACAACCACAGACCATGATTTATAACTTTTTATAGAATAGTGTAATTGGCAATTAGATATATTTTGAAAAACATGAGAATATGGAGTCATTTAAGCTTTGTTCAATGAGAAAATGAACTTTTTTTTTTAAATTTTTTTATTTATTTGAGAACGACAGACACAGAGAGAAAGACAGATAGAGGGAGAGAGAGAGAATGGGCGCGCCAGGGCTTCCAGCCTCTGCAAACGAACTCCATATGCGTGCGCCCCCTTGTGCATCTGGCTAACGTGGGACCTGGGGAACCGAGCCTCAAACCGGGGTCCTTAGGCTTCACAGGCAAGCGCTTAACCGCTAAGCCATCTCTCCAGCCCGAAAATGAACTTTTTTTAAATAACCTTTTTAAAGGTGATACTATACATTGAGAGGGATGAAATCAGAAGAAATAGCTATATAGCAGAAGGATACTGTAATATGACTTTGGAAACACTGCACTTAAATATAAAAAACGCAGCTGTGCTTAAATTGCCAAGAATTTTAATTCTGAAAATTAAAGTTCTGCCCAGTAGTACCTAAATCCACATGAGAGTTTTTTTGTAAAAGAATGAAGGCTAAAATTCTTGAAGTGCATGTGCTAGGATGGTTAGTGAAAGAACACCGTGCCTACAAAAGACTTAATGATAAAGACAGACCTTGTTCCAGGTATCTAGCTCCCTTACTGGACCATCAATCCTAAACACTTTGAGACCACAGATCCATCATAGAATCACAACCTAGGGGCCTCTTCTTGAGTGCCTAACAATTTGATTCTGGTGCATTTTGTAATCATTTAGTAAGATTGATTGAATAGCTATTAAATGACTTGTGAAAATTCAATATGTGAAAATCTACTTATATGAAATGAATGTACTGCATACTGGAAATATACTGTATGTGGAAAGATCTTTCAGTATCAATTTATTTTCATTATTAATTACTTAACTCTTGTTAAGAAACTACTATTTGATAAATATATGCAATAATTTGTTACTATCTTACAAGTTAAAATGAATAAAAGTGTACATGTTAAGCATTATGTAAATCAGATCATGTACTTTAGAAATATTTTTAACAAATGTGAAATTAAGTAATTTCTAATTGGATTATTCCACTTAGTAAAAAAAAATCAGGTTGATTTTAAGAGTCCAACATCTTGACATTTTTCCTGATTGTAGCAACATGCTTCCCTTGGATATAACATGTAACAAGGAAAATGTTTTCCAGTAGTATTTCAACTAAATAGCCACATAATTAAAGAAGGCTGACTTTTAAGGTCTAGTTCAATTAAGTACAAGGCAAAATCTAAAAACTTTAAAGATATACAACTTAATGAAACATTATATTCTGTCCCATCTAGAAGAGAAAACACTTCACTTGTTAATCTTGCTTATATTGCTTACAAACATTGAAATATTTAATTTTATAATAAGTCTTTTGCTTACAAAATTTGCTCTATTCCTCAAAAGTGTTAAAGAAAACTAGCTAAAGATGCATGGTGCATGTGTGTGTGTGTTGCAAAGAACTGAATTTGCACAGACATAAGGACTCTACAGTTATACCTCACAGACATCATGCTACATTTTTAAGTCACCACTATCCAAAAAGGATGACATAAGTTTTACTCTTTAAAGGAAATGTAATGATATATAATTTTTTAATATCAACAATTTTAAGTAACTTTACATTCCCCAAAGAAAAAACAAGAAAAGCTGTATTCTCCTTAACAATAACTCCAATGTTGATAATCTGTCATGTTTCAATGTCTGGGATGTACAGGCAATGTAGATTTTGAATCTACTAGTTTCTGGATTCTTTTTCCACATTTTTTGTGCATATGTAGTGTGTATGGGCATGTGTGTTGTATGCAGATGTGTGTGCACCATTTGCAAGCATGTGGAGGCCAGAGGATATTGTATGTCCTCATGTATCATTCTTCCACCTAATTTTCTTGAGACCCTGAACCTAGAGTTTGTCTTTGTTTATTTTGGTTACATTGGCTGACCAGTGAGCGTCAATGATCTTCCTGACTCTGCTTTATTCCCAGTGCTGGGTTATACACATGCATGGCCATGCCTAGCCTTGTATGTGAGTGCTAGAAGAAAAAATGTCAGGTCCTCATGCTTGCTCAGCAAGCACTCTTACCCACTGGGCCATCTGTCTAGCTCCTCTTTTTCCACCTTTTTACCATTACATGCTCCATAATCATGTCCTGCAGTATGCTAACTCTGAGATCAAGTGTAGAATGTAGTATGTAAAACGTTTACCAGATTGTACCCTTTGTGGAAGTAGTGAGATGGTTTAGGTGTCTTCCACAACCTTATGTGTTCTAAATTCTTGATCACCAGTTGGTGGAAATTTTGGAGGTGGAGTCTTGCTGGAGGAGGTGTATTGTTAGGGTATTATATCCAGCTCCCCCTTACCAGTATTTGGCACAGTCTCCTGTTGCTCTTGCCCAGTTGACATTTGCCAGGAGGTGATATATACCCTCTAATCATGCCATGCTTTCTCCTGCCACTATGGAGCCTCCACTCAAATATGTAAGCCAAAATAAGCCCTTTCCTCCCACAATGTACTATTGGTCAGGTGCTTAGTGCCAGCAACAGGAAGGTAACTATAACAGAGAGGAAGGAAATGGGATTGGACAGCATGACTGAACTGTGAGCTAGACCTAATAATAGCTGCAGGAAATGCTTGATCTTGCTTCACAGTGTCCCAAGTCAGACTAAAATGGCCAGACCCTACAATGCTTTAGTTCACCCATCACTAGTTGTGGGCTTCCTAGGAAGGAGAGTGACAGCAAGTGAGAGGCTTCTCTGCAGCTCAGACAGTCCACTGAGAGGATATCAGTTGAAATCCTTTGCTGTCTGTCCCAGAAGCTGAAACAGCAAGTTCTTTCTGAGGAGAAAGATGGGAAGTTTCCACATCAAGTCAAGTGGTTCTTAGTTTATTAATCATTTCTTTGTACCTGGCTGAGTCAGCCACTCTTCCAAAATTCTCCACTTTATGCCTCTCCCATAACTTTGGGCTCATCACCCTCATGATACTACTTCTATTTTCTGATTTACTTTCTTCTCCTTCACCACATTCTCAATATTCTATCCATAGCTTATTACTCTTAGCACTTCTGAGTTTTTCTCCTCATTTGTCACAACTTCCTGGTTGGCCCCTACAAAGTTGTTTATTTTCAGACTTCCAGTTAAGATGGCAATGTAGGAACCAAGCCAAAGCAGCTTAGGGGAGAACAAGAAAGCCAGCAACATACACTCTTCTACTAAAAAGTGTGGTGTATAAGAAATTATCAACTACAGCAGAAAAATAGGAGAGATCCAGAGCATCTAGAGACCACATAGGCAGGCAGAAGTGGCTCCCAGCTGTTGCAGAATTTGGTCTGTGTGTCCAAAGACATAAGGCTCAGCCTTAGCCACAGGCAGGAAAATCCAGGTGAGGAGACTTTCCACTCACACTAGAGCACCTTGTAAACAAAAGAAACATGAAGGGAAGACATCAAGGAAGAATGGAGTGGCTTGTGAGAAAGAGGATCCAAGGACCAGTGGGAAAACTTCAGCCACCATCCACAGCTTCCCCCTCCCCCACCACCAGCACAAGCACCAGAGACCAGGGGAAGGGATCTCACCTACACAGTACCCAGCACAGGTGATCAGAGCAGTGATCCAGAGATCCAGACAGCCTCCTGAGCTGACAGTGCAACAAAGCAGGACCCAAACAGGAGCGCAGCATAATTGAGAATAAAACCATCCCAAAATGTAACTGGGATTACACCAGGTCAGTACCTGAAAAATAAGCCTGGTATATAGGCTTGAATCAATAGTGCTAGTTACACCTTCCATATCAGGATAAATTATATGTTAAATCTGATGGATGGTAAGATTTTCCATTCTTAAATAAGCTATATTTTGGGCTTGTCATTTGTTGCTTCCTGATTTATAGTTACTTTGTTTCCTCTTCTGTCATTCATTATGGAAGGGTCTCACTCGGTCACAAGCTGACTTGCAACCTTCAACAGACAAGAAATCTTAGCCTGCTATTGACAGGATTAACGGTGTGGGGCAACACCCATCCTAAGGGACTGTGACTTTGTTAGAGAATCTGGTTGTCATAATGCCTACTCTTGCATAAATACTCTGTGCTGTTTTTCACTGAATATGTACAATGTTTAGTTAAATTTTAGAATCTCCCTATATTTTGTTCCACTCAGTCTACTTGAATACTCTCATAGCAGGCAAACCCAACTTTTGGTTACTTGGAGAATCTTAAGAGAGACACCTAGCAACTTAAGCTCCTACCCTGAAGATATATAACATCAAATTGATAGATAGATCTGATAATACCGTAGATACTTAGAAAATCAAGCACTAAATTAATCCAAGATGCAAAAACATGTACATTATAACACAAGAAACACAAAAAAGCAAGACAATATAAACCTACCAAAAGTATTAATGTATCATAAATGACCTCCAGTGAGACTGATTTAGAAGAAATGCCTGAGAAAGACTTCAAAAGAATGATTATAAATTTTTTCAAAGAAATCAAAGAAATGAAAGAAGACACAGGAAAACAATTTAATGAAATAAGGACGTCAATACAAGAAATAAATAAAGAGATAGAAATAATAAAGAAAAACCAGTCAGAATTACTAGCAATGCAGAATAATCAATGAAATAAAAAACTCTGTAGAAAATCTCACCAGTAGAATGGATGAAAGAGAGGACAGAATATTTAAACTAGAAGACAGGTGGCAGATCTAATACAGTCCAACAAAGAGAAAGACAAACTAATAGGAATGTTTGAATAGGGATTTCAAGATATTTTGGACACTATGAAAAGATCAAACATAAGAATTCAGGTAGAAGAAGAAGAATTTCACTCCAAAGGCATAGTAGGCATTTTCAACAAAATCACAGCAGAAAACTTCTCCCAAATAGGGAAAGAGATATCAAATGCAGATGCAGGAATCCTTTAGAACACCAAACAGACAAAACTAAACTACCAAATATGCAAACCAAAAAAAATATATTGAAGGCAATTAGAGAAAAATCAAGTCACATAAAAAAGCAAGACCATCAGGGTCACAGCAGATTACTCAACACAAACATTAAAACCAAGAATGGCTTGCAATGATGTATTCCAAGTTCTGAAAGATAACAACTGTCAACCAAGGTTACTTTATCCTGCAAAGCTATCCATTCAAACAGACAGAGAAATAAGGACATTCCACAGCAAAAGCAGGCTAATTTGAAGACAAAACCACTCTACAGAAAATACTAGAATCCATGCTGAAGAGAAAGAAAAGCACACATATAAGGAACCTGCAACAAACAAACCATACTCAAATACTACTTAATACAAGGGAGCAAAGGAAAAACCAGAAGGACTATAAAACAAGAAAAATGGAAAAAAATAAATACACCTTTCAATAATAAC
Organism: Jaculus jaculus; assembly: GCF_020740685.1. Taxonomy (NCBI): domain Eukaryota; kingdom Metazoa; phylum Chordata; class Mammalia; order Rodentia; family Dipodidae; genus Jaculus; species Jaculus jaculus. The sequence goes on along the minus strand of NC_059107.1, from coordinate 82,410,336 downwards.
ACTTAATACCAATGGCCTCAATGTCCAACCAAAAGAAAGAAAAAACAGGATCCCTCAATTTGCTGCCTCCAAGAAAGTCACCTTTCAACAATGGATGGATCTTAGGGTGAAAGGTTGGAAAATGGTGGTTCAAGCAAATGGGCCCAGAAAATAGGCAGGGGTTGCTATCCTAATATCTGACAAGGTAGGCTTCAGTCCAACATTAGTTAGGAAAGGTATGAAAGGTCACTTTATATTGATTAAAGGAATACTCCAACAGGAGGACATTATAATCCTAAACATATATCCACCTAATATGGGAGCTCCCAACTTCATCAGAAGTAAGGTCACAATAACACCAAACACAGTTGTAGTGGGTGACTTCAACACCCCACTGTCATCAATTGACAGGTCATCCTGGCAAAAAATAAACAGAGGCATCTGGATTAAATGAGGTCACAGAACAAATGTACCTAACAGATATATACAGGATATTTCATCCAAATGCTACAGAATATACATGCTTTTCAGAAGATGGCTTAGCCGTTAAGGTACATGGAACATTTTCTAAAATAGAAGATATATTAGAACACAAAGCTAATCTTAATAAATACAGGAAAATTAAAATCATTCCTTTCACTCTGTCTGATCTCAATGGGATCAAACTACAAATCAATGGCAAAAAAATCTATAGAGCATCACAAAATTATGGAAATTAAACAATACACTACTAAATGATGAATGGGTCAATGAAGAAATCAAGAAGAAAGTCAAAATATGCATAGCATCAACTGGTAATAAGAACACAACATACTAATACTTTTGGGACATGATGAAGGCAGTCCTCAGAGGGACATTTATAGCTTTAAGTGCTTATATTAAGAAATGAGAGGGTTGGGGAGATGGCTTAGCTTTTAAGCGCTTGCCTGTGAAGCCTAAGGACCCTGGTTCAAGGCTCGGTTTTCCAGGACCCACGTTAGCCAGATGCACAAGGGGGCACACCCATCTGGAGTTCATTTGCAGTGGCTGGAAGCCCTGGCATGCCCATTCTCTCTTTCTCTCTCTCCCTCTTTCTCTCTCTGTTACTCTCAAATAAATAAAAATGAAAAAAAAAATAAAAAAAAAGAAAATGAGAAAGGTTGCAAGTAAACAACTTAATGCTTTACTTTGAAGCCTTGGAAAAAGAAGAACAAGGCAACCTGAAAATCAGTAGATGGGAAGAAATAATAAATATTAGGGCAGAAATTAATGAAATGGAAACAAAAATAAATCCAAAGAATCAATACAACAAAGAGTTGGTTCTTTGAAAGGATAAACAAAATTGATAAACCCCTAGCAAATCTGATCAAAAGAGAGAAGAGACAAACATTAGAGATTAACAAGGCAACATCATAACAGATATGAGAGAAATTCAAAAAATCATAGGAACATACTATACAAATATATACTGCACTAAGTTTGAAAATCTGAAGTAAGTGGATGATTTCCTTGATTTACATGACCTACCAAAATTAAATCAAGATGAGATTAACCACTTAAATAGACCTATAACAAGTATGGGCATAAAAGCAGCTATCAAAAATCTCCCAACTAAAAAATGTCCAGGCCCCAATAGATGCACTGGTGAATTTTACCAGACCTTCATTGAACAACTGACACCAATGGTTCTTAAACTTTTCCATAAAATAGAAATAGAAGGCATCCTACCAAACTCCTTCTATGAAGCCAGAATCATTCTGATTCCAAACCAGGTAAAGATACAACAGAAAAAGAAAATTACAGACCAATATTCCTCATGAACATAGATGCAAAAATTCTCAACAAAATATTAGCAAACAGAATACAAGAATACATAAGAAATATTATTCACCCTTAACAAGTAGGCTTTATCCAAAAGATGCAGGGGTGGTTCAACATATGCAAATCGATAAATGTAATACATTATATAAATGGACTGAAGGACAAAAATCACATGATCATCTCATTAGATGCAGAAAAAGCATTTGACAAGTCAAACATCACTTCATGATAAAAGTGCTGCAGACTCTGGGAATAGAAGGGACATATCTCAACACAATTAAGGCTATTTATGACAAGCCTACAGCCAACATATTACTAAATGAAAAACTTGAAGCTTTCCTACTAATATCAGAAATAAGACAAGGATGTCCACTGTCCCCACTTTTATTTAATATAATACTGGAAGTGTTAGCCTTAGCAATAAGGCAAGAGACACACATAAAAGGTATACAGATTGGAAAAAAAGAGATCAAGTTATCATTATTTGCAGATGACATGATTCTACACATAAAGGACCCTAAAGACTCTACCAGCAAACCATTAGAGCTGATAAGCACCTATAGCTATGTAGCAGGATACAAAATAAACCCACATAAATTAGTAGCTTTCCTATATGCTAACAACAATCACATAGAGGAAGAAATCAAAGAATCACTCCCATTCACAATTGCATCAAAACAAACAAATAAATAAATAAATAAAGTTTTTTGAAATAAACCTAACTAAGGAAGTAAAGGATCTCTACAAAGAAAACTTTAAACACTCAAGTGAGAAATTATAAAAGACACTAGAAATTGGAAAGACATCCATTGTTCTTGAATCAAAGAATCAATATTGTGAAAATGGATATCTTACTGAAAGCAATTTACACATTTAATGTAATTCCTACCAAATTCCAATGGCTTTTTCATGGAAATAGAAAAAGCAATGCAAAAATTAATTTGGAATCACAAAAAACCTTGACTATCTAAAACAATTTTGAGCAACAAAAATAAGGCTTGTAGTATCACCATATCTGATTTTAACCTATACTGCAAAGCATTAGTAACAAAAACATCATTGTACTGGCACAAAAACAGACATGTAGATGAATGGAACAGAATCACAGACCCAGATGTAAGTCTGGACAGCTATAGCCACCTGATATTTGACAAAAATTCCAAAAATACTCAGTGGAGAAAAGACAGCCTCTACAACAAATGGTGCTGAGAAAGCTGGATATGTATCTGTAGAAGGATGAAAATAGATCCTTATGTTTCTCCATGCACAAGAATTAAATCCAAATGGATCAAAGACCTTCATATCAGACCTGAAACTCTGAAATTGCTAGAGGGAAAAGTATGGGAAAACCTTGCATATTGGTCTTGGCAAAGACTTTATGAATATAACCCCAATTGCTCAGAAAATAACACCACAGATTAATCACTGGGACCTCATGACATTCCAAAGCTTTTGTATGGCAAAGGACACTGAATATAGCAAAGAGGCAACCTACAGAATGGGAGAAAATTGTTACCAGCTATACATGTGATAGAGGATTAATATCTAGGATATACAAAGAACTCAAAAAACTACATAATAAGAAATCAAACAACCCAATTAAAATGGAACTAAATAGAGGGTTCTCAACACCTAAAAAATGCTCTACATCCTTAGTCATCAGGGAAGTACAGATTAAAACTACATTGAGATTCCATCTCACTCCTGTCAGATTGGCTACCATCATGAAAACAAATGACCATAAATGCTGGCAAGGATGTGGAAAGAGGAAGCCTTCTACACTGTTGGTAGGAATGCAGTCTGGTCCAGCCATTGTGGAAATCAGTGTGGAGTTTCCTGAGACAGCTAAAAATAGATCCACCATATGACCAAGCTATAGCACTCCTAGGCATATATCCTAAGCACTCATCTCACTACCTTAGAGATACTTGCTCAACCATGTTTATTGCCACTCTATTCACAATAGTTAGGAAATGGAACCAGCTTAGATGTCCCTCAACTGATGAGTGGATAATAAAATTGTGGCACATTTACATAATGGAGTTCTACTCAGTGGTAAAGAAAAATGAAATTTGCAAGAAAATTGCTGGATCTTGAAAGGATTATACTTAGTGAGGTATCCCAGGCCCAGAAACCCAAACATCCCATGGTCTCTCTCTTAGGTGGATCATGGCTACAGATGATTGGATTTCTATATGAGTAGGAAGAAAACTCAGTAAGCTAGAAAGTGAAAGATAGAAAGGAGATGTAAAGGGAATAGAAAAGGTTGGAGGGGGAATTTATAGGATAGTATTGTGTATATGTAAGTAGAAAAACATATTAATGGGGGTGAAATGGCCTAAGTGAGGTCAGGGGAAGATATTGAGTAATGGAAAGGTTGAGGGAGGGCTAATGAAAATCTAAGAAGATATAAGTAAGTCATATTGAACAATGGAACACTCAGGAGCCATAGATTGTTATTAGAAAATTCTCAGTGCCAGGGATGGGATACCTTCCAGTTAGTTGTTTACCAGAGAGGTCCCTGATGCTCCAAAACATTACAGGCCATTGCCAAGGCCCTTGGTTTCCCACCATGAATAGATGGCAAGACCCTATTGCTGAAGACTCCACATACTTGGTCTGTAAGGTCACTGAGAAATCTTGCTGGAACTGAGCTGAAAATCTCCTCCATGTAGAGCAGCTGCAGAAAGCTGGAAAAAGCCATTCTACATGTAGTTCAATGGGAGAGAGATAAGTCACCAATAAAGATACTCAACAGTGGCCAGCCAGGCCAAATGAGCAAACAAGTGCAATAGTGGCACATCTGTTATGGGGTAAACCAACTACCCTCTAATTTGACTCGAGGCCTGCTCCATGGGAGGGAATCTATCAGTGATACTAAAAACCTACAACAGGGGTAACCATGAGCCCTAGTGGTATAATGTCTGCTGCTATCTGGCTAAATTTATATACTATGCTCTTCAAACTGCCCAGTAAAGCACTTCTCTTAATGCTACTCTTACTTTTGTTTACAGAACCTTCCCTTTTCAAATGACAGTGACCTTATGATGACTCAGAAGGCACCATGGTGCTGAGAAGTGACAGAGGAGTGCTCAACATTGCAATATCTCTAACACACCTTCCAAGGCTCAGGGTCCATTGTGGAAGAGGTGGTTTAAAGAATGTAAGAGGGCTGGAGGGATGGCTTAGCAGTTAAGGTGCTTGCTTGCAAAAGCTGATGACCTGAGTTTGATTCCCAGGCACCCATATAAAGCCAAATGCACCAAGTCTGTTTGCTGTGGCTGGAGGCCCTAGTATGCCTGTTCTCTCTGTGTGTCTATCTTCTATCTCTCTCTGCTTGCAAATAAGTAAAAGAAAATATATTTAGAAAAGAAAGAATGTAACAGCCAAAGGAAGGGTAGGACTCCTTACAACGTGCTCCTCCAGATACAAAATGGCCTGGATACCCATGACCTCACGGTGCCTGACACTACCTACACAAGACCATTATAATAGGAGGAAAAGATGATGACATCCAAATAAAAGAGATACTTTTTGGGAAGGGGAGGGTATATGTTGGAGAATGGAGTTTCAAAGGGGAAAGTGGGAGGAGGGAGGGAATTACTGTGGGATATTGTTTACAATCATATAAGTTGTCAATTTAAAAAAGTTGTTTATTTCCAGGTTTTATTTGACCATTCACTTGTCCACTGTTGGGTGAGACAACAACCTTTTTCCCCCTTTTAGAAGTCTTTTTCCTTCTTTTCTTCTTCTCTTGGCAATCATCATCACATATATGCAGTCTTACAAGGCAGAAACCCATTGGTTTACTTCCCCACATTTCACAATTTTGTCCTCCCATTACATTCCTTATAGATTGACTTTCTCTTTGAATCACCCTCCTAGTTGTAGGTTATAGTACATCATCTCCACTAGTCCCAAACACACACCTCAGCCAGATCTATAATACATTTTTATCACCCATCATAGTACTCTTTATTTTACAAAGAAAAAAAGAATCAGAGCCATGAAGAACTGTCCATAGTCTGGTCTTATCCACTGTTGGGCAATGTCTGGGAAGCCTGTCTCCCTATTTAGGATTTTCTACCTATCACCTGTTTGTCATTTCCATGGGCTTCTTCTATTTGACCACCTTTTCTGTTCTCTGGGCTTTGCCCCCACTCCCAGACCCTTATACTTCTATAGCGATCCACTACATGACAACAGACTCAATTAGTACATTATATGAAATTCTGTGCATGTGTGTCTCCTCTCTAATGCCAGACTTTGTGTTTCTCAAAAGTAGGGACTGTCAAAATCACCTTTGTGTTCCTTACAACAAATTCCAAGACTTGATACACTGTGCAGAAAGTTCATCGAACTGAATCCTATGTCTAGCTTTTAAGGGACCTGCAGGGTGGTAACCAAAAGCGACATATTATTAGGATGTGTCTTCACTTGTTCTTCTGGTTATAATCACCAGATACATCATCTAAGCATGGGAGCTAATTAGATAATTAATTTTACCCAAAATTATATTGGGTGCAGGAAAATGAGGCTACTGTGATGAGCTAGTACTTACTCTTTAGGCTTTTCTTTATCATGACCTATCTGTTTTATTTCTCAGATGTTTCTGACTTTTTTATTTGTCTTGATCTTCACAGACCAAAAGTTATTCATCTCCACTGTATACGCCATAGCATTCCTTTGTGTCATAATTTCACAACTGTATCATGCAACTGAACCCTTAACTTTATACACAAATTTAGCCAGATGCTAGATACATGGTAAAGAGTAAGGCGGAATGGTTAAGTTTTGCCAGAAGCTGTGAAGGAGGAAGTTTTCTTCTAAAGATGTGGTGAATCAAGTATCCCTGTGGGTGTTAGAGAGGGTTTGCAGGTGATTTGGGGCTTAAATAAAACATAACCACCTAACCTGTCTTCCAGGAACTTCCAGTTTAGGCACATATACTTGGCTATATTATCAGATAGACAAACAGACCTGAAACAGAGTTCTAGAAAATACAACTGAATGCTACAAATGTCCTATGGCAGCAAATAATTTCTTTTCTCTGATAATTTATTTGCCCAAGGAGAAATTTGACTAACAAGTGATAAAATAAAATAATGATAGATATCAATATACAGAGTGTTCCACAGGAGGTGAAAACAGGGAACTAGGATGCAAAGGTACAAAATGGGAAGCTAATTCAAAGAAAAGGAAATGATCTGGAAGACATAGAACTTGAATCAGAAGACCAGTGAAATAATTGTAAGAGCAGAGGTCCTTGAATCATGCAATAAGAAATTTTTATTTCATTTTATAATAATTAGGAGCCATTAAACACTTCTAGAAATTTATTACTGCCCAGCAATAAAGGTAGACCAGGTCACTAATAAATCCAAAACTGGAAAGCCTTTAGAGTAATGGCAGACAGAGTTATAAAAGATGTAATGAGCAGCTGGAGTGATGGCTCAGTGGGTAAAAGCATTTGCCATGCAAGTATGGGGACCTGAGTTTGATCCTCAGCATCCACATAAAAGCCTGGATATGGCTATACCTACTGTTACCCGAGCGCTGAGGGGACTAGAAACAAAAATTACTGGGGCTCACTGGTCAGTCACTCTAAATGAAAACAGTTAGGTTTTTATGTTCAGTGAGAGACCCTGTCTCAAGGAAATAAGGCAGAAGAGTGATAGAGGAAGACACCTGACACATTCCTCTGGCCTTTACACAATGTGCACACGGCATGCACACTGTGTACACACACATGTACATCACACACACACACACACACACACACACTGTGGAATTGTGAAGAGGGAGGATTAATGCAAATATACAATTACCACAAAGGCCACCTTGTAGACAAAGCCTTAGCATGTCTTTTCCCATAGAGTTGTTCTGAACTTTGTGGAAAGCAATTAAATGACACCTTTACTGGGGCTCAAGAATGTGAAGAGATGCTAGGATACTATGTCTTGGACTTCCATAGTTGGAAACAAAATAGTTTTCTGAAGGATTCAGATCAGAACACAGAGAAAGATTCCAGAAACAAGAGACTTACACAAATCTTTTCTTTCTCCCCTCCCTCCCTCCCCTTCTCTTTCTTTGCTTTATTTTTTTATTATTGTGAGACAGCACCTCATAGCTCAGGCTGGCCTCAAACTCACAGCAAATCTTCTACCTAAGCTTTCGAAGTGCTGTAGTTCCAAGTGTAGGAAGTATAATCTGGGCCACCATACACAGTTATATTGGGTATAAAACTTTCAATGCAGGTTATATTCCAGTTGGCATGGCAGAATAATAGATCTAGGTGGCAGAGAACCCTCTTAGCTGTGTTCACACATTCATGGTAATAAATCATGTTATCTCATAGAATACTGTCCATGTAGGAGAGGGCAGAGCCACAGCAGTGATTGCCTAGAGACCAGCGCTTCTACTTCTGGCTTGCTGAGACTGAAAGTAATTTCTTTCCTCAAATTAGGCAAGTGAGTGAAAACAAAATCTTTCATTATTACATGATAAAATCTAAATGAAATATTATAACATTTTGTTATAAGATTATAACTTGTGTTAGCATGAACTTTTAAGTATTTGCTTCTGATTTTAATAAATTCATTGTTCAATACCAATGAGCATCAATCAAAAAGTTTCATTTGATTTAAATGAACAATAATGCTAAGAAGTCATTAAATTTGGAGGAAACAACAGGATATCACTCAGAAGTAATTTGTTATTAGGTCAGAAATGCCTCACAAGGCCTGCAGCCCTCATTGCCTAAATGTTTGTTTAATGAGATTAATACAAAACTGACAATTTGACAATTTGTATATACTTCAAATAACCCATTTATTCATTCTTAAGAGGTTAATACAAAACCTACTTTGGATAAAATAAATCTCTGCAAAAACGGTTGTGTCCCTGGTGGCCCATATAAAAGTAAGCAAGTGCATAAATATACCAGAAAACTGCATCTTTGTTCATACTGGACCCTAATTGGCCCAAATACAGCTGAAAATAATTTTCATGAGGTGATATTCCATGTCTTCTTCTAATTGAAGTCTCAGCTCCTCTACAGAAGCAAAAAATATTAAGATGTCAACGACCTTTTTTCCCACTTGAGCACATCGTTCTGTTTCACTAGATTCCTCGGAGCACATTTGCTTCTGTTTCCAGAACTTATAAATCAGAACTTTGAATGTGGTTGTTCCTTATTATCAGGTCACTAAATTTAGAAAGAAGTTGTACAAAAGTTTAATGCCATAATGACTGTATTATAAAGAAATAAACATTTTGCTAAATGCATCGATTGCTAATTCTGCTTTATCACAAATTATGTTAAATTTTCCTTTCCCATGTCTCCTAAGGTGTAAAGAAACAAAAAGACAGGTGATGTGAGAATTACAAGAATATAGATAAATAATATTTGGATAATCATGTTAATATTTGTGTGAACTAATCCATCCTTATACTTGATGGGAATACTCAGGCTTACAGTCTCAAGGCAGTTTTATAAACAGTATCCTGTCTTGTGGGGGCAGCTATGTGACCTTTTGAACACCTGATTTAGAACACTGTCACTTTCCTGTGTGCTCTGAGACACTTTTCTTCAAATAAAAATAGAAACTAGTTTGTGGCACCACATGGGGCTCTGGTGTATTATATGAGCCTATCACTGGTTTTCTTGATATCTTATCTACTCCATTCACTCAATAAAATAGAAGCAAACCTGAGGACAAACTGTAGGAGGGCCTCTCAGAAAATACAGGCAGACCTATAAGCTGGTGTCTAACTTATCTAATAAAAGCCACTTGATTGGGAACTAATACTTAATTTCACTGCCTTTATTAAAGATTGTAAGAACTGCAACTTAGGATTAGAACAAACAACTAATAGAGGAGTGCAGGTAGAGGCAATGAAGAGTATGGCTTTTCTATTTTCTCAAGATTTAGGGAACACTTAAAGGCAAAACTCACAAATAAGCATTTTAAAAATCTGTAACAAAGGCTCTGCTTGCAAACATAGTGGTCCTTTATAGATTCAGGAATCCTCTGAATTCTTATGAGAATATAAACAGTTTAGCCATGGCATAATCAGAGGAATATAAGTTACTACTACTGATATATTGTGTTTTTAAATCACTTAGAAATTCAGATTAAAAAAAAAAAAGCTGATTGATGAATCCGTTTCTTTGCTCCCTGACCACCCAAAGAAAACAATATTGGAGCTCAAACTCCACAAGCAAACTAAAGGAAAGTGTTCCACCTAGAGACTGTTTGCATGAATCAAAGTGGATGAGAGCTTACCCAGGAAAGGAATATTGTGTGAGCTCATATTTGCAAGTTTGTAGTTTAAAAAGAAAAAGAAAAGCCAAAGGTATCGCCCTTCCCCTGTGTAATTAACAATGTTAATCTTCTTTTTCCTCTCTATGGTGATACAGGAATCATTTTTATATTTAATTAATGCAGAAGATCATTTTGGAAACTGGCTAATGAGCCTCTGATCACATTACCATGAAAATGTACATTAACATTGCAACTGAGGAGGCTGTTTCATGTGCAGCAAATCCACTTTGTAATTAGCCCACTGTGAAATGAATCACATCAGGGGGAAGCTGAGGAAGCCAGTAGGCAGTGGGCATTTGGCAACTGCTGGGTCACAGACTATCAATATCCCAAACATTATCTCATCAACAAAACTGTCTAAAAATAAAAGTACTAGTACAATATCTAGGGAAGATAGGATGAAGGGGAAAATGAACTTTATGTTGTCAGATGAGATATTTGCCCTAGAGAACTGCTTGAATAAAATGGTAAATTAATAGAAGTCCACTGAAACTATGAAAGCAGGGTTTTCTTATTTTTAATATGAAAAAACCTTGGGTATGCATTAAACAAACACCTGAACTTATATGCTTTTTTTTTTAAAAAAAAAAAACACCTTAGGTCACATATACATACTGCAGCAAACTCTTAAAATTAATTGTAATACTAAACAAACAAAAAATAATCTAGCAATGATCCAAGAAGAAACAGTAAGATAATTTCATCTTATCTTCATATGCTAAGACATGTTATATATTTTTCCTTATAAAAAACAAAAAACCCAAGTGTTCCTCTTAACCTAAAGCAAAAATTCCTTGTTAAATAATTTATCCAACTAAGCATATTTGGAAAGAAACTTTTCCTGTTCATTCCAAATAATTAAGATCACAAACCTATTAAATTCCAATATTTATGCAGACAATGATATGACCGATCTTCAGATGTCAACATGATTCCAAAATGAAAGAGATTTCTCAACACATTACAGACAAGCTTCTAAGAACTGCTCCCCTTCCTTGACTGACATCTTGGCAATAGATATACAAAATGTTAAAAAGAATCCCACAGGAAGTCATCTGAAGGGGGAGTGGCAAGGAAACTGAAAACTGCCACCCAAACCCAAAATAAAAAAAGCCTCAAATCAGCAAATCTGCCCTCAATTTTGACATGTACTAAAACACAGAAATAAAGATAGCCAAAAATCATTTTTCACCTTCAAACCAACACAATGCCTGGCATTTCGGTGCTATATAAGACACATGCTCACCTGGGAAACTTCGTAAAGCAGTTTGTAGTGTTCTTCTCTTTTCTGAAAAGCACACAAATTGCAGCCCATCCTAAGGAGCAGCGAGAGAGAGCCAATCTTCTACTTTCCCCAGAGCTGAAAGGCAAGGGAACTGCAAGGGAATCACCCTCCAGACTTGACTATGTTTCTCATCAGTCACTTCAGTCCAGAAACACAGACAGACCGCTGTGAGCTGGAAGCATAAGCCAGGGATGTTTGCAGCAGCATGCTCTTCCCTAAGTATCTTGCACTCACCGATACACAGAGTTTCCAGTCAGTTCATGACAACACTCCCCGTCTCTGCATCAGTGCACATGACTACACAGATTCCAGCTCATGAATATTAATATTGCCTCATTGATTATTTATGACAGAACATGTTAGCAGGGTGGGGTGTCATAGCTTGCTGCTGATGACAGATGAATATTCACTAATTAAGAAGCAAATGTAGTGTGGTTAAACAAAATTCACTTGTGTCAATACCGTCTCTGTTTATTAAGGATAGACACTGAGCAGAGGGCATTTCAAAAGAGCATGGACTTAATTTCTCCACTGATGTAAGATCCTAGTATGGAGATAAAACTATTCAGCAATAGAAATATATGTAGTATTCATAACTCCATGTTTTGGAACAATGATAAGAAATAGTTTAAATATTCAAATGTAGGGGAGATGAAAAGGAGTAATCACTTACATTTATAAAATAAACCTCAAAGCAAAAAGAGTTGGCATTGGAAAGGGAGAGAAGGGGGCCATTCAGTTTTTTAATTCTGATTCTGCAAAAATGATTGAGTAATTCATATGTACAAACCAATGTCTAATAAAGAGGAAGTGAGGCGCATTTTGTCACTCTAAATAAAGAACATTAAGTAAGTATGAGTAGGTGATACTAGTACACATAATAAATATTTTAATTAGATAATAAAGGCATAGATACTAAATATAAATTTAAAGCACCATACTACAAGTAGATATATATTTAAAAATTAGATAAATATAATGCATGTTCCCCGTAAACTACAAATGCATATAGTGTTTATGCTAATTTTATTAAAGCCATATATAATATTAGAAATCTGACATTGGCAATATTTAATTTTAACATAATGAACAATGACTTCCTCGGTGATTCTATGTTTAGAGTCTGTAATGTGGAGACTAAAAACTAAGCTGGTATACTTACATAAAAGAAGTAATGCACTTAATTCCACATTCACACATACTTACATTGGATTTTCAGCTAGCAGTTTTGGTCCCTTAGAGATACTACAGGTAACCAAAGTAGATGACAGAGGATGATTTTGTTCCTATTTTGTCTTGTCCACAACCTCTGCTAATTAAGAAGTATATTCTTGTTACAGCGCATCTTTAAAATGGACAGGATAGCAGGTGGGTTGGAATGTAAACATTACTTGGAAAATGATGAATTTGGTTAAGAATTACAATGTATCTTGAAGATTTTTATTGATGAACACCTATGTATAGATATTTTTTTGGTGTCCTCTTTCCCAAAAGTGCTTTGTCAAATGTTTAGAATCGATAGGAGGAAATTAATCTAATGAATACTAATTGTTAACAAATTGGCTTTGCCACTAGCGACACCTCAACACCAGCAAGTAGCAGGGAGATGGTGCTTATCATCAGCTATTACCCTGGGGAGGTAATAATCCAATTTTCTGGGCCTAATTTCACCTAACAGCCTGGATGAAAGCCAAGATGAGGGACCTCCATGAAAGCGGCATTGTAACTGGGCACACTGCATGTGAACAAAGTTCACCCTTTTTGCAAATTAGAAACTACTTCTAAGAGATAGTAGACAAGGTGTGATTTCTTTGCTGTGAAAGATCAAGAGGCATTTAGGGAACTTTTGAGGGAAATCACTGGCTTCCACAAATAGAAGCAAACTTCCTAGATGAAGGTGAGAAAGTATTTTGATGCTTATTAACATTTAATTTTTCTGTCTTCCTGTACTACTTCCTAGTAAGTGCTACTGTGTTAGAGTACACAGCCTCCAAACAAGCACTGACTTCATTTGGAGGTTTCTAGACTGCTGAGTTGTAAATGAATTATTGATTCTCAAGTGTTGATATTCTTTACTTTAAGAATCAAATCAATGAATTAGAGCAGAGTATGGCAAGGATGGCTCACTCATCTCTCAATGAGTGTCCACTGGTAAAACTTCATGTAACAAGTTTGTAAAGCTAGGTCAGAAACAACAATTAAAGCTTCCATTCATCAGACCTTTATTCATTTATTTTACACTTGGCTTTTAAGAAAAATTAAACAATTAGAGCTGGAAGAAATATATTTTTTTAATTACTGAAAAGTGAAGCATGAACATTTTGAGCAGCTTCAAACTGAGGTTGCTTATTGAGTTCAGCACCTGGTCTTGCTGTTTACTTCATTCATGAGTACAGCCTCTGTTATTTGTTTTTTATCTATGAAAACAAGAGCAGCTTCTCTATCATTTATCAAATGCTGTCCTTGGCCCATCTACTCTGGAAAGATTCCATCTTCTGTTACTACTAATGGGCTCATCCCAAGGAATTAAGGGATAATTTGATCAAAGAAGATCCATAATTCCAGAGTCTTCTAAATTTCATTAAAATATTAGGGCTAGATTTTCCTATGATTAAGCAGCCAAATTTTGTGTTTGAATGCTGCAAAAATTCTGAAATTGATAGGAAAATTAATTAGTCTAAACATTTTAAAAATACAAATGTTAGATATTTCCTGGCTGTGTGTAAGATAAAAAATAAACAGGGAAAGAATGCTTACCTTTCCAAATAGTCTTAGAGAAAATTTTTACCAATATATGAAAATATTTATGGGTTATGTATTTCAAGACATATTTATTTATTTTTATTGCATTTAACTTATGTGAATTACTCCACATGCAGAATTTTAAAATAGGTTACATGTTAATTAAGATACGAAAAGAAATATAAATGGCTAAACTGGTAACAAAAGGTCATGTTTATCATACAAAAATTCTATCACCCAATAGCTACAGAGAAGTAAAAGGAAATTTCTATTTAGAGATTTTATTCTGGCTAAAGAAGATGAAGAAAGAAAGTAGGTTATGGTCAAGCTAACTATCTTCAATAAATCAGTCAATCTGAGTACTTTGAATTACTGGAAGGTGACATAGAACACATTTTCACATACACAGAAAATAAGTAGGCATTTTGTGCCATGTGATAGGAGAAAATGACAGCATACTTGCATGGCCTTTCTAAAAGAAAGTAAGTGACAGTGAGTGCAGAGGACAGAGGAGCACATTAAACTACACCAAGGATGCAACCAGCCAAGTTCACACTATGTAGAGGAGAGAGAACCTATTGTGCATGTGTGCTTGAGAGTATATACATATACATGTACATACACATACACACACATATGGAGAGAGAAAATGGACTGAAACAGTTTTGAAAATATTTCATTTGTTTATTTGTGAGAGAAAGAGGCAGAGGCAGAGAGCGATAGAGAGAGAATGGGCATGGCAAGGCCTCCTAGTCATTACACATAAACTCCAAACACTTGTGCCACCTTGTGCATCTGGCTTTAGGTGAGTACTGAGGAATTGAACCTGGGTCCTTTGGCTTTGTCAGCTTGTGCCTTAACACAGCCATCTCTCAAGCCATGAAACAGATTTTTATGGCCTTGCTATACTATATTTTTAGATATACTCATTATTTGACTGAAAACTTTGGAAATAAAACTAAGAAAATGAGTGCCAAAATGTCAAGGTACTATTAATATTTTAATGAAAGAAGGGGTTATGATTAGGCGGGTATACCAGAAAGTTTCAGTATGTCTAACAAAGTGCAAACTTCTTACCTGTGTAGTACTTTTGCAAAATATGGTCATATAATTAATTGGATTAACTTCTTTTAGGATTTTTTTTTGTTTTACTATATTTTACAGTAAGACTTAATGAAAATTAATTCACAAAGAGTCCGTGCCTCTGAATGCCTGGTAGTTAGTGCAGTATAGTAGCTTCCTCTCACCTCCCACTTTGCTTTCTGTAATTCCACTTTCTTTGGTTTCAGTTACTTTAGGGCAATTGTGGTCCAAAAATATTGTGTTAAATTCCAGAAATGAATACAGTCCCTCATCATGAAATCCCATGTCTTCTCATGTTATCCCACTAGGGAAATGAATCATGCTTTTTTCTAGTGTATCCACATGCCCACTAGTCACTTAGTCACTACCTCCTTGTCATATCAACTGTACAACATGGTGGCATTGGTGTTCCTGTAACATTTAATTTATTTAATAATGTCCCCAGAGCACAATGTGGTAGTGTTGGTAATCTGTTTATACCAAAGAAGCTAGACATTGTCAAGAAGGATAGGTGAGAAAGTCCTGCAAAACATTTTGACAGAGAGAGAGAGACCATTCACACAATTTTATCATAGTATCTTGATAAAACTGTATTACTTTATAATTATGATTCTCTGACTATGCCTAATTTATAAATTAAGTGTATTATAGGTTGTATATATGGGAAGAAGCATAGTGTGTGCACGTGTCCGCTGCACAGTACATGTACTGGCTGCAGTCTTAGATCTCCACTATGGGTCTCAAGACATATCACTTGTGGATAAGGAGGGACTTTGCACGTATTTGTAGTTTCTATGAAGAGAAGAAAAGTCTGCCTGAGACTTGCTGAGGCAACAAGCCCATTGAGTTTGTCAGAGCTGTCATAGGCTGTGGAGAATCACTTCCTAGGTTGCCTTCACAATGACACACTGCTCTCTTTCCTGTGTGGATGTGGTGGTTCAGTACTCTACAACCATCTCATTCTCTGCCATTCTTACATGCACAGGCCTTAAAAAACCTTGCCACATGGCTTATGCATGTCTTTTCTAGTCCCAAGCATGCATCTCTTTTAGGGAATACTTAGCATTCATTTTTAATATTGAGAAACACATAGCTCCATATTTTCTAAAGCTTACATGGTTTATATTCATTCAAGACAGAATCTGCAGCTCAGAGAGACTGACATGTTCAAGGTAAGCTTGAATGAAGAGATCCAAACTTAGTACTCCAGGCACAAATTCCATGGTGAGATTCAACAGCTAAACTGTCTCTTTCTAAGAAAGTTAGAATTCTGTTAATGTCTTTTCCTGTTGACTGAGGAAATGGAAGATAGAACTCAAAAGTGCCAAATATGTGGACAAAAAGAATTTTGCAAAAATTTCATCTTTGGAAGGAGAAGTGTTTATGATTAGAATATAAACTTTGCCTATTAAAACACTGAAATGATTCTATGTCATAGTTAAATACTCTCAATTAGCTAACACTCTCAGTCAGTGTTCTGGGTCTGCTCACTAGGGCAGCTGACTTCTCTTGCTCTGCCTATGTCTCTGTTGGCTATAGTATTAAAAGATTTATGTACAGTAGATGCTAACTACTGGTCAAACTGGGAATTTGAATACATACTTCTTTCTTTAGGATCCAGCAAAATTTAGCTGCTGTGTACCAATCTGTCCCAACTTCCATTTGCCATGGATGTGAACTGATTCTGTTGAGCCTTTGGAAACTTCTCAAATAAATCTATGGATACTTTGTGGGCCAGTTTCACTGCTCTATTCTCCCTGACTTCAATAGCTTGTAGTGATTCCTACAATTTCTGAATTCTCTACTTATTTTATCCATACTCATCCCACAGCATACACTTCTTTATACATTCATGCTTTATCTCTCGTACTGAGACATAAGACATGCAATATTTTTAATC
Organism: Jaculus jaculus; assembly: GCF_020740685.1. NCBI lineage: Eukaryota > Metazoa > Chordata > Mammalia > Rodentia > Dipodidae > Jaculus > Jaculus jaculus. Next base: position 82,393,220 of record NC_059107.1, on the reverse strand, counting down.
CTTTAAAATTACCAGTATAGTGCCTTTCACATTGGGCCTTTAATAAATGCATGCTGCATGAATGTAATTGGGAGATGGCAATATTTCTGGATCTGGCAAAGTGACACATATTTATACTTGTGTTACTGTCCTAATTGGCAGGTGACACTTCCCCCTGGAGCTATCTTTTAAATTTATTTGTGCATGTATGCAAATTCACATGTGTGTGTGGTAGGGGAGGTGAACATTATGGTCTCTAGTTACTGAAAATAAATGTTTGTCCACCTTTATATGGGTGACTGGAAATTGAACTCAGGTCAACTCACTTTAAAAGAACCTTTAAATGCTGAGCCATCTTCCCAGACCCTAGAGCTATTTCAAGAATTTTAAGAAACTGAAGAGTCCCAAGCATAATATAGATTTCATTTGATCCAATTTTACAAATGTAAGTTTTAGTCTTTGACAAAATATATGTGATAGGTATACAGAAAAATATGATATGACCGTATGTATTCTATCAGTTACTTGTACATGTGTATGAATATAGTCTCTGTACATTTATATTTAGATTGTTGTTCATAACATATTCACTTATTTATTACACAAAAATTTTTCTGAGTATTTATATATCTGATGGCATGTGTATGGTAGGAATTTGAAATTGTATATTTTCTTTCACTTTGACTTCTTTTAAGCAGTCATGTCAGATATTATCCTTTGCTTAAAGGAAGAAATTTGATGTTGAAATGTCCAACTCCAAAAGACCTAGAGACTTTGTTTTATGTCTCTAATCCAGTGTTTCTCATAACACAGTGAGATATCAACTACAATCATGAAATTAGAAAGATATAGTGTTCACATTTTCCATGTGTGTGTCACACATTTACTGAGCAGGTGAGTATGTTAATATTCTGTACTAGGCTCCCTTTTGGCCAGCTTTAATTTGCTCCATTGTCACTGTGAGCTGACTTGAGGGTGTCCTAGAAACTTCCAAATTATGAGTGATCTCACTACTGTAAAAGATAGTAATGGAAAGAAATAGCATAGAATGTCCAGTAAGAGAACTAGTATTCTCACATGAGATTTGTTACTACAACATATGTAAACTCATGCAACTTATATAACCTGAACTAGTATGTACCTTGTAGGCTTATCATAAAAAGTACATATTGTGACAAACATTCGTATAGATTAATAAACCATGTAGGGTTTTATTCATATTGATGTGTTGATTAGCTTGGGTTCTAGAGTCACTGTGTCTTCAGTTGTCTCATCATCTACTATATGCTATATGCTCTGAGTTACTCTTATGAGTCACTATTATTTTCACTCTCTTTATCTCTAAAATAGGGGTAATAATAGCAATTATTGTAAGATCTAAAGTTGCAATTATATGTTCCTATATATCTGGAACATAGATTTTGTGCAATACATATAGCACAGTGGGTATCATATCAATAAGTAGAATAATGATAATAATTATCTCCAGGTTAGGCTTTTAAAACATCTGTTTAAAATGTATTTAATTGAACTGTTATAATCATCCTTCTGTCCACCTCTTTTTGTTAATAAATACTTATTTTTTATTTATAAACTTTTCAAATGTTGTTTGTTGACTAATCCTTTAATTAATTACATAGTAACATTTGAAATATGCATTTTGTTAATGTGATATACCTGCATTTCTGTGTAAAGAACATAATGCAATACATTTACATTAATAGCTATAATGTTCTACTTGTTTCTTTCAATGCATAATGCATATTAGGAGTAAAAGTATACTAGAAACCAATGATAGGTAAGATTTATGCAATTATGAAGGTGTTAGCCTAACACAATTTCTTTGAAAAATAGTAACAACTTCCTATATAGCCTAGGATTAACGGGCTCTCTGGATTTTATAAGAGGACAAAGTATGATGTGATAATGTCACTCATTGTTCAGCAACAATATACATAAAACTTTACTCAAAATGCTACCATCACAAATTTTAGTTCTTTGAAAGGTATTGATCAAATTATTGTTAAATACTTTCTTCCATTAAATCATATTTATTGAATAGTACTTTGAAAAAAGCATGGTGATAATTACTAGATCTTTTTTGAAAATACAGGCTAATAATTATTTAGTACTTTTGTATATTATTGTTTTATCACCTTATGTGCTAGTCACTTAATTTTCTCATATTAAGGCTCATAAGATCAGTAAAAAAAAGGTCATGAGAGTAATAAATTGGGAGTCAAGACTCAAATGCAAGCAGTCTGGGTCCACTAGCTAACCAGTACCTTATCCTTTCTCTGAAAGTTATCATTATGATACATTCCTATATGGTTAGGAGAAAAACATTCTGGAGATGATTATAGTACACTGAGATATAAAAATTTCCCTGAGGGCCAAAGTAATCTAAAATTAACTTCCAAAATCTGTGTTGTATCCTCAAGCATGACTGCATAAAATAGATTGAATGAAACCTATGTAGTCTCATAATGTCACTCCATTCTGCTGGTGATGGGTTTTGCTCCATCTGATCTATACCCACAAGTGTACAGCACTTCATAGTACATAGTAGTCAGGCAGTCATATTACATGTCTGTATTGAGGAATGACAAAGGACAGTTACTTAAGACAGGCAAAATCAGAGTTTTTTTTTTTTAAAAAAAACAAACAAAAGTAAAGGAGGAATTCACTGAAGAATCCCAAGTTTAAACTGTCATTTTAATTTCTCTTAAGCTTTAGACTCACCTCTTCATTAACCATAACATTTCCACTGCAGTGGTCCACAGAATATTATATTCAACTTACCAGAAGTTACAGCTATGCTTGTCATAACTGTGGCCCCATAGGTACTCCACTGTGGCTGACTGTCCAGTCTGATGTCTGAGCACCTACCTTGGCTCTTCCTACTCCTTTTATCCCATAACAGATTACTGTCAACCTGAACTGTTCAGTCTATCCTTTCTTCACCCCCTAAGCCATTATCTAGGGCTCAGACAGCCATCTTTCTCAACTGAGTCCTGGGGTGAATTACAAACTTTTGGAGCTACAATGGTATAAGAAACCAGCTGTAGTCCTGTTGCTTTTCTCTCTATATAACACACATTGATAAAGCCATTATTATCCTCCAGTTCTAAGTTCTGAACTTTCTCTATCTTCCCTCTTCTCTTTTTATATATTTATCCTTTCAGACCTTAACAGAGCCCATATGCTACTTTTCTGTCTAGTATTTTGAAACATGATCATTTTCACATCTTTGAATCCTGATCAATTATTCAGTAATCAAAAATTATATTTATAACGTGTAAAGTCCTTAGACCTCATGGTGTAAACTATAGTTAGAGAAAGCATTAAGTAAATAAAAAGAAAATCACTCTATAAAATATTCAGACAATATTAAGAACCATGCAAGCACTTAGATAGTCTAGAGTTTAGCACTTGTTTCCCTATTTCTTCTCTTCTGATCATTTAAATAGTATATGTGTATATTTATGTATATGTATGCGTGTGTATGTGTGTATATATATATATATATATACATATATGCATATATATATATATATATGTATGTATGTATGTATGTATGTATCCAAGTAAATACAAATACAAATGAGGGTATAAAGATGACTTTTTATGTTAAGGTATCCAGGTATTGAAGTTTTGCTACCTGGGGCACACTAGAAAATTGCTTTTTTATTGTAGTCCTTTTGTCTTTGGACCTATAACTCATTCCCTTGCAAATACGAAAGTGGCCTTCATATAGGTTTTTAAAAGGTCATCTTTAGAAAGCAGCATGGTGGTCCTGTCTTGATTTTTGTAGGTGATGACACAGAATGCATATCTGTATGGCAGTTCTGGTCCACTGCCATGTCATCATCAAAATCAAGTAGGTGTCTTTCAGAGTTTGATATTATCTAGAAGGCTTTAAACCTCACTCTGAAGACAATTGCAATATCAATTTGAACAAGTTACATAATGAGTTGCATTCAGTTGCTTCAGTTTCTTCCCTGGGAAATAAAGATACAATAGTACCTACTACCGAGGGGTGTGTGAACATAGATATTACCTGCTATCATCTCCATGGCAGTACTCAGTAAATATTAGCTCCTATTTTATAGCTTATAGTTCTTGATGAGGTGTCATAATTACATTATTGTGTAAAGAGATTTCAATAAGCACTCAGACATGCCATCTGGTCTACATTTTGACAAATGTGTGGATAAACACTTTTAGCAGTTAAATTTCCTCTTGGAGAGGGTGAATTCCTTGGATAAGCATTAGTAATTGCAGTGTATAGCAGGTGGAGAGATGTAGAGAGGAAATATATGACGATGGGATCAGAACCTGGACCAAGTCATAGATCCTCTAAATTGCCCAACTGTTTGTGAAGCACTTCAAAATCAATACCTGTGAGTACATGAATATAAACAAGTAATAATTATCCTGAACCTCTTTACCACCAACAACATATGACCCAATAAAAAGTAGGGATGTCTTTTAGGGTCCTCTTGAGAAATTTTATATAAAGACATACAGCAACTTTAGCTATGATAATTAAATGGAAACTTGGAAATGTCAATATGAAAACTGTCAAGTTTCCCTACAAGCCAACTTGAATTTCATCAAATCATTGCTTTAAACATCCATAAGCGACATTTTTTGGAAAGTAAGATGGCTAAATGCAATAAAGGATTTCAGCAGTAAGGATATATATGTGTGTTTGTGTATATATATATATTCATTATATTTAAAATGCATATGTATGTATGAGAGAGAGAGAGATGATATAGAACCAACAATTTCCAATCAGAAACCTTTGCCTACTTCAGAAATATGGGTCCTCAGAAAGGCTTTTCATATTAATTGGGTTAAATAGCATCTCCATAGCAAACTAATACTGCATAAATAGGTTAAGCTGATTGATAATCAAGTGAATATTTAGGTTTACAGTTCTGCAGAAGGAGAACAAGGCATGCAGAGAGTCTGACAGAGTGAGCAGCTTTTAGTGTGGTTAGACAGTCTATATCATCATGGCCTGAGAAAGTTCCTGATTTACTCCAAGTACAGGGAAACCATGGGCTTCAGAAGTTTCTGTGTCTGTTTTTCATTTGTGAGATAAAGTCAATAGCTCCTACTCCTGCTATTATTGATAGAATTGATTACCTAAAGTAATTCTGTCTCATATAAGCATCTTTTCCTACATAAACTCCCAAGGGTCTTACTACTTTCTGAACAGTTTGGAAAGCCTACAGTGAATAGTTTATTCAAAACTTCAATACAGACTAATTTTTAACCAATGGAGTCTGGTAGTCCATTGGCAAGGAAACTGATAATGTCTGTTTTGGTAAGAAACTTAGGAATATGGATCTAATATTATAGTTTCACAGAACCACTATGAAGGTTTATCTAAGAATACAATATTACATGCAAAAGGTCAGTAGTATGAGAATGGACAGATTTAGTAAAATCTAGTAAATTAACTTAGTGCTGAAGAACAATGAATACATAAGTAAATAGATAAGTAAGAGCACCAAAACCATAATTTGACATATATTGCTAATTTTTTATCTAACAAAGTGGAGCTGTTGAACAATGTAAATATGGACATAAGACCTTGGAGAAACCAAAATAAGTATATGTGAAAAGAAGGATGATATCAGAGTCTGGGAGCTTAGATAATCATTTTGTAAATGTCTTAGATAAATACTGCACTGACAGAAATTTCTGTTGTGCACACACAAAGAATATATAGACAAAAAAGGATATGTATGTGTATATTTTATGTGTTTGCATGTAGTTGCAAACTGTGGGACACTAATGGGAAAACTAATGAAGTTTATTACAAGAAATTTATAATAGTAATAACTAATGGAAGTTCACTAAAGGGCCAGATAATCTGGTTGGTCCCTGTGACATATAGCTCATTTGAGAATATATTTCATTATTGTTTCATGTATTGAAAGATATATAACACTCATTTCTAATATTAATCGGCAATATCACAATATGTTACAAGAGGTAAATTTCTTTCCTCCATATTAATAATAAACTCAGTTAACTATTTCATAGGTGTAGCATACAAAATAATATTCAAATTAGTGAGAACAAAATTACAAATAAAAGCAAAACTGATAACTTTGTCAGTACTGAGAAATACCAAGGTAATGAGCCAAGAGATTCTAATTAAAAACAATCAGTTAAATTCATTTATTCACTCAACAAGTATTTATTAATACACATGGGTATTCTGCTAACCTTAAATAATTAAATAAATAAATCATCAAAACTGAATTCTTAGTACAAATAGAACATACTAATCACTGTGGGATATTAGCTGGTTGAGAGAGACCCATCTCATCTATCATTTACATATGATACACATATATTTTACTTTTTTCAGAAAAAAACATTATGAAGTAAGGGGCATTTAGTGAGCAGAGATGAAACAGTCAAAGTAGAAAAATGCTAGTGGGATGAATAAAGAAGAAAGAGAGGACAGGATAGAAAAGCTTGGGACACTAGAGGGAATAACATATAAATTAGTCTAAAGGGGTGAGGTGTGCAGCCCCTCAGGAGAAATGACCCTCACTATAACAGTGTTTTGAAGCTGGCAGTGTATTCATTCTGCATGGGTGGTATGGAGTTTCTTACCTTTTCTATGTAAGAAATGCTAATGACTATCATTATTTTAATTTCTCACATTTCTTTTTTCTCACATTTAAGGATTATACTAACAATAATAGTAACTATAACCACCAAGTTACCCTTTATAGTAGTGTGCAAAAGTTCTTGAATAAAGGAAATGGCAAGAGGAGGTATGTGGAATAAGTGAAAGAATGCTAGAGAAGTAGGAATGAGAGTCATGTGACCATTGTGATTGACAAGGAATAGGAAGAAAACAGGCAATGCCCAGTACCTTTGTAAGACTGGATACCTTGTTAAAAGCTATGTCATTAAGAGAAACAAGGAAGGCAGGAGGAAGTAGTATATAAGGGTAGAAACAGATTAAAGTTGGGTATGATGAGATTGAGATCTCTGAGAACAAAGATCTTTCATGGAGTTGAGATTTTGAAGAAAGAGGTTAAAGCTAATGATATTTATGAAGGTCACTAGTTTTATTTGAAGTTGATGCAACTGGGCATTGAAAAAAAATGTCTGTTTGTCTGTCTCTGAATCTCTCTCTCTCTCTGAGCGTGTGTGTGTGTGTGTGTGTGTGTGTGTGTGTGTGTGTGTGTGTGTAAAATCAAGAGAAATAAAAACTAGAATCAGGGCTGGAGAGATGGCTTAGTGGTTAAGCGCTTGCCTGTGAAGCCTAAGGACCCTGGTTCGAGGCTCGGTTCCCCAGGTCCCACGTTAGCTAGATGCACAAGGGGGCGCACGCGTCTGGAGTTCGTTTGCAGTGGCTAGAAGTCCTGGCGCACCCATTCTCTCTCTCTCTCCCTCTACCTGTCTTTCTCTCTGTGTCTGTCGCTCTCAAATAAAAAAAAATAAAAATAAATTAAAAAAAACCTAGAATCAAAGAATTTGTGCATCCACAAAAATCAGGTTTCAAAAATAAGGAACTTATCAACAGGATCAAGAAGGCTGAGAATGACAGGCAGAGCAGTGATGTGTCTGCGGGTGGGGAAGGGAAGGAGACTTCATAGGTAAAGGCATCAGCCATTTCTGAGAGAACACAAGGAAGAGTTGGAAGAATGAGCTTCACAGAGAAAAATGAGAAATAAGCCACATGGTGATGTAGAGAGAACTGGTCAAGGCTAGTCTTTTAAGACATGTGTAATAGAAGAGGGAGCTAAAATGACCTTGTAGGAGATAGCGGAATCATAGGAAGGGGTTGCTTGCTTTGCTTGTTTTAAGCTAAGCGGATTGGAGACTGAAGAGACAGTGTTGCTGAAGTGTGGTAGACAGCAGATCCGGAGGAGGAGAGAGTGAACAGGAGGAATAGCAAAGGCAGTGGCTATTGATTCAAGGACAGGCAGAAGACACTGCAAAATAAAATCACGACTAGTTTATATATGTAGGAAAGGTCATGAGACTTGAATGAGTTCTCATCAATTGTCTTTGGAATTAGAAAATAAAGTTATAATTGTCTTCTATTAAACAATAGAAAAAGTAATTTAAAACAACAAGAATAGAATATCAACAATTTTCTGCACTTTTATGTTGAAAGAAACAAAATTTCTACAGGGTCCTCTTCTTAACAATATGTTTTGTTTTTGTTATGACAAACTTATATCAAGCTTACAAGCAAAAAATAATAATAATTAGGTTCCAAGAACTGAGCCAATAAACTGATGGATGTAAGAGAGCACCAAATATCATAAGAAGGAACCTGCATGTGCTGGATGCAACTGACAGCTGGCAAGTTTGGTTTAACATTGCAACGTGAAGAGATATAAACTCTTGCTTCTTGATAGTCATTAACTGTGAGCCATAAAAGTGCCATTAATTCTGTAGTAGTCAGCAAAATGCTCTGTAATGATCTAACACTAATGCACCCTACTCCTATTAAACCCCCACTGCAGCCAGGGTTTACTCTGTAAGACTAGTTTGGTTTTCAGCAGCTTAAATTCTCTGCCAATGCACCTGCTTTCCAGATCATTAGGTGAAAATCCCAAGGTGATACAGTCAACTTGGCTTTGGTTATCTTCATCTTCCCGTCTGCTAGAGAAGAAAATTAATGCTATTTGATGAGTTTTTTTTTCCTCAAGATTGTCTAGTGTGTAGCTTCTGGGACAGCTGTCTGAAGGGTAGTTTGGGCCATTCTAACTGACCCAGCTCATTGTCTGCATGGATTCCAAGTCCCAGTGCAGCACACTAGCATGCCAATAGAAGCCTGCACCAGCTGTCATGCTATTGTACAGGTACTAAACAGGATTACTGTACATGAAACTACTAGCATGCCAGCAAATAGGTGGTTGTCTAACCACAGTTTTATGAGGACTCTCATAGAAGTCATTATGTTAAAAATATCATAACACCAAACCAACAGATATGAAACAGATAATCAAGAAGAAAAGGAGAAAAGAAAGGCTTTACACAGAGATATTGATAACTCCCACTTAATAAAGGATTTCTTTTCTTCTCATTTCATATGTAAAACAATACAGATTAGAATAGGAAAATCCTGCTTTATCTCTGAATGGAGCTGCATAGGCTTAATCTGAAATCTGCTTTTATTGTGGCTATAAGAGGCCAAGCAGGGCATCTCATCAAATTGCATGGGGTGATTTGTCACATGTGGCTACTTCAGGGGCTGTAGGTTTTCAGCTAAATGCTGATCTAAGATAGCAGTCACCAACTGACATCTATTGCCTAAACAAGTAGCTCACAATTCTCTAGCCAAACCCTTTGTCATTGGCTGCTGGTCCACAGGGAAACTGTACCACAGCAGAGGAATTGCTTTGTTTCCTATAACAACCAACTCTGAAATTTCATGGGAGGAAAGTAGCCATAGGCAAAATATAGTAACTCTTACAGAATCTCTAGTTTAACAATTAAAACATATAACCAAGGGCTGGAGAGATGTCTTAGTGGTTAAGGGGTTTGCCTGCAAAGCCAAAGCACCTTGGTTCGATTCCCCAGGACAAATATAAGCCAGATGCACAAGATGACACAAGCATCTGGAGTTTGTTTTCTGTAGCTAGAGGCCCTGGAATGCCCATTCTCTGTCTCTCTTTCTCTGCCACTTTCTCTCTTGCTAACTCAAATAAATAAATAAATAAATAAACATTTTTAAAAATAGGACTAAGTCATGAGTATTTATAGAGAAGGAACTTGATTTTGAGTTTACATGAAGAATGATCATACATTTTGTTTAAAGTCATGGTTTTATGTCTTAACCAAAAATTGCCTGGAGATAGCTTAAAATACTTGGCATTTATATATAATAGCTCCAATTACTTCCTTGTTTAGATGCAAGCTACAGTATCATTGATAGTGTTTGAAAATGTGTATTATAGCATCTTTAAGTTAGTCTTTTCAGATAAATGAACAGAAAATATGGTTCCAATCATTCATTGGGATAATATTCTACTTTTAATAAATGTTTATTAAGTGAGAGACTTATTTCCCAAGATTTTCAATTTAGATTCTAAATAATGTTTCTATTTCATGAGTGAGTAGGTGTAGTTTCAGTGTTCTTTGTATTTTTGTCATCAGTCTTCTCTATTATTAACAATATTCTTGTTTGTAGATGCCAATGGTCGAAAAGTTAAGCCACTCAAATTGCATATCAGAATCAATACCTAAAAGTATATGCCTTAAGTGTTAAGTTATTGTATCTAAAACCTCCATCCCACCAAAATAGTTTTTCAAGACTGAAAAAGTAAATAAGATATCCATCTCCATTAATGTACAAAACACAAGAAAGGAAAACAAAAAGTGAAGGATAACAATCCAGGACAACACAGTCCTAAACTCCCTAAAAGGGGAACAGAAAATGAGGTCACTGAACTGTTACAATAAGAGTTTAGAGGTCTACTTCTAAAAATAACCATCAGCTTTATGTACACCTCAAAAGGGAGGATTGAGCTTAAAAACATATTCAAGATCTTGACAAGATAGTCTTCAAGGTAAATGAAACAGTGAATAAATTGGAGGAAAAAGTTACAAACATAGAGGAAAATTTAGCCAAACAAATTGAAATGCTGAAAAAGCATAAAACAGAAATTATAGAATCAAAGCAGTGATAAGCCAATAAAAACCACATTGGAAAGCTATACTAACAGACATAAACATGCAGCAGAACAGATCTCAGACATGGAAGATAAAGCTGAGGTACTATTTCACATGGACTCATTGAAAGAAAAAGATAAAGAACATAACTGATATTTCCTAGAACTTTGAAACAAATTTAAGATACCAAACTTCAGGATAAAAGGGATGGACTAAGGATCTGAAATAATGGAAAGAAAATTGATGAACTGTTTAATGTATTTACAAGGAAAAATTTCCCAAATCTAGAGAAAGAAATGATATCCAAACACAATAGGCATATAGAACTTTGAATAGACTTGAGTAGGAAATATTCTCTTAACAATACATTACAGTAACAAGGACAAAAATTCATAGTAAAGGGACAGTATTAAAAGCTGCCAGGAAAATGCCAACTCTTACATGGAAGCAAGAACATAAGAATCACCTGAGACCTTTCAGCAGCAACCCTGAGGCTGGAAAAGAATAGAATGACATAGTCTAAGCTCTGAACATAAACTACCAACCAATAAAACTATAACCAGCAAAATTGTCTTTCAAAATAGATAGAGACATAAGGATATTTCAAGACAAACACAAGCTTAGGTAACTATGTCAACTAAGCCAGCTTGATCTCTTGGTCCCCACAATGAAGACTCTCAGCAGAACTGGTGTGGGGGAGATGGGGCCAAAAGTATAATCATTTTATTAGCAGTAAGTAATATAAATATAGCAGTAAGTAATAATAAAAATTATAAAAGAAATACTTTACAGAGAAGATGAAAGATAGCACTATCTGTGAAATTACAAGACAGGATATACTTCATGAAATAAACAGATAAAGAAATAAAGAGAAAGAATCAACAACTTGAAGCACAACATATCAGCATATTCTCACCAGGAAAGGATATGAAATATTAACATCCAGCTAGCCTTAACATCACCCAATGAAATACTAAAGGGCAGAAAATAACTCTCTATAAAATCCTCAAATGTAAATGGATTTAATTCACCAATAAAAATACAGAATAAATGACTAGATTCAAAAAACAAGTTCCAAATATTTGTTGCCTACAAGAATCTTATCTAGCCAATAAAGATGGTCATAAATTGAACCACAGGGTAGAAAACAAACTACATTCAAGCAGAAGTGGCTATCCTTATCAGACAAGGAGATTTTAAACTATAACTAATCAAAACAGACAAAAAGCCATATATCATTTTTATAAATGGAACAATTTATCAAGAAGATATTATACTTGTAATCTTTTCTGCACCAAGCACTAGAGCTCTGAATTTTGTAAAATGAACACTAAAGGATAAGAAAGAGTACATAGATTCAAATAAAATAACAGTGGTAGATTGAACATCCCACTTTCACACTTAAATAGGTAATCTGAATTAAAGAAAATGGTGCACACTTTTAATCCTAGCACTCAGAAGGCAGAGGTAGTTGGATCTCTGTGAGTTCAAGCCAGCCTGAGACTACATAGTGAATTCCATGTAATTCTGGGCTAGAGTAAGATTCTCCCTTAAAAAAAACAAAAAAGAAAAAAAAATCAGCATTGAAATTTTAGAGCTAAGCCATACCATTTATCAACTGGACCTCACAAAAATATAGATAGTATTCTACCTATCACAAACAGAATACACATATATCTCAGCAGCTCATGGAGCACATAATTGGCTATAAAACAAACCTAAACAAATACAAAAAATTGAATAATACCTTGTATCCTATAAGATCACAGTGGAATAAAAGTAGAAATTATCAAAGTGACAGAATTCAGAAACTTCATAAGTTCTTGGAGACTGAACAACACAGTTTTGAGTGAATAATGAGTTATTGAGAAATAAATATATTAAAATGTCTTAGAAACAAACAAAAATTATAATACAACATCCCAGGCTCTCTAGGATACAGCCAAGGCAGTTCCAAACAGAAAGTTCATCACAGTGGTGAACACATCAAGATACTAAGGGATTTGGGAGATGACTCAAGAGTTAAAAGTTATTTCTTGCAAAGCCTACTGGCCTAGGTTTGATTCTTTGATTCACAAGTACCAATGAAAAGCCAGATTAACAAAGTGGTACATGAATCTGGAGTCTGTAGCAGCAATACGCCCTGACATGCCCTTCTCTTACTCTGTCTTCCAAAAAATAAACAAAGAAAAGAGAGAAAGAAAGAAATTAGAGAGATCTCAAAGGTAACAACTTAACAATCTACCTTAATGCTTCAGAAAAATAGCAGTAAGTCAACTCCAAGCTCAGAGGAAAGGATGGCAAGAAATAATAAAAATCAGGGCATAACTTAGTAAAATAGACACTCAAAGAATAATATATAGAAGTAATCCAATAAAAAGTTGTTTTAAGAAAATAAAAAATATCAGTAAACCCTTAGCCAAACCAAAAAATGGAAATGTAGAGAAGATCTAGTTTAACAAAAATAGAGATGAAAGGGGACCTAGGATGAAAAGACTCCACTGATATCCAAATCATCATTAAAGAAAACCTTGAAATCATACATTCCAAAAAGTTGGAAAACATAGAGGAAATGGACAAAGTATAAACATATAAATATAAACCCCCATTGTTAAAAGAACATCACTTAAACATCCCCATTACTAGAAATGAAACTGAAGCTGTAATTAAAACTTTTCCCACAGAGAAAAGCTACAAACCAGGTTGACTTTCCCCAGAATTCTATCAAACACTTAAGGATTATCTAATACCAACTGTTCTCAAGATGTTACAAAATATGAAAAGAGAAGAACCACTTACAAATTCACTCTATGACACCAATGTTACCATGATCCCAAAACCAGGTAAGACACAATAAGAAACTATAGGCCAATTTCCCTGAGGAACACACTTGCAAAAATTCTCAACATGATTCTTGGAAATTGAATTTAAGAACATATTAAGAAGACTATCAGAGCTGGAGAGATGGCTTAGCCATCAATGTTCTTGCTTGCAAAGCCAAAGGTCCCAGGTTCCATTCTCCAGTGTCCATGTAAAGCCATAAGCACAAGGTGACACATGCATCTGGAATTCATTTGCAGTGGCTAGAGGCCCTGTCATAGCCATTCTCTCTCTTTCTCAAGTAAATAAATAAAATATTTTTTAAATCACTAAAAATAAAAAGAATACTACCCATTTTGACCAAGTAGGATTCATTTCAGGAAGGCAAGGTAGGTTGAACATATATGAACCAATAAATGTAACAAATCATATGAATAAACTTAAAGATAGAAATCACATGAACATCTCAACTTGTGTTGAAAAAGAATTTGAAAAAGTTCAACATGTCTTCCTGATAAAAGTCCTGGAAAAAGTTAGAATAGATGGAACATTCCACAAAATAATAAGGGCATATATGACAAAACCAAGGCCAACATTACATTAAAAGGAGAAAAACTGAGACCATTTCCTCTCAAAATAGAACAGGCAAGGGTGTTTACTCTCACCTCTTCTATTCAATTAGGGCTCAAAGAACTAGCAAGGGAAGTAAGACAAAAAGAAGTCATAAAAGCATAAAAGGACAGAAGGGAAGGAGGGGAATATAAAAGCTTGCACTTGAAAATGTCAGAATGAATACCTAAATATTTGTATGCCAATTAAAGATGTAAGGAGGTGTAAATTTGGTTACTAAGGTTTAAAATGCATATATCTGACTTCCGGTTCAGATGGCAGCGTAGGTACCATGCCAAAGCAGCCGGGGGGAAAAAAGACCAAAAAACCTCAGCAAAACACACACTTTTACTAAAAAGTGAGGTGTATAGGAAACTGAAGTGTCAGCAGAGAAGTAGAAGAGATCCAGAGCATCCAGAGCCCGCACAGGTGGGCAAAAGCGGCCCCAGCAGCTCCGCCAATGCCGCGGCAGCAGAGCGCACCAGAAAGCCGCCAGACTCGACTCCAGCTGCAGGAAAAGCCAGATGTGGGAGCTTCCCCTCACACCATGCTCTCTGCAGCTCAGGAAACGTGAAGGGAGAGCGGCGGTGAGCAGCGGAGGAGCAGACTGCGAGGTAGAAGAACACATGGAGCAGCAAGAGAACCAGAGCAGCTGCGGCTCCCGCCCCTCCACCACTGCCTGAGCCCAGCTCCAGCAAACAGAACAGTGTCCTGAGACCCGGCCACGCCAACTTGAGCCGACAGAGGGACCCAAGCATGAGCAGAGTTCGGCAGGAACATCGGCAGCTCTGGAACCGGTACCAGCAGCACCAGCAGCAGCAGACCCAGGAGCATCAGCAGTGGTGGACCCAGGAGTGGCAACAACAGCAGACCCAGAAGCAGCAGCAGTTCCAGCAGTGGGGTGCTGATCTGCAGGGCCACAGTTGCCAGGCTTGGTTTGCCCCGCAGGAAAAGCCAGTGCCCAACTCCAGAAATCAGAACAGCAGCCCGACGACCTAGGCAGCAACTTGACTGAGACCAAACTCATCCAAGGTAACTGGGTTTGCACCAGGGAAGGGTCTCACTTGGTCACAAGCTGACTGAGATCCCTCAACAGACCAGAAATCTAACCGCTGTGTTGATAGAGGATCTGGTTGTTATAATAAGTACTCTGGCATACATACTTGGGGCTGTTTTTGACTGAATGGGTACAGTGTTTAGTTAACTTTTAGAATCTACCGGTATTTTATTCCACTCATCCTACTTGAATACTCCCATAGCAGGGAAACTCAACACCTAGGAACACCTTTGTAGATACTCTCAGAGTCTTAAGAGCCACATCTAACACCTAAAGCTCCTACCCTGAAAATGTATAACATCAAATCAATTGATACAGCTAAGAATACCCAGCTAGCTAAAAAATCCAAGCATTAACTTAATCCAACATGCAAAAATATATACATTATAACACAAGAAACACTAAAAAGCAAGACGATATAAATCCACCTAAAAATATTAATGCATCAGAAATGACCTCCAGTGAGAACGAGTTAGAGGAAATGCCTGAAAAAGATTTCAAAAGAATGATTGTAAATATGTTCAAAGAAGTCAGAGAACAAATCAAAGGAGTCAAAGAGGAACTTAAAGAGGAAATCAAAGGAATCAAAGAAGATGCAGGACACCAATTTCATTAAATAAAGAAGGCAATACAAGACATAAATAAGGAAATAGAAATAATAAAGAAAAACCGGTCAGAATTACTAGCAATGAAGAACACAGTTAATGAAATAAAAAACTCTGTAGAAAATCTCACCAGTAGAATGGATGAAGGAGAGGACAGAATATCTAAGCTAGAAGACCAGGTGGCAGATCTAATACAGGCCAATAAAGAGACAGACAAACTTATAGAAAAGTATGAGTGGGAATTTCAAGATATTCGGGACACTATGAAAAGATCAAATATTAGAATTCAGGGCATAGTAGAAGGAGAAGAATTCCAATCCAAAGGCATAGTAGGCGTCTTCAACAAAATCATAGAAGAAAATTTCCCCAAAATTGGGAGAGAGGTGCCAATACAAATACAGGAAGCCTTTAGAACCCCAGCCAGACAAAACCAAGAAAGAACCTCTCCTCGCCATATTATAATCAAACTTGCAAACACACACACCAAAGAAAAAATATTGAAAGCAGTTAGAGAGAAAAATCAAGTTACCTACAAAAGTAAGCCCATCAGGATTACAGCAGATTATTCAACACAAACTTTTAAAGCCAGAAGGGCTTGGGGTGATATATTTCAAGTTCTGAAAGATAACAACTGTCAACCAAGGTTACTTTATCCTGCAAAGTTATCCATTCAAATAGATGGAGAATTAAGGATATTCCATAACAAAAGCAGGTTAAAGGAGTATTTGAAGACAAAACCAGCTCTACAGAAAATACTTGATAGAATCCTCCATGCTGAAGGAAAGGAAAAGCACTCATATAAGGAACCTAGAAAAAACAAACAATACTCAAATACTAGTTAACCGAAGAGAGCACAGGTAGAACCAGAACCACAAAAAAAAAAAAAAAATTAAAAAAAAATGGCAAACATAAATACACACCTTTCAATAATATCTCTTAATATCAACGGCCTCAATGCCCCAACAAAAAGACATAGATTCGCAGACTGGGTTAAAAAGCAGGATCCTACAATTTGTTGTCTCCAAGAAACTCACCTTTCTACAAAGGATAGACAACACCTTAGGGTGAAAGGTTGGAAGACGGTGTTTCAAGCAAATGGGCCTAGAAAACAAGCAGGGGTTGCTATCCTAAGATCGGACAGGGTAGACTTTACTCCAACGTTAGTCAAGAAAGATAAGGAAGGTCACTTTATATTTATTAAGGGCACACTCCAACAGGAGGACATTACAATCCTAAACATATATGCACCTAACATGGGGGCTCCCAAATTCGTCAAACAAACACTATTAGAACTAAGGTCACAGATAACACCAAACACAGTGGTGGTGGGTGACTTTAATACCCCACTCTCATCAATTGCCAGGTCATCCCGGGAAAAAATAAACAGAGAAGCAACTGGACTAAATGAGGTCATAGAAGGAATGGACCTAATAGATATATACAGAACATTTCATCCAAAGGCTGCAGAATATACATTCTTGTCAGCAGCACATGGAACATTCTCTAAAATAGAACATATATTAGGACACAAAGCAAATCTTAACAAATTCAGGAAAATTGAAATAATTCCTTGCATTCTATCTGACCACAATGGAATTAAACTACAAATCAGTAGCAAGAAAGGCTATAGAGCATACACAAAATCATGGAAACCAAACAATACACCACTAAATGATGAATGGGTCAATGAAGAAATCGAAAAGGAAATCAAAAACTTTATAGAGTCAAACGATAATGAGAACACAACATACCAAAATCTCTGGGACACAATGAAGGCAATGCTAAGAGGTAAATTTATAGCCTTAAGTGCCTATATTAAGAAATTAGAAAGGTCGCAAGTAAACGACCTAATGCTTCGCCTTAAAGCCTTGGAAAAAGAAGAACAAGGCAAACCAAAAATCAGTAGAAGGGAAGAAATAATAAAGATTAGGGCAGAAATTAATGAAATAGAAACAAAAAGAACAATCCAAAGAATTAATGAAACAGAGTTGGTTCTTTGAAAGGATAAACAAGATTGATAAACCCTTAGCAAATCTGACCAAAAGAAAGAGAGAAGAGACACATATTAATAAAATCAGGGGTTAACAAGGTAACATCACAACAGATTCCAGAGAAATTCAAGAAATCATAGGGACATACTATAAAAGCATATATTCCACAAAGTATGAAAATCTGAAAGAAATGGATGATTTCCTTGATCTATATGACCTACCTAAATTAAATCAAAATGAGATTAATCACTTAAATAGACCTATAACAAACATGGATATCCGAACAGTTATCAACAATCTCCCAACTAAAAAAAGCCAAGGCCCGGATGGATTCACTGCTGAATTTTACCAGACTTTTAAGGAAGAGCTAACACCATTGCTTCTTAAGCTTTTCCCGGAAATAGAAAAAGAAGGAATTCCACCAAACTCCTTCTATGAAGCCAGCATCACCCTGATACCAAAACCAGGCAAAGATAGAACAAAAAAAGAAAATTACAGACCAATCTCCCTCATGAACATAGATGCAAAAATTCTTAACAAAATATTGGCAAACAGAATACAAGAGTATATCAAAAAGATCATTCACCCTGACCAAGTAGGCTTTATCCCAGAGATGCAGGGATGGTTCAACATACGCAAATCTATAAATGTAATACATTATATAAACGGGTTGAAGGACAAAAATCACATGATCATCTCATTAGACACAGAGAAAGCATTTGACAAAATCCAACATCCCTTCATGATAAAAGTCCTACAGAGACTGGGAATAGAAGAAACATATCGCAATATAATTAAGGGTATTTATAACAAGCCTACAGCCAACATATTACTAAATGGGGAAAAACTGGAAGCTTTTCCACTAAAATCAGGAACAAGACAAGGGTGTCCACTGTCCCCACTTCTATTTAATATAGTTTTGGAAGTCTTAGCCATAGCAGTAAGGCAAGAGACACACATAAAAGGGATACAAATTGGAAAGGAAGAGTTCCAGTTATCATTATTTGCAGATGACATGATTCTATACATAAAGGACCCTAAAGACTCTACTAGCAAACTGTTAGAGCTGATCAAAACCTACAGCAATGTAGCAGGATACAAAATAAATACACAGAAATCAGTAGCCTTCATATATGCTAACAACAAAAACACAGGGGATGAAATCAGAGAATCACTCCCGTTCACAATTGCATCAAAAAAAATAAAGTTCCTTGGAATAAACCTAACCAAGGAAGTAAAGAATCTCTACAATGAGAACTTTAAAACAATCAAGCGAGAAATTGCAGAAGACACTAGAAAGTGGAGAAACATCCCTTGTTCCTGGATTGGAAGAATCAATATTGTGAAAATGGCAATCTTACCTAAAGCAATCTACACCTTTAATGCAATCCCCATCCAAATTCCAAAGGCTTTCTTCATGGAAATAGAAAAAACAATCCAAAAATTTATTTGGAATCACAAAAAACCTCGAATATCTAAAATAGTACTGAGCAACAAAAATGATGCTGGTGGTATCACCAAACCTGATTTTAACCTATACTACAGAGCCATAGTAACAAAAACAGCATGGTACTGGCATAAAAACAGACATGTAGATCAGTGGAACAGAATCGAGGACCCAGATGTAAGCCCAAGTAGCTATAGCCACCTGAAATTCGATAAAAATGCCAAAAATACTCAGTGGAGAAGAGACAGTCTCTTCAGCAAATGGTGTTTTGAAAACTGGATATATATCTGCAGAAGGATGAAAATAGATTCTTCTCTCTCACCATGCACAATAATTAAGTCCAAATGGATTAAAGACCTTAACATCAGACCGGAAACTCTGAAACTGCTAGAGGAAAAATAGGGGAAAGCCTTCAACATATTAGTTTTGGCAAAGACTTTCTGAATACAACCCCAATTGCTCAGGCAATAAAACCACAGATTGATCACTGGGACCTCATGAAATTACAAAGATTTTGCACTGCAAAGGACACAGTGAAAAAAGCAAAGAGGCAACCTACAGAATGGGAAAAAATCTTCGCCAGCTATATATCTGATAGAGGATTACTATCTAGGATATACAAAGAACTCAAAAAGTTAAATAATAAGGAATCCAACAAGCCAATCAGAAAATGGGCTATGGAGCTAAATAGAGAGTTCTCAAAGGAAGAAATACGAATGGCATATAAGCATCTAAAAAAATGTTCTACATCACTAGTCATCAGGGAAATGCAAATTAAAACTACATTGAGATTCTATCTCACTCCTGTCAGATTGGCCACCATCATGAAAACAAATGATTATAAATGTTGGTGGGGATGTGGAAAAAAAGGAACCCTTCTACACTGCTGGTGGGAATGCAATCTGGCCCAGCCATTGTGGAAAACAGTGTGGAGGTTCCTAAAACAGCTAAACATTGATCTACCATATGACCCAGCTATAGCACTCCTAGGCATATATCCAAAGGACTCATCTCATTTCCTTAGAAGTACATGCTCAACCATGTTTGTTGCTGCTCAATTTATAATAGCTGGGAAATGGAACCAGCCTAGATGTCCCTCAACAGATGAGTGGATAATGAAGATGGGGCACATTTATACAATGGAGTTCTACTCAGCGGTAAAGAAAAATGAAGTTATGAAATTTGCAGAAAAATGGATGGACCTGGAAAGGATTATAGTAAGTGAGGTAACCCAGGCCCAGAAAGCCAAGCGCCACATGTTCTCTCTCATATGTGGATCCTAGCTACAGATGATTGGGCTTCTGCGTGAGAAAGAAAATACTTAAGAGCAGAGGCCAGTAAGGTAAAAAGGAGACATCAAGGGTAGAGAAAGGAAGGGAGGAGGATACTTAATAGGTTGATATTGTATATATGTAATTACAATGATTTTAATGGGGAGGTAATATGATGGAGAATGGAATTTCAAATGGGAAAATGTGGGGGTGGGGAGGGAGGGAATTACAATGGGATATATTTTATAATCATGGAAAATGTTAATAAAAATTAAAAAAAAATAAAAATAAAATACATATATCTTCAAAGAAAGTGAAAAAGGAGCATGTATACAAATTCTGTATAAATGTTCATATTTTCATTCAAATATTCTTTA
Organism: Jaculus jaculus; assembly: GCF_020740685.1. Taxonomy (NCBI): domain Eukaryota; kingdom Metazoa; phylum Chordata; class Mammalia; order Rodentia; family Dipodidae; genus Jaculus; species Jaculus jaculus. The sequence continues at coordinate 82,372,393 of NC_059107.1, read as the reverse complement.
AATTTGTATCATATTTAAATTCTTTTTTTTTTTCTTTTTGGAATTTTCAAGGTAGGTTTCACTGTAGACCAGGCTAACCTGGAATTCACTATGTAGGGTGGCATTGAACTTATGATGATCCTCCTACCACTGCTTCCCTAGTGCTGGGATTCAAGGCGTGCACCACCACACCCAGCTTAAATCCTCAAATTTTAATGGCTCAGTTTAAGAAAAAAAAATATTTGTCAATCTCAGAGGCAATATTTGGGCCTTCTTTAACTCCACAGTTGTATTATTGAACAACATTGGTACATGGCTTCTAGGTCCTACATGTGTATGCTGGATAGTCTATTTCATTCAATTTAATGTTTAGAATAAATTTAAAGTATATGTATATTATTCTTGCAAGAATGAAAATAAGACAAAATAGAATAATTCTTTTGCAAGAGTCAAGATGTTGGCTGTGTAACTAAATAAGCGGGAAGAAAATGTGCAACATTCAGCACACTCCTCGAATGACAAATTACCCTTTTCAGAACTGAAATATATACTGTAACTCAGTGTTAGGTTGCTATGGCAAAGTATGTCTTCTAGACACAATGCCTTGTTTCCAGATTATTATGCTTTATCTACCATAAGGTGACTAAACTAGTCCTTTAAGTACAGAAGAAAAAATATTGATATACTTAACTACAATACTTCCCCAAAGTTTAAATTTCATTAAAAAGATGTCAAATGACTTATAACAAAGGTGGATAGCTTAATATTATCAGTATTTTCTTACACACATACCAAGATGTTTATTTAAATTTTATTTCAACATTGGAGGTATATAGCGCTAACCTCTAGGAGGAAAAGAGCCAAGTTCCAGACTGACAACTGAATTTTACTTAATGATATATAGAGAAAAAGAGTTCCACTAACTTTGCCCTTGAGTATTTCGATTTTAGCCACATCTTTATTATCGATGTACCCAACTAAATTGAAATTTGCATCATCTTTTGTATGTCCTAATATAATGTTCTTGATACCTTTTACCACATATAATTTACAATATATCTTAAAATCCAAATTAGGACCACACTACATACCTTCTTTAAACCGGTGTTGAACTTCTGGTATCTTCAAATTGAATACTTGAATCCCCTGCACTTTTCCATGCCCAGCCCCTCTAAACAGAGTCCACACTGCTCTCTCGTCATGCATAGTCAGCTTTCATTTGGTGTTTGCAATGTATTCTCCCTATCCCAAGCCACCTCAGGGCTAGTGACAGGCAGAATACTAGCTTCTTAATGAAGAACATTTCTCTATGTCTTATAAATGTCTGCTCATTTTACATCACTTCCTCTAGAACACCTCTTCTAAGATTCAAAATGAGATTTATTTTTGGTACACAGTTTTGGAAACTTCTATAATTTTTTCCATGACGATAGTTATAGTTTCAATCACTTTTATGAAAATTTGATTAATGCTCATCTTTTTTAAGTAAAATTTTCTCTGTGTGTATGTGTGTGTGTCACATGTGATATATGCATGTTTATGAGCTGATGTGGTGCTTTGTAGAAGCCAGAAAAGAATGAAGGACATTGGATATTCCCTTCCATTACTCACCTGCATAGATATTTTGCTGTGTGTGTTTGTTTTGTTTTTGACATGGCGTCTCTTACTGATTCCAGAACTTGCTGTTTTTCATAAGCCCCAGAAATTCTCTGTTCTCTGCTACCAATGGGATGGGGGTTGGGCATTTATAGATGTGAATTTCCACACCCAACATTTTACATGGATTCTGGGGGAATCAAACTCAGATGGTCTCAGATTCCTCAGGCACTCTTGCTTATGCAGAAAGCACACTTAAGTGATAAACCATCTCTCCAGCCCTGCTTCAAATATTTTTATAAGTATGGATACTTTACAATAGAAAATGAGGATTTGGTTTTACTTGCTTTATAATATTTCATATTAACTATTCTATCATACATTCTTGCTTAAATCAACATTCATTATTGCATCAACATATATTTATACATTCATAGTGAAGCCATGCCATGTATTCTGATGGTATATGTTTTCTTATAATGTTCTATTTCCCCTGGAGTTAACATTTACATCTTTTTGCTTACTCATTGTATATATGTAAGTATGTGTGCATATATGTAACTATTCATCTTTATAAGAGACTGATAGTTCTCATCAGGTAAGAGTACTCACCATTACTGACTCAGCACACTATTATCCAAAAGAAAGATGTTATTTCTCATGAGTGGCCAACTTAGTACGTGAAATATCATGTGAGAACCTTCTGTCGTCTTGCTTTAATCACTGAGAAACCATGCCTTATCCTCTTTCCAACTTCTTCTTTGTCTCATTCTTATAAAATGTTCATCAGGAATAACATGGACATGACTAGCGGTACTCACTTGGACCATAATGTGACCTTGAAAATGGAGGTCAGGTACACTGATTCATATGGTTCAGGAAAGTCTATGATAACCCATTACACATAAAATTACATGCATGTGTGTCCAGAAACAGTGAGAAATAAGGTATAGAAAATATCAAATAAAATGAATGGAACCAGCGGGGAACCAAGTATTCAAAACACATAAGTTTATGGGGGCAACTGATTCAAACCACCACATGTTTTCATCTTTATTTTTTTATTTTTGTTTTTACAAGGTATGGTCTCACTGTAGCCCAGGCTGACCTAGAATTTGCTATGGAGTCTCAGGGTGGCCTTGAACTCATGACAATCCTCCTACTTCTGCTTCCCGAGTGCTGGGATTAAAGGTATGTGCCACCACGCCCGGCTACATCTTTATTTTTTATATGTATTTTAGTTGACATGACAGAAGACATCCTATTCCTATCAATAAGTTCTATAGTAATGGTAATAATGCATCTAAAATGGACAAATGAAATCGTGTTGGGCTAACAAACTACAAATCCCTCGGCCTTCATATCTCTTGATATAATGGTTTGGGAAGAACTTGAGAGTAGAAATTTGTCTTTTTGTAAGTTTTTCACCTACAAGAACGCCTTGGACTTGGTAAAGACTCAATAAGTATACATAACACTGGATGAATGAATTAATAAAAATAATATAAACATTAATCTTCATAAAATATAGAAATAAGAGGCATGTAAATTTATTCACTAGAGCAAGAGTGTGTTAAATACCCATGTTTAAAGGCTACTGAATTTAAAGTAGTAGTTTGTCATCTTAAATTCATCATATCTATCTTTATACATTTAGAATTATAATGAACCCCCTCTTCTAAAACTAAAGCTATTTGTATTCAAAATCCATTCCATAAAAAAAATGTTATATGCACATTTGAGTTTTATTGAATGATAAAGATAACAGAAATTATCTCATTCTCAAGAAAATGGATAGTATTGGAGAGCATCATATTACACAAAATAATCTAGACCTAGAAAGGGAAATACCACATGTGTTTATCATACATGTTCCATATATATGTACAAATATAACATAATTCTGTAATAACATGAAATAGAAAAGAAAAACTATTTAGGGAAAGGACAGGGAAGAGAGGGCACTACCAGGGAGAGGGGTACAGGACCTGATATACTTGAATGAAAGTGTCATTATGAAACCTATTGCTTGGTATAATGAATTCACACTAGTGAAGAAATTTTAAAAGGAAAGGAAAAGTCATTTTGTAATATGCACTTGTGCCTTTGATGCCTTTTGAATTCTGCTTATGCATCCTAGTGGTGTGTGACAGTCGAAGAAGCTTCTGAAGGTAAAGATAGCATTATGTTCATTTTTCATTCAATAAACCATTAATAACAGCAATAAATTTCCTAAGTCCACTAATAGGAAAGGGAGAAAAGAGTAAGGGACAGAGAAAGAAATGAAACTTTAGGAATGAGACAGAAAGAAGAAAAGCAAATATAAATAATGCAGCAGATATTTGTAAACTATTCATTGTTTATTGGAAAATGTATAAAGTTCTATATTTAATGACTTTAGCAGGATTTGAGTTTTATGCTGGGAGGCTACATAATTTTTGTATCTCATATGCTTATATTAAGCACAGCTCTTTAAAGAATAGCACAGCTCTTCCTTTCAATAAAATACCATTTTCACCTTAATAATTTTTATTTTGTTTGTTGCATGTGTATGTATGGGTGCATGAATGTGTGATGTACATGTGAGTGGAGGCTAGAAGAGGTTGATGTCATGGGTGTCTTACCTGATCATCCTACTTCTTATTTTTTGAGATGTGTTTTCTCACTGAACCTGGAGTTCACTCATATGATTAGACTAGCTCATAAGTGAGCCCCAGGAGATCTCTTGTTTATATTTCCCCAGTTCTGGCATTATAGGCGTGTGCAAGCACATGGGCATTTTTACATCAGTATTAGGGATGTGAACTTGCTCCTCACATTTGCATGGCATACTCTTTACATACAGAACCCCCAGGCACCATTTTCATATCAGAAGGCTGCACCTCATATATTGAAAAAGATGATGTTTTAATCAACTCCACTCTTCCACTTTGACAAAACCTGGAATCTGTATACTTATAGGAAGCAGTTCCACTGCTTAACAAGGAATAGGGCAACTCACTTTAAAAACATGTTATGCTAAAGAAAAGCAATTTACAAATATTTTTATCTCTGTGTGGAAACACTTCCAAATTAAATTATAAGCTTTTTATAATGTATGAATCAGTACTTTATGAATACTACCACAAGGGTGAAATACCCTTTTATTTACAGAATATAAAATGCCTAATTTTTTCCTGTGCATATTTGTGATCTCAGTTGTTCATGCTTTCTTATTTATAATGTTCATTTGCTAAAATTATTCCTGACATAGTTTCTAGTTGATAAACACTGTCATAGTAATTATTAAATGTATATTTCTCTACTCAGTTAACTTTTCTTATTATCAAATCTCACTCTAAAAACTAATTGTATGTAAAGTGAAAGGGCTGCATGTTTAAGAATTTTAATTACTTTCCTATGATCACTTTATATTCTGTACATAACATCCAGGTAACACAGCTTCTGAAATGATAAGCAATTTAATTAGAAAGCTGAGATAAGAAAAATGCCTTTTACATTACCAAATTTGTTCATGCCAGTCTCATGATAACTTGGACTTGTGTTTTCTTCTAGAATTTTAAAATGTGAAATGTTAACATTAAGTGAGCCTGCCTTCCTAACAGTCTTTAAAATGGTTTATTAATGTGCCATTTGGTCTCACTCTCTTTGTACCTATAAGCACTACTATTGTAATTAGATTGCAAAAGTGAGTCTGCCTTTAATCTTTGCGCCAGTCCAAACATATGCATTATTTCTCACACTCCGGATCTGGCATGAGAATCACAGCAAACAGAAGCAAATGTAAGCTGTGTGCTGCCAACAGCAAACCTGCCCTTTCTACAAACTGTCTCAGAGGACAGCCATTGATTTCCTAGTTATTATGAACATGAAATTATTGAATGACAGATGATAGAGTGTTAGGTCCTACAAGTATTTTCCCAAATGGGTTATCTAGTGAAGGTTGCCATGGTAACTATGCTGTTTGACAGACCTTCCCACAAAGAACCCTTTACTCAGGATTCAGCATCAAATAGCTCTCTACTTATACAGGTTCATGTTAACACAGAGAACTTAGATGCTTTCTTACAAAAAAGGGTTCCTTGTGGATGATCCCACACTGTTACAGAAAACACCAAATAACATTGAGATATTATAGCCCAGTTTGCTCACTTCAAGTGGGAGGGCTTCACTGAAGGTTGCACCTTGGACTATTAACAAAGGCAGTGTTAATTCTTAGAAGATAAAATAATGGGTCTGAGATCACATGTCCATGGGGAATGTAAGTTCTGCTTCATCACACACAAACTCATTAGGAGAAGGATACCCATAGATTATACAGTTTGCAAGCACCTTAAGCTTGGAACATTTATTGCAACACAATCCTCACTATGAACAGAGCTTGGGAATTGCATTTTCCTTTACTTTTAAATTTTTTTATTTTTATTTATTTATTTGAAAGTAACAGACTAAGAGAAAGAGGCATATATACATATATATGTGTGTGTGTGTATATATATATATATATATATATATATATATATATATATGGAGAGAGTTGGGGGAGGGACGGAGGAGAAGGAGAGGGAGAGAGAGAGAGCAGGCACGCCAGGTCCTCTAGCCACTGCAAATGAACTCCAGATGCATGTGTCCCCTTGTGCATCTGGCTTACATGGGTCCTGGGGAAGCAAGCCTTGAACCGAGGTCCTTAGACCTTACAGGCAAGCACTTAACTGCTAAGCCATCTCTCCAGGCTTTTTTTTTTTTTTTTTTTTTTTTTTTTTTTTTTTTTTTTTTTTGCTAAAAACACACACATATGAAAAACTATTTCCAATCTTGGGCTGGAGAGATGGCTTAGTGGTTAAGTGCTTGCCTGTGAAGCCTAAGAACCCCGGTTCGAGGCTCGGTTCCCCAGGTCCCACGTTAGCCAGATGCACAAGGGGGCGCATGCATCTGGAGTTTGTTTTCAGAGGCTGGAAGCCCTGGCAGGCCCATTCTCTCTCTCTCCCTCTATCTGTCTTTCTCTCTGTGTCTGTCGCCCTCAAATAAATTAAAAAATAATTAATTAATTAATTAAATATCTTTAGAACTAATTTTTCTAGTTGACAGACTTACTAATTTTGGGGTTCTCAACAGAATGAAACTGAGATTATAAACTGGGTGTGATTAAGAAGAATGAAACAATGACTTCACATCATAATGACCTATTGAGGATGTCACTATAGCTTGGTTAACACAGAAGTAGCCACTCCTTTGTTCTACCCTCCTTCTCTCTTCCCCTTTCTAACACTTCATTTCTTTTTACTAAACAAAGTCATGCATTATATGACAATGTTGACAGATTCTGAGAAATGAATTACTTGGTGATTACTATGCAAACATTATAAAATGGAATTTCCACAAACTAAGATAGCTATGATGACATAAGATATAATCTTATAAGACCATTGTGGTTTGGACACTCCCAAAAAGGACATGCCTTTGTGTGATATGTTACTTTAACTCTGCTCTCTTTTGTCTCTCTTTTATTTTGGTGTTGAGCACTGAACTCATAGCCTTGTGCATAAGAAGCATTTACTCTACTTTGGAGCTATAATCTTGTTCTGAAGCATTCTGAAGATTAAGAAGTCTTAATATTCTTACTTGTTAGACTTATTCAACTGTGCTTGAAACTTTCTGTAGAATGTGTCCTTCTTCAAAGAGAAAAAGGTGGAATGTACTTTGTATCCATTCACTTCTGAACAGAAGAAATTCCATAAGAATTGAGATATGGGCTGGAGAGTTGGCTTAGCGGTTAAGCCCTTGCCTGTGAAGTCTAAGGACCCCGGTTCGAGGCTCTGTTCCCCAGGACCCACGTTAGCCAGATGCACAAGGGGGCGCACGCACCTGGAGTTTGTTTGCAGTGGCTGGAGGCCCTGGCGTGCTCATTCATTCTCTCTCTGCCACTTTTGCTCTCTGTCTGTTGCTCTCAAATAAATAAATAAATATAAATAAATTTTTTTTTTAAAAGTTGAGATGAACACTGGCCACCTTCAAGGTTGGTATTTAAATTCTATCTGTGACGAGACTCCCAGTCATAGTCTTATGAAATTCTATTAAGTGGAGACATAAAAATTAATTTTAACTCATCTGAAATATGAGAATTAGGTATTATTTACTAGTTTTCTTATGTATAAGGAAGGGAAAATATCAAATAAACTTACCTAAGCATTGTCCCAGACATAGTTCTAGTTAATTAGTTGGGAGCAAAGGTAACCACCTAGTATCACTCTAGGTTGGAACAAATGTTTAAAACCAAATGAATATTTAAGTAAGTGTTAATTGACATAAATATTTGAATTCAAAATTCATGTGTTTTGAATCATAGAATGTTCTAGTTTTCCTTGTTTATGATGGTAATCGGCAAATCTATACATCTAGATTTCTACTCAACCTCCTGATACATACAATCAGCAATGTACTGGGCATTTCTACTGGAACCACCAAGAGATACTTTAAACAACACATTCTCTCTTGAATTCAGTGAATATATTAAATTCCTTCTTGTTGCAATTTCTATTCTGTCCACTATGTCTTTCATACTAACAAATGGTCATTTTTTATCAAACTACCCATACTATAAACTGAAGTGTCCTCTCTAGCATGTTACTTTGCCCTATTTGCTGCAACTACTTAATCATCAATGTTATTTACTATCCAAAATTTTAAATTTCTGTGTCCCTGTTCTTCTCCAAGGCCACCATTATCTTTCTTAAATAACAGAAACATACACGTTCTTCTTGCACTCACCACACTGTCTTATCCACAATCCAGAGCACAGATGCTATGCTGCTGCTTCATGTTACTACAGTTCCTCCACATGGCCTTCAAGAGGTTGTAATAGGGGAAGATAAGGGTGGGGGGGAGGGGACACAAAAGTGGACCCAAATGGGCAATGGTACCATAAAATTCTATATCCTAAAAGACAGACTAAATGGTTGAACCTGCATCAGGTCCTTAGAGGCAACACCTGAACCACAGGACCCTGGAGACAGTATGATGTAGACTAACCTTAATCTCCTGTTTTGCATTCATTCTCTCTCTCTCTCTCTCCTTCTCTCTCTTCTCTCCATCTTGTTTATATTACCTATCTTTTTCTTCTTTCTTTTCCTTGGCACTGCCTATAACTCCCAGTACCAGCACGTGATTAACATCTACAATGACCTGTTGATCAGAGAGACATATAAGGTTTCCAAAAAAAACACAGATTTCTGTCCGAGTAGTTGATGACCCATCAAAGGTTAGTGGTAAGACACCATATGCTGTTGGTACATAACATGGAGTGAACTGGCTGGAATCTGAAGGAGAGTCAGTCCCCAGACAGTTAACTTGTCTAATGCCAGGAGGAACTACATGAGTGACTGGGGAAAAATGACCAACATCTGTCTAAGCAACTTGTGGTCTAAGCTACTCAGTGGCAAACAACCTGTTGTTATGCTCACACAAGTGCAATAGTGGCACACAGCCCTGGTGGGTAACCAACTGATCTGCTCAGTGGAATGGAACCCATAACTGGTTCTGGGAAACAAGTCAGAACCATGTCCAAAAATTGAATCTGTTCTCCATTATCAAGCTCCCATGTAGTCATGGGCTACAAGAGGGCCTACACCTATTAAATTATCTCTAAAATAATAACGGTTATCCCATTTATCTGGTGGTGACTTCACTCTCCATTGGAGAATTTGCTTCTCTTTTCAGATGGACACAGATCCTGAGGAGAGAATAGCCTGTTGCACCTCACCAAGGCCCCAGCTGAAACCATAGAGTAATCAGAGAAATGAACAAGAGTTCTGCTTTCTTGGTGAACCTAGTACCCACACAAGGGTGAAGCAGGTAGACACAGAGAACACTCAACTCCTAGAAAACCAGATATCTAGAGACACAGAGGCTCCTAAGACCTCACCACTGACATAGACCTCAAATGAACCCAACATGGCTCAGGGAAATTTGCAGAAGAGGGGGCAGGAAAATTGTTAGAGCCAGATGTTGGGATGTTATTCACAGAGACATTGCCTCTTGCCCAAAACTGATGGCTAACCCCACAATGTATGATTCATATTCCCCAATGAGGAGGGTCCTGTGGAGGTGGAAGGACAGGGAGGAGATTAACAATGGTACCAATATGGCTGTTTACACACTGTGTGCATAAGTAATAATAATAATAATAGTAATAAAAGTTGCAGTTGTATGGCATGCATGGTTCTTCATGATATGAAAGTCATTATATCCCTTCCTATTCTTATTCATGTTTATTTTGATGCATTTATTTTTCCCAAATTCTGGCTATATTTTTTTTTCAGATCCTTTATCTATCATCTATCTATCTATCTATCTATCTATCTATCTATCTATCTATCTATCTATCATATATCTATCTATATCAGTGTGTATATATATATATATATATATATATATTTGCATCTATGTTTTTCACATACTATTTTCTTTGCAGTACAGACTTTTTAAAAATATCACTGTTGAGTCTCAGCACACTGCACCTCTCTGTACCCCTTGGTCATCTTGACTTTTCAAGTAACATGGGGAAAATTTTTTTATTCTAAGAATGATTGGTATAGTTAATCTGGACAATGAGAAACTTTTTAATACATAATTTTATTTATTTATTTGCAAGTAAAGTGAGGGGAGAACATGAATGAATGGGCATGTCAGGACCTTTAGCTACTGCAAACAAACTCTAGGTGCATGTATCACCTGTATGCTGGGGAATTGAACCTGGGTCATTTGGCTTTGCAGGCAAGTGTATTAGCTACTGAGAAATTTCTCCAGCCCTGAGAAACTTTTAAAAAGAGTAAATTCTTGGCATTTGACTTAATCTTGAAGATGTGATAGAGTGAAGGTAGAAGAAAGTATCATAGAACAGACAATGCATATTGACAGAATTAATTCAAGGGGGAGCAGAGAAACAAATGAAAAAGGGCTAAACTTGAAACAGTTTTCCACATTATATGATCTTCTCAACATTGCCTTGGGTGAACTGTCAAGTGCAAACCAGGTCAGTGTGAGGGTTTTGGGGGACAGTAGGTAGACGGAAGTTGTAGAAGGTCAGCTGCCAGTTGCTTATAACTGGCATTATAGAAACTCAAATGTACACCCAAAATTGAGAGTGTGAGGAGGTCCCTAGCTGAATGGAATTACATTTCTAGCATTCCATTAGCAAATAACTCTACATAGAAATTGAGTTTTTTTTCCCTCCAAAAGAACCTTGGTCCATGTGTTTGTATAATGATATTTGTACCTGCTAAGTATCTTTGGTTATGTCTCTCTCTTTGACCATTTTTAGTGAGTCCTAAAGTTGTCATGATTTGACCGACTTAGAAACATTTTCTTCTTAGTCTTCTGTTCTTGAAATCTTTTTATTTTATTTTATTTTTATTTGTTTAGTTTGGTTTTCCAAGGTAGGGTCTTATTCTAGCTCAGGCTAACCTGGAATTCACTATGTAGTCTCAGGCTGGCCTCAAACTCACAGCAATTCTCCTACCTCTGCCTCCCGAAGGCTGGGATTAAAGGCATGCGCCACCATGTCCAGCCTCTTTTTCATTTTTTAATTTTGGGAAATCTCAAGCATACTCAAAAGTAAAGAAAATGGCACATCAAGATCCACATGTCTTCACCTGTATTAATTATCTATCAACACATGTCCAGGAAAATTTTTAATTCAATAAACTTTGAAAAAATGCCACTAATATTTGTGGCTTGCAAACAGAGAGATTTCAAGGGTGGTACCCAGGCATGCAGCCTGCAGAAAACCTTCTCAAGTGGTATGTTGGCAGCCAGTTTGCCAGTGATTATATAGTTAACATGTAATTCCCTCAGATGATACAAAGTTGCCAAGATAGAGCTTTGGGGTTTCTTTCATGTTCCCCCATAGATGCCACACTCTCTCCTCCCTCTTAATATAGATAATACCAAACAGGAAAGCACACCCATTTTCCACACTGCCATTCTGAGGTTTACTCATTGCAGCTGTGTGGCGTTAAGTGGGTATCACAAATTCTCATCACATGTTGCTGCCAACTTTGGCTTAATCAAATAAATGAGCAGGAAGAAGGTACTCCATCAATTCTGAATTTTTAAAATGTTATCATGAAGAATTCTAGATTTGAGCAGGTATATAACTTGAATTTTTAAATGGTTAGTCATTCAATGGTGAGATATAAACATCATGAAAGATAGTTCTTTCCCTTCTGAAAACAAAATATTCACTTTTTGTAAAATTTAGTTCATGCTATATACAAAAGAGTACATGTTTTGTATGTAAATATAAATATGGTATAACACTGACCCTACTTCCAAAGGGCTCACTATGATTTATGATATACTTTATTTATTTATTTGAGAGAGAGAAAGAGGTAGAGAGAATGAGAGAGAGGGAGGGAAAAAATGGGTGCATCAGGGCCTCCAGCCACTGAAGACGAATTCCAGCTGCATGTGCCACCTTGTGCATCTGGCTTACGTGAGTCCTGGAAAGTCGAACCAGAATCCTTTGGCTTTTCAGGCACTGTTTTTATTAGTTTTCTTACATAAACAACAGAAAAATAGTCTTTTATTCTCTAACAATTATAACTAGTAATTGTGACTTGTGAAAGAATATTAGGTCTCAATAAATAAAACATTTTATCTGCACCCAGATGTAGAGGGGTAGAAATAAGTTAGAACTGTGGTAAGGGGAAGGATCACCAATGGATGAATGGAGGAGGTTTTGAGTGAAGAGAGAAAAAGAGAAGTTCTGTAGGCAAAGACATAGAATTTCAAGGGTGCAAAAAACTTAATGATTGGCCTGGAGAGATGGGTTAGAGGTTAAGCACTTGCCTGTGAAGCCTAAGGACCCCGGCTCGAGGCTCGGTTCCCCAGGTCCCACGTTAGCCAGATGCACAAGGGGGCCCACGCATCTGGAGTTCGTTTGCAGTGGCTGGAAGCCCTGGCTCTCCCATTCTCTCTCTTTCCCTCTATCTGTCTTTCTCTCTGTATCTGTCACTCTCAAATAAATAAATAAATAAATCAACAAAAAATATTAAAAAAAAAACTTAATGATTTACACAGTAAAAGTATGATCCAATTTTCACTATTTTGGCATAATTTGGGGTGAATCTGTCTAAAGGTAAAGCTTGATATCAGATTGCAAAGTCTTTTGTGACTCTATGAACTTTTGACAACAGCTTGTAAATGATGTAGTGCAGTTTGTCTTGAAGAGAATCTGATACACTGGAGAGGTTGGCATTAACACCACATAGGAAAGTTTTGGACACAAGGTGCTCAAGGTGTGAAATATGGACCACAGTCAGAAGTGAGGACAAAGTGGAATGGAAGCAGGTAGCTCTGAGGAAGGAGGGGCAGCTTCTGTCTCAGAGAAGATATGACACAGGAGGAAGTAGTTGAGGAAAATTCTACAGTTTCTAACTAGATTACTAATTCTTAATGAACGCAAAGGGAAAGGTTATTTTTAAATTTTGTTTGTTTTATTTTTATTTATTTATTTGAAAGTGACACAGAGAGAGAAAGAGGCAGATAGAGAAAGAGAGAATGGATGTGCAAGGGCTTCCAGCCACTGCAAATGAACTCCAGACACATGTGCCCCCATGTGTATCTGGCTAAAGTGGGTCCTGTGGAATTGATCCTTGAACCAGGGTCCTTAGGCTTCACAAGAAAGCCCTTAATTGCTAAGCCATCTCTCTCCAGCGTGGGGAAGGTTATTTTAAGTCAGCTTTTAATTAGCGTAACAAAATACCTGAGGCAGGCTAATGTCATGTCAGGCATAAATGTGTGACATTTCATTTTATTTTATTGTTTTTATAATAACATGCTTAAATTACTTTTCAGTTTTTTAAAAATATTTTACTTATTGGCCATTTTATATATAATGTATTTTAAAAAGTTTTATTTTACTTTCTACACACACACACACACACACACACACACACACTACACCAAGTTATACTGTTCTATTCCCTTTCTCCTGCTCCAATTACCCTGTGGGCTCTCCGCAACCTGGTTATGAAATTCAATGGGGGACTATTAAGGCCTCAGTCAGTCCCTGTGGGATAACATATGATCAGAAAAAAAAAAATCAAAACTGTAATAGACATAAAACATGCAAACACCAAGAAAATACCAAAAAACCTTAAACATGGTAGGGATTAACTCACACCTCACAATTACAACTCTGACCAACTTCTCAATCAACAAACACAGGTTAAGAGGCTGGATCAGAAAGCTGGACCCATCAACTTGCTGTCTACAAGAAACCTACCTTAAAATTATAAATAAACACCACTTTAGGGTAAAAGAACGAAAATTATATCCCAAGCAAATGGAAATAAGAAATGATCAGGGGTTGCTGTACTGATTTCTGAAAAAAATCAATTAACTTTAAACCAAAAGTACTTGAAATGGTAAAGAAGGCCACTCATTAAAGGAACAATATAAACAATAGGACATCACAATCATAAATATATGCCCCAAACACAGGGACACCCAATTTTATAAAGCAAAATTTGCTAGACAATAAAACATATATAAATCTCAAAACAATAATAGGAGACTTTAATCACCAACTATCCTCAATAGAAAGAACTTCTAAACTAAACAGAAAATAAACAGTGGAACTAAACACCAGAGAGCAAAGGAAACTTAACAGACATCTACAGAACATTCCACCATGATTCTCCTGAATACATATTCTTCTCAGCAACTCATGGAACCTTCTCTAAAATAGACCCTAATATATGGTCTATTAAAAAAAAGGATGATTTGAAAAGCATTTTTTTTTCCAAAACAAACATGCAAACAAGAATGATAAGCCACTGGTCAAACTTATTAAAAGAAACAAATAGACTCAAAGTTGATATAGTCCCCTGCATTACATCTGACCACAATGCATTCAAATAGAAATCAACAATACTAACAACAGAAAACTCACCAACTTCTGGAGACTCAACAACTCACTATTTAGCAATGAATGAATTGTTGAACAAATATAAAGAAAATGAATAAAGGAAAACCTTTTCTTTAAAATATTTATTTATTATATTTGCATGTGTGTGTGCATGCTCCAGGACCTCTTACACTGCAAAGATATATCAGATATTACTGTCATATTTTGAGTCCAGCTTAAGTGGGTGGCTTAGGAATTGAGTCAGCAGGCTTTGCAGGCAAGTGCCATTAACTGCTGAGCTATCTTCCCAGTCCCACTTTTTCTGTTTTTAAAATACATTTGCAGATGATTCTATTTCCTAGACTATGTTCAAGTAAATGCCAGTGTTACAGATACAATGTCATAGAATTTCAGACCTATCTTTATGCAATGAAGGCCTGGATAAAAACTGCATGGTTAAATTAAAACACAACAAATATAAATGCACCTGCAAGTCTTAGGTTCATGCATTTCCATTTGTAGCTCTGTGATAAAGAACATCTCAGGACAGAGGGAAACAGTTCATAAAGGAAGAGGATGCATAAGAAAATAAGCAAAGGAATTGGTGGTGGGGAGGTATGGGCTTCAAAACAACTTAATTTGCAGACAAGAGTTTAGAATAGGTACTTACTACAACGAAGATCCTTGCCACTCTCCTGTCTTTTCCTGACATAGAAACCAGTTTTTGTAGATGACTGATATATTCATAAACTCTGTATCACCTTTTCACTCTGCTGCAGACCTGCTATGTCTGTGACTAGCCCCCTGCTCTGTGCCTGTGTGCTTTCCATCCACCTTTCTTTTCTATGCTTCTGCCAGAACTTCAAAACAAAGGGACTTGTCTTGACTCAGCACTCTCTTTGCACCTCATTCCTACTGAACCTCAGTGTGCATTCCGGAGAAGTCTCACCTGCTGGGCTGCTAGCCCAGGATCTCACTCACTTTTTTTTCTTGAAGTTACCATATTTTATTTATTTATTTTTTTAATTTAATTTATTAGTTTTCTTTTCAGCAAATACAGGCAGTTTGGTACCATTGTTTAGGCTCACCCATGATCTACCCCCTCCCATTGGACCTTCCTTGTTGATGTAAATGGGTACGCAGCTGACAAGTAAAATGGAATGGCATGGCTGGAAGCCAGGAGAGAGTCAGTCTCCAGACAGTCAGCGTGTCTAGTGCCAGAAGGTGCTACATGGGCGACTTGGGGAAATGACCAATATCTGTCCAAGCAACTCATTGTCTAACCTAATTAGCAACAAATAACCTTATGTGATGCCCACACAAGGCCAATAGTGGCACACAGCCATGGTGGGAAACCAACTGCTCTTGATTTGGCTAACTGATCCCCTGAGTGGTACAGGACCCATAGCTGGAGCTGGGAAACAAGTCAAAACCATACCCAAACACAAGCCCACTCTCCAATATCAAGCTACCATCAATCATGGGGTACAAGAGGGCCTATACCTATCAAACTCTCTATCTCACTCACTTTTTTAAAAGTTTTTTTTTAATTATTTTATTTATTTATTTGAGAGCGACAGACACAGAGAGAAAGACAGATAGAGGGAGAGAGAGAGAATGGGCGCGCCAGGGCTTCCAGCCTCTGCAAACGAACTCCAGACGCGTTCACCCCTTTGTGCATCTGGCTAACGTGGGACCTGGGGAACCGAGCCTCGAACTGGGGTCCTTAGGCTTCACAGGCAAGCGCTTAACCGCTAAGCCATCTCTCCAGCCCTCTCGCTCACTTTTTAAAATATTTTTTAAAATTTTTATTTGAGACAGAGAAGCAGAGAAAGAGTGAGAGAGATTGAGAGAGAGCAGAGGATGGGTGCATCAGGGCCTCTGCCTGCTGCAGACGAACTCCAGACACAGGCACCACCTTGTGCATCTGGCTTATGTGAGTCCTGGGAAATTGAACCTGAGTCCTTTGACTTTGCAAGCAAATGCCTTAACTGCTAAGCCATCTCTCCAGCCCTCACTCATTTTTATTTCCATAGCATATGAATACAGTAGAAAATAAATATTAAAATTACTGGAATGATAGAATTTGTATCTTGTACTTTTGGATTAAGAGCTTTGTATACATTTACTATGAAGCAAGTTCTTGAAATGGTTTACACTGACCTTCGGGACAGATAGATGTTGCTGCAAATTAAGACACGTAGAACTTTACATTAAACTATTTATGCTTTCTGGAAATAAAAGTGAGGCTTTGTTTATTTAACTCTAAAAAGAAGAAAATGAATAAATTTATAGAACTAAATTACAATATAAACACAGCATACCTAAACTTATGGGACACAATGAGGAAGTTTATAGCAATAAGTACCTACATTAAAAAAGTAGGTCTCAAATAAATAAAAACCCATTTGAAGGAGCTGGAAAGACAAGAGCAGTTTAAGCCCAAAAGTACTAGATGGAAATAAATTATCAAGATCAAAGCAGAAATCATGAACTGGAAGTAAAGAAAGCAATTTAAAAAATGATGAAATGAAAAGCTGATTTTTCAAAACAAACTAACAAACATACAAACAAACAAGATTAATAAACCATTGGTCAAACTTATTATTTAAAGAAAAAAAGAGGGCTGGAGAGATGGCTTAGCGGTTAAGCGCTTGCCTTTGAAGCCTAAGGACCCTGGTTCAAGGCTCGGTTCCCCAGGACCCACATTAGCCAGATGCACAAGGGGGCACACGCGTCTGGAGTTCATTTGCAGAGGCTGGAAGCCCTGGCGCGCCCATTCTCTCTCTCTCTCTCTCTCTCTCTAACTGCCTCTTTCTCTCTCTGTCATTCTCAAATAAATAAATAAAAATACACAAAATATTAAAAAAATAAAGAAAAAAAGAGAAGACTCAATCAACAAGATTAGAAATGAAAATGGAAATGTCACAACTGATACCAATAAAATTGGAAGAATCATAAGGGTATATTTCAAAAGCCAATATTCAAAAAAAAAATTGGAAAACCTGGAAGAAATGAATGAATTTCTTGACTCATATCACTTTTGATTCTGCCCAGGACCCAAGCTCATGAAACTGCCAATAACTTTTTTGTTGTTTTTGTTCATTATTTATTTATTTATTTGAGAGCGACAGACATAGAGAGAAAGACAGATAGAGGGAGAGAGAGAGAATGGGCGTGCCAGGGCTTCCAGCCACTGCAAATAAACTCCAGATGCGTGTGCCCCCTTGTGCATCTGGCTAACGTGGGTCCTGGGGAACCGAGCCTCGAACCAGGGTACAAAATTGTACATGCATCTTGAGTAACTTTGCAATGGCTAGAAGCCCTGATGCACCCACTTTCTCTATCTCTCTTCTATTTCTCTCTCCTCAGAAATCAATCAATAAATATTTTAAAAATATATTTTATTTATTTATTTATTTGGTAGATAGAAAGAAGGAGGAAGAGAGAGAGAGAATGGGCACGACAGGGCCTCTATCCACTGCAAACAAACTCCAGACACATGCACCTCCTTGTGCAACTGGTTTACGTGGGTCCAGGAGAATCAAACAGGGATCCTTTGGCTTTTCAGGCAAACGCCTTAACCCCTAAGCCATCTCTCCAGCCCAAAATAGTTTCTTTAAAGTAACAGACTAATATGTTTGGTGGAGGAAATTTCAAGGTGGAATAGCATTGAGTCTTGATGTGGTTTCTATTACCTACTCCTATTCAAATTTACAGAAAAAGAAAATGCAAGAAGAAGAGACATGAAAAAAAAACATGAAATTTGGCATAAAAAATGTGAACATGTTTAAAGTCCTGGGCAAGTAGATTACAGGCATTTCTTCAGCTATAATTATTAAGCGGATTAACATCATTACAGAAAAATCTACTGCTCTGAACTCAGGCAACAGGAAAGATGCCCTAAAGAGAAGACCTAAATTGGTGGAGGCTCAAGACATTAAAAATGCAAATTCTTTCACAAAAAAAGAAGGCCTGAAGGAAGATACTAAACTGCATTCCTAGCTGGCAGCAGAACTTGGCTGTGCCTCTATGAATATAGTTTTTCAGACATGAAAGGTGCAAGATGGAGGGGTCACAAAGTATTTCACAGTTGGAGAGCTGCAGCAGCTAAGCAATGTGAAGCAGGTCAGATTCTCTGCAAAGAGGCCCCGAGAGACCACTATGTGAATCTTGGACTCAGGAGGGGTAGAGGGGTGGAATTACCTAAGGCTTTTGTAGTTCGGACAATTTCATGATGAGCCTCAGAATTCAGGACTTGGAATTACAGGATTTGGTGTTTGCTCTGCTAGGTTTTGGTCTTGTTTTGGACCCATCTCATCTTGCTATGTTTGTATTTCTCACTCTTTGAATAGGAACATTTATTCTTTGCCATTATACTTTGGAAATTTATAATTTGTATTTTGATGTTACAAGGGCTCACAGTTAAGAGACTGCCTAAGATCTCAATAGAGACTTTGGACTTAATGTTGTAACTATTACAAACTGCAGGGACCTTTGAAGTCAGACTGAATGAACTTTGCATCATGAGATGGCCATGGGGATCAGGGGTAAAATGTAGTGGTTTGAATATAAAATGCCCCCACAGGCCCTCATGTGTTTGAATACATGATCACAGCTAGTGGCCCTACATGAACTGGTTATACAGCCCTTTGGAGAAGAACCATGATGAAGGAAGTATCACTGGGTAGGCCTTTACCTTTTATAGCCAAGCTCCACTTGATTCTTGCCTTATGCTTCCTCACTCTGCTACAATAGATTGCAGGCTTCCTGTTCCCATTCCCATGCCTTTCCTGCCATGAAGCTACCCCTTGAAACTGCAAGGTAAATTAAAATCTTTTCCTTTATTAAGCTGCTTATGGTTTGGAATTTTGTCCCAGCAAAGAGAAGGTAGCCCACATAATGGAATTTTGCTACACATAAAGCATGTGTGGCTATGTCTTTGGAAATTAAACACTGAAGTAATTAGGAAGAATGTTTTAATATATTTTATTTTTATTTATTTGAAAGAAGGAGGGAGTGAGTTGGTCAGAGAGGGAGAGAGAATATATGAATGGGTGATCCAGGGCCTCCAGCCACTGGAAACTCCAGACACATGTGCCATCTTGTGCATCTGACTTACATGGGCCCTGTGGAATCGAACCTGGGTCCTTTGGCCCTAAAGGCAAGTGCTTTAACAACTAAGTCCTATCTCCAGCCCTGAAAGAATAAATACTAGTAATTCCACTATATAATAAAAAGTTTCAAGAATATAATTTTTTAAAGATGAGTAAAAGTCAGGATTTGGATCAACTTGAAAAATTCAAGGTAGATGGATGTGAATAAATCTAAAGAGGTCTAAATTTAGCCAACTAGACTATATTTCTCCAGAGCTAACTTAACGCTTGGACATTATTGTAAATGCATCCTTTTGAATTTCTTACAATGAAGCATCTTTGTCAATAAGGCCTTTTATAAGAGAGGTCTTTGTGAAATGATTTTTCCAGTGAGGACTAGCTGGATTTCCATGGGAAGAAAGAGTAAAATGATACACCAGGGCCATTTTATGGAGTCATCTTCTCTTGTCTATATCACCTCACTTATTCCCTCATTTTCCCTTCAGCTGGAAGCTGCAAACATTTAAGGCTTTGTGGTAGTCCCAGAACATATGTAGTATATTTTCATACAAGAAGAAAAAAACTCCAAAGCCCATGAGGTTCTTGTTCCTGAAGTATGCTGTCTGCCTAAAATGCACCCTTGATGGTGTCTCAACTGTGCTGCACTACACTTAACAAAAATTATTCAGGTTTCGTTGAATCTGAAAACCTATCAGAAGAGTATTCATGGACTATTTTACATGGAAGGCAATTACATATTTTATAGATCATTCCCTAACTACCTACTAAAATTTTGCTGATATTAGCCTATCTAAAATCGCTTTCTGAGACTTAAAAGTACAACATTGCCTATTACAAAGTAAATCCATCACTTTCATAAAGTTTAAGTTAAATAGACTACAGAGAGCAAAAAGCTGTGAGAAAATTGCAGATTTGGTAGACAGAGAAGCAAAAATTAGTAGATACAGAAACAAAAAGAATGTGTTTATCCATTGCTCTCAAATTCCTGCAACCAGATTTAGAGTTAACATGATGACTGCTTTTACTGAGAGCTATCCGTGTCATTGCGGAGTTTGCAAACAGACCAAGATTAAAGAGAAACACTGTATACATAAAGCTAGCATGGGTGGCCAGCACACCCTTCTCTACCCTTAGCCTTTCCTGCCATGCCTCTGCAAACCCACAGGAACTTTCTCTATCAGGTAGAGAAGGTAAAAGGCTCTATCTAATAGAACTAACTCTATTTTACCCTAAAACACATAGAGCAATTAAGAAAGGAATGCATAATACAAATTATTGCTTTTTTCCTCTTCTCTCAATAGCAATGCTATATCTCACTATGGGAATAATTTAATAATCTGTAAAAATTTTAAAACAGAGCACTGGGGAACTTCTGGGTATGATGGCGGCTTAGGAGCCTGCCAAACTGGCCTAGGGAGGGATTTAAGCAAAACCCCAGCAAAATACACTCTTCTTCTGAAAAGTGAAGGAGTATAGGTTATTCTTAGATACAGCAGAGAAACCGGAGACAGCAAGACCCACCATAAAGGAGGAAAACAGCCAGAGTCCCACTGAGGTGATCATGGTCGTGACCCTCACAAGCCCACCCAGGGCAGGCACACCAGTCAGCAGGCACACCAGTCAGCAGGCAGCAGCAGCAGGAGACTACACCAAACAACAGATTTTTCAACTCCATCAGCCTTCTTGCAAAGTTAAGAAATCTGAAGGAAAGACAGCTGAGATCAACTAAAGAGCTACTGAAAGTACAAGCAACTCCAGAAGTCTGAATTCTCCCACCCCCCACCATCAGAACCTTGAAACTCCAGCATTCAGCCCCCAATGGCAGTGCAGCCAGCAGAGAGGATCAGAGGTACAGCTGCACAGTACAACATGGAGGGATCGAGGCAGGCACTCAGCACTGGTGAGATGGTGAGATTGGAAGCCACCCCAAAAGGTAACAAGGCTGGTTGACCAAACAAACAAACAACAACAACAATAACAACAACAACAAAAACAGGTACACAGTCCTGAAAGAGCTAATCTCTCTTTTCTTGTCAGGGCAGGTTATGTGGTATATATTCTTGGCTGGCTTTGCCATTTTCAAATAACCTGTATTTGGGGGTCGAATTTTATTGCCTTTGGTACTTTCATATATACATAGGACCTTTGTTTCTTGCTTCTGTCATTATAGGGGGCAGGGTCTGATCCAGATCCAGGTTGACCTGGAACCCAATTCAGAACAGAAATCTCTACCTCACAGCTGACAAGATTAAAGATGTAGAACAACACACACCCTTAGCGATGTTGGCTTTATATGACTATCTGTTTGTTTTGATTTCCATGATTACATAACCTGTGCTGGTTTTTATTGATTGTATATGTTACTTTGTTGAAGTTTAGAATTTGCCAGTAAATTATTCCACCCAGTCACTAGAATACTTGCTTAGCAAGCAAACTCAACACCTAGGATTACTTCTGTGGCTTGCTTGGTGAACAAGAGCTACACCTGGCACCTCATATCCTAAGGGTATATAGAGGTGGATTGCCATGTGTGGAAACATTGCAGATAAGTATAAAACCCAAGCATCAAATCAATTCAGGATGCAAAAGTTGCTACAATATTATACAAGAAACTCAAAGAATCAAAACAATACAGTCCCACTAAAAAGTATAAATCCATCAGAAATTATTACCAATGATCCTGTTTTAGATGAAATGACTGATGAAGACTTCAAGAAAATTATGGTATCTATGATCAAAGAAATCAGAGAAGAAATGAAGGGAATCAAAGAAGAAAACAAACTTCTGAAAGAGAACACAGGAAACCAGCTTAGTGAAATAAAGAGATCATTACAAGACATGAGTAAGGAAATAGAAATACTGAAGAAAAATCAGGCTAAAATCCTGGCTCTGGAGAATAGTCAATGAAATAAAAAACTCTGTAGAAAGTCTCACCAGTAGAATGAATGAAGGAGAGAACAGAATATCTAAACTAGAAAACCAAGTGGCAGATATACAACCAACAAAGAGAAAGACAAGCTAATAGGAAGTTATGAATGGGAATTTCAAGATATCTGGGACACTATGAAAAGATCAAACATAAGAATTCAGGGTATAGCAGAAGGATAAGAATTTCAATCCAGAGGCTTAGTAGGCATTTTCAACAAAATCATAAAAGAAAATTTTCCTCAAATTGGGAAAGAAATGCCAATGCAGATATAAGAAGTTTTTAGAACACCAAACAAACAAAATCTGGAAAGAACATCTCCTCACCATGTTATAATTAAACTACAAAACACACAAACCAAAGAAAATATATTGAAAGCAGTTAGAGAGAAGAAGCAAGTCACCTATAAAGGCAAGACCATCACAATAACTGTAGATTACTCAACACAAACTTTAAAAGCCAGAAGGGCTTGGAACAACGTATTCCAAGTCCTGAAAGATAACAACTGCCAACCAAGATTACTTTATCCTGCAAAGCTATCTATCCAAATTGATGGAGAAATAAGGATATTCCACAACAAAAACAGACTAAAGGAATTTATGACAACTAAACCAGCTATACAGAAAATACTTGAAGGAATTCTTAATGCCAAAGAGAAAACTAAACACACATACAAGGAAATAGGAAAAAATAAACCACACTTAAATAACAAGTAAAAGAGAGAGAGAGAGAGAGAGAGAGAGAGAGAGAGAGAGAGAGAGAGAGAGAGAGAGCGCAAAGGGAAAACAGGAAACACTACAAAATAAGAATGGCAACAATAAATACATACCTTTCAATAATAACTCTTAACATCAAGGGCCTCAATGCACCATCCAACAGACACAGCTTGCAGACTGCATTAAAAGGCAGGATCCTGCCATTTGTTGTCTCCAGGAAACTCATTTCTCAATAAAAGATAGACACTGCCTTAGGGTGAAAGGATGGAAAATGGTATTTCAAGCAAATGGGCCTAGGAAACAAACAGGGGTTGCTATTCTAATATCTGACAGGATAGACTTCCAATCAACATTAGTGAGGAAAGATAAAGAAGGTCATTTATACTGATTAAAGGAATACTCGAGCAGGATGACATTGCCATCCAAAACATATATACACCTAACATGGGTTCCCAGTTTCATCAAACAAACAGTATTAGACTTAAAGTCACAGATAACATCAAATGCAATTGTAGTGGAAGACTTCAATACCTGACTCATCAATTGACGGGTCCTCCCCGGGCAAAAAATAAACAGAGAGACATCTGAATTAAATGATGTCATGAAACAAATGGACCTAACAGATATCTACAGAACATTCCATTCAAATGCTGCAGAATATATATTTTTCTCAGCAGCACATGGAACATTCTATAACACAGACCATATATTAGGACACAAAACAAATCTCCACAATTATAGGAAAATTGAAATAATCCCTTGTACTCTATTTGACAACAATGGTATTAAACTGCAAATCAGCAACAAGAAAAGCTACAGAGCATACAGAAATTCATGGAGACTAAACAGTACATTATTGAATGATCAGTGGGTCATTGGAGAAATCAAAAAGGAAATCAAGAAAATTCATAGAATCACATGATGATGATAATACAACATACCAAAACCTTTGTGACAAAATGAAAGCAGTCCTAAGTGGAAAATTTGTAGCTCTAAGTGCCTATATTAAGAAATTAGAAGTCGGGCGTGGTGGTGCACGCCTTTAATCCCAGCACTAGAGAGGCAGAGGTAGGAGGATCGCCGAGAGTTAGAGGCCACCCTGAGACTACATAGTGAATTTCAGGTCAGCCTGAGCCAGAGTGAGACCCTACCTCGAAAAACAAAAAACAAAAAACAAAACAAAAAAAAAAATTAGAGAGTTCACAAATAAACAACTTAATGCTACACATTAAAGCCTGGGACAAAGAAGAAAAAGGCAAACCAAAAAGCAATAGAAGAAATCATAAAGATTAGGGCAGAAATTATGAAATAGAAACCAAAAAAAAAAAAAAAATCCAAAGAATCAATAAAGCAAAGTATAAACAAGATTTATGAACCCCCAGTTAATTTGACCAGAAGAAAGAGAGATGAGTCAAAAATTAATAAAATTACAGATGAAAAAGAGAGCATTACAACAGATACCAAAGAAATCCAGAAAATTATAAGGACATACTTTAAGAATATATATTCCTGGGCTGGAGAGATGGCTTAGTGATTAAGCACTTGTCTGTGAAGCCTAAGAATCCCAGTTCGAGGCTCAATTCCCCAGGATCCACGTTAGCCAGATGCACAAGGGGGCACACACATCTGGAGTTCGCTAGCAGTGGCTGGAAGCCCTGGCACGACCATTCTCTCTCTCTCTCTCTTTCTATTTTTGTCTCGTTCTCTCTCTGTCACACTCAAATAAATAAATAAAAATGAACAAAAAAGAATATATATATTCCTATAAGTTTGAAAGTCTGAAAGAAATGATTTCATTGATTCATATGACTTACCAAAATTAAATCAAGATGAGATAAATTATTTAAATATACCTATAACAAGTACAGAGATGCAAGCAGTGATTAAAAAATCTCCCAACTAAAAGAAGCCCAGGTCCAGATGAATTCACTGGCAAATTTTACCAGACCTTCATGAAAGAACGAACACCAATGCTTCTCAAACTTTTCCATAAAATAGAAAAGGAAGGAGTTCTACCCAACTCCTTCTATGAAGTCAGCATCACCCTCATACCAAAATCAGGCAAAGACAGAACAAAAAAAAAAAGAAAATTACAGACCAATCTTCCTCATGAACACAGATGCAAAAGTTCTGAACAAAATATTGGCAAACCAAATATAAGAATATACCAAAAAGATTATTCACCCCAACCGAGTTGGCTTTATCCCTGGGGTGCAGGGATGTTTCAACATACACTAATCAATAAATGTAATACATCATATAAATGGTCGGAAAGACAAAAATCACTTGATCATATCAAATAGATGCCAAAAAGGCAAATCCACCATCTTTAATGGTAAAAAGTATTACAGAAACTGGGACTAGAAGGAACATAGCTCGACATAATAAAAGCTATTATGACAACCTACAGACAACATAACACTAAATGGTGAAACACTTGAAGCTTTTCCACTAAATTCAGGAACAAATCAAGGGTGTCCATTGTCCCCTCTTTTTGTTTTTAATATAGTACTGGAAGTCTTAGCTATAGCAATAAGGCAAGAGTCACTCATAAAAGAAATACAAACTAGAAAGGAAGAGATAAAATTATCACTATTTGTAGATGATATGATTCTACAAATAAAAAATTCTAAAAACTCTACCAGCAAACTATAAAAGCTGATAAATACTTTTAGCAATGTAGCAGGATACAAAATAAATGGACAGAAATGAGTAGGTTTCCTATCTTCTAACAACAAATGTGTGGAGAATGAAGCCAGGGAATCTCTCCCATTCACAATTTCCTCAAAAAAAAAAGTGCCTTGTAATAAACTTAACTAAGGAAGTGAAGGAGCTCAACAATGAGAACTTTAAAACACTCAAATGAGAAATTGCAGAAGACATAAGGAAATTGAAAGATATCCCATGTTCTTGGATTGGAAGAATCAATAATGTGAAAATGTCAACCTTACCAAAAGCAATCTACACACTTAATGCATTATTAAAGTTCCAATGGAATTCTTCACAGGAATTTTAAAAAAAAAAACAAACACCTAAATTTCATTTGGAAGCACAAAAATACCTCGAATAGGCAAAAAAAAAAAAAAAAAAAAAAAAACTTTTAGCTACAAAAATAAGGCTGGTGGTATCACCATACCCAATTTTAAGCTATATTACAAAGCCATAGTATAATAAAAACAGCATGATATTGCCACAAAGACAGACATGTAGATCAATGGAACAGAATAGAGGAGCCAGATGTTAATCCATGCAGCTACAGCCATCTGAATTTTGACAAAAATACCAAAATTATTTATTGGAGAAAAGACAGCCTCTTCAAGAAGTGGTGCTGGGAAAACTGGATATCTATATGTAGAAAGATGTAAATAAATCATTGTCTTTCCCCATGCACAAGAATTAAATCCAAGTTGATCAAGGACCTTAATATCAGACCTGAAACATTGAAATTACTAGAGAAAAAGGTAGAGAAAACCCTTAAACTTATTGGCATAGGTAATGACTTTCTGAATATAACCCCAGTTGCTCAGAAAATAAAACCACTAATCAACTACTGGGATCCCATGAAATTACAAAGCTTTTGTACAACAAAGGACACTGTGAACAGAGCAAAGAGACAACCTACAGAATGGGAGAAAATCTTTGCCAGTTACACATTTGAAAGTGTATTGATATCCAGAATATATAAAGAACTCACAAACAGAATAAAAAGAAATCAAACAACTCAATCAAAAAAATGGCCTATGGAACTAAAAAAGTTTTCACCAGAAGAAATGTAGATGGCATATAAACATCTAAAAAGGTGTTCTACATCCTTAGCCATCAGGGAAATGCAAATTAAAACTACCTTGAGATTCCATCTCTCTCCTGTCACAATGGCTACCACCAAGAAAACAAATGACAATAACTATTGGCAAGGTTGTGGCAAAAGGGGAACCCTTCTGCATTGTTGGTGGGAATGTAATTGTGTACAACCATTGTGGAAATCAGTGTGGAGGTTCTTGAGACAGCTAAAAATACATTTGCCATATGATCCAGCTATAGCACTCCTAGGCATATATCCTAATGACTCTTCTCACTACCTTAGAGATGCTTGCACAACCATGTTTATTGCTGCTCTATTCACAATAGCTAGGAAGTGGAACTAACCTAGATGTCCATCCACAGATGAAAGGAAACTGAAAGCTGGAAAAAGCTACACTGTATGGAGTCTCATGGGAGACAGAAGTCATCAGTGGTGAAAACAGTGGACACTGGAAATCTCAAGTTTGGCCAGACAGGCCAAATGTCTGAAGAAGTGCAATAGTGGCATGTCTGCTCTGGGGGAAACCAACTGCTCTCTAATTGGACTGAAGGCCCACTCTATGGGAGGGAATATGTGCCTGGTACTGAAAACCTAATCAAAAGCCTATGGCAGGAGAGGTCATGAGCCTTAGGGGTATAAAGCCGTCTCTTGTCTGGATAAAAGCATATATTACTCTCACCAAATTGCCCTGAAATCACTACACTTAATTTCCATACTCATATATTAATACTACTCTCACTTCTGATTAGAGAAGCTTCTCTTTTCAGATGGTGATGACCACTGAGATGGCCCAAAAGGCCACATAGTGCTGAGAAGAACGGATGTAGGAGTGTCCAGCACTGAAACATCTCACACCCTCCAAGGCTCAGGGTCCATTGTGGAAAAGGTGGTGGAATGTAAGAACCAAAGGAAGGGTACCACTCCCTAAATACAACTGTCCAGATAGAATTTGGCCTTGACATCCAAGACCTCAAACAAGACCCTCATAATAGGAGAAAAAGATGATGACTTCAAATTAAAAAGAGATTAATGGACAGAGGGAGGGGATATGACAGAGAGCAGAGATATGAAGGAGAAAGTAGGGGAGTGGAGGGGAGCATAGGGGAGAGAAATACCATGGTTTGTTGTCTTAAGTATATAAGTTGTCAATAAAAATATATATAATAAGAAAAACAGAGCACTGAAAAAAACTGTACTTGGCAAAACACACAGAAAACACAATAAAGTAATATCAATTATCATTTGAACTTTAGTATTCTTTCTTTACTCATGTGTACGTTTGTATTTGCACATTGCAGGACTTAGTGGTTACTGTTTTATTCACTTATTTGTGGAGTCTGTATGAGAACACATATTTCATGGCCCATGTGTGGAAATTAGAAGAAGTCAGAGGAAAATCTCAAGGCATCTGTACTTTGTTTCCACTTTTTTTGAGACAGGGTCTCTGGCTACTCAATGAATGCCAAATTAGCTGGCCTACAAACTTCAGGTTCTCCTTGCTCTGCCTTTCATTGTTGAAGGTGAGGTGGGAATCACAGATACACATGCCACTTTGCATCCAGCCTTCCATTGAAGCTGGGGAGGATCAAACTCAGGTTGTCAGGCCTTGCAAGCAGGCATCTTTTAACTCCATGCCGTCTTCCCAGCCTGTAGTGATTATTTTCTAATGATAATGATTTTCTTTATTTTTTAATACCTCAGCCATTGTTCTTTTTTATATAAAAATGTATATTAATTGTATATAGAAACAATTAGTGAATCTTAATGGATCAAATACAAAAGTATAAAAGAGTATGCAATCAATGCATACTATTCTACATATAATAAATGATTTATTTTAGACTCTTCTAATTCTCAACCTTTCCTTAAGAATTCAATGACTCAATCCCTTAGAACAATACAAATAAGCAAAAGTATTGAATAATGACTGGGCAAGTGCTTGTTTGGTAATGGGGACTCCTTCATGGATAGATACATGGAGATAAGCCAGAAAGGGGTTTCTTTGAATATGAAATTACCCTAAAATTAGTGGACTAAGAGAAGTTTGTAAATTAATTAGGTCACCATGTATTCAGCCAAAGATAATAAAATATCTAGTATGTATTAGGTAATACAATGAATTCTGGAATAAATGCATTTATATTCATCATTTACATATAGTAGAATTTAAAGTAAAGTGGGGAAAACAGTCTGAATTTCTCAATTTTGGAGATTTAACAGGTTTTAGTTGTTAACTGTATGATACTGGACATCTGATAAAGGTGAAAACAATTTATTCACCTTGTGTGAAAACTATAAATGTTTTAGGACTTTGTGATAGTCACAGAGCCAAACAGAACTCCTGTAAGCCATGAAGTTACTAAATGAAAATCCAGTTGGACAGGGAGGTCCCTATGGCCTGCAAACAAAAATAAAAAAAAAATAATTAATTAACAATAAAAATACAGACTGTTGTTATTGTCTGTTTCTGCATCAGAACTAGATGGTAAGATTTTATTGCTGAACACACCATATATTTGAGTTGTTGGTCATAGAGAAATCAGGGCACAACTGAGCCAGAAGCTTCCTCCCTGTTGGATAACTGTATGGTACCAGAAGATGGCATATATACTGCTGGGGAACACACATCATCAACAGTCTTACTAGGTGTCGACTATGCATGCTATACCTCTGACTGGCCAGGCAAGATGTAACCACTGGTGCAACAGTGTCATGATTGGTATGGGGCTAAATGACTGATTTCCAGCTGGATGTCTGGCCCATTCAACATATGGGAATTCATGTCTTTTCTATAAATCTAGTCAAAAGCTTATAGCTAGGGTGGGGGATTGGGTCCTAAAAGAAGATATTGCTGTTATTTGTCTAAATGGACCTATGAGTCTACAAATTTGTTAATATTTATATTTAGGTCTGTAGACTAGTAATAATGTCAGTTTTGGTCAGAGAGATTTCTGTTTGCAGCAGGCAGTAGTTATTGTAGAGACATAATTGTTCAAAGTGCTGAGAATAAATTAGTGTTGAGTGCTCAGCCCTAAATGGTGCCCCCTCCATGCTCAGCAAACATTCCATAAGAACAGACAGAGGATGGGGGAGCACTGTAGAATCTTCTAGATATGATATGGCCACTATACTCTCAAACTCTTTATATCTGTGATTACCTACACAAGACCTGCATAAAATTAGACTTGTCAATATTCTTTCATAGTGCCCTGCCTTTTTAAAAATAATTTAAAGGCAGTTGATGATTGCTGGAGTATAAGCACTGTTAAATTGCTCATGCTTCTACAAATTCCCCCACATTCATTCTCATGTGTGTTACCCTAATTAAACTCCTCTGGTCACCAAAACAAAACAAACCATGAAAGTCAAAGGCAGACTAGTTGGGAAGAAGCTGTGAAACACCTGGAATGGAAAGAAGATAACATGGGGCAAAGGAGAGGGTAAATATGATCAAAATACATTATATACATGTATGAAAATATCAATGAAACTAATTTTTGGTTATCATTAATATATGCTCAGAAAACTTTTTAAAAATTATTTGAGATAGAAAGAGGCAGAGGGAGAGAGAGGCCGAGGGAGAAAGGATAGGCGGCCAGGGCCTTCAGCCACTGCAAACAAACTCCAGATGCATGTACCCCTGTATGCAAGTGCGACAGTGTGCCATTGAGTCACTGTGCATCTGGCTTATGTGGGTCCCGGAGATTCCAATATGAGTTCTTAGGTTTCACAGGCAAGCACCTTAACTGCTAAGCCATTTCTCCAGCCATAAAAATTTTAAAGTTTATTCAACAGAAGTCACACAAAAATTATATATCTTATAACAGTTATAAATCATAATTCTTGATTGAATTCCGAACACCTACAGATATCATGTATCTTTGATTATGATTTGATTGTTTCATTATTCAAGGCATTACCTTTAGGAAAAGGAAAATAGATTAAAGGTTTTCACTTTTTCCTCTCTCTCTTCATTTCCTTCCCATATTTGAACTACTTACATATACTCATCCATGGGCTTCATCTATATACTGTCCCACTTTCCACACTTGAATGACCTTTGCAAAAAACCCTTGGTCAGTCATGTTCAGTTATTACAAGTTTTACATAATTTAAAATTCTAGCTTTTATCTTCCTCCCTTTTGTATCACCCACTCCTATTACTTAGAGAAAATGCACCAAGAATGAATGAGTACATTTTAAACTTTAGTATTATATTTAGAACAGGGTAGTAATGGTAACAATAAGTATAATTTACAAAATGTGTCCTATGAGCCAAGACCATTGCTAGATGCCCCTGTGCTTTTACCATCATCCAGATGCCCAGCAATTCAATGTCATTCCTCATGTTGTGCTGCTCGCAGTCAGCCAGCACAGCACTTAAACTTGATTTTGTGTGATCCTAATGAATTTTCCCCATGTTACCTCTCTTTCCAGCAGGTAGAAATTTTGTGTACTATTTACCATAAAGTACATTTACAAGGGGAAGAGTAACTTTTATCTTTATAATATGGGAGAAAAAAAACTATAATCTATGTTGCTTTATGAAACATAATATTACTATCTACTAATAATCTAATTTCTATAACAACGTAAAGGACAATAACTAACAGCACAATTTAAAGATGTCTATTGGCTAGAGATGTTTTTGTTTTGAAGATCATGAGAAACTTGGAAAACAAAACATAACTTCTTTAAATTTCTTTGGTGCTTTCTTAAAATTCAGTCTGCTAGGACTTGGGAGGTGGCTTGGTTGCAAAGATTCCTAGCCCAGGTTTTATGACCTAGTACCTACATAAAGCCAGATGCACAAAGTGGCACAGGTACTTGGAGTTTGTGTGCAGTGACAATAGATTTTGGTGCAACCATATTCTCTCTCTCCTTTTCTTGCCTCACATGCCAGGAATGTACCAGAGCACACCAGCCAATAAGACATCAGATTTCTACTGGAAAATTGCAGCCAGGGTCACAAGTCTAATACAGAAGGATTATTTATAGCTAGAATACCAGAATAAGGGATAAATAAGAAATGAGCCCTATTGAAACTTGGCTTTTAGCTGCAAGACACTTCATATATATATATATACACACTCACACACACACACACACATATATATACACACACACATGAACTATACTGAAAAGAAGTTAAGTTTGTTTGGATGAACAGATGCAAAAAGCACCAGAAATAAACACAAATAATATGAAAGATCAGTCCATCTTGAACAAATCCTAGCCTCCAAATCATCCTGTAACAAAAACCATAATCACGTAATTAGGGTAAATGCCAGAGAGGTAATTCAGAATTTGACTTCCAAGAAAGAACAATAACTATATAAAAAGCTTGAACAAGCAGATGAATGAACTAGAGAAATTATGTAAAGATCTTAATAAGAAATTTACAAAGTAAATTAAACTGTGAGTACACTAAGAAGAAATTCCAAAATATTGAGCAGGAAAATTGAAACATTGAAAAACATTTATGCACCAAATATTGAGGCTCCCAACCTCATAAAAGGAACACAAAAGACATAAAATTTTACATAGCTTCAGGCACAACAATTGTTGGAGACCCCCACTTACATAGTTAGAAAGGTCCTCCAAACTAAAAATCAGTAAAGATATTTCTGAGTTACTGGAACAGCTGTATTCAACAAACACATGCAGAACCATCCATCCAATAAATATGAAATACACTATACTCAGCAGACCGTGGAAGCTTCTCCAAAATTGACTATATCACAGGTCACAAAGTAAGCACTAACTAATAGAAAATGTTGATAATTCCTTGTATTAAATCATACCAGAGTAGAACAAAACTAGAAATCAACAAGAGAAACATCAACAATTATACAAACACTTGGATATATATATATATATATATATATATATATATATATATATATATATATAATGTATGTTCTGGATTACTAGAGCCTACCAGATAATACCCCTAAATCACTTCTTTTAACAAATGTTGAAGGATTATCCAAAGTTGAAAGTGCCTTACCCTTTGCTCACACAAAGTTCTACTTGTTCACATTTTGCCAGTCTCTTTTGATTTTCAATAAAAATGCCAATGAGAACCTGTATGGAGATGAAACCACAGCTTCAGTAACATCAGAGCACTGGTGACAACAGCAGGTTCAGGAGGTTTACTAATAGCTGAAACTAAACTTCTCACCGTTTCCTCTCTCCTCTGGCTGCTTGTAGAGGCAGCTAACTCATTCCTGAGATAGGGGGTTCAGGAGTTAGCTCTCTCACTCCCATGCTTTGCTCCTAGAAGAAGATTGCTCACTCTGGATAGGAAAGTTCCACAGGATAGGGTTTCTTGAATCAGGACTGTGTGCCCCAAATAGAGAAATATTAAAAAAAAAAAAAATCCTCAGTCATCAGGGAAAAGCAAATTCACACCACTTTGAGATTTTATCACAGTCAGAATTGGTGTCATCAAGAGAATAAATGACAAATGTTCGTTGGGCTATAGGGGAAAGGGAACTCTTACTTTTGGAGTGCAAACTGATGTACCTACTATGGAAATCAGCATGAAGTTTTCTCAAGAAGCTAAAAACTACACTATCGTAAGATCCAGCTATACCACTCCTGAGCATATACCCAAATGACTTTATATCCTATCACAAAGGTAATTGCACATCCATATTTATTGCTGCTGTTTTCACAATAGCTTGGAAGTGGAATCAAACCAGATGTGTGTATAATGAAAATGTAGCATATATATACACAGTGGAGTTTTACTTAGCTGTAAAAAGTATATATATAATCATGAAATTTGTAGGAAAATGTATGGAATTGAAAAAAATATATACTGATAAAACCAAGCTCAGAAAGCCAAAAATCACATGTTCCCTCTTATATGTGGATTCTAACTTATAATGTATGTATGTATATATGTATGTATGTATTTATGTGTGTGTATGGCTGGTAGAACAAATATAAAGAATAAATGGTAAATTTCTAAAATAGAATGATAATGAGAATACAACTTACCAAAACTTATGGGACACAAGGAAGGCAGTCCTAATGGGAAAATGTATAGCACCAAATGGCTTCATAAAAACATTAATAACTTAACCATCCACCTAAAGATGCAGGAAAAAAATAAAGAAAAATCCAACCCAAAGAGCTCCAGATGGAAAGAAACAAGATCAGAGCAGAAATTAATGAAGTGGAAACTAATAAAACAATTAAGAAAATTGATGAAATGAAAAGTTGGCTCTTTGAAAAAAATAAACAAGATAAATGAACCCTTGGGCAATTGGATCAAGTGAGAAAAAGAATTTTGAAATTAACAAAATCATAAATTAAGTAGGAGAGGTCACAATGTATATCAATGAAATTGTAATAATCATCAAGACTTATTTCTCAAAGCTCTACTCCACAAAATTGCATAATTTGGAAGAAATGGATGAATTCATATACATCCCAGCTACCAAAACTAAACTCAGAGGAGATTAATCTCTGAAACAGATCCCTTTAAGATTTTCAATATAACCAAAAACCTCCCCAAAAGGAAAAGTACAGGATCAGACGGCTACTTAGCCAAATTCTATCAAACCTTCATTGAAGAACTGAAACAAGTTTTTCTCAAACTGTTTCACATAATCAGAGAACAGGGAAGCCTCCCCAACTCCTTCTATTAAGCTAGCTTGCCCTAATACCAGAACCTGACGGAGATGCAACAAGAAAACTATAGGCATATATCCCTGGTAAACTTAGATGCAAAGTTCCTGAACAAAATCCTCACAAACCAAATTCAGCAACACATCAAAAGCTTTGTCAGCCTTGATCAAACAGGATCATCCCAGGGATAAAAGGATGGTTCGACATATGGAAATCAGTCAATATAATACACCACAGAATAAACTTAATCACAAGAAACACAGGATCAGTTCAGTGGCTAGAGAACAGGCCTTTGACAAAATACAACATCACTTCATGATAAAAACACTGGAGAGAACAGGCATGAAATGTTTATATCTCAACACAATAGAAGACATATAGAAAGTACCTAAAACCCAAATAATGGGGAAAGACTCATAAAGTTCATATTGAGATTAGGGGTGACTCACCATTGCTCTTCAGCATAATACTAAAAGTTCTGTCCCAAGTAATGAGACAGGAGAAAGAAATAAAAGGAATACAAATTGGAAAGGAAGAAGTCAAGTTATCCCTATTTAAAGATGACATGATCCTATACATGACCCAAAAGCCTCCACCTCAAAATTTCTATGGGCGATTAACTCCTTTAGTAAAGTGGCAGGGCACAAAATAAACACACAAAAATCAGAGGCCTTTCTATATGTGATGGACAAATATAAGTAAAAGAATCCAGTTTCTGTCCCATTTTGAATATCAACAGAAAAAACTAAATTATTTGGAAAAACACTAACCAAGGTTGTAAAATACCTATATAATGAGGAGGACTTGAGAAGATGGAAAGACCTCCCATGCTCCTGGATTGGTAGAATTAATTTTGTGAAAATGGCAATTCTATCAAAAGCTATACACAGATTAAATGCAGTAACAATAAAAACTTGGGCATCATTCCTAAAACGTATT
This sequence comes from Jaculus jaculus, assembly GCF_020740685.1. Classification (NCBI taxonomy): domain Eukaryota; kingdom Metazoa; phylum Chordata; class Mammalia; order Rodentia; family Dipodidae; genus Jaculus; species Jaculus jaculus. The sequence goes on along the minus strand of NC_059107.1, from coordinate 82,336,767 downwards.
GAAAAATGATCTCAAAATTCATATGGAATGTCAGTAGGCCTCAGATATACAAACATATCCTTGTCAAAAGAAACATCTCTGGAAGTATCACCATACCCCATGTAAAACTGTATTACAAAGCCATAGTAACAAACACAACTTGGTACTGGCATAAAAACAAAAATATAGACCAGTGAAACAGACTTGAAGACCCAGACTTTAGTTCAAGTAACTCCAGCTTCTTTGAAAATGGTGCCAATAATGTAGACTGGGGAAAAGATAGCATCTTTAACAAATGGTGCTGGAAAAATTGGATAAGAATATGTAGAAAAATGAAACCAGAGCTACTAATCTCATGATACACATAAATCAAGTCCAAATGGATCAAAAACTGCAATATAAGACCCGAAGCTCTTCTACTGGAAGAAAAAATAGGAGAAACTTTCCATGATATAGGAGAGGGGAAAGACTTACTGAACAAAACTCCAGTACTCCAAGAAAATTAAACACTCAAGCTATGGAATCTCGAGAAAGTAAAAAGCTTTTACACAGAAAAAACATACCATATGCATACCCAACAGATTACCCATAGAATGGGAGAAACATTTTGCCAGTGATAACACTGATGGAGGCCTCATAACTAGAATCTATAAAGAGCTAAAAAACTGAATAATAAAAAAATCAAATAATCCACTGAAAAAAAATGGAGTAGAGAACTGAATAAAGTTCTCAGAGGAAGAAATACAAATGGCTAACACACACTTGTAAAAATTTTCAATATCCGTAGCCAGCAGGGAAATGGAAATTAAAACAACTATGAGATTCAGTCTTACTCCAATAAGGATGGAATGCATTGAAAATCCAATTACAACAAATTTTAGCAAGGATGTGGAGAAAGAGGAACCCTCATTCACTGTGCGTGGGAATGTAAACTTGGGCAAGCACTATGGAATTCAGTAGGGAGACTCCTGAAAAGAATGAATATAGAGCTACCAACAGACCCAGTTATTCCTTACTGGGCATTTACTCTAAATGTTGCATGCTTCACTACAGAGATATTTACTGAACTATGTATATAGCTGCTTAATTCATAATACCCCAGAATGGAAATCAACCCAGGTGTCCTTCATTGGATGAATGCATAACAAAGTTGTGGTACATTTACACAATGGAATTCTATTCAGCAGTAAGAAAAGAATGACACAATGAAATTTGTAGAGAAATGGATGGACTTGGAACAGTTAATAGTCACTGAACTCGCACAACCACAGAAAAGCAAACACTGCTTTGTCTCACTCATCTGCGGGTCCTAACCTGATCAGTTTGAGTTGCTGACACAACTGATAGGCAACTTAATGCCCAGACAATAAGGACAGAAGGGTTTGATTGGATGAAAAGGGGATGGTGGGAAAAAAAAGTCATACAAAACTAAGCCCATAATGAACTGGTACCATAGTAACCTTTACCCTTGCAAATAGATTAAAAGATTGAATTCTCAACAGGAGTAAGGGAGGAGCACCTGAAAAGATGCACCCTGAAGAGGTTGAGATGAAGCCTAATCTTAAAAATAATTTTGGGGCTCTCTCCTGTAACTCACAGTACCAGAAAGAGATTGCTATCCACAATGAGCTCTTGATCATAGAGACCTAAGACCCTATTGCTGAAGACACCATATGCTCCCCATACAGAGCATGGAGAGACCTAGCTGGAATCCAGAAGAGAGCAAGTACCCAGGCAGCCTGTGTAGTGCTGGAAATTGCTACATGAGCTACTTGGGGAAAGTAGCTAAGACCAGTTTGAGCAACCAGGGGTCTAAGCTACTCAGTAGGAAACACACTGATAGGATGTACATGCCAGTGTAATAGTGGCACATAGCCTTGGTTGGTAACCAATAGCTTTCTGATTGACTAAGAAATCTGCTGAGTGGAAAAGAACCCATATCTGGAATTAGGAACCAGGTCAGACAAAGATTATGCTTACCAATATCAGGTTCTTATTAGTCTTTGGCTAAAAAGGGGACTATACATCAAATTCTCCCTAAATTAATACTTATCTCATTTATCCTAATCTGACTTCACTTTAAGATGACTTCACTTGCTGTTGGAGAATCTGTTTTCCTTTTTCTGAAGGTAGTGAGATCCAGTGAGATAAATCACCCCTTGTATCTATCCAAGCCCCAGCTGAAACCGCAGAAAAACTGGGATGATGAGCAAGATTGCAGCTTCCATGGTGAGCCTGACAAGCAGGTCCAGGGTGAAGGAGATACATGCCAAATACATGCCAAATACATGCCAAAGGAGATACCTAACAAAGCAGAGATCCAGAGGCTCCTAACAGCTCAGCACCAATGTATATTTAAAAACACTAAATATTGCTCAGAGAATTTTGTGGAAGTGCGGGCCAAAAAATTGTAGAGCCACAGGTTGGGATATTATGCCCCAAAATATTGCCTCTCCACCCAAAACTTACTGCTACTCCTGGAATGTATATCCCACAACCCCAATAGGGAATACCTTCAGTGGCACTGAGGAGGGCCCCTAATGGAATAGTAGCAGGGAAGAGGGAAAGGTTGTTACTCACATGTGATGTATCCATACTAAGTATTTTCATGATAGAAAAATCTGTGGTGACCTTGAAGATATATTTTTTTCCTGTTACATACTTTTTATTTTTTATTTATTTATTTATTTATTTTAAAACTCAAACACCTTGAGAAAGGCCCTCAAACCTCTCAGGGATATCTGTTTGAAATGGCCTTTACGGTGTTTTTTTTTCTTATTTTATTTCTTTTTATTTTTTGGTTCATTTTTATTTATGTGTTTGAGAGTGACAGACAGACAGAGAGAGAGAGAGAGAGAGAGAGAGAGAATGGGCGCGCCAGGGCTTCCAGCCTCTGCAAATGAACTCCAGACGTGTGCGCCCCCTTGTGCATCTGGCTAACGTGGGACCTGGGGAACCAAGCCTCGAACCAGGGTCCTTAGGCTTCACAGGCAAGCACTTAACCGCTACGCCATCATTCCAGCCCTGTTACATACTTTTTAAATAAGTATGCTTCCTCAGTTAAAATACAGTGGTAGTTATTTCATAATAAATTATTATTCTGCTTTTTATAGTTGTAAGTGAAGGAAAAAAAAGTAATATATATGTCCTTACAAGTATAAGCATATGAAAGAAGTCAGCAAATACCCAGAAGAACATGTCTGCTTCTTTTGCTCTAAATTGGGAGGTCACCTCAGTGACTCATCAAGCATGTCAGGTACCTAAATAAAGTTCCTACCTCCAGACCACTTAGAGTTCTCTTTTCAATACTGTGAGAAAGGGTTCCTCCTCCTAACCTTACAAATGCCACTCCACTTTCTGTCACATTGCCTCAATTCACCCAGAAAAATCTCAGTGAAATGCATTATTTTAAAAGTAACATTTCAAGGGCTGGGGAGATGGCTTAGCTATTAATGAACTTGCCTGAAAAGTCAAAGAAGTCAGGTTTTATTTCCTAGGACCCATGTAAAGCCAGATGCACAAGGTGGAGTATGCACCTGGAATTTGGTTGTAGTGGCTAGATGCCCTGGCAGCCCCCCTTCTTTCTCTGACTCTCTCATAAATAAATAAATAAATAAATAAATAAATGAATAAATAAATAAATAAATAAAATATTTAAAAAGAGTACTGAGGCTTCTGGTTTGAATGTCTCCTTCCTTTTCTGGGATACAGCCTTCAAAATTGTGTGGCTCATGACCTCACAGTTGAATAAAGAAGTTCTAGAGAATTTGGCAATAGTAAAAATTCTCTGAGCATACAATGATGAAAGATTACTTCAAAATCAAATGTGCAATGAGTGAAAGGCATTCTTGTCTGTGTTATAATGTACGAATGTACTGCATCTTGCATCTGAACATAGAATACTTGCCACTATGTATGCTGTCATACCCTAAAACACTATGACATGGAGCAAGGCTGAAAATATCTTCAGTCAGATTCTATACTACTACATGTTTTAAATTGCAGTGTTATTATTATAATACCTGCATAGTTTTCTGTTCTCATGGTTTATGTAATGGACAAAGACATACTCAATATTTCCTACTATTACTCTTTAGTACGTTAAGTATCAAATTGTTATATCTTGGGATCATATTGTGTTACAATGCTTTATTTTAAAGATTGCTGTTTGACTTGATGACTTGAATTTTATAAAATATTATGAAATGGACTTCTGGTCAAGATGGCATCCACCTAACCATGCTGCACCTCCCCAGGAAAGAAAGGCAAGGCATTAAGGGTTCACTGGGTCTTTTAGGGGAGAACAATCTCTAGTAGATTGCCAGTGGGAGGGTGCAGAGGGGAACAAAAAGGTAACCAGCTGATTCCCTCACTCTCAGGTAGCCCACCAGTTCCACAATGCACCCAAGCATCTGCCCTAGCCATAGTCCCAGCCTCAGGATACTCCCACACTTACTGCAGGAAAGAGGACTCAGGACAGCATAGTTCCACTTGCTTCACTGATAAGGAGTGATTACCCTGCTACCCCCACTCACGAGTGACCTCAGGCCAGCTCCTCTGCCTGCTGGCCCATACAAGCTCAGCCTCTCCACCCACCTGCATGCTTGCTGCTCTGGCTGCTAGTCCACACCCATTCCACCTGGCCACATGCAAGCTCAGGCTCAATCTGCCTGTCCACCCATAACAGCTCAGGCCCAATCCCCCACCTTCCTGCCATGCATGCAAGCTCAGACCATGACAGCCACCCACCCATCAGCCTGCTGCAAGTGAGCTCAGGTAGCTCTGACAGCCCACCCATGCACAAGCTCAGACCCGTTCCTCCTGCCCATGTGCGAGCTCAAGCCCATGCTGCCCACTCACCATGCAAGATCAGGCCAGGTTGACACCTCTGCCCATGTGAGCTCAGGCCCAATCCCCCTGGCTGCCTGCCACACATGTTCTAACTCTGGCTAATCAGCCCACCAATGCATGAGTTCAGGACTGCTCTGTCCACCCAACCACACATAAGCTCAGGACCACTCTGCCCATCTGCTTTCCTGCGTGGGAGCTCAGGCCTGCTCTCCCAGGGAGCACTACTTCCCCCGCCCATCAAGACCACAGTCCTACTCTACCTGCCCATATACTGTGATGGGCAGACCACAGCACAAAAGAAATAACATGAAAAATCAAATGCAAGTAAATCCAGTAAGAGCACGCAGTCCTACAAGTAATGTCTCTAATCAAAACATAGAAGAAACATTAGGATCAGTGCGGGGCTCCTTCCCGCACAGGTAGTGCCGAGGTAAGGACCAGGCCTGCTGGTTCCTCCCTAGGGGTTGAGGGGATGATGAGCGTCGGACGACCCAGAAACCTCTCCTGGCCACTGGAGAAAAACCACAATGAGTCGGGAGTCTTTGCAATGCAGGAACAACTCGCTTTATTACTCTGAGCAGTTGCCTATATCATGTTGGGGATGAAGGCGGGGATTTTAGGGTGGGAGAAGAGGTAAGGGCCAATAGTAAACTTTAACTATTGAAATGGTAATTACAATTACCACGAGGAAGTAGCAGGCCAGAAGCCCTTAGGCATCCTGCTGAGTCATAGCTGGCCAGAGACAGGTCGTCAAACTTTAGCTAGGCTCAGGAAGTTCCACTAGGCCTCACGCCTAGGCCTTTCAGGGCCCAACAGATCAGAACACCAAAATGAAGCTATCAGCAATGCAATCCTGAACAAGCTACTGGTAGAACTTTCAGAAAAGCAACAAAGGACCAATAATCATGTGGATATTGCCATCACTAGACTAGACCTAATAGATTAGAAAATGGTAGAAGTTCAAAGACAGTTAAGAGATATGAAGGAGAGTGAGGAAAAAAAGAAGAGGACCTCAAAAATCAGCTGGCAATGCTAAATGAAGACATAAAGAAATGCATGGATGAATTCCAAGAAGCATCAAGAAAATCAGAAAATGATGTGAAAAGGGAACTTGACAGAGGGATGGAAACTATATATAGAAAAGTAGTAGAAAATGTAAACCTAATTGAACAAGCCCAAAACTCTTTTGAAGCTTTCAAGAATAGAGTCAACCCTGTGGAAGACAGAAACTCAGATCTGGAAGACAAGATAGAAGAAACAGTTCAAGAATTCAAAATGTTCAATAATTTCAAAAACTTCTGTGAACAGAACATGAGGGAATTGTGCAATACCCTTAAACATCCTAACATCCAGATCATGGGAATACCAGAAGAGGAAGAAATTCAGACCAAAGGCATGGAGAACCTATTTAACAAAATAACTGAAGAAAACTTTCCCACTCTCTCAAAAGAAAGGCATATCAAGATACAAGAAGCTAACAGAACTCCAAAAAGATTGGACCAAAGGAGAACTCTCCAAGACATATTCTCATTAAGACTCTAAACATTGACACAAAAGAGAAAACCCTAAAAGCAGCTAGGGAAAAACAGCACATCATTTTTAAAGGTAACCAATCAAAATGACTTCAGACTTCTCAATGGAAACACTGAAAGCCAGAAGGGCCTGGAATGGAACACTGCAAATTGAAGAACCTATGACTTCCAATCCAAAGTACTTTAACCAGCAAAAGTATCCCTTATAATAGATGGTGAGAGAAAAAATTTCCATGATAAAACTCAGCTTTACAATTATATGAACAGAAAACCAAACCTACAGAGAGTATGTCAGGAAATTCTCCATACAGAAGAATCAAATGATAAACCTCAAATGCCTACAAGAAGCAAATCTCAATAACCAAACTCCAAGAAAGAAAAAAAAAAAAAAAACAATCAAAGTCCATGAAAACACCAAGCCACATATACCATCACAATATGACAAGGAGGGATGGAGAAATGGCTTAGCGGTTAAGCGCTTGCCTGTGAAGCCTAAGGACCCCGGTTCAAGGCTCAGTTCCCCAGGTCCCACATTAGCCAGATGCACAAGGGGGCGCATGCATCTGGAGTTAGTTTGCAGTAGCTGGAAGCCCTGGTGCGCCCATTCTCTCTCTCTCCCTCTATCTGTCTTTCTCCCTGTGTCTGTCACTCTCAAATAAATAAATAAATAATGAACAAAAAATATTTAAAAAAAAACACAATATGACAAGGATCAAATTAAATCTCACAGTCATTACCCTACATGTTAATGGCCTTAATTCACCCATCAAGATACACAAGCTAACAGGGTGGATCAGAAAATTAGATCCCTCAATCTGTTGTCTTCAAGAAACCCACCTCACCACTAAAGACAGATACTTCCAAAGGGTGAAAGGGTGGAAAATGATATTCCAAGCAAATGGAAATAAGAAACAACCAGGTGTAGCTATACTAATATTGAATAAAATAGACTTCAAGCCAAAATATATCAAAAAAGACAAAGAAGGCCACTTCCTAGTTATCAAGGGAATGATCCATCCTGGGTACCACAAACATCAATCTTTATGCACCAAACACAGGGGTACCACAATTCATAAAACAAAACCTACTTGACAATAAATAAATAACCACCAACACCATCATAGTTGGGGACTTCAATGCATCATTATCAGTAATAGCTAGATCATCCAACAGAAAATCAATAAAACGGCTCAACAAAATCATAGATCACTTAGAACTAAAGGACATCTACAGAACATCCCAAATCCACAGTCTACACATTTTTCTCAGCAGCCCATGGAACATTCTCTAAAATAGATCATATACTGGGTCACAAAGCCTGCCTCCAAATATTTAGGAAGATTGACATAATTCCCTGCATAATATCAGATCACAATGCTATACTTCTAGAAATTAACAACAAAAGACCCACCAAGAATCACATCAGCACCTGGAAACTGAACAGCTCACCTTTAAACAATAGATAGATAGTGGACGAAATAGAAAATAAAATTGTGAAATTTCTAGAGATGAATGACGATAAAAACACATCATACCAAAATATATGGGACATAATGAAGGCAGTTCTTGGGAAAATTCATATCACTCAATGCTTTAATAACAAAGACAGAGAGATCCCAAATCCATAACCTAACCAACCACCTAAAGGCAGTAGAAAATCAAGAAGAATCCAACCCAAAAAGCTCCAGACAGAAAGAAATAATTATGATCAAAGCAGAAATTAATGAATTGGAAACTAAGTAAACAATTAAGAAAATTGATGAAACAAAGAGCTGGTTCTTTGAAAAAATAAACAAGATTGACAAACCCCTGGCCAATTTGATCAAGAAAAAAGAGACACTTCAAATTTACAAAATTAGAAATGAAAAAGGAGAGATCACAAAAAAAAAAATAACTGAAATTGGGAGAATCATCAAGACTTATTTCAAAAACCTCTACTCAGCAAAACTGGATAATATGGAGGAAATGGATAAATTCCTGGACACATACTATCTACCAAAGCTAAGTTCAGAGCAGATTAATCTCCTAAACAAACCTATCACACTCATTGAGACTGAAAGGTAATAAAAAACCTCCTGAAAAAGAAGAGTCCAAGACCAGATGCCTTCTCAGCTGAAGTCTATTAAATCTTCATGAAAGAACTCAATCCAATCTTTCTCAAACTGTGCCACACAACTTGAGTACAGGGAACTCCCCAACTCCTTCTATGAAGCTATTATCACCCTAATTCCAAAACCAGGCAGAGATGCCACAAGAAAAGAAAACTACCAGTCTATTACTCTGATGAACTTAGACACAAAGATTCTGAACAAAATCCTCACAAACTGAATTCAACAACACATCAAAAGCAGTATCCAACTTGATCAACTTCAACTGGGATTCATCCCAAGAATGCAGAGGTGGTTCAACATATGGAAATCTGTCAATATAATATGCCATATAAACAAGGTTAAACAAACCACATGATCATTTCAATAGATGCAGAAAAGGCCTTTGATAAAATACAATATTACTTCATTAGCAAAACATTGGAGAGAATTGGCATGGTCGGTTCATATATACAAAGCTCCTAAGGCCTAAATACTACTTAATGGAGAGAGACTGGAGGAATTTCCATTGAGATCAGGAACAAGACAGGGTTGTCCACTCTCACCTCTGCTCTTCAATATAGTACTGGACATCCTAGCTGAAGCAATAAGATATGAGAAAGAAATAAAAGGGATACAATTTGGGAAGGAAGAAATTAAGTTAGCTCTATTCACTGATGACATGATTGTATATGTAAGAGACCTGAGAGATTCCATCCCAAAACTCCTGAAGGTGATTAACTCCTATAGCAAAGTAGCAGGATACAAAATCAATGCACAAAAATTAGTAGCCTTTCTATATGAAAATGCCAAAGATACAGAGAAAGAAAAAAGGGACATAGTCCCATTTCCAATAGCAACAAATTAAAATAAAATAAAATACCTTGGAATAATGTTAACCAATGAGGTAAAAGATCTATAAGATGAAAACATAAAAATACTCAAGAAAGAAATTGAGGAGGACTTGAGAAAATGGAAAGACCTCCTATCCTCCTGTATAGGGAGAATTAACATTGTGAAAATGGCAATACTACCAAAGGCAATATTCACATTCAAAGGAACTACAATTAAAATCACAATATTGTTCTTCAGAGAGATAGGAAAAATGATCTTAAAATTCATATGGGACTTCTGGTTAAGATGGTGGCTTAGGAACCACACCAAAGTAGCCTAGGGGAGAAAAAGCCAAAGAATACCCAGAAAAATACACACTTTTACTAAAAAGTGTGGTATATAAGAAATTAAAACAGCAGCAGAGAAGTAGGAGAGATCCAGGGCATCCAGAGCCCACACAGGCAGGCCTAAGCGGCCCCGGCAGTGGCGGCTTCTGCTCTGGCAGTGGCTGCTCCAGCAGCAGCAAGGGAAGTGGTGGCTCTAGCTCCGGCTCCAGCATTGGCAGTACCGGCTCCAGCAGCAGCACCAGTGGCTCTGGCAGCAGTGGATCCAGCAGCAGCAGCAGCAGCGACAGCTACAACAGCAGCAGATCCAGCAGTGGCAATGGCAGCCGGGAGTCCAGCAGTGGCAGCTCTAGCAGTGGTGATTCCATGTCTGTGAGGCCACAGCTGTCAGGATTGGCTTGCCCTGCAGGAAAAGCCAGTTCCCACCTCCACAAAACAGAACAGCAGTCCAGCAATCCAACCAGCCTACTTGAACCCACAGGGCACTAAACAGGGACAAATAACTGAGACCAAATTCATCCAAAAAGGTAACTGGGATTCCACCAGGGAAGGGTCTCAATTGGTCACAAGCTGACTTAGAATCCTCAACAGACCAGAAATCTTAACCTCTTTGTTGATAGAGGATCTGGTTGTTATAAAACTTACTCTTCCATAAATACTTGATACTGTTTTTCATTGAATGTGTACATTGTTTAGTTATATTTTAGAATCTATCTGTATTTTGTTCCACTCAGCCTACTTGAATACTCCAATAGCAGGCAAATCCAACCCCTAAGAACACCCTTGTAGATACTCAGAGAGTCTTCAGAGCCACACCTAACACCTTAAAATCCTACCAGGAAGATATGTAACATCAGATCAATTGATGCAGCTGAGAATACCCAGCTAGCTAGAAAATCCAAGCATTAACATAATCCAAGATGCAAAATATGTATACATTATAACACAAGAAATACTAAAAAGCAAGAAAATATAAATCCACCATAAAGTATTAATGCATCAGAAATGACTTCCAATGAGAACGAGTTAGAGGAAATGCCTGAGAAAGAGTTCAAAAGAATGATTGTAAATATGTTCAATGAAGTCAAAAAAAGAAATCAAAAGAATCAAATAAGACAAAGGACACCAATTTAATGGAATAAAGAAGTCAATACAAGACATAAATAAGGAAATAGAAATAATAAATAAAAAGCAGTCAGAATTCCTAGCAATGAAGAACACAGATAATGATATGAAAAACTGTAGAAAATCTCACCAGTAGAATGGATGAAGGAGAGGACAGAATATCTAAGCTAGAAGACCAGGTGGCAGATCTAATACAGACCAACAAAGAGAAAGAGAATGACAAACTTATAGAAAAGTATAAATGGGAATTTCAAGATATTGGGGACACTATGAAAAGGTCAAACATATGAATTCAGGGCATAGTAGAAGGAGAAGGATTTCACTCTAAAGGCATAGTAGGCATCTTCAAAATCATAGAAGAAAACTTCCCCCAAATTGGGAAAGAGGTGCCAATGCAGATTCAGGAAGCCTTTAAAACCCCAGCCAGATAAAACATGGAAAGAACCTCTCCTCACCATATTATTATCAAACTAAAAACCACACAATCCAAAGAAAAAATATTGAAAACAGAGAGAAAAAGCAAGTTACCTACAAAGGCAAACCCATCAGGATTACAGCAGATTATTCAACACAAACTTTAAAAGCCAGAAGGGCTTGGAGTGATATATTCTACATTCTGAAAGATAACAACTGTCAACCAAGGTTACTTTATCCTGCAAAGCAATCCACTCAAATAGACAGGGAAAAAAGGAAATTCCAGGCTAAAGGAGAATTTGAAGACAAAACCAGTTCTACAGAAAAAAACTTGAAAGAATCCTCCATGCCAAAGAGAAGGAAAAGCATTCATATAAGGAGCCTGGAAAAAAACAAACAATACTCAAATACTAGTTAAGACAAGAGAGCAAAGGTAGAATCAGAACTATAAAAAAATGGCAAATAAATACAAAACTTTCAATAATATCTTTTAATATCAATGGCCTCAATGCCCAGACCAAAAGACATAGGTTTGCAGACTGGGTTAAAAAGCAGGATCCTACAATTTGTTGTCTCCAACAAACTCACCTTTCTACAAATGATGGACATTATGTTAGGGTGAAAGGTTTGAAAATGGTGTTTCAAGCAAATGGGCCTAGAAAACAAGCAGGGGTTGCTATCCTAATATCTGACAAACTAGATTTCAGTCCAACGTTAGTCAAGAAAGATAAGGAAGGTCACTTTATATTGATTAAGGGCACACTCCAACAGGAGGTCATTACAATCCTAAACACATAGGCACCTAAAATGGGTGCTCCCATATTCATCAAACAAACACTATTAGAACTAAGGTCACAGATAACACCAAACACAGTGGTGGTGAGGGACATCAATGCACCACTTTCATCAATTGACTGGTCATCCCGGGAAAAAATAAACAGAGAGGCATCTGGACTAAAGGAGATAATAGAAGGAATGGACCTAACAGATATATCCAGGACATTTCAGTCAAATGCTACAGAATATACACTGTTTTCAGTAGCACAAGGAACATTCTCTAAAATAGACCATATATTAGGACACAAAGCAAATCTTAACAAATACAGGAAAATTGAAATAATTCCTTGCATTCTATCTGACCACAATGGAATCAAACTATAAAAGATAAGCTATAGATCATGTACAAAATCATGGAAACTAAACAATACATTACTAAATGATGAATGGGTCAATGAAGACATCAAGAAGGCAATCAAAAATTTCATAGAGTCAAATGATAATGAGAGCACAACATACCAAAATCTCTGGGACAAATGAAGACAGTTCTTAGAGGTAAATTTATAGCTTTAAGTGCCTATATTAAGAAATTAGAAAGGTCACAAGTAAACAACCTAATGCTTCACCTAAAAGCCTTGGAAAAAGAAGAACAAGGCAAACCAAAAATCAGTAGATGGGAAGAAATAATAAAGATCAGGGCAGATATTAATGAAATTGAAACAACAACAACAACAAAAAATCCAAGGAATCAATGAAACAAAGAGTTGGTTCTTTGAAAGGATAAACAAGATTGATAAACCCTTAGAAAATCTGACCAAAAGAAACAAAGAAGAGACACAAATTAATAAAATTAGAAATGAAAAAGGTAATATCATAACAGACACCACAGAAATTTTAAAAATCATAGGGACATACTATAAAAATATATACTACACTGAGTATGAAAATCTGAAAGAAATGGATGATTTCCTTCATTTATATGACCTACCTAAGTTAAATCAAGATGAGATTAATCACTTAAATAGACTTATAACAAGTATGGAGATCTGAGCAGTTATCAAAAATGTCCCAAATAAAAAAAATCCAGGCCCAGATGGATTCACTGCTGAATTTTATGAGACCTCCCGGGAAGAACTAACGCCATTGCTTCTTAAGTTTTTACAGAAAATACAAAAAGAAGGAATCCTACCAAACACCTTCTATGATGGATTTCTACACACAGTAGTAAGAAAAAATGCCACAATAAAATTTGAAGAAAAATGGGCAAACCTGGAACAGACCATTCTCTGTGAACTCACCCAATCACAAGAAGATAATTGCCGCATAGTCTCACTCATCTGTAGCACCTAACCTGAATCTATCTAAGATGCCAACATACCCAGCAAGCATCTTAAGGAAATGAACAATAGGGTGGGTGGGGAGAGAGGGGAGGGAAGGGGGTGGAGGACACAAATTTGGACCCAAATGGCAATGGTACCATAAAATTCTGCATCCTAAAGACAGACCAAATGGTTAAACCTTCACCTGGCCCTTAGAGGGTACACCTGAATCACAAGGCCCTGGAAAGGGTATGATGAAGACTGGCCTTAATCTTCTACTGCTTCTCTCTCTCTCTCCCTCTTCTCTCTAACTCTTTTATATTACTTCTCTCTTTCTTCCTTCTTTTCATGGGCACTGACCTGTAACTTCCAGTACCAGCAGGTGGCTATCATCCATAAAGAGCTTTTGATCAGAGAGACCTACAATGTTTCCTAAAAGAATGACAGATTTCTGTCAGAGTATTTGATGACCTACCAAAGGTTAGTGGGAAGACCCTACTGCTGAAGACACCATATGCAGTTGACATGTAACATGGAATGGCATGGCTGGAAGGTAGAAGAGATAAGACCCAAGACAGTCAGTGTGTCTAGTGCCAGAAGGTGCTACATGAACGATTGGGGAAAATGACCAATATCTTCCCATGCAACTCATTGTCTAACCTACTTAGCAGCAAGTAACCTGTCATGATGCTCACACAAGTGCAATAGTGTTGCACAGCCATGGTGGGAAACCAACTGCTCTGGATTTGGCTAATTGATCTGCTCAGTGGAACAGAACCCATAGCTGGAACTGGGACACAAGTCAGAACCAAATCCAAACATGAGCTGGCTCTCCATTATCAAGCTACCACCAATCATGGGCTAAAGGAGGGCCTACATCTATTAAGTTCTCTCTAAAATAATAATGGTTACCACATTTATCTGGTGCTAACTTAACTCTCCATCAGAGAATCTGCTTCTATTTTTTCAGACAGATGCAGATCCTAAGGAGAGAACCACCCCATCATACCTCAAAAGGGCCCCAGCTGAAACTAAGAATAATTGGCAAAACAAGAAAAGGTGCTTTGTTCTTGGTGAACCTGGTACCAGCACAAGAGTGAAGAAGGTCAATGCAGAGAACAATGAACTCTTACTAAATCAGGTATTCAGAGACACAGAGGCTCCCAAAACCTCATCACTGAAGCAGACCTAAAATGAACTCAAAATGGCTCAGGGAAATTTTGGAGAAGAGGGGACAGAAAGAATGTCAGAGCCACACATTGGGTTATGATACACAGAGACATTTTCTCTTACCCATAACTGAGGGCTAACCCCACAATGCATGACCCATATACCCTAACAAGGAGGGCCCAGGGGGAGGAGGGAGGACAGGGAGAAGGTTAACAATGGAACCAACTTGACAAGATTCATTGAGCACAAATCTAATTTAAAAAGAAAGAAAATTATGAAGTGTATTATTGCTTACAAATAAGCTAGAATGTCCAAAATTTTCTGAAATGTCCTTAAACAGACTTCATCCATTATATACTATGTGTTTACAGAAACATACTCAGTATTGGTAACCATAAATCAATACATCAATCAACTCTGAGAAACACTGAAGATGCTCTATATCCTGCAGTATCAAAAATTCAGCCATAATTTAGTTCATGTAAAAGTAAATAAGGACATCCACCTTACACATGTATAGATTTGTTTTGTCATTAACAAGTGGTAATATTATATGGATATTCAATAATTCTTTTAAAAGATTCCTTAACAGTTCATTATCACTATTTGATTTATGTAACTATTTTATATTCCTATATGCTTGGAGTTGGGTTAAACTTTCCCAGGGGAAAACAAGTGTAGAAAGTTTGAGAAGCTCAGTTCAAGGATAACTACAATCATATTATGAGAACATTAAACAACCTGTGGTAGTCCTATATGGTAAAGAACTGTGGTCTCTGATGTAAATTCAGTAAGAAACTAAAGACCTCTTACAACCTCTGAGGGACTATGATTTCAAATCTCCCCTAAATTTTTAGGTCAAATTGCATCATTTGCAGCAACCTGAATGTGAGTAAGATATCATGATGCTTTGTGGAAGTGGGGACTTTGGGAGATTGTACAGGTAGAGTTTTCGTGAATGAAGTCAATCATTTCCTTATAAAAAGGGGTTGCAGGGACCTCTTACTTTATTTTTCCCATGCAAAGCTAGTAGTATGTAACCCTGAGGAGGGACCTCATCAGCATTCTAATCTTGGAATTTTAGCCTCCAGATCTGTCTGTTTATAAGCCACCCACTCAACTATATTGTATTACAGCAATGTGATCTAAGATGTTCTTATTTATGTAAAAGAATGTGATGTCTCTACCACTGTCATTGTGGAGATGTCTTATGCAGGTGTACCCATGGTCAGTTCTGGGCAAACCCAACTACCTAAGTATTCCTGCCATGTTTCCCAACCTATATGTACTTGGTGGAGCACCATCCACAAGAATAAGGTATTTCAAAGCAGTCTACCTTCTAGACTAGGCAATCAAAATCAGTCTATATTGAGAAAGTCATCAATCTTAATAAATCTTCTATGAATTTGTTCCATAAAATTATGGCTTATAATGCAAATCATTATTTTAAAGAGCTAAGCTTCAAAAACTGCTAGGAGCTCAGCACAATGGCTTACATCTAAAATACCAGTACTTTGGAACCTGAGGCAGAAGGATCACTGTGTGTTTGAGGCCAGCATAGGCTACATCTGAGTACCAGGTCAGTTTGGGCTAAAATAAGACCCTACTTGAAAACCAAAACAAGAAAACAAGGCATAAAAGCAAACTTTTTAGGCAGCAGGAGATAAACAGAACAGTTACCATTTTTATCTAGAGTTTTTACATGAAAATATATAACCCAAAAAGCTACCATTTCTATTCTATAATAACTGTGAATTCCTCTATTTATGTCTCTAGCATGGCATAATGAAACCTGCAATTTTGTTCACTAAAGAAGAAAATGAAAGAATATATGCTTGGTCCTTTGCTGAATGCTGAGAACAACCCCCCCAAATATATGCTCACATACCCCTCCCAATAAGCCAGATACATGTATACATATATACATAGGAACACACACACACACACACACACACACACACACACACACACACAATCTACCAGTAACTTTTCCAAAATGCACTTGCTATAAGAAATTGGGATATAGAGAGCCATGACAACAAAGCAAGCTTTTGATATAAATTTAATATTTGTATACTTACTCAAAATGCATATAATTAGCTTTAGGCTAAGTACAGTGTTCAAAGAGGCAATCATTGTAACATAACAAATTGTTGTACTATGTATTGTATAAAGTACAATATGATTTTAAAAGAGGGAAGTACTAAGTACTCTCTGCTTGGTAAAATCTATAACATAAAATGGCACCTCAATGAAGCAAATGTAAATATAAACTGAAGGATTTAGTACAGGAAAAAATCTTCCCAACTCCATATGTGCTGGTGATAGTGAAAGCATGACCCTAGTATTACCACACTAAACACATGAGTGTGTTAGATAGCCAACAAGTCTTACAGAATGAATACTTGGAGTCTGGAGAAATTAATATAGGTTATACGAGTAGAATGCAGTAGCTAAGAACATTGCCTTCACTCTTGTCTCAGAGATAACTCTAAACTTAAATGCTTTCTATATACTCCGAGCCACCTCACCTTGTATACTGATGTTAAAACTGCAGCTAATAAGTGGCCTCTGGAAGCCATTTTCTACTATACAGTGGTATCGCTAAGAATGTTGAAGGGAGTTACTCCTTCTCTGACCATGCACCAAAGATGTCAAAATTATTTCTGCAGGGACTGAGTAGGTGGTAGCTCTCCCTCATAATGACTTTTAGGATTATGTAAGAAGGGCGCTCTGAAAGTAATAATGATGTGAACTCAACTCCACTAAAGAACCAGGCACAATAAATTTGGAGAATTTATTCTAGCCTTCTAGAAAAATGTACTTTAAGTGGCCATTTGTGGTTCATTAGTAAACTGAGTTATTAAGATAATGATAAATTAACCTTTAAAGTAAACTTTTGAATCATCTATCTTCTGTCTATTTATTTATTTAAAATAGCAAGTAACTGAAGTGAATCACATCAGAAGGTCAAGGTATTTCTTTACAGATGTGAGTATAACTGTATGAGTGTATGAATCTCAATAAATAAATTTCTTTCTTGGGGTCATGGTCAAGTATTCTGAGAACCACTGCCCTAAGAGAACATCTGTGAAAGCTCTGGGGGATACTGCATGGCAGAAGCCAAAACCACATCAGTATTGGTTGACAGAAAAGCCTGCAAGCAAAATATATTAATATTTTTAAAACTTCTTTTTAATTTTTTTAAATTTATACACACACACGTGTGTTGTGTGCACATGCATGAGTGCACATGGTTCAGGGCCTCTTGTCACTGCAAATGAATACCTGACACTTGTTCTACTTGTTGCATCTAACTTACATGGCTGTCTGGGGAATTTAATCCTGACTATCAGGCTTTGCAAGCAAGTAACTTTAACTTCTGAACTTTCTTCCAGTTCCATTTTAATGTTTTAATTCATCTCAGGTATTGAATCTACAAAAATTAGATAGTAGTATATTTCATGTGACTAGTTTTAAGAACTACAAAATAATATTTCTCCAATTTACTAAAGAATATCTTCAATATAAAGCTTTGCTGTAATTTTTTTAAAAATTTATATATTCTACCTAAAGCCCTGTGCTCCTAAAATAATACAGTATGATTTTCAGCAAACACCACTCTAGGGTTCCTCATTTTCATCACTGGTTGGCTCCTGACCTTGACACTGATTCAATTAGAACTAACATGTCAATCATACATTCTTACTAAAGTCACTCTGCTTACACAAGGGAGAAGTTTATTCAGTTAGTAAAGATTTTTCAATTAACCTGATGCTACCAAATAGAAAAAGGAAATCTTGCAATTTTTCAGTATATAAACTAGGGACAGGGGCAGGACATTTCAAAGATTCTAGTATTTCCTCTCATATTTTAATACTCAAGAAGTCAGTGTGAATGAGGAAGGTCCATGAAGACTCTTTTGCCAAGTATATCTCTTCAAAATGTCAGAGATTATGAGGCTATTTAATCTGTTACTTGACGTGTGTCTCACTATTATGCCAATTTTCCTTTGATTTTAGGTTGCAGATGATCACAAAGTCCATATCACATGTTAGGCATACATCAAGCTTGGAGAGAACAGGACTTGTTAATACTGCCAAGCACTATTGACAAATTTATGCCTTTAGATGTTCCCCCTGGAAAAGAACCAAATAACTCATGATTTCTGAAAATTGCTTATGACAGCTTCTCAGTATGCTTTAGGCTGCCTTGCCATGTTATATGTATTTTCATATGCTGCTCAAACATTAAAAAAATTCATACCTGTCAGGCACTGACAGAGTGCCTCTATCCCGAACCTGTTTCAAGGGGGGGATACTTTACTTACAGACATTATCCAACTAAGTTTCTATCATGAGTGAGGGTGACATAACAGGTTTGGCCATAAGAAATAGAAGTATGTAGTTGTAGAATTTTAATAAGAAAGGGTCTTTTAAATTATAAAGAGATATAATTTGAAATATTCCTACATTTGAAATTGCACATCTTGCCATTGGAAAGTGGTTGGGAGAGACTATAATTCTAGCTATAGTGCAGAACTTGTGAAGTTTGTTTTATTGGTTAGGATGGAATAATATTTTCTCCCTGCCTCTATGACTTATGCTTAGAATTAGGAAAAATAAGGCTATGCATGGTATCTTTGTTCTTTGTTTTAAATAAAAGCCAATAAATTCTATTGCCCAGCTATTTGTGTTAGCAATTTGGTTTTACTAGCTTGTGAAATTGCTTGTACCACAGGGGCTGGTAAAATCTCAGTCCTAGTTATCATTGCTCCAATATGCTTATTAAACAATATAACAAAACAACAGAATGTCAAATGTCAATAGTGTAATGACATGTAAGCTCAATTATCAGAATATATGTGGTCTGAGCCTCTTGTGTCATTGGTTTAGAAATATAAAAATCAAAACCCCTTTTTAATTGCTCAAAGATTCTCCAAAAGCACTAGGAAAACCTCAAATTTGTTTAGAAAACATAGGGCACAGTTCTTTCAGAAATAGCCTATTTCCTTCAGCAATACCGAAGCTAATTCTTATCACTGGGAAAGTCATGTGAATTGTCTTGGTGTGGGAAGTAAAATAAAATAAAACCACAATGACAGATGAGCCATCCAAACACATGGGAAATGAAATGGTATAAAGAAAGCATCAATGCAAATATCTCAATCTGTATTTAATGAAGTAAAAATTCATATTCATTTAAATATAAAAAAATTTAATCCTCGTTGTAGTTATAAATAACACATAGCAACTCTTCTGGGCAGTACTACTTAATTATTGCTGCTATTAAAGTCTAAGAAATGACTAGGCTATCAGTGTTAAAAAACACAATTTGTCAATTGTGCAATAATGTTATTAAAATTTTCACTACTTTCACCTATAAAAAGGGCTTTAATCTCAGGCATGTAACTAAGGTCTACCATTTTTTCTTTACAACAGATATACCAGATGCTGAGTTATTAAATTTTAACCATTCATTATGTTGATGTAATAAAAGTCTCCTTTTTATGGATATTATGTAACAGAAGATGCTACTGAAATCCTAAAATGCTGAAGACCGGGTTATTTGTGCTTTAAAGGAAATGAAGAATGTGATAATGATATCCATTGTTTTGTAGAAGGTGGTAAAAACCAGAAGCCCAGCAAGTGGAAATGTGTGATCACACCTCCAGGTGACACTAGCTGAGATTTGGCTTCTTTCTGCCTAACACAAAATCCAATGGCACAGGGAGTCTTGATTGTTAAGATTTTCCAGGTTATGACTATGGTCTATAACCAAGGAACAAGATATGGATACCTAGGCCCATGTGATATTATAGAGACCATAAACACCTTCCTTGTAATTTCACTTCTTCTACACCTGTAATAGATAGAGAGCATGTACTAAACATTTTCTAAAGTACATCAACATTAAGAAGAGCTAATTAGGGCTGGAGAGATGGCTTAGTGGTTAAGGTGCTTGCCTATGAAGCCTAAGGACCCAGGTTCAGTTTCCCAATACCCATGTAGCCAGATGCACAAGGTGATGCGTGCATCTGGAGTTTGTTTGCAGTGGCTAGAGGCCCTGGAACTCCCCTTCTCTTTCTCTTGATCTGCGTCTTTCTCTCCCTAGCACAAATAGATAAATAAATGAAATATTTTTAAAAAGAACAGCCAAAAGCCAAGAAATAAACATGACAGTAGATGAAGTTTAAATCTCCAGGAGCATTATCTAACTATCATGTGTAAATTCGGGATCAGGGGCTGGAGGACTATTGGCTCAGTGCAATAGCACTTGCCCAGCACATCTTAGACCATGAATGGCTCATTCCTAGACCTGTGACAGACTAGTTAATTAAATAATTAGTTCTGGATTGGACCAGAGAAATAGGTCTGTTTGTTTACATTTAAAGATCATCTTTTATTTATAATCATGATTTCACTGACTTTGGTTTAAAAGTCTAGAATATACCTTTAAAAAGATTTCAGTAATGAAACTTAATGTATCTTTACTCTATATAAACATTAATTTAGACTTACTTGTTGTAATTAGATAGTTCTACATAGGCATACACTGATTTCCTCCTTTGTAGTGTTTTTTATATCTTGACATTAGCTCTTTATTATATATCATATTTTAGACCTAAAATATTTGAAAATAGTCAAAATCCTTAGCACAAACATTTATTTTTATTGAGTTTTTATATAATTCTGAATATCACCACAGACATTTAGCCATACAATCATTAGCATTATAGCTATAATATGGAATTGTGTTAGTCATAGCTGCCAGTATTATGACAAGTTTAATGAGTGCTACTGACAAGTCGTCCATAATCAGTCAGTGATCAATAGTTTTCAAGTACCATCTAGAGATAATTTTTCATAAGGATGTGAAAGAAAAGTAATACAGTGTTCTGTGTCTGAGAACTTAACAGTAGCTCTAGAAGTAGATATTTAAAAATAGTTAATATTTGAAGATGACTGACAAAGGTACCATATATTCATTAAATGAAATTTCCTCCTAAGGTCTAAAATTTACCAAATTTCCTTCACTGTTTTCTCCAACTTACAACATGGTATCCTCTACTGTTTCCTCATGTGCAATGCCCAATGCACCTTTCCTTCCAAATACTGAGGCTCAGAACTTATTTTACAATCTCCACTCACTACCACAAAGTAATTTCTTCACCAGAATACTATGTCAGTTTCCTACACCTTTTAATGCTTTGGCTTTTGTTTCCCTATAGTCCAGGCTCAAAAGAGCAATCAGAAGGATAAAAGGGATCTTTTAACACAGTGTGTTGTTTGAAACCCTCAAATGATTTCCATTTCAATTAGAATCTAAGCCAAAGGCTTGCCAATGGCCTACAAATCCCATCACAATTTGGCTCCTGTGTCTTCCCTGTCCTCATTTCCTGTTGTACTTTCTTTTTTCACTCTGTTCTAGGACATCCTAAGATGCCAATAACAAGACAATTCACTCTACCTTGGATGTTTTCTCTGCTTAAATATCCCTGCCCAGACATGCATAACTAGATCCCTTACATACTTCACTGCTTAATTCAAATGACATCTTTGTTATTTTAACCTGATTTCAACTTTTGAATGTTGACTCCTTTCCAGAAATTCATGCTCCCTCATGCTTGCTGTTTTTGCTCAGAACATTTATATTTTCTGCTATAGTGTATTATTTTCCTATACATTTTATTCATATTCTGTCTCTTTATACTGAATAGACTTCATTTATTTGAAATGCTATAGAGTAAGTGTTGTCAGTCATCTTTGGCATCAGTAAGTGCTACTTTTTATCTTGAATGAATGAATGACTGTGTGAATGCTCTGATGCTTTTGGATGCCATTCAGTACAAGTCTGCAAGTGATGAGTGATTGGAAGGCCTATATTTGTTGAGCATAGGCTGAGTACCAGGATTTTATGATTTATTTTTCAACCCCTTGGGACTGAGTACTGTTATTCTAGTGTTACCATTTCCTTTTTCCTAGATGAACTCCAGGTGCTCTGGTGATTTAATTAGGAGTTGCATAATTCCAATAAAGACCTAGTGGGACCTTCCCTCTTTGCCCTGTACTCTATAAACTTTTAGGTTCTTATTATTTTAAATCATATATATATATATATATATATATATATATATATATATAATTTAAGATATATATATATAATTTAATATATATATATTATATATATAATTATATATATATATTAAGAGAGAGGAAGATAGAGAGAAAATGAGAGACAAAATGGATATGCCAGGGCCTCTAGCTGCTTCAACTGAACTCCAGATGCATGTGCTACCTTGTTCATCTGGCTTTACGTGGGTCCTGGGGAACTGAACCTGGGTCCTTTGGCTTTAAAGACAAGGACTTTGATTACTAAGGCATCTCCCAACCCCATTTTAAGCATTTTAGGAATGAATTACTCAAGCCAACAAATAAGTGAGCCATTAGTTCAAATAAATGCTACTAGCTCGGTTGATCTGTCAAGAAATTACCAACTCAAAGAGGAAAGAATTTCTGAATCCCTCTGTTGCAACTAGTTTTCATTGCTGGGCCAAATATAAGATCAAAAGCAGCTCATGGGAGGAAAGTGTTTATTTCAGGCTTATAAAATCCAGGGGTAGCAGAAGTTAGCTCATATCCATAGATGCTTAGCAGAGAGACACTACCAAAGAACCAGCCAACACAAACAGCCAGAACTTAACTGGCTATAAACACATCTAGTATGTTGGAATACAAGATCTAACCTCAGTAACACATCATTTTCCCAGCAAGGCTCCACCTCTAAAGATTCAAGTTGCAAACTTAATATTAATGAAAAATCTCTCAGTCTATGGGGAGCATACATTCACATTCAAACCATCACATCCTCCAAGATTAATTTTTATAATTAAAAGGTTCAGCAATTTTAACAACAGAAACTATCTACCTCTGTTAAATTTTCTGGATATAATATTAATTCCATTTATACTGAACCTGAAATATGAGATTACTAAAAAACTTGTTGTCAATGTTAATTCTATTCCTGTTAAAGTCGCAAAACAATCACTAAACCAAGAAGTGACAACTCGTATTACTAGAGTTATTTATCAGGTATGACAGGAGCAGTTAATAGTCCAAACTGGAAGAAATTTGCCTAAAGAGCATCTCCAAAGCAAAACAGAAATTAACAACTTAAACTATGATTCCTCATCATGGAAAATTCTTTATCTGAGTCTGTTCCAGAAATTGCTTGACCAAGTGAAACTGAATCCTTCATTCCAGGACAGGCTCTGTGCACTTTCTCTTGTACCTGTCAGAACATAAAGTATCTTGCTGATGCTTACAGCACTATACAAGTTGTACTCACATTATATGTGGCAAAATTACAAATCTGTAGACATTTATCTGTACTGCAGTATAAAACCATAATACAAATATGTTCAAATAAAGGATATTAGAACAGAGTTGGCCAATCACATTGGTTGAGCTACCTTCACACTGGTATGACAAAATACCTAATGAGAAGAAGTACACAGGAGGAAAAAGTTTATTTTGGCATACAGTTTAAAGGGAAAGCTTCATCATGGCAGGGGAAGCATAGCATAAGCAAGAGATGGGGGGAAGGAAATACTGTGAGTGAGCTAGCTAGTGAGGACCCATTAGAACTGGATAATAGGCCTCAAGGCAAGGTCCCAGTGACACCACATTCCTCCACCAATTCTGCACCTCCAAAAGGCTCTTCCATTTGGGGAAGCTTAACATCAAACACATGAAGCTATGAGGGTCATTTTACTTTCAAACTGCTACACATGTCAAGTGAGAAAGTTTTACAAAAAGAGAATTATAAAAGGAGAAGTTAATCTAAACCTATTTAAGCTTCTAATTTCTCTGGAATGTTACTCTTTGCTGATTATAAACACTCAGTACATATTGATGCTTCTGAGTATACCATGTAAGAGCTCGATACTATATTTATTTTGGTGTTTTTACTATAAAATCATGAAAGAACTGATTTCTACTAGCTACCTAAAATTGCTTAGCACATTACATTATTGTTCAGAGCTAATCCTACTGTGCAAGAAACATAAAAACACGCCTTTAAAAAGTTATGATTGAGACTGGGGAGATGGCTTGGTGGATGGATAAAGTATGTGTTGCTCAAACTAGAGTCAAACGAGAATACCAAAATTTGGTTGTAGACTATATGTGAGAACATGAAACCCATGGTGGGTGTTGCAGTCAGGTTCACACTGCTGGTAGAAATCACTTAACCAAGAGGAGCTTGTAGGAAAAGGAGGTTTATTTTGGCTTACAAACACGAAGCAAAGCTCCATGATGGCAGGGGAAAATGATGGCATGAGCATGGTGGACATCACCCCCTGGCCCACATAAGATGACCACACAAGAGAGTGCATCAAACACTGGCATGAGGAAACTGGCTATAACACCCATAAGCCCTCCCCCAACAATACACTGCCTCCAAGGACATTAATTCCCAAATCTCCATCAGCTGGGAACCTAGCATTCAAACCACCTAGGTTTATGGGGGACATCTGAATCAAACCACCACATTTCACCCCTGGCTCCCATAAACTCATAACCATATGTGATGTAGAATGCAGTATATTCATCCAACTTTAAAAGCCCCCATAGGTTTTATCAGTTCCAATAATGTTCATACACACAAGATATTTTAACTGAGCCATAATAGCAAAAACAAAAAACCTCCCCCAAGCCCCATAATGGCACAGAATAAACACTCACACTGCAAAAGATGGCATTGGACAAAACAAAGAAATATTCAACCAATATAAGATTTAAACATGGCAAACATCAAATTCTGTAGCTTCAAGTCCAAGTCAATAACAAATCTCCAAGTCAGATAATTCTAACCAGCAACAAGTCTCTGGAGTTCCAATTCTACCTCTCCAGCTAGGCTGCTCACAGTCCTGGAACTGGCATCTGTCTCATAGTCCCAGCATCTCTACTGGGTCTCCATGACAATTTACGATTCATCCTCATGGCCCTATGGGGCTCTCCATGCAGGCATCCAGTAAATCGGCTTCACACTGCCCATAGCCATTTCCAAAACATAAGACCATGTTGCAAATTCAATGACTCATTTTCCTGTATTTCTTATACTTCACAATAGCAGGTGGGGTGCCAATTTGTTGATCCAGGGAGAAATAAAGAATACTTTGAAGAACAGGACACTCCTTGAGCCCTCAGGCCCCTTCAAAAGAGTCTACATTCTTCCTGTTGTGCCAGTGTATGTCAGCTGGCCCAATATCAAATGTTGTAATCTCTCAATTGCAGCTGAACAGGCAGCAGTTCACCCAAAGATTTTTTTTTTTTTCCTGTGCCACATCCCTCTGCTCACACCAGTCCAATTCTATACAAAGCAACCCTGCACAACATCTCAGGATATGGGCATAACAACAAGCTTCTCAAAAAAACTGCTGCCCCACTCCAAGCAAAGCTCTTACTCACCCTCATATGCCAAACCTCACAGACCATAGTGCTTACTGCATTTAAGTCTGTCAACCTTCAACAGAAGAGTCCATAAATCTGTACTTACAGTACTGCAAGGCATTGCTTAGATCAAGGTTTCAAATCCTTCCACATTCATCTTGAAAATCAGCTCTAAAAGGCCAAAGCCACACAATCAGGGTCTACAGCAATGCCGTTCCTAGGCACCACTTTACTGTTGCAGTCAGGTCACATTGCTGGTATAAATCACCCAGACAAGAGCAGCTTGTGGTAAAAAGGGGTTTATTTTGGCTTACAGGCTCAAGAGGAAGTTCCACAATGGCAGGAGAAAATGATGGCATGAGCAGAGGGTGGACATCACCCCCTAGCCCACATAATAGCAATAGCAACAGGAGAGTGTGCCAAACACTGGCATGGGGAAAATGGCTATAATACCCATAAGCCTGCCCCCTGGAGGTGTTAATTCCCAAATCTCCATCAGCCGGGAACCTAGCATTCAGAACACCTAAGTGTATGGGGGACACCTGAATCAAACCACCAACAGTGGTCTTCTATAACCCCAACAAGAGAGGAAGCAGCAGAGAGAGAATTTCCCTGAAGCTCACAGAAAGTACAATAAAGACCAACAGCAATGTGAGATCCAGAGAAACTCTGCCCAGATGAGGATAAAAGATAAAGATCAGGGCTGGAGAGATGGCTTAGCGGTTAAGCGCTTGCCTGTGAAGCCTAAGGACCACGGTTTGAGGCTCGGTTCTCCAGGTCCCACGTTAGCCAGATGCACAAGGGGGCGCACGCATCTGGAGTTTGGTTGCAGTGGCTGGAAGCCCTGGTGCGCCCATTCTCTCTCTCTCCCTCTACCTGTGTTTCTCTCTCTGTCTGTCGCTCTCAAATAAATAAATAAATAAAAATATTAAAAAAAAAAAGATAAAGATCAACCTAAATGCTTTCTGCTGACCTCCGCAGGTGTGCTGGTACAGATACATATTTATACATACACACATTTGCACATCTACAAGAATCAGAAAGACAAATGGTTTCAATTTTCCAGTTTGAGGGGACAAAAATAATAAAGAACACAAAAAGAACAAGGAAACTTGCAATACTTATGGGGCAGTATCAAGAAGGATACTATTTATATAATGGAGATCAAGAATGAAAAGAGAGAAAGCATGGAGCAGAAAGTATATTTAAAGAACAAATATCTAAAAATTTTCCAAAATCAAGTCCATGTCCAAATGTATGAGACAAAAACTGACCTTAAAATACTGGTTTTGACCTCCATCTCATAATTGATTTGATAAAAGGAAGCAAGAGAATTATGACTTAAACACAAGAACCTTATGATCATTTCAGTTGATGCAGAGAAAGTCTTTGACAAAACATAGCACCACTTCCTGATCACAACACTGGAGAGACTAGGCATAGAGGGATCACATCTAAACATAATAAAGTCTATAAAGAAAGCACTTAAAGCCCAAATCATACTTAGTGGGGAAAGACTCAAGGAGTTCCAATGAAGATCAGGAATAAGACAGGAGTGCTCACTCTTACAACTTCTCTTTAACATAGTATTAGAAGTCTTTGCCCAAAAAATAAAAGAGAGAGATATAAAAGGGATGCAAATTCAAAAGGAAGAAATCAAACTATCCCTATCTGCACATGATATGATCCTATACATAGTGACCTGAAAGACTCTATCATAAAACTTCTAACAGTGATAAATTCCTTCAGCAAAGTGGCAGGATACAAACCCAACACACAAAAGTCAGTAGCCTTCCTATATTCAAAAGACAATTATATACAGAAAGAAGTCAAAGAGGCTGTCCCACTTTCAATAGCAACAACAACAAAAGTGAAATACCTTGGAATAACACTAGCCAAGGAAGTGAAAGATGTATATAATGAAAACATAAAAACATTCAAGAAAGAAAAAAGGAGGACATGAGAAGATGAAAGGACCTCCCATGCTCCTTGATAGGTAGAATTAATATTGTGAAAATGGAAATTCTACCAAATCAATATATAGATTCAACAGAATACTAAAAAAAAAAATCCCTGCATCATCCAGGCATAGTAGGGTACACCTTTAATCCCAGCACTTGTGGCATAGAGGTAGAAGGATTGCTATGAGTTTTAGAACACCCTTAGATTACATAGTGAATTCCAGGTTAGCTTGGGCTAGAGAAAGACCCTACCTCAAAATTAAAGAAAAAAAAAATCCCAGCATCATTCTTCACATGAATAGAAAATATAATCTCAAAATTTATATGGCATGACAGAAGGCCCTGGATATCCAAATATATTCTCAGAAAAAGAAAAACATCTCTGGAGGTATCAGCATACCTGGTCTAAAGCTATAATACAAAGCCATAGTGACAAAAACAATACAGTACTAGCATAAAAACAGACAAACAGACCAATGGAACAGAACTAAGGACCCAGACTTTAGTTCAAATAACTACAGCTACATGGTTTTTGAAAAAGAAACCAACAATATATACTGGAAGAAAAGACAGCATTCTCAAAAAATGGTACTGGCCAAATTGCATAACCACATGCATAAAAATGAAACCAGACCCACTCCTCTCTCTATGCATGAAAAACTCCAAATGGATTAAAGACCTCAATATAAACGTGAAATTCTCAAACTACTGGATGAAAAACTAGAGGGAACTTTCCATGATATGTTAGTGGAGAAAGACTTCCTGAACAATACCTCAGTAGTCCAGGAAATTAAACAAACACTCAACCAGTTTGATCTCACAAAGCTAAAACTTCTATACAAACAAACATACCATAAACAGAGCCAACAAGCTACCTACATAATGGGAAAAAACTTCATTAGCTATACCTCTGACAGTGGCCAAATATTTAGGATCCACAAAAAACTCAAAAATCTATACAATAAAAAAATCAAATAGTTCACTCATAAATGGGGCATAAAACTGAATAGGGAATACTTTTTTAATTTTTAAAACTTTTTATTTTATTGTATTTTATAAATTTGAGAGAAAGAGCGAGCTAGAGCAAGAGAGTGAGAGAGAATGGGACCACCAGGGCCTTCAGCCACTACAAATGAACTTCAGACACATGTGCCACCTTGTGCATCTAGCTCACGTGGGTCCTGGAGAATCAAACCTGGGACCTTTGGCTTTATGGACAAGTGCATTAACTGCTAAGCCATCTCTCCAGCCCAGGAATTCTTAAAGGAAGAAATACAATTGTCTAATACACATCTAAGAAAGTATTCTACATCCTTGCCCATCAGGGAAATGTAATTTAAAACAACTATGAGATTCTACCTTACTCCAGAAAGGATAGAAATCATTAATAAACAACTGCTGGTAAAAATTCAGGAAAAGAAAACCCTCATTATCTGCTGATGGGAGGACAACCTTATACAACCACTATGTAAATAAATACAGAGACTCCTGTAAAAGATTAAAAATGAGTTACCAACTGTCACAGCCATTCTTCTACTGGGTATATACTCTAAAGGCTCCACTATTCACTGCAGAAATATTTGTTTAAGCATATTTATAGCTTAATTCATAATAGCTAAGAACTAGAATCAACCTAGATACTCAACATTAGGTGAATGGATAATGAAATGGTACATATACACAGTGGAATTCTATTCGGCACTAAGGAAAATGATATAATGAAATTTTATGAAAAGGGACAGACTTGGAATAGATCATACTGACTGAACTCACACAATCACAGAAAGACAAATGCTGCATATTCTCCCTCATCTGTGGTTCCTAAAGTGGAGCAGACTGAGTTATAGGCATATCTGGTAAGAAACTTCAATGGATAGTAAAGAAGGCTGGAAGGGTCTGGATCTACGGGAATAAGAGAACAGTGGGTGTACACAAAACCAAATATAAAATAAATTGGTACCATAGAAAAGTTCCTCTTGGATAGCAGACTAAAAGTTATAATCCTTAATGGGAGCACAGAGGGTTTGTCTAATAAGAAGGTCCCTGTGGAGAGAGGGATAAAGCCTAATTATAAAACATTTGTTGGTGGCTTGAAACTCCTAGTACCAGAAATTGGTCACAATCCATGTGAAGCCATTGATCAGAGAGACCTATGAGGCCCCCCAAACAAGACAGGATTCTGTCAAAGCACTTGATTACCCACCTGAGGCAAAAGGTAAGGTCCTATTGATGAAGACACTACATGCTGCCAATGCAGAACATTGCAGAGATGCAGTTGAATCTGGAAGGAAGCCAGTTCCCAGATGGTTAGTCTGTATAGTGCTGAAAAATGCTAAATGAGCTGCTGGGGGAAAATGGCCAATAATGTTGTGAGCAAGCAGGGGACCCTGCTATGTGAAAGCAACCAACCTGACAAGATGTAGACAGCTGTGTAATAGTTTTACTCAGCCTGTGTGGGTAACCAATGGTTCTCTCATTGGCCAAGAGAGCTGCTCAGCAGCAAAGAACCCAGAGCTGGAACTGGGAAACAAGTCAGAATCCTATGGAGACCAAAACCGTGACCTCAATGAGAAGCTCCCACTAGTCTTTGGCCAAAAGTGAGACTACAACCATCAAAATCTCTCTAAATTAATACAGGTTATCCCCTTTTGCATATCCTGATCTCACTCTCTGTTGGAGAATCTGCTTTAATGTTTCAGAAAGCAGCAAGAACTAAAATTTATCAACAAGCCAAGAATAGATAGCTGACTCCCTGATAGGTGATAAACCACCCCCAGTAGAGCAGTCAGGGGCCAGGTGAAATCACAGAGGAATTGGCAAGATGAGCAAGAGTGCTGCTTCTACAGTGAGCCTGACAACCTGGAGGCAGATATAGAGGATACTCAAAATGCACAAAAGCAAAAATTCCGAAGGTGCTGAGAGCTCAATATCAAAGTAGACTTAAAGCACACCCACTAAGGCTCAGGGAATTTTGAGGGGCCAGAAATAATGTAAGAGCCACAGTGTGGGAGGGAATATACAGAGGCATTGCTCCTTCCTTACAATGACTGATTGGTGCTCTTACAACTCATAATCCACAACCTCATGGTGAATACCAACAATGCCATTGAGAAAGGCCCTCAGTGAAACAGGGGCAGGAAGGAGGAATATGATGGTACCAGCACATGATATATACATACAAATGAGCTGCTGGGGTAAAATTTCTACTTAATAAAAGTTTATCACTATTAGACTTGTTTTATAAGGTATGCTATTCAGAAATTCAAGATCAAATGGAAGTTGATAATAAATACCAGGGCAAATATATACAAATACATGAAATGCATCAATAAAGTACAATATATAGCTCAAGTCAAAACTGATTTTGTAAGGGTTATGCTCAAGACATATATAATTAATTGGAACTATATTAATTTGTTATTGGACACTGTATTAATTGTTGCTGTGACAAAATGCCTGAAGAAAAGAAAGGGGTATTCCATCTTACCTTTCCAGGGGACAGAGTCTA
This sequence comes from Jaculus jaculus, assembly GCF_020740685.1. Taxonomy (NCBI): domain Eukaryota; kingdom Metazoa; phylum Chordata; class Mammalia; order Rodentia; family Dipodidae; genus Jaculus; species Jaculus jaculus. Next base: position 82,305,413 of record NC_059107.1, on the reverse strand, counting down.
TCATGACAAGGAAGATATGACGTCAGAAGCAGGAAGCAACTGGTCACATTCCATACTCCACCAGGAACACAGAATGATGAATCCTAGTGTTCAGTTAGCTTACTCCTTTTCTTATAATCTGGGATGATACCCCATGGAATGGTGTTGTTCAAAGTTACTTTGAGTCTTCCCACCTCAGTTAACCTGGTCTATAATCTCTCTTACAGACATGACCAAATTTTTGTAACCTAGGTGATTCTAGGTCCAATTAAACCATAGGGATTCACAATATAAAACTCAGACCAACTTCAATAAAAACAAGTTAAAATGTGGAAAATAATACAAGTATAGTTGATCTACACAATCACAGTGAACAGCTTAAAATAGGATATTATTTTATGCCATGTGGTAACCACAAAGGAAAAACATATAGTAAAAACACAAGTGATTATGAGAAAATAATCAAAACACACAAGTATAGAGTAATTAAATAACAAGGAAAACAACAATAGAGGAAGAAAGAGATATATTATAAATCATCCAGAAAACAATAAAGTAACAATAAGGCTTTACTTATCAATATTTCCTTAATCATAAATGGATTAAATTCTTCCATGAAAAGGCAAAAATAACTAAATGGATTAAAAATAAGATCCAGGGCTGGAGAGATGGCATAGCAGTTAAGCGCTTGCCTGTGAAGCCTAAGGACCCCGGTTCGAGGCTCGATTCCCCAGGTCCCACGTTAGCCAGATGCACAAGGGGGCGCACATGTCTGGAGTTCGTTTGCAGAGGCTGGAAGCCCTGGCGCGCCCATTCTCTCTCTCTCCCTCTATCTGTCTTTCTCTCTGTGTCTGTCACTCTCAAATAAATAAATAAAATTAAAAAAAAAAACAAAGTTATAAAAATAAGATCCAATGATGGAAGAGATTCACATTGTCTATAGGGACACAAAGATAGGAAATGAGGAATAAAATAAAATGTTCCTTGCAAAAGAAATATCCATAAGGATCTCAAAGTGGAGTCATAGCATGTGTGCATGTGTGAATATATAAATAAATAAGAAAAATAAAGCTATTCTCTCAACTTACATATTCTTTTAAGACATAATTAAAATTGTGAATGATTAAACACATATAAAACAATTTAGGAACAATCAAAACACATAAAGGAACCAATACAATATAGACTTTTCTGACAAAAAAAAATAAATTTAAATAGGTGAGGGTATACTCTATAACTCTGAAAGAGAAAACATAAACCCTCTAAGCAGGCCTCCCACTTCTGTCCATTCGCCCATGAGCTCATGGATGCAACTGTAGAGTCAGAGTGCCCCCATCCAGTTCCTCTAAGGATCCTCCTCTGCTTTCTGCTGCATGGAGGACAAAGCCTTCCATAGTTGAGGAACATTTCACATTCAAAGCACAATACCCACACAAAATAAAATGATAAGTCAGAAAGGAAGATAGAATTCTTTTTATTTGTTGCCAATATTACTTTTGAGTGGAAAATTCAGGAGACTCTATTAATTATTCAAATATTTAAGGAAACTTTTTGTATAGAAATCTATTAAATAAAATGTACTAACTTAGGTTCAATTCTGGTGACTATGTATACAAGCTACTTTCAGCCTGATGACTTTGGGCATGTGAGGTCAAGTCTGTACACATGTATTCCTCATCTGAAAAATTCTAGAATGCTACTATATTCCATGAGGGCTTTAGAAATAAAATGAGTACTGTTTATATCATTTACAAGCCTAGTTTTCTGTTCCCTATGAAGTGCACTTAATAAACATAATGAACATAGCCATTAGTTTACATTATTGTTTTTAATTTGATAATTAGTATTAACTATACAATTATATTTACAGACAAATATTCATAGAAAGAATTTATTACCAATGCTTTTTGCAAGAGAAATTGAAAGTTAAACAGAGTTGACTGATTTTCTTTAAAGTGAGAATGGAAATCTTCCTTAGAAATGGATTCAATCCTGTGTATACCTTTCTCAGTTATTTAAATGTAAAACAGCAGGCTCCCATTTTGTCCCAGGAGACCCTACCAAAAAATAGCATCCATAAGTTTATTTTTCTCAGAGCAACCCTTGTCCTTCCTTGTGAGCTAATAACTAGGGAACAGGTGAGGAAGTTTGTATAGGAGAACCTTGATGGAAGACATAAACAACTCAAACTCCTTTTAAATAGATCTTACTATTATAATCATTTGAATGGATTGAAATAAACCAACTGGAATCTGTAAGCAAGAAAGATATTTTTGTCCTCCAAAGGAAAACACGATAGGAGCAGCAAGGGGGAAGGCTAGCCTGAGCATTTGTGCTCAACCTCAGGGTGGTCTTGCATTGATAGTTATTTGAAAACAACCAGTAAAAAAATAGCCTTAGCTCTGAGAGGTATGTGTGTACTCATGCATGCGTGCACATATATGTATGCAACTAATTTAGATGTTACTAAATGCCCATCCTCACACAGCTTAATGAAGATCCTTCCTTTTACTCCATTTTTTTCCCCACTGTTTTCTCGGAGAAGCCATCTTGTAGTGCTCAGGAATCTGCATCCACTGGAACACATTATCACAATTATGTACAGTGACAACAAACTGTGCAAGTACTGCTTTCAACAGTGACACCCTGTGGCAAGCAAATGGTATGGACTTAGCTAATTTTTCAGTTTTCGTGAGCTTGATTTTAAAAGATTGAACTTTTTGATTATTTTCTCCCAATATGTGACCAAGAGAGAAAACCTTATATTATATTTATTATATTGGAATATAATCCAAGTAATTAAAAGAGAATTCCATAGCATTACTCTCTACTCTGGTACATATAGGTTTCTTCAGCTGTCCAGCAGGAAAAAAACTGAAGGTCAGATGTGGTACTCCATTCCCTCCTGGGCATGGTTATAGAATTTATTTGTTTGCTTTCAACAAATAAATTATAAAAATTACGATTTTATTTAATATATTTCATGAACTCCTTAAAGCCTATTTAAAGTAGCAGCCTATTTTAATTTTCCACAGCTATAATTCAAAGAGGAAGGTATAAATCATTGCTAAGCTATTTCCTCTTACTCACAGCACACATTTATTTCTCTTGTGAAGGAGTTCATGAAATACAAATAGAAAGTGATGCGACACCAAGCTGAACTTACATGCCCTCTAACCTAGGAGAAACCAGCTCAAATGGCTCCTTAGGCATCTTGTTTCCTTCTTGGTACCACTCATGCTCCAGGACATCCAATCCCGACCATCCTGTGGTGTGACTCACTCAGAGGCATTTCAGAGAATTCAGTTACAATACAGTAATTATCAAAGAAACACTCAGTTTTAATAAGCAAATATCAGGCTTCTAATCCCATACTATTTTTATAACTAGAACAGATGAAAATTAATCGCAAATACTAAGTGATATGCTTGTAAATTCTGAGAGAATCCATTGTCTTGGGCAGAATTTTAGAATTTACCTTTGGCTGTCCTTTCTTCTCTGTGACATTCAGTAATGCCCATTTTATTGCTAAAGTCTTAACTAAAGAAACAAGTTACCTCTAAAAGGAAACATTATGGTATATTCCATTAAGCACAATAAAGCTTAAAGTTTCACATAAAAATCGGCTATCCAATGACATGGTAAATGTGTCATTTGTTCATTGTCGAGTTCACAATATATTTACAGGAAAATTACCAAGAGCTTCTCAGCTGTATCAGATCTCAACCTTATATTTAGATGCAGCCATATATTACTGCTGATAATGTGATGTCAGTGAATAGATTGGAATTTTTCACTGTCCTTTATCAAGATAAATTGTTCTGTCAATAGCAAATGGCTGGCAAGTATTAGCACTGTGCACACTGTATGACTTTTCATTCCCTGAAAAAATTGTATTTAATGCTTTTGCACAAAATCTATGGCCGTGACTATCCTTATTACCTATTTAACTACCTTTTAAAAGGAGGATTTATTTCTGCAAATTAGGACCTGGGTAACAAGATGGTATCATGCATCATAAACTTTAAGTCAATACAAGGCAGGACACTTGCAGTCTGAATGGGAAAATACCTCACTCTCGTCTCTTGGTCATCCAATAGTATTAGCAATCTGTGGTGGGAGCAGCTGCTCAGAGCAGAACTTTATCTTGGCCTCCTTCCATCTACACTGCTACAGTGTCCCATAGTAGCAATTTGCTCATTGGCCTATTACTTTCAATAGGTATTCCAGTAATTGGCTATTTCACACTTGTAAGGCTTGAACTGGCAGAGAGCAAAGGCCAGGCAGCCAGTCTGTCAAGGTCTAGCAGGCTGGTCGTTCATCAATTATAATCAGCTTTTACAAGAGTGACTGAATCCTCCAGAACCTTGTTTGCTCTGATCAGCTACCAGTATAATTTGACCTAAAAGTGAGCTCAGTCTTTATCTGCAGAATATGAAAGCTGTCCTACAGTGGCAGTCGTGTTCAGTTTTTCAGACACCTGGAGAGACTGGTTTGGCTGTAAAGAGGTAACAAGAGAATGCTGATAATCTTGAGAATTCTGGATTAATTCTGATTTTGTCTATCCATCACAAAACATACTTCTCTGACAAAAATTAAACATTGAAAGCCAGGTGTGCCTTTAATCGCAGCACTCCAGAGGCAGAGGTGGGAGGATCACTGTGAGTTCAGGGTCACTCTGAGACTACATAATGAATTTCAGGTTAGCCTGGGCTAGAGTCAGACCCTACCTCAAAAAACAAAAATAAAATAAAATAAACATTTAAAAGGCATCAAAACAATTTTCTTCATATTAATGGATTCAAGAGACTTGCATGAAATTAAAAACTGAATTCCTCTAAGGTGAGATTTAGTCATGTGAGCTTTTGCAATCATGTAAATTATTTAAGTAGAATATGCAATTACCTTGTAGTAGCCAAAACAGTTTCTGTGTGCCTATGGATAATTCATGACATAATTTAAACTGACCTATGAAAACAGTTTTGTAAAAACTTTGGCTCTATAATAATAAATTAGCATAGGCTACCTACATTAGAGAAGGACATTTAATTTCCTAGCCATTTTGAATATATTCTATTATCCTCATATTACTAAATTCTAATAGAACAGAAACATCTGCCACAAATTTAAGTTTTCAAGTAAAAATATATAAAACTCAGCTGACTGTGGTGGCCTACAATCCCAACACTGAAGAGGCTGGGGCAGTAGGATGGTGAGTTTGAGGCTACAAAATTCCAGGGCACATAGTGATAACAGAGGTTAGGCAAGGTAACCTTATTTTGTAAGTAGTCAATTTAGGGATGAAGGCCCACAACACAGACATAGATGCTGCACTGTTGTTCAGAAGAGAACTCAGCTCTGATTAAAGATGGCCATAAGGGAAGCTCCCTGGTTGTTTCTCCTGAACTTTCACTCAGTTTGTTCCCACCATGGGCTTGCTCTTTCTGAGTTCACACACTCCTCGTGGGCCTACAAACCAATCAAGATCCTTTATATAAATTTGGATTTGGCAATTAGGCTCATCTAAATTGGATGCCTAATTTCTAAAAACAACATCTGATCCAATTTGCCACATGGATTTCCTTGATTTTCTTTCTCAGGACCCTTCTCAGTTGGGGTAGGGGATTTCCCTTAGCTCAAGAACTTCTCTGCTTCTCGTCTCCCTTATTTCTACTCTCTCTAAGAATAAATATTTCATAATTTACACATAGATGTCTACATTTATCAATTATTTTAAACCCTAAGGAAAAGAACTTAAGACTTGAGAGCTACAGGCTTAGGGAATTCTAAGCCCATCCAGTGCCCCAAGAGATGTCACTGGCTCTCAATTCTGTAACAGTGAGATCCTATCTCAAAAACCTAATTATCTCTCTAACACCTATCCATCCATCCATCCATCTATTATCGATCTATCTATCATCTATATATCATTATCTATCATGTCTATATTATCTATCTATCAATCAACTATTGTCTGTCTATATATATCTGTCATTTGAGAACATTGTAAGATTATATAAATCTTACCAGGTTTAACTATACAAGTAGTTTAGGTATGAGCATGATGGTCACTGCTAATTTATTAATTCACCCTAGAGTTTGAGAAAAATTCTATATGTATAATCTTTTCTTCTCTACTGGTATTTTGTTTACCTAAAGCAATATACCAATGCCCATTTCAAAGGCATGTATACAAAACTTATAATGAAAAATAAACCCAAAACTTTGTTGGTTTATGACTATTATTTATCATGGGCCAGAACCTATGACTCCTATCCTATACTATCCCTTCCCAAGGGTCCATTTGGTCTGTTAACTGCTGTTGACAAGGTGATTCATTATCCAACACCTTCCTTGAGCACACATAAACACACAACTCACAATTTAACCTACTTACCAGAGATGTTCATAAATTCCAACTTACAAAAAGGGAAAGGAAGCTAGGTTGGTGGCTCATACATATAACCCCACATTGAGGAGGCTAAAGTAGGAGGATCACTGTGAATTTAAGGCTAGGCTGGAGGGCTCCAGAGAGAACCCCAGGTAACCCTGGGATGCAGTGAGAACCTGCCTCAAAATAAAAAAAAAAAATCAAAAAAGGGAAATGGTAGGTGATTTATAAAGCTATTAGAGATGCTTCAAAATCAGTTCTAAATTTTAAAAAGACATGAGGAAAGCTCTTAATAAATCTACCTTCAAAGAGTTATGCACTCTTCCTAGCCAAATAAATGAAGTGAGGCTGATGCATATGTAATGGTAATACACAACATGATAATCTGTCAGGCCCCAAGTGCTCAGGCCCTAACACCCCCGTCATCTATTACTGATCTACAACCTTTCTTGCCAGTGAAATACCTATGGAGTATGTAGGGCAACCTCGTAGACTGAGGTTTTGCTATCAAGCAGAAACTTTCTGAGAGCACATAGGATGATAACCATTCAACAACATATGAATGGGGTGTGGAGGGTGGAGGGGTGTGCCATGCTAAGAAGCACCAGAATTATCCCAGACACAACCATGATGCATCTCTTTGAGCCAGGCAATATGCTAGATGTACCACACAAACGCAGCTCACCTGAGTGAAGATATAAGGCCCCTTTTCTTTGTTAGATAGCAGCTAACTAAGCCTGATGATTTTTCCCTTATTACGAATGGAGGGGAAAAAGCATAAACAAGAGCAAGGCTCAGCTTCTCACACACCTCTTCAGTAACAGGCAAGGATAAGAAAAACCCAGTAGAATTATTTGTAGCACTTTTTATAGCTTACTTGCTAATGTGAACATGCCGTAAAGATGAGGAGTGGTACTTGTTTGCCCACTTCCTCGATGTGACAAACCCATGTCTGACAGCTGCTAGGAGACTGCCAGCCTTTGCTATTGACTGTTTCTCCCAGCACACATAGCTCATGGTCTTCTGAGCACATGAATTGTGGATTGATAATAATCAATAATGCATAGTTTGTATCTTGAGTTTTCTTGTTTGCCTGCTTTTTCTTATAAAAAAGGGGGGGTGGAAATCACTGGTATATTTCATATCAAGACTTTTAAAAAAAAAACATACTCTTAAGTAGTAAAAAGAAAAATATACATTTGAAACCATTTTATTTTTTAGACAGTTACTCAGATCTAGTCATGAGGGGGTGATAAGAACAAAGATCTGCTTCAGGCATTTAGTGCTAGAAAATTAAGGTTTATATAAATTAGGTAACTGTATTCTTTTCCCAGTCCAATTACTAGCTTTATTATTTGTCAATAAAATACCAAATAAAGTCTAGTCTCCAGATAAGGCAGCTGTTTCAATGAGCCCTCATGATAGTTCATACTCTCACACTGTGCTGTGGAAGTTGCAGATAACAACTCTGTGTCAGCAAGCAGATGCCCTGAGGCCCAGATCTTATATGCTTTCCTCTGGAAAGAAAAATTATAATAAAAGAAGAGAAAATATACATTATAGACTAGGTATGATTACATAAGTTGCTCTTTCACGGTCTTGTAACATGTGGACTGGAGTTATGGGACATACTTGGTGATTAATGAAAATCACAATTAATGTAGGACTACGATGGCTAGTAGTAATGTGTGGAGGCAGGTACTTGGCTCCTCCACACAGCCTCTCAAAATCCCCCTGACCAGAAGCCAGTGTTTTCCTATCACCTCCTTGGACAGATGTTTGCAGAAAACACAGCTTTGCTACTGAGGCCTAGACATCTCTCTGAGGATGCCCAGGAAATCCCACCATGTGGAAAAGACATGCTTGCCTCTTCCCTTTGAGGATATATGCTGAACTTAAAGGATCATTAACTTACCCTGGAAGAGAAAATATGGATGTTTTCTCTGCTTTAAAACTTCCTTCTCTAATTTTTTTTTAAAAGATAGCTTCTTATGGAGTGTTGATAAAAGCAGCACTCAGGATCTAGACTCAAGCTCATTTTACTTAGAAGGGTGCTCTGGCATTTGGAGCATTGTTAAAATTTATTTTTTTTAATCCAAATCAAAATCTTAGTTTTTGAAACACACATTTTCTTCTCTAATGTTGATCCACAAAAGTTCTCTGAAAGAATAAAAACAAATGTCCAGTGGCATATCATACTTATAAGAGTCAGCCTCAATTTTCAAGGGGTGAGATTTAGGGTTAAGCTTGATTGTGGAAGTACTGACAATTTAGGATGATGGTGTGACATGAAAATAAAACTTCTGATTGAATTTCAAGGACTCTTCTGTTTAACTAGTTTCAAGAGTCCTTTTTTGATCATAATAAAATTATTTGCCATATGGTTTAGATGCTTCTGATCCCCTCTCAATGAGAGGATTATGCATGAGATAAAATGCCTACTGTAGATGCAGCCAAGCACACAGCTGGCTCTGATAATGCCAACAAATGGCTTCATCTATCTCAATGTCACGTAGAAGCTGCTGTGACGGGAGTCAGCCCCAAGTACAATTAAAATCTACATCATCTGTGAGAAAGGTGATAGAGGTTCTGACATCAGAGCCATGCCCGATTCATCCTCTTTCCAAGGGAACAGAAGAGATGTGTTGCCCTCCTCACCCTGTCACACTAATGATGGCCAGAGCACATCCCTTAAAGGCACTAAATCAGGGACCTTCTGTTTAAAGGCTTCACCTTTATCTGACATTCAATAGCAAGATGTACTGTTCCTAAACTTCACTTGTATATTCCTTGATTCTTTCTTCCTGGTAGAATAATGGCATGTATGTCCACCAGTGAAATATAAATGGAAAAGTTTATGATCCATGCGGCCTCAAATTGTGGCAATATGCAGGAATTTCCTTGTTTTAGTTCCACTATGTTCAACTACACTAATAAAATCAGGTTTGAACAACCATTTGTTCCAGAAAGCCAAATTTTATCACTAAAGCATCCATAACTCATAACAAACTAGCTCAATCCCAATTCAGTGGCAAGCTTTGCTGCATGTTTGAAGTAAAAATGAAGGAAATGGAGGTTATGCAGGAATGTGGCTCTGTTTTTGCTATGTTAATCTAGAAGGAAACTTTCAAATATATCTTAAAAGCATTTTAATGACCTTCTGTGAAACTTATATGGAATAACAATAAATTTTAGAAGGTTAATGAAAAACTAGTTCTAGAAATAGTTAATCATTTATATATTTATTCCCTATTGAATGATTACTCTAGAATGATAAAATTATATCCTGAAAAGTATCATTTATATCTAAAAACTAACATGGAATTCTCTTACGTACCTGGAAGATGATTTAGTACATATTATAATCACAGGGGCCCCATATAAGAGCCTTTGAAAGTCTTTAAGATATAAGTATGTATGTATGGATGTATACATATTTGTAGATAAATGTATGCATAAGTAACATTGCATATACTTATATACATATTTGTTTTTACATATTATTACATATAGGGAAGTAAATATGGTTTTCTTTTGTTTTATAGGTTTGATTTCTTAATTCATCACTTAAGTATGAGGCTTTGTGCAACACAGGGCAGAAAATAGCCAAGGAATAGCAGTTATTCCAGATGATGTATGATATGTGCTTATGGTCTATAAAGTACACAAGTATAAACTGTGGTCAAGTTTCTCACATATTCTACTAATGTGATAATCAGGCCTGTGTTCAGTTTATGAAAAATATATGAAAAGTAGGGCATGTTTTCACAAATATAAGCCCTATAATTTTCTGTTTCCTCTCCTCTCCTCTCCTTCTCTCTCTGTTTTTCTTTCTTTCTTTTCTGAGGCGGAGTTTCACTCTAGCTCAGAGTAGCCTTGAACTCATGATTATTCTATTTCAGCCACTCTCTTGAGTATTGGGATGAAGGGCTTATAACACGGCACATAGCTAAGTTTTCATGCAGCTTTCTATGACAATCTGTATATTGTTTGGCATGGTCATGCTAAAGTAGTTGTTTTTCAGGTTGGCTGGGCCATGATATGACTTGTGGTTTCTATAAAAGTAAAGATACATGTACTACCCATCTGCATAGAGATACCAAATATCTGTATGTGGGGGTCAATATTTCTGAATAAGTTTCTCATGTGATAGCTAATGTACCAAGTGAATGTGAGATATAAACATCGCCTGAAAGTGTTTTCAAATTTATGATTTCACACCCACCTGAAATATATAGCTCCTTTAAATTAACTTCTTAGTTATGCTTATATGACTAAAACTACTGTTTCAAAAGTACCAGAACATTATTCTGTGAAAGAAATGTAAAGATCAGAAAGACTGTAGGACTTGTAACAGTCAGAAATAGGAAAAAAAAAAAAAAAAATATATATATATATATATATATATATATATATATATATATATATATATATATATAGGCATGAGACACTTTGTTTATTCCCTAGCATGACAAGACAAAAACAAGATCATAGAATCCATCCAATAATCATATACAAAAATCTATCCAATAATCATGTGAAAATACTGTTTCAAAAGTACCAGAACATTATTCTGTGAAAGAAATGTAAAGATCAGAAAGACTGTAGGACTTGTAACAGTCAGAAATAGAAAAAAAAAAAAAATATATATATATATATATATATATATATATATATATGGGCATGAGACACTTTGTTTAATCCCTAGCATGACAAGACAAAAACAAGATCACAGAATCCATCCAATAATCATATACAAAAATCTATCCAATAATCATGTGGATAGACATGACATATATCATACATGAGTTTTAAAAACTTTGTTGGACAAATCCATGCCAGACATTAATTACTAAATCAAATTCAGTAAATTAAGACTTCATTATTTAGAAATATTAAGCAATGAATCCAGAAGATAAGATTTCTAGTGTGTAGCTATTCCTAAAAGACAAAATTATACCTAGCTTTGTTGTGTGATTAAAATATCTAAAAATAGCACACAAATCCCACAAACAACAGGATGGTAAATAAAAGTGGCCATGGATTTGTGCCTTACAGTGAAAGAAAACCACTTGTAAAATACATCGAAAATCCTGAAGTACCTATATTTGCCACAGACGAGTGACCTATGGTCATTTAGGGTCAGTATTCTTGTGGCTCTGTAAGGTAAGTCATTTTGATATAAAACACACCCAAATTCTACTGGATTTCTGGTACTTACTAGCTAAGTGATTTGGAGAAAATCTATTTACTATTTTTAACCTCAATTTTCCATCTATATAATAGAAGTTAATAGGTATGTGATTCTAAATCTTCAATAAAAGGCTTAATAATAATTATTTTTCTACTATTGAGAAAAGCTAAGGGAAAAGCCTGGCTGAACACTGGAATATAGATTCTAAGCAGAGTACTGTCTTCCTATGTGAAGGAGTTGAGTTCTACAAGTGAAATTTCATTCTTCTACTCAGGCCACTGAAGCAGCTGTGGTGGATGCCTCCTTTGCTTCCCATGCTTCAAATTTGTCTAAGGGAACAGAGCTTAACAGATGATACCAGAACTTACAGATTCACAGGTTCACTGTCCCTGTACCTCACACTATACTTGTTTCTTATACTTTTATACTTGGATGGGAGGTAACTGGCAAGGAGAAAAATTATGTAAGATGCATATAGTAAGATAAAGTAGCTTCTTGGGCTGTTTGAGTATTTTATGCACATCAACTTAAACAGAGCACATAGTAAATGTTCTACAGTGGGGGAGGAAAGGGGGATTGAGAGAGAGAGAGAAAGAAAGATCTTTCTAGACATTGGAATCAGAACGAAGAAAATAACCTTTTCAGGGTTTTATTGTTCATTTCTAAGAGATACAAAAGAAATATATCTTAGATTCAACCATTATTCCCAGATCTAAACTGTAGACTTGCAGAATGACAAGCCTCAAATTTAACATAAAAATTTAAATCACTCAACAATGTAGTCTCCTAATGAAAGAATAATGAGAAACTAGAATTTTTTTTTTTTTCTGCCAGAATGCCACTTGTTACTTATCCTTCCCTTCAGTAGTTCAAAGATAAAATAGACTCACTGAGGTGTCTGTGCCAGCTTTCTTCCAGATGAAATCAGTTCTGAAAGGTCATAATAAAATTACTAAAGGCAGATGGAAAATGTGCTGATAACAGCTGGGAGTCCCCCCCACCCCAAAGCATGCACACTGGTGTAATTATGACATCAGGCACTGCTCTTTAATCTCTCTTCTTCTCCACATGCATTGTTTAATTCCCAGAGATGCAATTATCTTGGGGTTGAAATTCAATAATACACAATACAGATTGATGGTTAGAATGGCATTATTAGTTTCTTAGCTAATATAGAATTCTTTTTGTCAATATAACTTGTCAATGAATAAGTATGAATAGAATTTCGACTTGTTAAAAATATCTTTAGGCCATTGATAGATTGTAAGTTATCACCTTCCAAGATTGTTATTAATACACATTTTATCATCTGCTTTTACTAATACCAAAGAATATAAAGATACAAATTATATATTACAAGGAGAAAAGACAGTTTTAACCAGAATCTGATATTTAATACAACTAATATAAATCTGAATTTTAAACATTATATAAAATAATTCCTGTGGTTACTCAAATTAACTCACTTTAATATAGTCAGTATTTACTATTTCAGATGTTTTAGTATCTAAATTCTAGGTGTACTTAAAATATGTCTATTTTTATATCTTGTCCTACACATAGAAGTGAATCCATAATTTTATTACACAAATATTAAACAGAACAACTTCAAAAACAGTTTTGGGGGCTGGAGAGATGGCTTAGCAGTTAAGCGCTTGCCTGTGAAGCCTAAGGACCCCGGTTCAAGGCTCGGTTCCCCAGGTCCCACGTTAGCCAGATGCACAAGGGGGCGCACGCGTCTGGAGTTCGTTTGCAGAGGCTGGAGGCCCTGGCACGCCCATTCTCTCTCTCTCCCTCTATCTGTCTTTCTCTCTGTGCCTGTCGCTCTCAAATAAATAAATTAATTAATTAATTTAAAAAAAAACAGTTTTTGGTTAGTTCTTTTCTCAAAAGAACTTTTGAACCTGAAAAAATGCAAAGATTCAAGAAGCCACTTGTGAAGACAGAGTGGGGCTGATCTTCACCATACTGAATGCAAAGCAGGTGTGTGTTTGTCAGGCACCAGGTCACCACTGACTCCTGGCTCCTTTTCCTTCCTTCTCCAGTAACTATAGATGAAGTAACCATTTGATTCTCTGAACAAGCTCCAGAAAGTTTCGAGGCAGTAAGGCTTTTTGGTCACCTTCCTCTATTTCCAGTTTTCTTATTGTGGGACTCAGCTGTCTGTTTACAAGATGAAAAAGACTTCGTTTAGTACAGTATCAGTGTTCCTGGTTTACCACTGACAGCTTTGGAAAGGTTGTTGAAAACTGAATGCATATATGCAAATGTTTTGTTATTAAATGGAAACATTCCAAGAACTCAAATGATCCATGTGAAATTTTAATTATAACTTAACAGCTGCTTGAGTTAATTGAAGGATATCAGAAAGGTGATTTCCTTCTCATTGTAATTAAAGAGTTAAGCCTAATTTGCTGTTGTCAGAACAAGACTAAATACCAATCTGGTCTCTCTAATTATATTAAAAAGGTAAACAGATAGCTGCTAGAAGGGTAGGTCCCATCCTACTCTGAGACAACAGGTTCTCAGTGTGCCATCGCCACGCCAATCCTATTGGGATGTCAGCAATGGCCTTTAAGGAAGGTAGTGACTGTTCTCTACTTCAATGACTGTAGCAACTGTTCACTGTCTCTGGTAACCACAGACCCATCCGTTACCAAGCATTTCTCCAGGGGCCCCCATGATATCTTCACTTCAAAGATAAGCAATTGAGGCCAATAGAGGGCAAGATAGGCAATCTTCTCAGCAAACAATGAGGCACTGGCAAAGAAGGCCTCTTAGCTAAACAGTGAGATGATTTTCCCACTGATCTCTGTACTTGGTATCTGCTTCCCAGACAGCACCTTCCATCACCTACACTGAACATCCACAGTGGTGGGCACATCTGGAAGCTGTTGGTTTGCTTTGCAATGGTTTGTTATCAATTATTCTTTGTTTCAGACCAGCAACAATGCTGTGATTTTGATTTTATTTTTCTTAGAGCACTGTTGTGAAAGAGTGTCTTTTGTGAACAGCATCATCCTCTAATATTTAAGTTGAATGAGGTTAAAATTATTGCTCAGAGGTACAAAGATTTTAAATATAAGGTAATGGAAGCACCTTATTGAAACCCAGTATTTCAAGGTATTTATGATATCTTTCTTTGTTTCAGGGCAGGCTTTCAAATATTAAAGCATGGATGTAGAATTTATCAATAATGATACCTCTTACATGACTCACATTCTGTTTCTTTCAGAAACTCATTTTTATTATCAGCTATAAATGTAGTCAATATCTGTAACTTCCTTGTTTGTATTCAAGTTTCTATGGAAGAGAATTCTAGGTAAATACATACAGAGAGTATAGGGCATGGGCTTATTTAATGATCTTTAATTCATTCTCCATGGACATTTGATTCCTTCCCTTCAGATGTAAATATAAATTGCCAGTGAGACAAAGCTGAAAACAGAACCATTGTCAAAATGAACCACCAGGTGCTGGAGAAATGGATTATTGGTTTAAGCACTTGCTATATATGTGTGTGGATCTGAACTTGGATCCCCTGAACCTGTGTAAAGTCAAATAAAGTTGTGATCATCAATAACCCCATTACTCCTACAGCAAGATAAGATATGGAGACAAGAGAATATGCTGAAGCTCATGAGCCAGACAGCACTGTGTACATAGTGTTGAACAGAACACTGGTGATACAAACAATGCATAAGATGGAGATGGGCTACCAAGGTTATCCTCTAAGCACCACATGTACATTATACCTCATGCATCCATACTCACCCATCACATACTCATACACATTAAAAACAAAAACAAAAACTACTATGTAACTAGTCCTTATAAACTCAACCTAGGGCTGGAGAGATGGCTTAGTGGTTAAGCGCTTGCCTGTGAAGCCTATGGACCCCGGTTCGAGGCTCGGTTCCCCAGGTCCCACGTTAGCCAGATGCACAAGGGGGCGCACGCGTCTGGAGTTCGTTTGCAGAGGCTGGAAGCCCTGGCGCGCCCATTCTCTCTCTCTCCTTCTACCTGTCTTTCTCTCTGTGTCTGTCTCTCTCAAATAAATAAATAAAAAATGAACAAAAAAAATAAAATAAAATAAAATAAACTCAACCTAAAATCTTGTAATTATTCTTAGGTGAAAGCCACAGAAACTCTGCCAGTCAAAGCTGAAAGGGCATTTCTAGAAGAATTAGTGGAGAAGTAAGTGGTCCTGGCTCAGAAAATGCAAATGAAAGGGAAAAGGCTAAGCACCCCATACCACACCTCTGAACCTTTCTACTTTCTACTGAACCCTGCTACTTCCTTCACTGAGCCACAGATGCCACCACTCAGGACACTCCTCCCCAGCCCTGCTGTGGCTCAACATTAGATATGCAGCATGACTATCACAGAGTAGATGCACCTTCCTCAATGCCAAAATACAGGTCCCAGTGAAAAGACAATTCAGTTTTCATTATACCACCCAGATAAATCTTCTTTTTGTCTCCTAACCAAACCATTAGCAATAAGCTAACAACATACAGTCACTTTCAACAAATTCTATTCCTTCTTACTTTCCCAAAGCATTATTATTATTATGTGTGTCAAAACAACTATTTTGTCATAATAACTGGTAGTTTTTACTTTGTACTACTCCAATTCTCTCTCTTCATCTCCCCACCTCTTCGCAACCAAGGTTTGCTTGACTTTCATCATGTGCAAGGAGTTATCTCAGAACACTGGAACTCAATGGCACCATCTTTTCTCAGTACCCATTGCATATCATCCTTAGTATCCATTATGGTGTTTACCATCATGAACATGCTATCATATCACCAGCTATCTTTTCATGCATGTAGTTTTAGATTTATATCCTCAAATTTCTGCCTTTGTGTCAAGAAAGACCATGTCTTGTAATTCTTTACATCACCTCTAGCAACTATTATCCTGTCTTTAAGACAGCCTGTTCAACCCCTTGGGGTGTGAAATAAAATCCTGATTCAGTGACCATTGTGTATTTCATAGTGTTCAGGTAACATACTTCCTTTTCACAATGGAGGGCAAGTACAGTACACATTAGTTTAAGTGAGATGATCTGCTATCTTTAAAGCATTATTATTATAGACTTCTGGAACCATTACCTTTGTGCTCATAAATTTTTTATTTTACTTTAAGGTTTTTAATAAAAGTTATATAAAGTACAACATGAGAGAATTGATAATAGTAAGGTTACCAGGGACCGAAAAGTATCATGACAGATGAAAAGAATGCAATGTCTCGTGTCCTGAGTAGAGGAAAAGCTTCCAGTCACCCCATAAGCTACAAAGTACTCCCTCAAGGCTAGCTATGCAGAAGTCTGCCCCTGCTTCCTTGACAAGGAAGCTTTGTCAGTCTGTCCTATAGCAGAATAGCATTCTCCCTCTTCTTCTTCCTCTTCCCTTTCATAGCCACCTGCTCAAAAATAAGCCACACGCCCTATATTCACTGCATGCATTTATACACATACAAACCAGCACATGCTGGCACCAGCCCTCTGTTTAATCTGTCATTACTAAGTTTACCTAGTAGTTGTTGTTTGCTAGATCCAGCAGTCATTTTCATAATTCATCTTACATGATATGCACCAATAGGTGTATTCTTATTTCTTTCTAAACAATAAATTACTTTTTTTGCTTTCAATTGTTACTTTCCCAGCTTTATTTCCTCATCTTCCTCCTTTTGAGAAATTTAAAAAGACTTCCTCCACTTCAACCCACCTTTGCAATACTCCAAACTGTTGTGTTACCCTCTTCTTACTTTTCATGTGAAATACCCACAACCACCTGTTACCTAATATAGTATTATAGAGAAATTAGTTTTAATAAAATTAATAACAATCTGCCTGTGGAGTTGCTGATACAATGCTATGTATTACAGTGAAAATCATAGGAGAAATGACAAAAATTGTTATCTCCCTTTGATATTTTTCTGTACAGCCCAATCATATACTCAGTTGATTTTGGTTTAAAATTTAATGTGTTTCTGCCAATTAGAATGTCATTTATGACCTAAAACTCTCCTGTCACATCTATTTCTATTTTACATCTTTCAGATTAGATTCTTGACAGATATTATTCAGCTATTAAAGCCTTTATAGAATCAGAATGAAGATTTAACACTTCCTCATGAAGTTATGGTATGATGAACACATCTCATTTATGTTCCTGATGAAAACAGGAAGGGAAAGCTGTTTACTCTAGTCTGGACTAGGAAGCTGTTTCTGAGCCAGAAAAACACAGATCTGCATTGGTTTTGCATATATTCTCCAGTTCTCATGTTTCAAAAATAGATATAAAGACAATATCTGCAACCCCACTGAAAAACATACTACAAATACAAAAGGGTTTAAGTGAATATTAGTATATTTTTTTATTTATTTATTAGAGAATAACAGAGTAAGAGAAAGTAGCAGATAGAGAATGGACATGCCAGGGCCTCTAGCCACGGCAAATTAACTCCACATGCATGTGCCATCTTGTGCTGTTGGCCTACATGGGTTCTAGAGAATTGAACTTAGGTCCATAACTGTTCAGCCATCTCTCCAACCCTCGTATATGATGGCAGTTGGTCCCTAAATTCTTTTCAGAAATTGTGATCTACTTCTATCTTCCTTTGTGTGACACAACCCAGTATCAGCTGGCCTCCTATATGCTAAGGGCATATGTGTTTCAGAACCCCCTTTTTTTTTGTTGTTGTTGTTGTTTGTTTTTTGAGGTAAAGTCTTGCTGTGTCCCAGACGGATCTGGAATTTACTATGTAGTCTCAGGGTAGCCTCAAACTCATGGTGATCCTCCTACCCCTGCCTCCCAAGAGAATGCTTTTAAGCTTGGGCTTCATCCCACCCTCACCAGAGCCCTACTTTCCAGGTGCTCCCCCCTTATGCCTTTTGAGGATTATATCTTTTAGGCTCCCTCCAAGGATAAAGGTTTCTATGGTATCAGCTCATTTTGGGTTTAATTTTATGTTTGGTTTCCCCCTTCTCTTCCCCTACCCCCACATCTTCCATCACTATCATCTGGGCCTTGAGTTGCCTATCAGTTACGACAACTCAAGCAGGCTCAAGTTAGGAACCAGAGATACATGACGCCATGTGCGGTTTGTCTTTCTATGATTGTGTGAGTTCACTAAGTATGATCTGTTCCAGGTCTGTCTGTTTTTCTACAAATTTCATTGCACTGTTTTTTCTTACTGCTAAATAGAATTCCATTGTGCAGATGTACCACAACTTCATTATCTATTCATCCAATGATGGGCATCTGTTGATTCCAGTTCTTAGCTATAATGAATTGAGCAGCTAGAAATATGGTTGAGTAAATGCCTCCATATTGATACATGAAGCATTTAGGATAAATGCCCAGTAAGAGAATAACTGGGTCTGTTGGTAGATCTAAATCCATCCTTTTCAGGAATCTCCAAATTGATTTCCATAGTGGTTGTATAACTTTATATTCCCACCATCAGTGGATGAGGGTTCCTCTTACCACACATCCTTGCCAATATTTGTTGCTATTAGATTTTTTAATGATTGCCATCCTTGCATTTCCCTAATAGTTAGGGATGTTGACCATTTTCTTATGTGTGAGATAGCCATTTGTAATTCTTCCTCTGAGAACTCCCTGTTAAATTCTCTGTCCCACTTTTGAAGTGGGTTGTTTCTTTTTATTATTGTTTATTTTTTTTTTAAGTTCTTTGTAGATTCTAGATATTAGGCTCTTGTCAATGGCTTATCTGGAAAAGAGTTTTCTTCTATTCAGTGGGTAATGTATTGGCTCTGCTTATGGTGTGTTTGCCTGTGCAAAAGCTTTTCAGCTTCATGAGATCCCATTTGTTGAGTAATTGTTTAATTTCCTAGACTACTGGAGTTTTGTTTAGGAAGTCTTTCCCCACTCCTATATGATGGAGAGTGTCTAGTTCATGAGATGCTTGCTGGGTATGTAAGGCATCTTGGGTAGATTCTGGTTAGGTGCTGTAAGTGAGTGAGACTATGTGGTGATTTTTTTTTTTTTTCTGGGATTGGGTAAGTTCACTGAGAATGATCTAGGCTAAACTTCACTAGGCTCTTCGAGGGAACACCTGAGCCACAAGACACTGGAGAGGGTATGATGAAGACTGACCTTAATCTTCTATAGCTTCTCTCTCCCTCTCTCTCTCTTCTCTCTAACTCTTTTATATTAGTTATCTTTTCCTTCCTTTTCTTAGTTGGCACTGACCTGTAACTCCCAGTACCAGCATGTGGCTATCATCCACAATGAGCTTTTGATAAGAGGTTAGTGGTAAGACCCTACTGCTGAAGACACCTTATGTGGTTGACACATAAAATGGAATGGCATGGCTGGAAGCTGGAAGAGAGTCAGTCCCCAGACAGTCAGCACGTCTAGTGTCAGAAGGTGCCACATGGGTGATTGGAGGAAAATGACCAATATCTGTCCAAGCAACTCATGGTCTAACCTACATAGCAGAAAATAACCTGTCATGATGCTCACATATGTGCAGTAGTGGCACACATCCATGGTGGGAAACCAACTGCTCTAAATTCAGCTAACTGATTCCCTCAGTGCTACGGTATCTAGAGTGGGATCTGGGCAAAAAGTCAGAACCATATCCCAACATAAGCCTGCCCTCCATTATCAAGCTACCACCAATGGTGGGCTACAAGAGGGGGTGGAAAGGATGTCAGAGCCACATGTTGGGTCATGATATGCAGAGACATTTATCCTACCCATTACTGTGGGCTAACTCCAGAATACATGATCCATATACCTCAACAAAGAGGGGCCAGGGGGAGGGAGTAGGACATGGATGAGCCTAATAATGGTACCAAATTGACTGTATTTGCTGAGTACAAAACTAATTAATGAAAAAAATAATATCTGGCTATATGTATCTGATGTGTGTGTGTGTGTGTGTGTGTGTGTGTGTGTGTGTGTGTGTTTGTGTGTGGGGGGGTGTGTGTATGCATGCATCTTTGGGCACATCAAGGTCTCTTGCCAAGTACATCCAGCCATATGTGGGAATTGTTATTTGAACTTGGTTCCAAACTCTGTGTGGTAGTTTGAATAGATGGCCCCCAATATATTCAGGTCTTGATTTGACTGTAGTTTGCATTCTGCAGCCACCTGGCTGGAGGCAGTGTCACTGGGTGGATCTTAAGGTGTGGTGAAGGGTTCAGATTTCAATCTAAAGATATGCAAAGTATACCAAGCTGGAGTTGCTGAAGTGTTCTCTGCTGTGTGGCTTTTTGGCTTTTGGCTTGTACTTATCTCTCTCTCTGCTTGGTCCTGTGAAGGCAGGCCAGCTTCTTCTGCCATTTATGGAATGTTCCTTGTATCTGTAGTCTTCAATAAATATCCCTTCCACCATATCTGTGTCTGGTCTGAAAGTTCATCTCAGTGGACCTGAAGCTGTCTGCTATAGAATTTGGTACTGAGGAGTGGACTGAGATGAACCTGACCATGTGGATGTTGATCTTTTGGAACTTTTGTTTTGGAGGAATAGACATGGACTTGGTGCTTGCAACTGATGATGTTTTTTGGAGTGGTAAGCCAAGTTTTATGGACTATTCTGATGAGAGTCTGAGAATGCTAAGTGCAGACAGCATTGACCTTCAAGGCTTGGCTTATGAGCTTTCTAAGGGGAAGGAAAGACTGCAGAGGACTTTGTTGGAACTGGGCTACTGGCATAAGGGCTGGCTATGTCCTGCTGCCCAGCCACAGAGAGTTTGATCAAGGTTAAATTTGTAATGGGCTGATATGCTTGGCTAGCGATATTGGACTGAGAGATTTAAGATTGTAAGCTAGAAAACCTCAAGCAAGTTAAAATTACAGGCACTGAGACTGGTTTTAGGTTACTGAATCTGCTATTGTCAAACACATTAGCAATCTTAAGGAAGATGGTCCAATTGCTTTACCATGGAAAGGATGCCTAAGGAAAGATGATCATAGAAATGCAAACACTTTTGGGAAGAGTTGACTGGAGAAGGAACCTGCTTTTCAAGGTTATGATTTATTTTATCTGTGAATTAAGAATATGGTTGTAGCCGGGCGTGGTGGCGCACGCCTTTAATCCCAGCACTCGGGAGGCAGAGGTAGGAGGATTGCCATGAGTTCAAGGTCACCCTGAGATGACAGAGTTAATTCCAGGTCAGCCTGGACCAGAGTGAGACCCTACCTCGAGAAACAAAACAAAAACAAAAACAAAAACAAAAAAAAAAGAATATGGTTGTGTCCTGTACACCTGCTATTGGGTTCAGAAGCATGAAAAATGTGAAGAGTCGTCATGAATTGCACACAGTTCTAGGAGCTGCTGCTGAAATGTGGCATGAAATGTGGCCTGATGCCCTGATAGGCTGAAAGAGCCTTTGGAAGATGGGTCATGGTTTGCATAAAGACCTCAAGATGTTTTGGATATACCAGGACTATGCAAGCGTTACCATAGAGTGCACTGTTGGCCTGAGATGGAAGTGTTCCCTGCTACTATGCCCAGCTGGATGGGCAGAATTGGAAAATCTGGAGACTGTCAGTCTTTGGTTTATTGCACTTGAACTGCAGAAGTTTGATGTTTGTTTGATGGTGGTTGAGTTTTCTTTGTTTTAGTCTCTCCTTGCTATGCCTTATACCAGTTGAAAATGTTTACTTTGTGCCTTTATATGTTAGAAATGTTTGACTTGTTTGATTTTACAGGTCTTAATATCTTAAATTGGTCAAGACTGTGGGGACCTTTGAAATTGAACTGAGTACAGTTTACAATGTGTGATGGCTATAAATCTATTTGGGGCCAGGGACGGAATGTGGTAGTTTGAATCGATGGCCCCCAATATATTCAGTTCTTGATTTATTTATAATTTGCATTCTGCAGCCACCTGGCTGGAGGCAATGTCACTGGGTGGGTCTTTAGGTGTGGTGGTGGGTTTCAGATTGCAATCTAAAGATATGCAAAGTGTACCTAGCTGGAGTTCCTGAAGTGTGCTGTGCTGTATGGCATTTTGGCTTTTGGCTTGTACCTCTCTCTCCCTCTCCCCCCCCCTCTCTTTCTCTCTCTCTCTCTCTCTCTCTCTCTCTCTCTCTCTCTCTCTCTCTCTCTCTCTCTGCTTAGTCCTGTGAAGGCAGGCCAGCTTCTTCTGCCATTTATGGAACATCCCCTGGATCTACAGGCTTCAATAAATATCCTTTCCTCCATTACTATGCCTAGTCTGGAAGTTCATCTCAGAGAACCTGAATCTGTCTGCTATACTCTGGCTAACTGGCTTTGCAAGCAAGCGCCTTAGCCACAGAGCATCTCTTCAGGCCCTTGTCTCATTCTCTCTCTCTGTTTTACTCAGTCACTTTATTATACCATACTATTAAACATTAGATTATACACACACACATACACACATCATTTTGAGTTCATTTTTTAGAGAGTTCTTCATTTTTATTCATTTATAACATGTAATATACCAAGATAAAACTGTTTCTTAGCTGAGTGTGGTGGCACACACCTTTAAGCCCAGCACTCAGGAGGCAGAGATAGGATCACTGTGAGTTTGAGGCCAGTCTGTGACTACAAAATGAGTTCTAGGTCAGCCTGGGCTAGAGTGAGACCCTACCTCAAAAAAAGAAAAGCAAGCAAGCTATCTAGATGGCTCAGTCAGAACTGCACTTGTTGCACTTGTGATGTAAGTGTGAAGGTTCAGTTTGTACCCTCATCACCCATGTAAATGCCTGCCTCTAACCCAGCACTGGGAGGTGGGGGAGAGGGAAGGGTCAACAGAGACAGGGGAAGCTGGCTTGTTAAACTAGCTGAATCAGCAAGCTCTAGCTTCCGTGAACAACTCTATCTCAATGAATAAGGCAAAGAGTGAAGGAGGAAGATCACTTGATATCAACATTTGACCTACATGTGCACAAATACACATGTATACACACACATTCACACATACATTTTTTAAGAAGGGTGATAAAAATGCTTCCTTGCTTTCCTGGTGTGCATGCTCACTTATGCGTGAATGCACATACATACATACACATTTTTTAAATGCCTCCTTGCAGGACAGTTGAATGGTTTTGGAAAAATGAATACAAAGCACTTGATCCAGAGCAAAGCTTAATAATTTTAGCTATTCACATCTTCCAAAAGCCTATAAATGGTTTTTTTCAAACTCACATATTCAGGTTGGGCATGGTGGCACACACCTTTAATCCCAGTACCTAGGAGGTAGAGGTAGGAGGACTGCCATGAATTCAAGGTCACTCTGAGATTATATAGTGAATTCATTCTTTTTGACCACTGGGACTTTTCATATAGACATTCACTAAGAATAGTTAAAAGTCATCATTATTTCCTGTGCCATCTTGCATACACATTAAACCTGTGGCTACTGAAGGCTAACATAAGGCTCTGGAATTGCCTCAGTTGGCCAAAGCATTAGGAACTTGTGTTTTCTATGTCCATAAGCCACAGGAGCATACCGGAATATAATAGCCAATTAGAGTTGTTGGGCAAAAGGAATTGTTTTGCTTATTTACATAGCACCAGCATTAAATCCACTACCTGTCAAAAAAGAAGTTCCCAGAAATATTTGTAGAATAAGAAATACCAAGCTGTGCTAGAGAAATGGCTCAGAGATTAAGGCTTTTGTGAAGTCTAAGGAGTCAGGTTTGATTCACCAGTACCCACATAAAGCCAGATGCACAAGGGAGCATGTGCATCTGGAGTTTGTTTGCAGTGGCTAGAAGCCATGGTGCACCTATTTCTCTCTTGCTCTCTATCTGCCTCTCTCTT
Source organism: Jaculus jaculus (assembly GCF_020740685.1). Taxonomy (NCBI): domain Eukaryota; kingdom Metazoa; phylum Chordata; class Mammalia; order Rodentia; family Dipodidae; genus Jaculus; species Jaculus jaculus. The sequence continues at coordinate 82,281,075 of NC_059107.1, read as the reverse complement.
ACTGTCTCTGTGAAATAAACAAATAAAATATTTTTAAAAATGACTAGCCATGCTTGCAGAGCCTGCTATACACAATACAGCTCATACCAGTTCAAACCTAACAACTGCCCACTGCAGACAGACAAAGTCAGAGCATCTGCATGCTGCTTCCAGCTGTGCCAAATCAGTTTTTGCCATGTGGCTTCTGAGCCACTTGCTGCACTCACAGTCATCTGTAAACCCCCACACTACTATATTTTTCTCCTTATTGCTGTCTGGAGTGTTCCCTGGAAATATATAAGCCTCTTGATTCAAACCCTTCTAGACACCCCCAGAAAAAAATGACCATTGTGTTCTAGCTATTACATGTATATGTCTCTCTCATAATATTCTTCATTGTAATTATGCATTTACGTTCTCCTTACCCCAGCAACAAATCTTCTTATTAAAATATTGCAAGATTCTCTCTTGGCACCCAATACCATGTGAGATAGTTAATACCTGCTGGATTTAGGATTCACTAATGTTCATGAATTCACACAGAATATTAGAGTGAAAAATTCAAGAACAAACACATAGTTAGATTTTTTAGGTAGTGAAACCTAATATGTTAATATTTACTTTATTTTATGATGAAGTTATGAAAAAGATAACATAAAGGAAGTTAATCATGGGTAGTACAATGGGTAACTACCATAATAATAATCTAAGGACAAGATTTAAGCAGAGATAATACAGTAACAGGAAGTCAGAGGACTGTCTAAATCAAGTCTTTCATTCAAATCATTTGACCTAAGAATCAAGTAATTCACTTGATTAAATATTACTGGAAATTCCACTTCCTATAGTTTTCAAAAATATTCTGAAACTGGGCTGGGGAGATGGTTTAGTGGTTAAGCACTTGCCTGTGAAGCCCAAGGACCCGGTTCAAGGCTTGATTCCCCAGGACCCAGTTAGCCAGATGCACAAGGGGGCGCACGTGTCTGGAGATCGTTTGCAGTGGCTGGAGGCCCTGGCGTGCCCATTCTCTCTCTCTCTCTCTCTCTCTCTCTCTCTCTCTCTCTCTCTCTGTGTGTGTGTGTGTGTGTCTCTTTCTCTCTCTGTCACACTCAAATAAATAAATAAAAATGAACAAAAAAATATTCTGAAACAATGGAGTAAAAAGTATCATGTAGGACTAGTGTCAAACTTTTGTTCATTTAATTTGTATTCCTAAAATTTATTAGACTACAAAGACTTTATTGCTAATATAGGTTATAGCTTTGATGCTTACTGTATAAGCAATTAAATTTTAAAAATAACATTTGCATGAATTCACTGAAATGGGACTAAATTTTTTATATGTTAATATAAACAACATGAGTTTGAAAAGCATGCATGCATCTCCAAGCCAAAAATCTGATGAGAATAGCATATTTGTATAAATTTTTATATTAAAAATCTGCTTTATATAGTTTTATAAGTAAAAACAAATGTAAAAGTAGTTTCTTAAATCAGATACAATATGAGATCTAAACCTAGCTAAGTGAATATGGTAGAAATAATATAGTTCACTGATACCCATTGATTGATTTTGTACATGGGGTATTTTACCCAGGTTTAGTTTATTAAAACCACCTCTATACCATTGAGAAATATCTGATTCACGGAGTTATGTGAATCTTCCAAATGTTGACATAGTTCAAAGCACAGTATTGAAAAGTCACAAGCTTTAATGACACAATCATCCCATTAGATAAAACTAATTATATTGGGCTTCTCTCAAGCTTTTAATGACAGACAAAACTCTTCCAAAATTCAAATTTTCACTTGAAAGGTCAAATTTTGTTAGCAAAAATTATCAGTTTTACTTTTAATTATAATATTATTTTCTTCATTTTGACAAAATTTCTGGCCAATAGTTAATCCTCAATATCCATAGTATGTCACTTTCTTAGTAAAAATGGTATATTACAAAAACTTGAGCTCTGCATGAAACTCAACCATAAGTGCTTTTCCGTGAGACAGCCCTCATTGTGTCTGCATGCCACAGTGCTGGGCGTGTGTTTCCCAGCTCATCAAGTGCTGAGGAAAAGCAAGCAAGATCAAGGGTAGAAATTTAATTAAAGTAACAAGTTTACTACTTTATCAAGGATATACTTAAGTTAAACTAGTATAGTATTTGTTTATCCCATGCATTTTTCTAAAACTATTCCTGCAAAGTTGTAGTAGTTAGAATGCAGAATTACTGCAACAACTCGTAGCCACTGCATGGATTCAGGCACAAGGACAGAAGAGTTATCTATCACTGCTTTAAAATAATCAGTGAAAAGTTAAAATAATAAAAATGGAAAATGATATTTTAATACTCTTATAAAAATCATCTTGACATAGCAGACCACCTGTAAAGATCTCAGGGACTCCAGGACCTTACTAAACACACACAGAATCTCTGCTCTGTACCACAGAAAATAACACAACATAAATCCACATAGCTCCACCAACCAGACTGCTGTCAAAATATGACCAATCAATGAGTTCCCTTACTGTAGACAAAGCAAGGAAAATGTGCAAACACACTGATTTGGTTTTCACTGCAAGACTCAAACAAATAAATAGGAATAATTTTCCATAATCACAGATAGATTTTCTTCTCTGGATTATCAAGCTACATGGTTGGTAATTTCCCCATGTGACTTGTCACATTTTATCTTATGTTTTAATTATTTATCTTATGTTTGTTGCTCTTGTAATTTGTGTGTTTGTGTGTGAGAGAGACAGACAGACAGACAGACAGACAGACAGAGAATATATTGGTGTGTATGTGGCATAGCATGTGTGTGGAAATCAGAAGACACCATCAAGGTATTATCCTTCTTTTAGCTTCTTTAAGAAAAGGTCTCTTCTGTTGTTGTTTTTGCTGATGTGTGTGCCAGAATAGTTGGCCCTAGAAGCTCACAGAATCTTCTGGCTCTGCTGTGGTCATGATGGGATGATGATACATGTGCCACTTTGTATTCGGCTCTATGTGGATGCTAGGGAGGATCAAACTCAAATAGGCAAGCTTGAAAGCAGGTGCCTTTAACCACTCAGACACCTCACCAGTCCTCTGTTGCTTTTTATTTGGCAGTGCTCCTTAAGGACAGATACTGGGTCAGACTATAAGAAAGCACGGGGAAAATGGAACTGCCACTCACAAATATTTGCTTTGTTCAGCTGACTAAATATATATTGAAACCCAAGAAGAATTAGCCTCATTAGAATCATGCCATTAAATATCCTTTATAGGCATTTAAGTGCAATTGGACAATTTATATAAAGATAAAATTAAATAGCTCTTAGAAAAAAATGTTGGAATAAGTCTGTATAGAAATAAGTCTTGAACTTATTTGGATATAGCAATTAAATCATAAGTAGCAAAAGAATTTATAGCTTGGCTAGATTGCTTCAAAATTTAGACTTATGAAGCTGAAAATATCAAGGAATAAAAATGTAACCAAAAGAAAGAAACAAGAGTGTTTGCAAAGGTATGTATGTGATAAGTGATTTGTACTCAACAAAGACACCTTTCAACAACAAAAAAGGGAAGAAGATATGTAAATAGCAATCAAGCACATGAAAAACTAATGTTATTAGTTACTAAGATGGAAATGAAAGCCTCAATGAGATACTACATCAAATTCATTAGGATAACCATAATAAGAAAGACAGCAGTAAGTGCTGGAAAGCACATGGATAAATTGGAATCCTAATTCACTACAGATGGTAATGTAAGATGATGCAGCTGTGGAAAACAATGTGACAGTTTCTACAGTATGACCCAGCAATTCACCTCCTTAAAGTGTACTCAAGTGAGAGGAAAACATGAACAGAAAAACAGGAGTAGCAGTGTTCACAGCAGTATCATTCATAATACACAAAAGTGGAAAAAACCATGAATGTCCATCAACTAGTAATTGTTTAAATAAAATGAGCTTTGTCCATATAATGGAATATTACTCAGCAACAGAAATCACCATGGTATTGCATCATGCAAAGAAAATACACCTCAAAAATACAATATTAGGGCTGAAGAGATGGCTAAGCAGTTAAGGTGTTTGCCTGAGAAGCCTCAGGACCCATATTTGACTCTCTAGAACGCACATAAGCCAGATACATCTAGAGTTTGATTTCAGTGGCTTGAGGCCCTGACATGACAATTCATTCTCTCTTTATCATAAATTTTATATATATATCGTACTAGCAGGGGGTATGGTGGTCCATGCCTTTAATCCCAGTACTTGGGAGGCAGAAATAGGAGGATTTCTGTGAGCTAGAGGCCACCCTGAGATTTCCTAGTGAATTCTAGGTCAGCCTGGGCTAGATAGAGCAAGATCCTACCTTGAAAACCCAAAGTAAAAATAAAAATAAAAACCTACAATACTGAGGGATGAGGTTGGGTAGACAGCTCAATCAGTAAGTTGCCTGCCTTGCAAGCAAGAGTACTGAGTTCAATCCCCAGAAAGCCAGTAAAGTCTGATGTGGTAGTGTTCACTTGTAATCCCGATGCAAGAGAAGCAAACATAGGCAAATACTTGGACCTCACTGGACATCCACTCTCATCTAATTTGCTGATCTCCAGGCCAGTGAGAGTCCTGTCTCTGGCCTCCTGCACATACACACACACACCTCTCCATGTAATCATGCACACACAAAATCAAAACAAGCAAAATCCCTCTAAAAGCTATTATGTTTAGTGCAAAAGACAGACACTTTTTATGTGGGTTCCTTTATATGAAATGCTTCGCATTGTAAAATGTATACGGACAGAATGGTTATCGGACACATTTGCAGGATGGAGGATGAGTAACCATATGGGGCTTACTTTGGGTAAATTAAAAAATATTCTAAATGTAGATTGTTGCAATATACTAAGATACCACAAGACACTGACATGTGTACTGTATTAAAGGATTTAGTCAAGTTTTGTTAGATAAGGCATATCAATAACATAAAAATAGTTACATATCAAACTGGAACTAAATGCAATTCATCCTCTACCTTTTGAGGGGGCTACAATAGTTACAAGTTAGGGGGCACTGGCAGGTACTTACCCATGCTTCAGTTTCTTCTTGTTTGCTATGGAAAACTGGCTATTTTGACAATGTATGAGATACTGCCTGAGATTTAGTGCTAACAATGCTAATCTAATAAGAACCACAGCAATAAAATTAGCATTTATGGCAAACATGTATAATGGTAAACATGTATATCTTTGGATACTAACCTCTTTAAAACAACTGTATATGCCATTCAGCCTTATAGACACCATGGAGAAGTTTCAGGCTTACCTTGCAATTTCACTATCTGGGATGCATGGATAATTCCAACACAAACCCACTGGGCAACAACAAAGGTATATCCCATCAGCACACTTAGCTTCACGGGTAAAGAAACTTTAAATCATTTTTTCTTACAACTCATCTCTATCCTGACAGAAATAAATTTAAAGCAGTTGAAAAGACAAATTGTTCCTCACATAAAATGGGAAAAAAAATTAATGTGGGATTGTGACAAGGAAACATTCATTGATCTTTGTTGCATTGAGGTATTATGGAATATGAATAAAACTTATTGTATACCACTGGATTATAAAAATCCATGTCAGTTTTCTGCGCTTTCTGTATACAATGACCCCCTTCCTCATGCCTCGGGTCCTCTCACTCAAGAACTTTGACAAATATTATCTATGATGGTGGAGTCAGGTGTCCAGCAGAAGGCATAGGGGTGGGTTTGGAACTAAGAAATGGGAGAAGAAAGACACAGTAACTAAGTGGGAAGGTTAGGTCATGAATTTATAGTACTGATTTGTTTAAAATTTATTAACATGTCTGTGCCATGCATGGAGGCAACATCCGTCACTGACTGACTGCTCCACACACATAATGGGAATATGCTCTGGGCAGCCCCATGCTCTGGAAATACAACTGTGGAGATAATGACTCAAATAGAATGTTTATTTTAATGTAACTTCCATCCTTTAAACACAGAAAATGAAACAGATTAAAGCTGGTAAAAATATAACAGCTTTACATAAAAGCTTCGTGAGATAACATATTTATTCCAGCAGCCATGCCTGAAGAGCCTGAAACATCTCTGCTGTGGTTGGGAGTCTTTAGTTAATGACCCTTTTCTTTCCATTTGTATGACTTGCTCTAGTCTTTTGAATGGCCATGCCTAATAACATTGATTCATATGATGACATTCCAGTAAGGCTTTTTTTTTTTTAAAAGGGATATGTATTTAGAATAACTTACTCTTAAGTCAAAATTGTGCCTATATTTATAATGATGTAAAATATATTTGTATCCTCATCATATATTCAATAAATGAAGAATAAATTATCACAAAACAGCACAGGAAGAAGCATAATATTTAAAAATAGGTCTGCTTCACTACAAGAGATTTGGGCTTTATATTAAAGCAAATACTTATCCTCTTTTCTATTTTTTTTTCTCAAAAGAAAATCTAGGCCAAAAAAGAGATTTATTTCATTTGCTATAGCATAGCAACTTCTCTCACAAAACACTTTAATAATAAATTTGAAAATAAACATGAACATGAAAATATATTTTGACATTTAATGATCTACCAAGAAATCTACATACATTCACTGGCATGTAGGTCATGAGGCAAAGTGAAACTGGCACATTAAAGCATTCAATATGTTGCCACTGCTAGAAATAATGAACTGTGCATGTGAGAGTTATGTCTAAAAGACAGTTTAAACCTGAGAAGGGGGTTGTTAGGAAATAGCAAGCCTAACAATGACAAACAGAAAGAAAAGGACTTAATGAGGTCAAGATGAGAACATAATTTAGGATAAAAAGCCTCATTGAACTCTGCTGGCTGGTCTTTTAACAGGAAGATATAATCAGTTTCCTTGATATCCAGCACCAATTTTAACTCAGGGAAAATGCTTTGGTATATATAAAAAAGAAATAACTTGGGTCCTAATAAGCAGAAACCCAAATCCACTACTTTATGTAGCATTCATAGCAGTTTTCATTTAGAACTAAAATAATTAAACTCTACAATAATTTTGGATTTATTTTTATATCTATATACCACAAGGCTGCCAGATGTAATGAAATTACATGGAAGAACACAGTTACTTTAAAGACATTTTTTAAACCTGGAAAGATGTGTTGTTCAAGGAACTATGAAGCACATGATCTCCTTGACAGAAGCAGTAATGATTGATAAGAGATCTAACAATTGAGTCTATTTTCACCAAGAGTAACTACTTTGTTATAAAGTAGTTTCAGCACTAAACATATTATAATTTTCATTAAAAAAATCCCAAATATACCAAGAATGTTGGTCAACTTTTCCTTTATCACTAAGAGGCATGCATTGTGCATCCTTCCTAAGTTAAGAAATATTGATTGAATTTAATTTTCTGCAGTCTCTTCTCAAAATGGAGTGCTTTCCCCAACCACACTTCAAAATATCAAATTATGTTGATATTGAACATTGTCCTCCAATTCTATATTTCCTCATTTTTTAAAAAATTGCTGTTCTATACTCATAATACTTTTTAATTTTTTTTAATTTTATTTATTTATTTGAGAGCGACAGACACAGACAGAAAGACAGATAGAGGGAGAGAGAGAGAATGGGTGCACCAGGGCTTCCAGCCTCTGCAAACGAACTCCAGACGCGTGCGCCCCCTTGTGCATCTGGCTAACGTGGGACCTGGGGAACCGAGCCTCGAACCGGGGTCGTTAGGCTTCACAGGCAAGCGCTTAACCACTAAGCCATCTCTCCAGCCCTCATAATACTTTTTTTGGAGAGTGAGTGTGGATGTGTTGTGTGGTGTGTGGAGTATGCATGGTACAATATGTAATGTAATGTGATGTTTGCTCATGTTGAGGGAGAGGTGTATAACACATATGAGCATATGTGGACACCAGAGGAGAATGTCAGCTGTCCTCCAGCATCAGTATTTCCTTGAGAAGGAGTCTCTCACTGATTCCAGAGTTTGCTTTTGTTACAAGCCTCAGTGATTCTCCAGCTATTGCTCTCTACTTGGCTGGGGTTATAGACATGTGGGGCCACATGCAGCTGCTTACATAGAAAACTTAGAAGTCTCGGGCCCCTTCAAGCCTTCATGCTGGCACAGGAAGCACTCTTGCCTGCTGAGCCATCTCTCCCATCCTGATAACACATTCTGAACAAGATGTTTGCATAGTAAAACCACAAACCTTGACATGATCTAAGTGATGGTTAAGTTCTGTTGTCAAGTAAATCAGGTGAGGAATCCAGTGAGAGATGCACATCTTGGGCATGTCTGTGAGGGCATTTCTATGAAGGACTAACTGAGGAGAAAGGCCCATTCTCCAGAGTGGAACGGAACACTCTTTTGGTGGGGAACTGTACACAAGGAAGTAACAGTGCAATGCAGAGTTTTTTTCTTTTGTCTGGCTGCCATGCGATTTGCCAAGTGCATGCTTTTTTCTGGGTCCCACTAGCTACTTAACTCTTGTGCATGTGTCTACCATTTGGCTTTTCTTTGGGGACATTGAAACCTAACTTGCATCTAGCCTTGTAGATTGAGCAGCTGCTGGGTTCTCCAGCTCTCCATCTTTTAACACAGGTAGTGTTGGGCTCCCTAGCTTGTATCTTGTAAACCAATACATCACATCCCATTTTTAGTATATACTTGTTTATAAGTTCTGTTCCTCTAAAGAACCCAGACTGATATAGACTATGGTATCAAGAGCAGTTCTAGAGAGACAAAATTTTAATAATGGATTTGTATACTGAGCTTGGGGTTATCTGGAGCTGTTTCTCTAACCCTAGCAGTACTAAGCTTACAGAATTGAGCCAGTTTACATACCTAGAGAACCTCAAACAAAGGAGTGGCCAGTTTCCCTTGAGGAAGGACCCTTCTACAATTCTGAAGTTTTAATATTAATTTTTCTCCCATCCTTCCCCAAAGGGAACTATAAATTTTTCAGTGGTAACTGTACACTGAAGAAAAGGAAACAATTAGACATTTTGGGGCCTAGTTGGTACTTGCTCTAAATTGGCAATTTTTTCCTGGAGACCCCAAAACAGTATCATGGGCCTTGATCTAAAGTGGGGTTAATGGAAGCCAGGTGTTCAATGTAGTTTTAGCCAAAGTCTGACTCTGATTGATGGTGGTTCCAGTGCATAACAAAACTCACCTATGGCTATTTTCTCAATTCTTGAATGTGATTTGGGATAGATATAAGTTGGCAGAATCCAGATATTGGTTCCAAGACCTATGGAATGAGGGCTATCCTGATTAGAAAGACCAAATTGAAGGACAGTGGTGAAGGGAAATTTTACAATGGGCAGAACCTGAGCAAAGCTCTCAATTAGAAGGGTCCATCACTTATTTAGTCTGTGCTCCCTTGGAACTCTGAATGCTACCTTACTAAATTCACAAGTCACTGTTTCCTTCCATCTAGTTTGTATCTGGTGATGCAATTAAGTACTGAGATATTTCTTTGGAGATATAGCACTGAATAAGATAGTTCACTTTATAAATTGGTTGAGAAACCAGGAAAAAAATACTTGTCAGGGATAAAGAAACAAAACACTGTACACATTTCCTTGGTAGAGAAGTATGCACAAGAAAACATTCTCTATTTCTTCCAGATTCAAATTACAAAGATTGATAATGTCTGAGCCACTTCAGTGACATCAAGTTCAAACTCACTTCTTGGCTGACCATTCCCTACACAGTCTGAAGTTTGAGGAGTTCTAATCTAAGTTTTACAGAGGTTGCCAGTGACTGGTATGCACCATTCTCCTCTCCTAGAGCTCCTGTACTTATCAAGTACACTTTCTTGCTCCTGTATCTCACAGCATAAGGTGAATCAGTCTATAGTTAACACTATGTGCCAGCAGGCACTGTGTAGAATCTAGCTTAGTATTGGTCACATTGGTTGAATAGGATGAGCAGTAAACTGTAATTTGACATATGCATGCAGTGCTTTTGAATGAGAACTGTCAAAGAAGGAGGAATATCTCTTTACTTTACACACAGTGTATAAACCCAGGTACAAATACTTCTAAAACTGATATGCTTTTCTCATGGCATCTAAAGATAGTTGCTACAAGGATTAGAGCATTATCTTTTATAGTAAGGATTTTTCCTTTCAGCTAATATTTTAATAAAGCATGCACTTCCCATTTAAAAAAATCTGGACACATATCAATGTAATAACATAAAAATATGGCTGATTAAGTGATACCCAGGTAAAACTACCACACTGGTTTGGATTGAGAAGTAGAGTTACATTTCCTAATCCCTTTTAGACACATTAACTCTTTGTTTTCCTAAAGATTATGGCTACTTTCTCACCACGAAGCAAAGATCATAAAGTAATACTAGACTCTTCCTTCTCAGTGTCATAACCCAAAGAAAAAGCTAATATCCTGAACAAACATAATAAATACTGTTTTATTATATACGATGGAGTATTTGCATATCTTAAAATCTTCAATACCTACTTCGCCAGCAAAAAAAAGAAACCAATTAGGTCTGACATTATTAATAGACCACATTCAAAAACATAATAATTAACCTAGTTTAGAATGAATGATAGTTCCCGCAATTTTATATTTTTCAATAGGCTGTAAGGAGTACAACATTTGTGACTCATAATAGGATAAAATGATGGAGAACAGGCATGTGTAATGACCATGGCGATTCTGTCTCACACACCTTCTTTGTCAGTATACAAAGCAGCTTTAGATGTGTAAATGACTCACTGCAGTCACTATTGAGGGTTTGGCATAAACAGTAGGCTTTCACACAAGATTTCACAAAATTCTATGTATTTACTAGCTTTGTATTTTCATTCTTGCCTAACCAATTTTTTAAGATTTTTTTTTCTTGAGATCATGAATGCATGCTTTATGTTATAATATTAGGATAAGAATTCAAAAGTATATCAAACCATAAACTGTTCTTCAGTGAAGAGACTCTCTGGACAGACTTAGAAGGGAATATATATATATATATATATATATATATATATATATATATATAATCTTTTAACTAGATGGCAGTTTGAAAGAGTCTTATTTAAGACTCTTGGCTTCTACTGAGCATGCTGACGAATTGCCCTAATCTAGAACACAAAGTTACAGTTTCAGTGACAAGTGAATTAAAGAAAAATCAGATATTCCATAATCAATGATTTATCTTTTTTTCCTCTTTCTTTAAGCAAAGAATTAAATCCAGCCCCAGTTAGGTTAGCTAGTTATCTATGATGTGCAAGGCAGACATGATGCATTGTGTACCCAGGGTGAGTGACAGCATGAATGACAGCCTTTGCCAGTCATAGCCTGATAAGGACGAGGTTCTGAGAGAAGCTCTGACTTGAGAGCCATCTGCATTGTTCCAGCCATCATTTCTGGCAGGAATGCTGATGTGGGGATAAGAAGGTGCTGGGGCTGCACTTCCTGCCTGTCGAGTGATCTCAGCCCATCAATGCCACCTGCATTTGGAACAGCCAGCTGTATGGCTTTCTTTCCTTTTCAACAATGTCCTTTACTGAACACTGCCAGAGCTTCATTGCATTTAGTATGCCACCAAAGATGGACTGTTGGTATTCAAAAGAGCAAACAAACCAAAGGAAGGTTTCCAAGGGATCTGCAAATGAAAGGCAGCAACAAGAGGGCCTGTGAATGATTTTAGTAGATGATCTCAGATTGGTGAGAAACTAGCAAAGGCATCATTACAGGATCAAGGGGATTCAAATGCTAATTTAGAGCCAAAGATTCTCCAGAGCCTTCTCAGGAACAAGCATGGCCTTTGCCCAAGAGATGTGCATAAATGAAACAATAACAAAACAACTGCCAATAGAGGAATAGATGGCCAGCTAGCAAGCATAATATCTACCAAGGATTTGAAAGCCCAGTGAAACTGGATGGAGATATTTCATTTTAGCCAAAGGTTAGGGTATGCTTAAATGTTCAATTTTTTGTGCCTGACACAAAAATAACTATGTATGAAAAGTATCCTCGTTGAACCAATAAATGTTCTTTGGGAACCATGATACTCAGATCAAGATGAAGTAAAATGGGATAAGTCCACACAAATAGGGACGTGCAGGCCTTTATACTGCTCTGTGTAGAGGACTTCATATAGTCTATGGGAACTGGAGATGTTTTCTAGTGGACTGCTATGGGCATTAAATATAGCAAGAGGTTTCATAAAATTTATTCTTTTGTCAAATTACAAAAAATCCTGGAGATACGCCATTGGAGAATGGAGTGAAGACAGCATGAAGATAGGGCTGTGACCATGGTCACCTGGGCACTTGACAGGTGGCAGAATCAGTCCAGAATTGAGATTCCAAAAGGAAAGCTATGATGGCCCTGATCTAAACCCAAGTGGCAGGATCTGCTGTCAAGACACCAAGAATTCAAGCTTTCCACAGGCATGGGGCACACAGTCTGTGTCATCATTGTACAAAGCAGAGCTCTAATCAGGGCTCTTCCTAGGTTCAAGGTAGGCACAGCAGTATGAAGAGTATAGAGGAACAGAAGACGTGGGGCTGCCAAGAAACGCTTAGCAGAAGCCTGACCTGCCTCTTCATGTATTTAGCATGACTCCTGGAGACTCATACTATGATATCACAGAACCTCAGCTCATTTATACGAATCTGCCCCAGAACAGTCTCCTACTGAAGGGTTAATTCCCCCTGCTCCAATATCTCTTTTCAACTAAAGATCAAGGCAGCTATGCAAAGTTTAGAGCAGGTATGTTCAACCTATGGCTCATGGCTACATGCATCCCAGGATAGCTATGAATGCAGCCTCATACATTTGTAGATGACAACATCATATTGCAGTGTTAAAAGGTTGGACAGTATAAAAAGTTTTAGAGGAATAGTGTTTGAAGTCAGGCTGTGAATCCTAGTTCTACCATTTACTACCTATGTGGCTTCAGTAAAATTATAACAAAAAATTTTGTTATTTTCATTTATTAAATGGACATTATACTGAATTCTTATTTCTCAGGGCTTACTGCAATGATAAAATGAAATTATCCATGTGCAATGTGGTTTCCAGTAAGGTTGAAGTCACTGTTTCAGCACTGTTGATGCTGTCGGAGTTGTTATTTTAGGGATGGAATAATGACCCTTGTTGCCCCAGCCCCTTACTTATTGCCATTTAAAGACCATTTTCTTATCTTATAATGCAAAATTTTCCATGGTGCTCCACTAATTCCTTGAATCTATTTATTCTCATTTCTTGGACTCCTTTGATTTATAAATAATCTTAGCTATCGGTACCCAGCTTCCTTCATCATCCAACTGTAGCTCACCTTGGTGGTTTCATAAGCAATAATGGGAAACTATCAATTCACTCTATCCTAAAGTACTTTACCTCCTGATTTGTGATGTTCCTGTCATTTACAATACCTCACATATCCTTTCTTTTGGTTACACTCAGGACTTCACCAACACCAGAATCTGTAGCATCTCTAGTTCTGAAATCTAACCACACCATGTTATAACCACAGTTGCTATCTTTTTCTTGTTCAAATAAATGTTCTCCTTATATTATGGTGCACAGAACATTGAACCCACAGTCTTCATTTTCCCTCTCTTTTCCTCTATCTTCAGGAATGCCTGTAACTAAAGGGCAAATGTTTATTATTATAATAATAACCTCAACTACCTTATCTCACCCCCTTTGCTCTGTGTATGCAAGCCTTCCATTCCATCTACTTTCTTAACATTAATTCCTGAGATGTTGAAGGTGTCTGAAGACAATCATAACTTCATTTCAGCTGAACCTCATTATCTTATATACCAATAAAAACTTCAATTCTATCCCACAATTTTATTTCTTGGTTAAGTTTACTTCCTTACACCTGACATGACTATTTCTATTGTGATCCTCATTTTTTTGGTTTATTTTTATTTATTTATTTGAAAGTGACAGAGAGAGAGAGAGAGAGAGAGAGAATGGGCACGCCTGGGCCTCCATCCACTGCAAACGAACTCCAGATGCATGTTCCCCCTTGTGCATCTGGCTAACGTGGGTCCTGGGGAATTAAGCCTCGAACCAGGGTCTTTAGGCTTCACAGGCAAGCGCTTAACCACTAGGCCATCTCTCCAGCCCCGATCCTCATTTTTTTTTTCCTATGCCAGCCCTTGGCTTGCTCTTAGCTAATGTTCTTTCATCATATTCTACTTTAAAATAAAAATTAGCAGATGCCAATTTCCTTACAGACAGATCTACAAATGTACTTAATGCCCACATATTTCTCTTTTTCTCTCTTCTTTGTCAAACATATGAGAAATGGATATAGCAATCCATAATTCACATATAGTGGGATTGCACTGCAGCTTCTCATTTGAACACTTTATTATTTTATTTCTAGATCAGTTCCAATAATGCTAATCCTTTATATTCATGAAAATTTATGATGACTGCTTCTGGATTTGTATGGTCACTGACATACTTGCATAAAGGCATGCTCACCCACAAACAGCCACATAGATATTCTAATGTAAATGTAAAAAAAAAAATTAAGAATATTCAACATTTCCAAAATGTTCAGACATATCATAGAGAAAAAGAATAATAGGTATTATCCAACCGCACTGATGGTTCTCTGCTCTTAACAATCATCATAGTCAAGTTTTGAGATCTAAGGATCACTACATTCATGGCACAAACTTCTAAAATCAATGGGATAACAAAATTTGTGATGTGAATTTGCCTTCCCCAGAAACTGTACATATTCAAGATATTTTCAGCATTTTAGTACTTCTCTCAGCTCTTTGGTCTCATTTGAGGTGGTGGAAAATACCTACCTTAAAATAACTGTACAATGTGTTATAATTCAAAGTCAGGTAATAAAAATTATTTGACAATATGTGTTAAAAATTGTTACAGTCAGCTCCTTGTTGCTGAGACAAACATCAAACCAAAAGAGTTTATTTCATGCTTACAATTCCCAGGGAACAACATCAATGGCAGAAGCAGCTGCTGCCTTTGATAGACCCAAGCAGAGATACACCACCAACAACCATCACCACACAACCACCAGAGCTCAAAACTATTTTTCATACACCTTAGGGCTAGACTTCAAGGTTTGTCTCCAAACACATCCTATGGCTAGACTCCAAGATTAGCCCCCAGTGACATGCCCCCTTTACCAAAGATCTGTCTGCAAGTGGCTCAAAAAGGAAATTTAATTAAAAACAAAATGCCCAAGTTTATGGGCCATGTATTCAAACTACCACAAATACAGTGAGTTCTAGAAAGATGATTATATTAAATGCACAATAAATCAAGCATAATTTGTAATACTATCTTTTAAGAATGCAAGTAAACCCTAGTTATTCTATGAAGGTCTTAATGGTACATTTATTCCTGACTTACTTAAACTAGGGAAACCACATTACTTTGTATATTTTTCTTTCCCTCTTTTTTCTCACTTCCAGTCACAAAACATGGATCAAATACTTGTTTGCCTTTTTCTTAATGAAGAAGAGTATCTAAAATTTATAGATGACTGGTAAGAATGCAGCAACTCTGTGTAGTAAAAATAGTAGCTGGTTTCAAATTTACTTCAGCATATTATATTTAGCATTGTGTTAAAAGCTTGCATGATTTAATTCTTTTAATTTTATCTTCACCCTTATGGAACAATAAAGTAAATTACATGATAATATTTGTTTTCTTTACTTATTTTGTCAATCCTGTTACATACACAGCTTACATTTAGACTTAACCTAATTTTACTATTCCATTTTAGCAGATAAGGATTCTGAGGTACAATGAGATAAAGACTGCTCAAAACTTGTCATATTAATGTTTATGTGGTAGAGGCTGGGAAAGCCAAAAAGAAACCTAGAACATATAGAATGTCCAAGTAATACCTTTCTTTTGAAAACATCAAAGGAGACAGTTTGAGTAATGAGGACTCCTGGGTTCTGCAACAGTAGGTCACCAATGGCTCATTCAAATTAGATCAGATAATTCTTTATACTTTGTCACCCAGCCTGACACCTACTATGATAACACTAGAATCAGGAAAGTAAGGCAATTTTTTAAACAATACATGATAATTCCAAATCAGTCATTGTTACTGAAAACCATAGAGCAAAGGATTTTTAATGACCTAACTTATCTCTAGAGAAAGGTTAAAAGCGCACATTATCTCTGCATGCTGTAATTCTAAGATTAATCAAAGTCTACCCTCTAGGCAATGACTGTCTGGTGGCTGCAAGCGAGACTCAGGTATAGACAATTCCATGGGAAGACTTAGGGTTCTTTCTGAATCAGCTCTTAGCACGAGAGGAAAAAGAGGGCTTGATTTGAATGATTGTTTACTGACGTATTTTCTTTACCTGGTGATTTTATTTATTTTTAAAATAAATTTAATGGAGTTGAGTTTGTATAAGCAATGATAGTTGAAACATTTGCTTAAATAAAGTATAAAATCAATTTGATCCCAACTAAGAATCTTACTTATTTTTACTGCTTTTTCATTTTTCATTTGAGGTGGTGGAAAATACCTACCTTAAAATAACTTTACAATGTGTTATAATTCAAAGTCAGGTAATAAAAATTATTTGACAATATGTGTCTCATGTTATCTTTCATCATTCCAAAATTATATAAAGAAAAAAGTACGTATCAATATGATTACTACACACACACAAAAAGTGACAACAAATGTATTAACTGTCATGAATAATGTACCCAATTTTTTTTGTTTTTTTGTTTTTTGAGGCAGGGTGTCACTCTATCTCAGGCTGACCTGAAATTCACTCTGTAGTCTCAGGGTGGCCTCTAACTCACAGCGATTCACCTACCTCTGCCACCCAAGTGCTGGGTTTAAATGTGTATGTCACCACACTCGGCCCAACTTATTTTTGAAAACATGATTAGACAATTGATTGAAATTAACTAAGATGGCAGAATTAACTAAGAAGAAAATTTCACTGGATACCATGGGATTTGTAAATATATCCTCTGGCAAATGTGCTCTTTGATGAACTTTCTTTTTCAAACACCTAATGTGGAGAAAATTGGTTACATTTACATATGGAAAGTGTTAGGCTAGAATTTGTAGACATTATAGTTACTTTTAGCCACAGAAGAGATGGATTGTTGAAAACACTTTCCTATGTTAAATATGTCTTGACTTTTGGGTAAGAGCCAGTATAAAAGCTGTAGGCAGCTGGGAGAATTCCTTGTCTTGAATCTCACACATAAAAAGATACCATGCCATAAAACCCAGTAATAAGCACAGCATGTTATGTGTTTCACTAGAAACTGACCAAATCCTAAAACACCTTAAGGAAGGAAGGACTTATTTTAGTTCATGGTTTCAGAGGGTTCTGTCTATTATGGTCAGAAGACAACATGGTGCTGCTCAGTTCACATCATGAAAAGTCAGGAAGCAGAGAATGAGAGAAGCAGGAAGTATGCAGAGACAAGATACCCCTCAGAACCCATCCCCTCAGTGACCAATTTCCTGTATCTAGTCTACCTCCTAAAGTTTCCAAAACCTTCCAAGATAGTACAACCTATTGTAAATAAATCTCCAACACATGAGCCTTTTTGAGGGACACTTCACATTGAAGCCATGGTGCGGAGGATGGTGCAGAAAAGACAGGCTTTATGTTTGCAACACATCTACTTACCTAAGAGCAGTTGATGGAGGTGAGGAGAAAGTCTAATACCCCAAAAAAAGACAACCATCTTTTTTTTTTTTTTTTTGTCATTCCCAGAAATGCTCAAATTCTGGAACCTATCAGTGAACTCTGGAATCTACTTTTTAATGTTACTGATGACATTCCATATTGTAACCTTCTGGCTAAACAAACCAAATAAAGCAGAAAAGACTCACTTCTAGTCACAAAACAACACCCTTTATTCAGCTACACAGAGATGCTCTTCACAAGGTCTATCTCTCCTTTTCTTGAATCTCAAGACTTTCAGGATTTGCCTGTTCTAAGTCCAGCTATGGTGAGCCTTACTTGGAGAGAATATTGTGGCAGGGAAATAGTAAATCTACTAATGAAAATAGCACCATTCTCTATGCTGCTGGGCTTCTAGAAAAATGTACAGAAGGAGGGCCAGCATAACAATGGCTCATGTGTCAGACTATGGATCAGAAGAATGTGCACACAGGTTTTCAGAAAAGTTACAAGCAGATATAAAATATCTTTGATGTCTACGTTTATAAAGGTTTATTTAATTTATTTTGTATTAGAGAGAGAGAGAATTGGTGCTCCAGGGCCTCCAGCCACTGCAATCGAACTCCAGACACTTGTGACATCTTGTACTCAAGTATGACCTTACATCTTGTGCATCTGGTTTATGTGGAACCTGGAGAGTCGAACATAGGTCCTTAGGCTTCTCAAGCAACTGCCTTAACCACTAAGCCAACTCACTAGCCCTAAAAATTTATTTTTGACAAGTTTATTCCTATGTGTATATAGTATTATTTTCAATATTCACTCCTCATAACCTCTCTTACTTCTTCACATTCCTACTGAAACCCTTGCTCCCCTAGTTCCCCAAGTACTTAGATGTGTGTGTGTGTGTGTGTGTGTGTGTGTGTGTGTGTAAGACCACTGAATTCATTTATGGTTACTTGCATAAACAAAAGTAGGGGTAAGTTTATTGGAACATAAGAAACTTATGAATCATTACATCACTAAAGAAAACAACTTTTCACAACTCTATGCTCTGGCAACCCATAACCTACAATAGCTCCTTGGGAAGGAGTAGAGCTTCATGGTCCCCTTTCCATTACAAGTTGGAATACTGATGGGTAACATCTTGTGCAAGTCTTTTGCAGTTAAGCATGGCTGCTGTGGTTTCAATGGTCATGTTGTATTCAGAAAAGAGTTATTTTAAAGTACTTTTCTCCATCCTCTGACTCTTACATTATTTGTCCTCTCATCTGCAATGTTCCCTGGTCCTAGTTGTATGGACATATGGACTTACATCTGGGTCCACTTTTCTATTTATATTGTTTTGGTTTTGTGCAAGTACTAAGCTAATTTTATTACTATGGCTCTTGACATCAGGTAATACCTCATTATTGTTCTTTCTTACCCAGATTACTCTAGCTATCTGATGTCTTCTATGCTTTCATATGAATTGTTTCTTTTTTTTTTTTTCTATGAAGAATAGTGAATAGAAGGGATGTTTATTGAAGTTTACAGATACAAGAGAAGTTCCATAATGGCAAAAGAACCTGGCCTGCTTTCACAGGTCCAAGAAGAGAGAGAAAAAAGTCACCACCAAAAGGCAACAAATACAAAGACGGGCACATACATCAGTGAAACAGAATAGCAGACACAGATGATAAGCCAGGCAGCTACAGCCATCTGAATTTTTAAAACAAAGGCAAAAAATGTTCACTGGAGTAAAGACAGTCTCTTTAATAAGTGGTACTGGCAAAACTGGATATCTATATGTAGAAATATGAAACACAGATGGATTTAAACATCTAAAAAAGTGTTCTACATCCCTAGCCATCAGGGAAATGCACATTAAAAGTACTCTGAGATTCCAATGAATGGCTATCATCAAGAAAACAAATGACAATAAATATTGGTGAGATACAGAAAAAGGAGAACTCTTCTATACCGTTAGTGGGAATGCAATCTGGTATAGCCATTGTGGAAATCACTGTGGAGATACTTGAGAAAGCTTAAAATAGATTTACCATACGATCCATTTGTAGCACTCCTAGGCATATATCCTAATGACTCATCTCACTACCTTAGAGATACTTGCACAACCATATTTATTGCTTCTCTATTCACAATAGTTAGGAAATAAAACCAGCCTAGATGTTCCTCAACAGATGAATGGATAATAAAGATGTGGTACATCTACACAATGGAGTTCTATTCAGCAGTAAAGAAAAATGAAATGAAATTTGTAGGGAAATGGATGGATCTGGAAAGGATTATACTAAGTGAGGGAACCCAGGCCCAGAAAGCCTAAGGTCTCATGTTATCTTTCATATGTGCATCCTAGCTTGTGTGTGAGCTGGAACTAAAAAAATCAGTAGCAGAGGCCAGAAAGCTGGAAAACGGCTACAAGGGAGGGAGGAGAAGGATAGAATTTAGGGAATGGTACTATATATATGTAAGTAGAAGAACAGATTACAGGGAGTAGAATGGCCTAAGTGAGCTCAGGGGAAGAGATTGAGTAAGAGAAGGGTGTGGGGGAGGGTCATTCAAAATTGGAGGTATTCTGAACAAAACATATGAAAGCCTACTTCTTTGGATAATGGCACACCCAGAAGCCATAGATTGCTACTAGAAAACTTTCAGTGCTAGGGATGGGATACCTTCTAGTGGGTTGTTGGCCAGGGAGGTACCTACTGCCTCCAAAACATTACAGGCTTTTGCCAAGGCCCTTGGTTTCCCAGGAGTAACAGATGGTAAGACTTTATCATTGAAGACATGCATGGGCAGCAAGATCACTGAAAAATCAAGCTGGTGCTGAGCTGAAAAGCTTTTCCCTGTAGACCACCAAAGTGAAAGCTGGAAAAAGCTGCACTGCATGAAGCCCTATGGGAGATAGAAGTCATCAGCAGTGAAAACAGTGGACACTGGAAGCCTCAAGTTTGGCCAGATAGGCCAAATGACTGAATGCATATAGTAGTGGCATGTCTGCTCTGGGGGAAGCAAACTGCTCTCTGGAGGCCCGCTTTATGAGAGGGAATACATACCTGGTACTGAAAACCTAATCAAAAGCCTATGGCATGGGAGGTCATGGGTCTTAGGGGTATAAAGCCTGCTCTTGTCTGGATAAATGCATATATTATGCTCACCAAACTGCTCAGTAAGTACTACACATAATGTTCATATTAATATATTAATGTTACTCTCACTTTTGGTTAGAAAAGCTTCTCTTTTCAGAAGGCAGTGACCACTGGGATGACCAAAAAGGCAACACAGGGCTGAAAAGAAGTGACAGAGGAGTGTCCAGCACTGAAACATCTCTATCAAGCCACCCAAGCTCAGGGTCCATTGTGGAAGAGGTGACAGAATGAAAGACCCAAAGGAAGGGAACCATTCCTTAAAATGTAACCGCCAAGACAGAAATTGCACTCAATATCCATAACCTCACAGTGTCTAGCAATACTTTCACAAGATTCCCCTAATAGAATAAAAACCTGATGACATCAAAATAAAAGAGAGACTAACAGAGAGGGAAAGGATATTATGGAGAACAGAGTTGTGAAGGGGAAAATGGGAAAGGAGGGGAATATCATGGTTAATTGTCTATAAGTATAGAATCTGTCAAAAAAAAAAAGTTAAAGGAGAAACAAGACTGATAAACCCTTAGCAAATTTGACCAGAAGAAATAGAGAAGAGACAAAAATTAATAAAATTCAAGCCGGGTGTGGTGGTGCACGCCTTAAATCCCAGCACTCGGGAGGCAGAGATAGGAAGATCGCCAAGAGTTTGAGGCTACTCTGAGATTACAGAGTAAATTCCAGGTCAGCCTGAGCTAGAGTGAGACCCTACCTCAGAAAACAAAACAAACAAACAAAAAACTTAATAAAATTCGAGATGAAAAAGTCACCACTACCACAGATACCAAAGAAATTCAGACAATTATAAGGACTCTAATAATACATATGTATCCAAGTTTGAAAATCTGAAAGAGGTGGATGATTTCCTGGAGTCATTCGACCTTCCAAAATTAAGTCAAGATGAGATAAACCATTTAAATAGACCTATAACAAGGACAGAGACCCAAGCAGTTATAAAATGTCTCCCAACAAAGAAAAGCCCAAGCCCAGATGGATTCACTGGTGAGTTTTACCAGACCTCCATGGGAGAAATAACACCAATGCTTCTCAAACTTTTCCATAAAATAGAAAAGGAACAAATTCTACCCAACTCCTTCCATGTAGCCAGCATCACCCTCATACCCAAACCAGACAAAGACAGAACAAAAAAAGAAAAAATCAGATGAATCTCCCACATGAACATAGATGCAAAAATTCTGAACAAAATATGGACAAACAGAATACAAGAATATATCAAAATATATAAAAAAAATATATATCAAAATATATTATTCACCCCAACCAAGTTGGCTTTATCTCAGGGATGATTCAACATATGCAAATCAATAAATGTAATATATCATATAAATGGTCTGAAAGACAAAATTCACATGAACATCTCAATAGATGCTGCAAAGGCATTTGACAAAATCCAAAATCCTTTCATGGTAAAAGTATTACAGAAATTGGGACTAGAAGGAATTTATCTCAACATAATAATAGCTATTCATGACAAACCTACAGCTAACATAATACTAAATGGTGAAAAACTCAAAGCTTTTCTACTAAATACAGGAATAAAACAAGGGTGTAGACTGTCCCTACTTTTATTTAATATAGTACTGGAAGTCTTAGCTATGGCAATAAGGCAAGAGACACTCATAAAAGGGCTACAAATTGGAAGGGAAGAAATCAAATTATCACTATTTACAGATGATATGATTCTATACATAAAAGACACTTAAAGCTCTACCAGCAAACTGTTAGAGCTGATAAACACTTTTAGCAACATAGCAGGATATCAAATAAATACACAGAAATCAGTAACTTTCCTATATACTAACAACAAATGTGTGGAGAATGAAATCAGGGGATCTCTGCCATTCACAATTGCTCCATGAAAAATAAATAAAGTACCTTGGGATAAACTTAACTAAGGAAATGAAGGAGCTCTACAATGAGAACTTTAAAACATCAAGAAAGAAAATACAAAAGACGCAAGGAAATGGAACTATATCCCATGTTCTTGGATTGGAAGAATCAATATTGGGAAAATCTCAATCTTACCAAAAGCAATCTACACATTTAATGCAATCCCTATTAAAATTCTAATGGCATTATTCACAGGAATAGAAAGAAAATCCTAAATTTCATTCAGGAATCCCAAAAACCTTCAAATACCCAAAATGATTTTGACAACAAACATAAGGCTGGTGGTATCACCATACCCAATTTTAAGCTCTATTACAAAGCCATCACAACAAAAACAGCATGGTGTTGGCACAAAGACAGACATATAGATCAATGGAACAGAATAGAGGAGCCAGATGTTAATCCAGGCAGCTACAGCCATCTGATTTTTGACAAAAAGGCCAAAAATATTCATTGGAGAAAAGACACCTCTTCAACAAGTGGTGCTAGGAAAATTGGATATCTATATGTAGAAAGATGAGAAAAGATCCTTGTCTCTCCCTATGCACAAGAATCAAATCCAAGTGGACCCAGGATCTCAATATCAGACCTGAAACTGAAATTGCTAGAGAAAAAGGCAGGGGAAACCCTTCAACATAATTGCTCAGAAAATAAAACCACTAATCAATTACTGGGATCCCATGAAATTACAAAGCTTTTATACAGCAGAAGACACTGTGAATAGAGCAAGGAGACAACCTACAGAATGGGAGAAATTATTTGCCAGTTACACATCTGACAAAGGATTAATATCCAGAATATACAAAGAACTCCAAAACAGAACAATAAGAAATCAAACAACACAATCAAAAAATGGGCTATGGAACTAAATAGAGAGTTCTCATCAGAAGAAATACAGATGGCATATAAACATCTAAAGAAGTATTCTATATCCTTAGCCATCAGGGAAATGTAAATTAAAACTGCCTTGAAATCCCATCTCTTTCCTGTCAGAATGGCTACTATCAAGAAAACAAATAACAATAAATGTTGGCAAGGTTGTGGTAAAAGGGGAACGCTTCTGCACTGTTGATGGAATGTAATCTGGTACAACCATTGTGGAAATCAGTGTGGAGTTTCTTGAGACAGCTAAAAATAGATTTGCTATATAATCCAGCTATAGCACTCCTATGTATATATCCTAATGGCCCTTCTCACTACCTTAGAGATACTTGCACACATGTTCACTGCTGTTCTAGTCACAATAGCTAGGCAATGGAACCAGCCTACATGTCCATCCATAGATGAATGGATAATAAAGATATAGTATATCTACACAATGGAGTTCTACTCAGCCATAAAGAAAAACAAAATTATGAAATTTTCAGGGACTAGAAAGGATTATCCTAAGTGAGGTAACCCAGGCCCAGAAAGCCAAATGTCACATGTTCTCTATTATATGTGGATCCTAGCTACAAATGTGTAGACTTGTGTGTGATATGGAACCAATAATCAGTAGCAGCAGCCCATAAACTAGAAAAAGGCTATGAAGGAAGAGAAGCAAGGTGTAAAGAGGATGGTATTGCATATATGTAAGTAGAAGAACAGATTATAGGAAGGAGAAAGGCCAAAGTAAGGTCAGGGGAAGAGACTGTATAAAACAAACATGAGGGGTGTCATTCAAAATTCAAGTTAATCTGAATAAGACATATGAAAATCTACTTTTTAAAATAAAAGCAAATCCAGAAGCCATAGATTGTTACTAGAAATTTTTCAGTGCCTGGGATGGGATACCTCCCAGTGAGTCTTTGGCCATGGAGGTCCATGTTGCCTCCAAAACATTACAGGCTATTGCTAAGGCCCTTGGTTTCCCATAAGAAAGAGATTGTAAGACCCTATTGCTGAAGACTTCACATGCCTGAGAGGCAAGGTCACTGAGAACTTAAGGTGGTGCTGGGCAGAAAACCTTCTACCTGCAATCCAGCCAACTGAAAGCTGGAAAAAGCTGCATTGTATGCAGTCTTATGGGAGACAGAAGTCATCAGTGGTGAAAACAGTGGACACTGGAAATCTCAAGTTTGGCCAGATGGGCCAAATGTCTGAATGAGTGCAATAATAGCATGTCTGGTTTGGGAAAACCAACTACTCTTTAATTGGACTGAAGGCCCACTCTATGGTAGGGAATACATGCCTGGTACTGAAAACCTAATCAAAAGCCTATGGCAGGAGGGGTCATGAGCCTTAGGGGTATAAAGCCTGCTCTTATCTGGAAAAATGCATATATTACTCTCACCAAATTGTCCTGAAATCACTATACTTAATGTTTATACTCATATATTAATGTTATTCTCACTTCTACTTAGAGAAGCTTCTCTTTTCAGATGGTGATGACCACTGTGATGGCCAAAAAGGCAACATATTGCTGAGAAGGGATGTAGGAGTGTCCAGCACTGAAACATCTCACACCCTCCAAGGCTCAGGGTGAATTGTGGAAGAGATGGTGAAAGAATGTAAGAGCCAAAGGAAGGGTACCACTCCTTACATACAACTGTCCAGACAGAATTTGGCCTCTATATCCAAGACCTCACAGTGCCTAGCAAGACCTACACAAGACCCTCATAATAGGAGAAAAAGATGATGACATCAAATTAAAAGAGAAACTAATGGAGAGAGGGAGGGGATATGATGGAGAGAAGAGTTATGAAGGAGAAAGTGGGAGAGGGGAGATCTCGGAGGGGAGGGGAGGGGAGAGGAACACCTCAGTTTGCTGTCTGTAAGAATATAAGTCACACACACACACACACACACACACACACACACACACACACATATGCAAGCAAGCACACATCTGGAACTCTGGGCTGAATTCCAGCACTTTGTCCATCTTTAAGCTAAAATTACAAATCTACTACAACACCTCAGGTCTGGACCCTAAGTTCTGGCAACTGATTTTATGTATATATATATATATATATATATATATATATATATAGAGAGAGAGAGAGAGAGAGAGAGAGAGAGAGAGAGAGAGAGAGATATTTTGTCAAAAGACACAAAACAGTCTTAGTTCCAATTCTGCACACCAATGAGGATAATAAATTATTTAAAATAACTAACTTGCAGGATAATTGAAAATAGGATTTTAGTTTTTGCTTTATTTTCTAGTGCTTTTTAAAAAAAATATCAAACTCATTTCTTTTCTTCTATACCAGACCAGAGTTTAATTTCTAATCTTATTTACTGTTTTCTTTTCAGGTTGGATTCTTATTAGTATTGTTTTTCTAATATTAACCATACCTTAACATGCCTTATAATTAAAGGCATTCTGATTATTTCAGTGGCATAACCACATATTGAATGAATGTGTATTCAGAGATGAATATGTAAAGTGTTTCATGTATATATATCTATATAATCATATAAACATATATCAACACATAGCAAAAACAGTTTGGCAGCCCTTTATATCTCTGCTATACACCAGGTAAATTCGTTTTCAAAGACAAACCACTGAAGATGATACTGGTGATTCTGAGTCCTCCACGAACAGATAACTGATGAGATAGTGCTCACACCAGCTTTAAGCTCTTGCCCTTATCTACTTGCTGCGGTTTTATGGAAAGCTCACAGACTTGAACTCTTTACCACTCTCCTTCATATTCTACATGAAGGTTTTATTTAAATTTCACAAGGTTCTCAGTTTGATTGATCTTCACAGTTAAAACAGATTCCCAAAAATTAAAACAGCAGAAATCAAGGTGGACACTGGAACAGTGATAAAGGTTGCCTTTTAAGCTTCAGCTAATTTGCCACAGCTCAGGTGTCTCAGGGACTGAGAGAGATTTAGCAAAGAACTGACATCAAAAATGCAGGCAGCCTATGCTTGAGAGCCATGGATTAACGATGAAAAGAAAGTCCCTTAAGGAACAGCCTGCAGGAGGATGTGCTCAAGCTTACTGCCCAGAGCTAACAGAAGAAGAAAAGGCAGGGCTGAGAGAGAGAGATTTTTAAAAAGGTCTGCACAATGCATAAGCAGCTCTGGCTTCCCACCCCAATGGAGCACAGCAGGAAACACCCAGAAACCAGAACCAAACAGAGCTTTGTCCTTAACAGGAGGAAAGCAAGAACAGCAGACACTAAAAGAGATTGTATCTCCAAAGAAATGGAAATTGTAAATGACCACGTTCCCTCAAAGAGAAACCCATTGAATAGGTGGAGAAAAATAATTCAATGCGGATACTCAGGACCAAATAGCTTATCACTAGGTATTGTTTGCTTTCATTTTCATTGAAATTATTATTGCTTCATGATTTTTTTATTAACATCAGAATGCCCTTTTAAAGGATTTCATTTCAGGTAATTATTTTTATTTAAAAATTAAATTATAGTCTGTTTAGTGAGTTGTTGCAATCTCATTTTCTGATCCTCGGAGGAATAAATATTTTTGTGTCTTACACTGATAGGACTATTGTAGGTCTGTGGGGGAAAGTGTACTGGGTAGAAAATGAAGACTTCTTCAGAACTATGCATGACTGGAGCAACAGGTATTGACTGCTTGTGGTCCTATCACCTTGCACCTTGACCTAAAACCCCACAGACTAAGTCTTTCATTTATTTTTGTCTTTCCTGCTGTAACTTTGAGTTTACCTGTGATCCTGCAACCTGATGTTTACATAGAGCAAATTTGTTGGATTTTCAAATAAATTCATGTTTACAATTTATGGGCTATGAAGGAAATTTAATAGATAATGACCATAAACTGAAATAGAAAATATTAAAGTCCACCATTTGTATAAAATATGTGTATATAAGTGCACTGTGGTTGGTGCCAAAAGAATATTAACTATGATGAATCAATGCTGAGTTTCCCTAGTAAGTCACCACAGAGAGATACCAAAGACTGGGCCTTGAGTGGATTGTTGAGCATTGAGCTAGCCCTTAGCCCATCATTTCTGGAAGGGGACCCTCAGCTCTCTTTACTGGAAGCTCCTTCTCTGTTGACATGTTATGAAGAGCTTCCCAGAGCTGGCTCCTTTTCCCTGGGTCAGCTCAACTCAATTTATTTCTTTATGGCCCTGCTTATATGGTTTGTTGCATTAAATTATTACACTGTTTTTAGGAATACAAATAGGGAAAATTATAAGCAAGAAGGTACTGTATATATACATATTAATCATTTGTATTTTATTTTTATTAGTTTATTTGCAAGGGGATAGAGGGAGAGTAAGATAGATTGAGAGAGAGAGAGAGAGGGAGAATGTGAGCACCAGGGCTTCCAGCCACTGCAAATGAATTCCAGATGAATGTGCCCCCTTGTGTATCTGGCTTACGTGGGTCCTGGGGAATCAAACTGAGGTCCTTTGGCTTTGCAAGCCAGTGCCTTAACTGCTAAGCCATCTCTCCAGCCCCACATTAAATCTTAGTTCATTCTATCTTCAAAACAAAAAACCAAACTCCATTGCCTTGAACATATGGGACAAGAAATGTTAGTTTCTAAAATAAAGTTCTCTCTATATTTTTAAAAAATAATGCAAATGTATAATCAGACCATGGTATGACATATAAATAAAATACCAGGCATTGTAATATTTACTTTCAAGATTATTGCATTAAAGATTAAAAAAGACAATGATGATGCCATAATACTTATAATAGCCTTCAATAAATAATAATATGTTCACTTCAATACCTTTCTAACTTTAAAATATCTCAAAACCTTAAGTAAAGATATCTGTTATATTATATTTAATTATAAAATTCATATCTAGATAGCATTCTCCAAAAGAAATACTAATATGAGTGCAGGTTGGAGATACATATGTAATTTGAAATGTCAAATATTTTTGAATTCATATTCCAAAACTAATGCAACACAGGAAGAGTAAATTTTAATCATATATTTTAACAGCAACTGTCATATCAGTAAGTAGTCAATTAAAAATTACAGGGTTTTAAAATATTTTTAACTTAAGTATTTAAAATAAAGGTCTTTTCAATTCAAACTTGTTATTTAAACTACTATATAGCAATCTGTCCCCAGTGACTCCTGTTTTGGAAAGAATAGACCTTAACTGTTACACTTTGGGTTTGTAGGAATAGTCTCTAGGAAGTTCCTCTAAACCACTTGTTCTGATGGATGTGTCTTTGAAAAATCAGTGGCTGTCTAGAACAGAAAAAAAATAGTTATTTCTGTAAAGTCAAAAGGCAAAAAGTAGTAAACAGATATACTATATCTGAACTAAAGATGTGCATTTTATAGAAAGTATAATATTTATACTTTTGGGACTGGGATGATGGCTAAATGGTCAAACATACGTGCAAAGCCTGGCAGCCTGGGGTTCAAATCCCCAGTACCCATGTAGAGCCAGATGCAGAAAAGTGGTGCATGAACCAGGAGTTCATTTGTAATGACAGGAGATCCTGGCACGCCCATTCCCTCTCTCTCATTCTCTCTCTCTGCCTGCAAAATGCTTAAAATTTTCCATTTTTACAAACTGAGGACAGATAAAGTAACAACAGCTTTCCTAAATTTAAAATATGGAAAAATATTCAAAGCATTTTGTATACAAATTTATACAGGGATACTGTGTGTTGGGCTCTGAAAGGCCCAGACATGAGGCCTAGTGGAAATTCCTGAGCCTAGCTAAAGTTTGGCGACCTGTCTCTGGCCAGCTATGACTCAGCAAGACATCTAGGCTTCTGGCCTGCTACCTCCATGTGGCAATTATAATTACCATTTCAATAGTTAAAGTTTACTATTGGCCCTTATCTCTGCCCCCATCCTAAAATCCCTGCCTTCATCCCCAACATGATGTAGGCAACTGCTCAGAGTAATAAAGCGAGTTGTTTCTGCGAGTTCCTGCATTGAAAACACTCCCAACTCAGTGTGGCTTTTCTCTGGTGGCCAGGAGAGATTTCTGAGTCGTCATCCTCCTTCAACTCCTAGGGAGGAACCAGCAGGCCTGGTTCTTCCCTCAGCACTACCTACCTGACCAGGAAGGAGCCCCACATCTAGTGCACAACGTGGGGCTCTGGGACCCCAACAGACTAGTGCACCCCATGAGAGGCAGTCATTGAGGAGGTAATCAGTGTGTGTGGGTGAGCGTACCCTCATGAGTTATGAGGCAGTCTTCATATTTAGTGCATTCAACTTTGCTTCTATAACTTGTACTTACTTGTCGACATCTCTTCATTCCCTTTCTCTTTCCCTTCACCTTCGGTTCGCTGGTGGCTTTTGAATTTCTAAAGGTTTGTGCTTCTCTCTCTCTCTGCTTGGGCCTGTGAAGGCAGGCCAGCTTTTCTGACATTATGGAACTTCCCCTGGATCTATAAGCTTCAGTAAATATTCCTTCCTTCATAACTGTACCTGGTCTGGAAGTTTATCTCAGCAAACCTAAAGCTGTCTGATGAGCTGAGATGAACTTGACCATGTGGATGTTAATCTTTTGGAACCTTTGCTTTAAAAAAATAGACATGGACTTCTTCTGGAGTGGTAAGGCAAATTTTATGGCCTATTCAGATGAAAGTTTAAAAATTCTAAGTACAGACAGCATTAAACTTCGAGGCTTAGCTTATAAGCTTTCTAAGAGGAAAGAAAGACTATAGGGAACTTCGTTGGAACTGGGCTACTGGCATAAGGGCTGGCTACGTCCTGCTGCTCAGGCCCAAAGAGTTTAATCAAGGTTAAATTTGTAATAGACTGATATGCTTAGCTAGAGATATTGGATTAAAAAAATAATGATTTGTTTTTTTCTTTGTTTTGGTTTTTTGAGGTAGGATTTCACTGTAGCCCAGGCTGACCCGGAATTCCCTATGGAGCCTCAGGGTGGCCTAAAACTCATGGTAATCCTCCTACCTCCGCCTCCCGAGTGCTGGGATTAAAGGCGTACACCACCATGCCCAGCTGAGACTTAAGATTTTAAACTAAAAAAACCTCAAGCAAGTTAAAATTATGGGCACTGAGACAAATTTAGGTTATGATGGTTCAGTTTACATTGTTTTAGTCTCTCCTTGCTATGCCTTATACCAGTTAAAAATGTTTACTCTGTGCTTTTATATTTTAGAAGTATTTAACTTGTTTAATTTTACAAATCTCAATATCTTAAATTGGTCAAGACTGTGGACCTTTAAAATTAAACTGAGTACAATTTATAATTGGGAGCCAGGGGCAAAATTTGGTAATTTAAATAGATGCCCCCCCCCCTCCTGGCAGCTCGTGCCCGACCCTCCCCTACTGGGAAATGGCGGGCAATCCACCTTCTGGAAAACTGCCATGTGGCCCCCTTGGACTGACCCAGGTGGGGACAGGGGAGACGTCCGCCATCTTGTGGTGACTGGGGTCACTGACCTTTTCCCGTGCCTACTGGGCATCGGCACATGCTGGAAAAAAAAAAAAATCTAAACATGCCATTAGTTATATGCTTCAATGTTTTACCAATCTTGGGCTGCCTGATCAAATTAAAACAGATAATGGCCCCTACTTAGTAAGCAAGGCCTTTATACATTTTCTCCAGACCTGGAAAATCTCACATTCCATAGGCATCCCATACAACCCCCAGGGCCAGGCTATTGTTGAAAGATATAATCAAACTCTTAAGTCTCAATTACAAAAACAAAAGGGGGAATCCTTACCCCCACAGGACCAACTAAAAAGGGCCTTATTTATAATTTATACCCTAAATATTTATACCCTTATTTATACCCTAAATATTTTAATTTTTTCTAACAATTTATAATGTGTGATGGTTATAAATCTATTGGGCTCCAGGGGTGGAATGTGATAACTTAAGTAAATGGACCCCAATATATTCAATTGTTTATCTTAAGGTGTGATGGTGGGTTTCAGATTTCAATATAAATATATACAAAATATGCTTAACAGGAGTTCTTAAAGTGTGCTGTGGCTTTTGGATTTAGGCTTGTACTTTTAATGTCTAACTATCCTTCATACTCACAGCTTTGAAGTAGCTCCTAAAAAAAAAAAACAATTCAAACTGCACCTCCCTTTAAGATCTTGGGCTTGATCCTTACCACAGAAATATACATAGATACCTGTCAGATGCTCTATATACTAGGGTTAAAAGTTAAAACTCATTTGGAGTGTCATGTAGATTTTCAATGGATTTGAGTTACTTCTAAAAAATATATAATAACAACTAACAGCATTGGGAAAATACACTTAAGAGATATTTGGCACAACAATAATATTTCCTTAGATCTGATTCAGTTATATTCAGAGATTTTGTCTTTACAAAATAATCATCTTACTTTTGATGCAGCTAAAGCTGCTGATGACTTAATATCTACTTTTAAGTCTGCCTTGCCTAGATAAAATTATCTCACTTCCTGGATAGAAAGCTTTACTGCTACAGGTGTTTGTCTTTTGCTCATTCTGTGTCTACTGCCCATACTTGTTAAATGCCTTTTAAGATGCTTTATGGATATCCATGCAGAAGTACATGGGATACAGCTATGGACCTGACCCCGGCTTCCTGAGACATTATCTTAAAGCCCCTACAGAGGATAGTAGTCAAAGACGGGTAAGATTCTCTCAAGTTAGGTCAACCTAAGACAGGGCATGAATGATGGAATTCATGTACCGATGATGGGTAAGGCCTAAATATCATAAAGAACAACCTAAGACAGACACAGTCTTTATACACCGAGGCCCGGAGGGACCCGGTTCCTAAAAAATAATAAATAAAAAAGGGGGAATTGTTGGTAGCCATTTTGGCTGGACTTGTATCCATAGTTCTGGGCTTTCAGCAGCAACACTTTAGCAAAACTATAGCAAGGCTTTAGCAAAACTATAGCACCTACAGTAATTCAGTATATTCAGTATCGAATATTCAGTATATTCAGTATATTCAATATATTCAGTATATTCAGTGTCAAAAGCCATTTGGCTGGCCTTGATAGTCTTTTGTACTGAGAAGTAATTAAAATACAAAAACTCTGTAACAGAAAGGAGTTCTTTGATAGAAACTTGTGTGAAGCTCATAAAATTTTTGTCCATGGGAAAACTTTGTAAAAAGAAAAAGACCCATTTGGGTACCAGCGAGAGACCTAAAATATTTGTCCCAACAAGGAGACACTGACAATCACTTCTAGGGAGTGTCCTGCCCCTGAGGACTGTTCCTAAAATGGTCCTTCACCCTGCTAAACTAAATAACTCCCTCCCTTGCAGAGGATTGCTGGCTTTGCCTCCATGGCTAATTACAGTACAGCTGTCCATACGACCTTTAAAAACTGCTCAGCCACCTTCCCCATCCCTGTCCAGCTTTTCCCAATGTTTCCTCTGGGCATTTGGGCCCCACCTTCCCCTAATAATTCCAGCATAGATGTGAGATACATTCATCCTTCCTTCTGTACTTTTAACACAACTGAGCCCAATACTCAGTGCTGCCCGCCTTCTGGAATGGTTTATGTTTGTGGAGGCGAGATGGCCTATGACTTTCTGCCCACCAATTGGACGGGCCTTTGTGCCCAAGCCACCTTAATCCCAGATGTAGATATCATTCCTGGAAGCTAGATTTCCTGGATAAGGTAGTCCTACAAAACTGGAAAGGACTAGATCTACTAATGGCCAAAAAGGGAGGCATATGTTTATTTTTACAGGAAAAATGCAACTTTTAAACCAATAAATCAGGAATCATCCAGGACAAAATTAAAAGGCTCCAGGAAGACTTGGAGAGGAGGCAACGGGACCCCCAGGACAACCTGCTGTGTACGGACCTACATGACTTCTTACCCTACCTTCTCCCTCTACTTGGGCCCCCCCCCCTTCTCTTTCCCCTCCTCCTTATCCTCACTGTCCAGCCTTGTGTAATTAACAAAATTACACAATTTATTCACCAGCGGCTAGAGGCAATAAAACTTCATCAGGTTAAAATACATTACCACAGGCAGGCTACTCAGGAATTAAGTTCCTCAGATGACCCACAGTCACCTCCCCTGTCCTCCATGTGACCAATGATAGGTAAAATCCCCAGAGGGCGACAACCTAGACAGGCCATGGAGTGGCTTCTCAGCGAGCTAAACACCTGGTATCCAATGATGGGTAAGATCCCCAGAGGGGAACAACCTAAGACAGGGGCCACAGTAACTAATGCTCTTACAAAAACAAAAGGGGGAGATGTTGGGCTCTGAAAGGCCCAGGTGTGAGGCCTAGTGGAACTTCTTGAGTCTAGCTAAAGTTTGGCAACCTGTCTCTGGCCAGCTATGACTCAGCAGATGCCTAATGGCTTCTGGCCTGCTACCTCCATGTGGCAATTATAATTACCATTTCAATAGTTAAAGTTTACTATTGGCCCTTACCTCTGCCCCCATCCTAAAATCCCTGCCTTCATCCCCAACATGATATAGGCAACTGCTCTGAGTAATAAAGCGAGCTGTTTCTGCAAGTTCTTGCATTGAAAACACTCCCAACTCAGTGTGGTTTTTCTCCGGTGGCCAGGAGAGGTTTCTGAGTCATCCGAAGCTCATCATCCTCCTTCAACTCCTAGGGAGGAACCAGCAGACTTGGTTCTTCCCTTGGCACTACCTATCTGACCGAGGAGAAGCCCCACAACTGTACAATATTTGAGATATAAAATACATATTTATATTATATCTGGAGATATATGTATGAAAATATTTTCTCAGTAATTTAATTTTTTTTAATTAACAACTTCCATGATTGTAAACAATATCCCATGGTAATACCCTCCATCCCCCCCCCACTTTCCCCTTTGAAACTCCATTCTCCATTATATACCTCCCCCCCTCAATCAGTCTCTCTTTTATATTGATGTCATGATCTTTGCCTCCTATTATGATGGTCTTGTATAGGTAGTGTCAGGCACTATGAGGCCATGGATATCCAGGCCATTTTGTGTCTGGAGGGAGCACATTGTAAGGAGTCCTACTCTTCCTTTGGCTCTTACATTCTTTCCACCACCTCTTCTACAATAGACCCTGAGCCTTGGAAGGAGTGATAGATAATGCAGTGCTGAGCACTCCTGTCATTTCTTTCCAGCACCATGATGCCTTGTGAGTCATCCCAAGGTCACTGCCATCTGAAAAGAGAAGGTTCTCTACCAAGATTGAGAGTAGCATTAATATATGGGTATGAACATTAAGAGAAGTGCTTATTTGGCAGCTTGATAAGCATAGTATATACATCTAGCCAGACACAACAGATGTTATACCCCTGGGGCTCATGACTAACCCTTTTTTAAGTTTTCAGTATCAGGGATGTATTCCCTCCCATGGAGCAGGCCTCCAGTTCAATTAGAGGGCAGTTGGTTTCCACCATGACAGACATGCCACTATTGCACCCATTGGCTCATTTGGCCTGGCTGGCAAAATTTAAGACTTGCAGTGTCCACTGTTAAGTATCTTCACTGGTGATTTCTCTCTCTCCAATTAACTGCATGCATAATGGCTTCTTCCAGCTTTCTGTCAGCTGGTCTACATGAAGGTGGTTAGCAGCTCAGTTCCAGCAGGATTTCTCAGTGGCCTTGCAGGCCAAGTAGATGGAATCTTCAGCAATAGGGTCTTTCCATCTATTCCTGGCAGAAACCAAGGGCCTAAGCAATGGGCTATAATGTTTTGGGGGCATCAGGGACCTCCCTGGCCAACAACTCACTGGAAGGTATCCCATCCCTGGCACTGAAAATTTTCTAGCAACAATGTATGGCTCCTAAGTGTTCTATTGTCTAAAAAATTAGGTTTCGATATGATTTATTTATATCCTCTTAGATTTTGATTAGCTCTCCCTCCACTTTTCCTTTACTCCTGACCTCACTTGGGCCTTTTCACCCCTGTTAATCTATTCTTCTACTTACATATATACATACATATATATGTATGATAATATTTAAAGAAACACTTAAGAGCATGCTTGTGTGTGCAAATTTGCATTCAAAGGAATGCAAGAAGCAGAAATGAGATCCTTTGAATTTATACAAAATTCATATGAACAGTCACCTCATGTCAAGGGGTATTATCACATCACATTGGAAATATCAGCCATAACAAAACCAATTTCATGTGTTCTGCCAGTGGCATAAGGGACTCCATCTGTATATGCAATTTAATACCCAGAGTTATTAATTAATGTGTATGACCCTAAAAATATACATAGATGGTTCAAACAGTTTACAATTAATTACTAGTCAAGAGAAATTTAAATGTCTAAACTACAGCAGTGTTACTATATTATTAACAGTTTCTGGATAATCTACATAAGTTTATGAGACATAAAGGATAACAGTGATTTCAAATAATGTGATTATTCTCATTTTTATTCTACATCTTGACTGTGATAACTTCTTTCTTTCATATAACAATAAAAAGGACTAATATCCTCATCTGATAAAATAATATTTTCACCTTTTTTAATCTTAGAAACATCAAATTTCAATAGATTCCTTGCTTCATTCTGTGTTATTTTTAGCTTTCTTCTCCTTCATCATTCGAGTATTATATGCTGTTCTAGATAACTATCAAATTAAATGAAGGGTCTTATGCAAATTCAAGAATGGGGTCACTACATACCATAAGCAATAACATTGCCAATGCTGCCCATGGGAAGAGCTACAGCTGAGAGACTTATCTGGGGGTAAAGAAAAATGCTTTATCCTGCCATGATAAACAAAAGGATCATTGTCAAAAGATATGGAAACAAGAATACCTAAAGGAAAGCATGTGGCCACTAATCTAACTGCCTTCTTCACAAGGTCAGCAGAGTTGTGGAGAACTCCTTCACTGGACTGCAAAAATCTGCCTCCTGCTATGATTTATACTATCTAAGTGATACACTGATGTTCTTGTATTTTAAGAATTCAATTATTTTCTCAAGATTTATAAGACAAAGAGAGGGGTGAGGAAGACATCTGACTGGATATTCCTTTAAAAGAACATGTTTCAAATGACTTCTGGAAAACTAAAGTTTCCAAAGTTAATGTTACAAATCATTTCATAATACAGTTATTGCATAAAAAAATCCAGCTGTACATTTTGGTATATATTTCCAAATAATATATATAGTTTGGTATATAGTTCCAAAATAATCCATTGTTATAGCCACCTTCATGTTGCTAACTGAAAGCACCCAACGAAAAGCAGCTTGTAGAATGAAAGATTGTTTTGGCTTACAGACTGGAGGGAGAGCTCCATGACGGCAGGGGAAGCATGGCATGAGCGGAGGCTGGACATCATCTCCCAGCCAATATTAGCTGGACAATAGCAAGAGGAGAGTATGCCAAACACTGACAAGGGGAAGCTGGCTATAACACCCATAATCCCCCCCCCCAACAACAACACAAAAAACACCTCCAACAAGCTTCCAATTCCCAAACTGTCATTAGCTGGGGATCAAGCATTCATAACACATAAGTTTATGGGGGAAACCTGAATCAAACCATCACACTCACTAAGAATCTTTAAAATCTAGCTATGAAAATTTTGAATAAATATCAACATTAGTGGATGTTGCAGCCAGGTTTGCATTGCTGGCATAAATCACCTGACCAAGAGCAGCCTGTGGGAAAAATAAAAAAGGGTTATTTTGGTTTACAGATGTAAAGGGAAGCTCCATGATGGCAGGGGAAAATGATGGCATGAGCAGAGAGTGGACATCACCTCTTGGCCATCATCAGGTGGACAACAGGAACAGGAGAGTGTGATAAACACCTGTAAAGGGAAACTGGCTATAATACTCATAAGTCCTCCCTGAATAATACCCTGCTTCCAAGTGGCATTAATTCCCAAGTCAGCAGCTAGGAACCTAGCACTCAGAATACTTAAGTTTATGGGGGAACTCACCTGAATCAAATCACCACAGTGGACTAGACTTTGAGGCCTATAAATCTATAAATTCTGATATATCTGTAAGGCAGGAAATCAGTTTTAGGACTTACTAAACAGACCCACATGTATTAAAATAAAATATTAAGTATTCCAAAAGGAATTCTAAATGGAATTACTCAAATTATAATGTAACAATTTAAAAGAGCTCTTGCTGATAAAAGTGTCTCTGTTCAGGAAAGCAAAAAGCTAACTTGTCACATGTTTACCTTTGCTTCTTTTCCTGTGGAATCATATTATTTTAAGACAAGATAAGGCTGTCTATTTATTTAACATACAGTCATTAGGACAGGCCAGATACCCTCCAAAACCAAAAGTCATACAGTACTCAGGGGCAGATCCTAGAGTTGGCAGACTAAAAAGATTATTAAAACCATTTGATGTGGACTAAGGCAAAAGTCATCATGTTAAGTTCAGTGGTACTTATTGTGTTGTGGGAAGGTCTAGAGAAGCCAAGTGTTTCTCAGGAATGAGGTCAGAGAGCTTTCTTTTTAGTCACTATGTTTAGGCACAGAACTAAAATAACAACAACAAAAAAAGCCAGGAATGGTGTTAAAATGATTCTAAGTATCAAAGCAACAAATACAGCACTAAAGCGTGACTCCATGAGGGTATCTGTAGTACTGAAGGGGTGTGGCTAGGCGTGGCTTTCTGATGACTGGCCTAGTTCAGTAAGAGAGCAGATGGAAAACTCCAGCACTGGAGAGCAATTTATCTGCACAGACTAATAGCATCTGTGACATAAACAGCAGACACTGTATTTTTAAAAGGAGCCAATGGGGAGGACTTTTTCTTATTGTTTAGTTCTCTACTGAATTTTCTAATGTGAGGAAGATTTCGGAAATTCCTACAGAAAAGTGAAGGTGTTACTTTACACTTAAACATTTTAGAAGTATGTAAATTTTTTTAATGTGAAACAAGAGCTATTTTATTTTATTTTATTTGAGAGTGGCAGAGAAAGAGGCAGAGAGAGAGAGAGAAAGAGAATGGGTATGCCAGGGCCTCCAGTCACTGAAAACGAGCTCAAGATGCATGCGCCACCTTGTGTATCTGGCTTACATGAGTCCTGGGGAATTGAGACTCGAACTGGGGTCCTTAGGTTTCACAGGCAAGTGCTTAACTGCTAAGCTACCTCTCCAGTGTAGCCTAGCTGGAGGGGCAGAATTGGAATACCAGAGAATTGTTGCAGGTGAGAATTATCAGACTTGGAGATTTGTCACTAACTAGAGTTGTTGGACTAGAAGCTACAGAATTTGATGTTTGCCCTGGTAGTTTCAAATATTGTATTGATTGAATATTCCTTGCTATGCCCGATGCCATCTTTTGCAGGGTGAATGTTTATTCTGTGTCATTATGGGTTCTTTGTGGTTATTTTTTGGTATTATGGCTCAGTTAAAAGACTTTGGATTATGGGGATGTATAAACATCACTGAAATTGATTAAAAACTATGGGGACTTTTAAAGTTGGATGAATGCATTGCATTTTACATCATGTATGGTTATCAGTTTATAGGGACTAGGGATGGAACATGGTGGTTTGATTCAGGTCTCCCGCCCCCTTAAACTTAGGGCTTCCAGATGCTAGATTCCCCAGCTGATGGCAATTGGAAATTAAAGCCTCCTGAAGGAGGTGTATTGTTGGGGCCGGGCTTATGGGTGTTATAGCCAGTGTTTGGCACACGCTCCTGTTTCTGTTGTCAAACTTATGTGGGCCAGGGGGGTGATGTCCACCCCCTGCTCATGCTGTAACTTTCCCTGCCATCATGGAGCTTCCCCATGGAGCTTGTAAGCCAAAATAAACCTCTTTTTTACCCCACAAGCTGTTCTTGGTTGGGTGATTTTGACCAGCAATGTGAACCTGACTGTAACAGTAATGAACAGTCTAATTGTCAATCCACAGACTAATTCTAAAGAAAAGATGAGATTTCTCTTGCTTTGTTACAACCCACTTCAATAAATAAAGTTTTGTTTCATTCACTCCAAGAACAAAACTGAGTCAGCTGTCTTGCTGTTGACATCTGATTTTCTTTGCAGTACAGCCTGATGGCAACTGGAAATCAGCATCTCCCCTGCACAGGATCATCATAGGCAGTTTGTGGGAAGAGGTGGGTTATTCTGAACACAATGTGAGAGATGAAATAAGTGGCAACGGACAGTTGTCAGCAAATCTGATTTTGCTTCAGTGACATGTCTAGGATAGCTGGTATCATCCTCACTGGTCTGGAAGTCAATTGACTTGCCCAGGAACCCCAGCAAGTCATAGAAGCTATGAAGTGGAAGGGGAAAAGCCCCAGGGAGAACCTGGTCTTGGCCAAGGGCCTAGTGCGGAGACAAAGTCTCTGGCTCTCAGGTCCCCAGATGGAATGTGAGGAAGATAGCACTGGGACAGCAGCTGCACAGCAGTCATGGGCAGGGAGGTGGCAGGCCCATGAGGCAAAGTCACCATCTGAAGACATGCAGAAACACAGCCAGCTGCTTGGAAGAACAGGAGTGGCCCAGCCTCAGGCGAGCAATGCAAAGAGAGAGGTCCTTTGTGCAGAACAACTAGGGCAAGCACAAAATTAAAGATATAGAGTACTCTTTGCGCTCCTGCAGCAATCTGCAAGGTTGCAGGTAGGGTAAGCTGCAGTCTCTCACCTTTAGAACATTTCACAATGGCTTTCAGGCACAGTCTTATTATCTCAATGAGCCAAGGAGTCCTATAAGAAAAATATAGCTATTTAAACTTTGATTCAATTATGTAACTGGCAAGCTGATTATTCATGTAAGATCTGTACAGATGTGAGCACTTGCCTATCAGTGAAGGAAGAGGACGAATGAGATTTATGTCATAGTGCAAGGGAAAAGTAGGTGATATGGTCTTGTGTGCCACAGTGCAGGAAAGGGCAGGGGATGTGTCCTGTGTGCCACAGTGCAGGAAAGGGCAGGGGATGTGTCCTGTGTGCCACAGTGCAGGAAAGGGCAGGGGATGTGTCCTGTGTGCCACAGTGCAGGAAAGGGCAGGGGATAAATTCCTATGTGTCACAGTGCATGGAAGAGCAGGGGATGTGGTCCTGTGTGTCACAGTGCAGGGAAAGACAGGGGATGTGGTCTTGTGTGCCATAGTGCAGGGAAAGTCAGGGGATGTGGTCTTGTGTGCTACAGTGCAGGGAAAGATAGGGGATGTTGTCCTGTTTGCTAAAGTGCAGGGTATGTGTTCCTCTGTGCCACAGCACAGGAAAAGAGAGGGAATTTGGCCCTCTGGAAGAGCAGTGGTGGTTTTAACAGCTTTTAAAGCAAGTACTTTGTATTCATGTGAAGCTCTCAGAGATTGTCACTGAAAACTGAGAGCCAGTCCTTGTTTACCTAGCTCATCTCATAGTAAGAGCAGATCTTGGGCCCTTCTTCCCACTCCTCATCTTTCCAGTAATCTTTTTTGTTTGTTTGTTTGTTTGTTTCTATGTCGAAATAGATTTATTCATGTAAATTCTTGATCATAAACCACCCTCACGACCGCAAATTGGAGGGGAATTCCTTATAAATGACCATCACCTAATTAGTCATCCAGTTGCAGTTCTCTTCGGTGCTGGACACACAGTTTCCAAGGATCAAAGTCTTGAGAGCATTAGATCATTAGATGGGAGATGGCAAGGAGATGAGGGTCCCGGGGTTGGAGTTTCTGAGATGAGCATTCACTTCACAGAAAGCTTGCCACAATGAGGCTGGCATGAGCGTGGTTTCAGTGACTGTTCTTGGTTGCCTCCTTGGCTGCAGCAATCAGTGGAGTGAGGCTAGACAGGGGCTTAGCAATCTTCAGGAACTGATGCTGTAGTAGTTCTTTAGCGGAACCTCTCTTCTCCACATCCATCTCAAGACAGCGGTTCAAAAAGTCCCGAAAGATAGCAGACAGTTTCTCTGGGTTCTGAAGCTCTGGGGTCCCATTGGTGGCAATGAGGTACAAGGCTCTCAGAGGGTTCTCACTGAGGTAAGGGGGCTCCCCTCAATCATTTCAATAGCCATGATGCCCACGGACCAGATGTCAACCTTGGGTCCATAGGCTTTCCGTGTCACAACCTCAGGTGCCATCCAATACCGCGTTCCTACCATGGTGCTCCCTTTGCTCTGCTCTGGGGTTATCTGCACACAGAATCCAAAATCAGTTAACCTGACAGAGCCATCCATTCCCAAAAGAATATTGTCACTCTTGATGTCTCTGTGAATGACTTGGTTTGAATGCAGGAACTCCAGAGCCTGTAGACACTCAGGGCACACAGCTGCAATCTGGCCTTCGTCCATACAGGTTTCTGTCACCACATCTGTCAGGGAGCCTCCAGCCAAGTACTCCATGACAACCCACAGCTCATCCCCCACAAGGTAACTGTCCAAGTAGTTCACAATATTTGGATTCTTGTGTTCCCTCATGACCAGGATCTCATTAATAATCAGCTCTTTCTTGGGCTGTTGCTGAAGATTCATCTGTTTAATGGCTACCTCCTGTCCTGTGGCTACGTCCACTGCGGTATACACAGCACCGGAAGCGCCTTGTCCAATCTTGTCAAACCGTGTATATTTCTTCTTAGGATCGCCCACACTCACTATGCTCCGCAGTTTCTCCAAGATCTCATCCGACATCTTCGGCTTCTTCTGCTTCTCAGTACTGCGGGTCAAAGCATCTGGCGGAGCGGTGCTGTTCTCAGTCGGTGAGACGGGAGAGGTGGCCACGTCTCGAGTTGGAGTGACAGGAAGCGGCTCAATCACAGACCGTGTGTAGACCGATTTTGTGTGCTCTGGCCGTGGAGCAATTACTGGAGGTGGGGTAGCATCATCATCATCATCTTCATCCTCTGAAACCGGTGGCACCGCAGGGGTCTCAGACACAGTCTTTACATTCAAAGTATTAGAAGAGTTATAATCTTCAGCTGACTTATCTGTGAAGCTCATGTACTTCTGGCTGTTGGAGGTCTTCTTAGAGTTGTAAAATTCCAGCACATCCAGAACAGCCTGTGGGTTTTTCTTCTGCTCTGACTTAGTGATGTTTGATGGCTGAAGCAAGCGGGCCCATTGCTCTGGCATCCCCGTAAACTCCCCTGTGACAGCATCAAAACCAACGTGAATTGTGTGTTCAAAATCTGAAGGAAGAGAAATCTCTGGCCACTCCTTTTCCTTTTTCTTATTTGTTTTATCACCAGGTAAGATGGAGCGGTAAAATCGGTCCTTCTTTTTCTTCTCCTCTGGATTTGGAGGCAGAGGTTTGGAACCGTGGTTTAGAGTTCCAGCATCTTTGCTGCCAGCTCCAATCATAGTGCTGGTGTTTCTCATTGGAGGGGCTGGGGGTTTGTCCTGAATGTCTAGGCCGTTATTTGACATCACCACCAGCAGCAGCCACTTGGGCGCTCGCCGGGCTCCGCTCGGCTCGTCCTTGTCGTTCTCGGGGCGCCGGCAGTGGCCTCGCTGTCTGTCTGCGTCCCCGGCTCAGGACCCGGGATGGGGGGGAAGGTGGGGGGTCCACACGGGCGGCGCGCTGCGACCCCCGGCGGGAGGAAGGCGTGGTGGGGACTGCAGCGGGGGTGGGGTGGGGTGGGGGCGCGGTGCGAGCGTCCACCGGGCAGCCCGCACGCTATTGTACGCGGTCCGGCCGGCCATCGCCGCCCTCTTTCCAGT
Organism: Jaculus jaculus; assembly: GCF_020740685.1. Lineage (NCBI taxonomy): Eukaryota > Metazoa > Chordata > Mammalia > Rodentia > Dipodidae > Jaculus > Jaculus jaculus. The sequence goes on along the minus strand of NC_059107.1, from coordinate 82,237,892 downwards.
AATCTTATCCCACTCAGACAGCTTGAATATCCAGAGCATTGTGGGGGCTCAGAACATTATATGCCAAAGCATGGCACTTTGGCATGTTGAGTGTTTTGTACTGAAGGGTCCTGCAAGGGCTCCAGAAGTAGCTTCTCCTTTCATCCTTCTTTCCCTTTCTCTCCATTCTTCCCTAAAGCTGGCTGTAAAAATAGAAGTCCCTTTCTTCAAGGCAAGGCATAGAGAACAGAACCCTGTGTCCCCAAAGACAGCCATAAACCTGGAAATATTACTCCAACCTTCTTGTTTCCTGTCCGTGTAGTAGAATGTGATAAAGAAATTCTCTCACCTGCCTTGTCTGATTGATCATGAATCCCTCATTTTAAAAAGGACTTTGCACTATGCCTCAGCACAGGGAAGGCCACTGAATGAGGCCAAGAGCAGAACAGGCAGGTCAGGCTGAGTTTCCCCTCTCAATCACTTACTATAGATCACATCCTTTTAGTCTAATTGAACATGTTTCATATTGCTTTTCTACATCGTTGTCCTTTCTTCACAGAGCCTAAACATAGACAGTTTTGTCAGGTCTATGGGTAACATAAAATTAAGATTAAATAGATTTTTTGGCTATATCCTCTATGATAGGGGGAAGGGTGTTACCTTTCTACATCCATAGCATTCAAAGGCAGCTAGAGCAAGGGAACATGAACATATCTTATGATGAAATGCTTCTGTAGGGTTCCATAAGGACTATGAGAATTTTGAAGGGTTGGTGAAGTGGTTATTGGAGGAAGTGTCATAGACTATGTTCTAATGTGACTGTGGTCATGTTTGGAACATAAGGCCCAAGACATATGGACTACATGTGAAAATTCATATGCGGTTTCTAGGCTACAAGTATTCTGAGAAATTAACTATATAACATACATGGCAGACTCATCTCAGCTCCTGGTACAAAGAAGTTACTTAACATATTTTCCAAGAAGTACTATTCATGGAATTTTATCTGCACCTTTCCTCTTAATCCTTGGAATAATCCACTTTCCAAGTTGTTAAACAATGATGAGTGTTGCTGAAGCAGGTTTCACAGAACTAAAGAATCCAGCATTATCCATTTCTAAGTGATAAGGTCAGGGCAAGAAAGAGACTTCTTGTTCCAAAACTTGTGCTTACTTTTCTTATAAAAAGCTTCAAATGGAACTGAAAAGGAAGTGATGCAGAACATTATCAAAGTATAAGTTATCAGTTTAAAAAGGGCTAATATCTCTTTGGTCTAAAGAAAGGAAAGTACAATGCAAATGCTGCTGCCTGCTAGAGATCATGGAAAAAGGGTCATGGCTAGGGGCCCATACCTCATGGTGATGACTTGACACATGGGTGCAGCCTATGCAGTTCTGAGCTAGATCGAGGCTTACTTACATTTTATGAAAAGCTTCCATAATTTACATGATAAATATGCAGTATTTATACTTATCAAGGGTTGGATATATATTAATGCATCGCTATAATGTGGAAATGATTTTGGTTGAGCAGTCATAGTGATAGAAATAGCAAACATAGATAATATAAATGTGCCAATAGGGGAAATAAAAAGATGAGAATTACACTAAACCCCACTGTATTTTGTCTTCTGCCTCCAGACTGACTTTCTACCTGAACAGCCACTCAAATATTTACTGCATCTCCAACCTGCCTTATAGAAGTTAAATTTTCTAGTGCCCACAGAACACACACACACACACACACACACACACAAATTCACTCATTTTATGCTCTAGAGACAGAGACAGAGAGGGACACCACAGAAATATTACTTTAATGCCTTGATTAAAAGTTCTTGTACCACAGTGAGTTAGGTTGATTTTCCTGCTTTGGCTACTATATGCTGGGTAGAAAGCAGGCAGCATTTATAGAAACCCTGAGAAACATTAGAGAGATGAAGCTAGTGTTTCTGGCAATTATTTGACAAATGTCACTGAATGACTAAAGGAAATAATTTAAATTTAGATTATCAAACATGGATTACTGAATGCCAAATGAAAACAAAATTTCAGTTTCTTTTATTGGACCTAATTGGATTAAATTGTTTATAAGTACTGGCAACTTAGAATATCAATAATCTTTTGAAAAGGCAAATATAATATAGGTACCCTTATAATTCACCTATGTTCATTGATCCCATGATTGAATTCTCTCTCTGAATGAACATTTGTATTCCTCTCATAACAGTGTGCACTTGTGGGGAATTCACTGTCTTGTGCTCTAGGCTTTACATTTCTCTCTCTCTCTGTCTCTCTCTCTCTCTCTCTTTCTCTCTTTGTGTGTGTGTGTGTGTGTTCCTTTTGGGGTAATGCTGCTCCTAAAGCTTCACATTGGAAATCATTTTCCTAGATTATTTTTGTATTGTGAATACTACTCATACAAAGAAAGCAGATCTCCAACTATTAAGGAAGAGGCAGCAGATCATCACACTCTGCTTCCCTTGCTTAATTTTAATATCAGCTTTGCTCCTTCCCACAATTACTTATCATCTTGATTTGTCCTCTAAGCCAGGGGCATCAATAAATGAAAATCAGAAGGAGTGCAATCATAGATTACGATCATGAGGCATGAAGGTGGAAGGAACAGACAGCATTCAAATCAGAGTAAAGAGCTTTCCAATCAAAAACGAAAGGGGGTTAGAGTTCTGCCTATTTTAGGATTCCAAGAAAGAAAATGCATTATTTTGAGACTCATTTCTGGAGTTGCCTCTGTCCCTGGATACCTCACCCTTCCATACTTCATAAGTCACATGCTGTCTAGACCAGATTCAAGGTTCACTCTGAAAAGATTACATTCCCAGGGTCACTGGGAGTGAGGGTGGGGGCAGGATCCTTCAGACTGGAGAATGGAGCTATGATTCATGTTGGGCTGCAAATACAGGTTCAGACCAGGACTTTGCTGCCTTTCCAATATTAAAAGTAAGAATAAGAACAAAAGAAAAATAACTTGCATGCAACATAAGTGAGCACAATAAATCGGTTTAAAGGCAGTTTACTTAAGTAGTAATTATATGTTAATAGGATGATTCCTATAGCTCACAATGACCTCACAGAACTACTATAAATTCTATCACTGGTGATACTTGATTTTCCCAAGATTACAAACCTCCATCAAAATGCCATTAAAAATTTGTTTAAAAAAATCAAGAAAATCAGAATTATTACCGTTTATTAACCAAGATTTAAAAATTATGACAATCATTAAAATCCATATGTTCATATTTATTTCATTGAAACAAAGGGATTATATTGTTCATTTACTCTCATATCTTTTATATACATCTTCATTTAATTCAAAGGTCAGATGTCAGGGATATGGATCAAAGCCTTATTAAAAAAGAGTTGAAAAATATCAAATGACATTTGGCTTTTTCACCTTTATGATCATGGCAGTAGAAAAGAATAAACTAGACTTAACTTTACACACTGGCTGGAAGAGGAGGTCTTCATTGTTATGATGTGACAATCCTGAGAATAAGGGCAAGTAAGTTCATAGAATGTCACTTCCCCATGAAATATATCCTTGCTTGTTTTCTGCTGGTTTGGCTTCATAGGGTTTCTGACTGAAAATATGGATAAAGTAGCATGGTAGAGCTAGGAAAAAATAAACAATGCAGACAGGCAAATTCCCTTGAATGCTCATCTTTGGCTCACAGTACACCTCTGTATGCAAGGAAACAGAAGACTTCCTTTCTCTCTTGTGCCCTCTACCAGCACAAGGTGCCATTCTGAATGACCATCAGCGTGTTTTCAATTATTTTTCATAGATCTAATTTCTTTCAAGAAGTAATTGCACTTCTAAACACTTGAGATGAATATATACATAAGAAATGCAGATGAAATGTGAAAAAACACATTGAAGAGTTCTAACATTGCAGTAATGGGAGACAAGCAGAGGGAATAAGAAAATGTAATCCTACTCAAAGGGAAAACAAAGCACAAGAATGAAGCAAATACTGAAAAAGCTATTAGACAGGAGTTTTTCAGCCTTCCTAAATGTTCCATATTCCTTCTAATATCTAGATTTGTATTCATGTATACATAGACTCTTCTTTCTACTTTTACTTTCAGGACTCAGTTAAAAATTTGACTTTTCTGGGTCTAGGTTCCCTGTGGGATCAGTGTGCGGTCGGAGGCAGCAGTGTGGAGTAAGTAGACCAGATCCCTGTTTTCAGGCTCCTCACAGCTCCCTGTTCTGGGTGCCCTGCATTGGTCTGTATGCTGTTGTGTGCCATATTGTGGAGTAAGTAGGCCAGACCCCTATCTTCTGACTCATCCTAGCTCCCTGGACTGGGTTTCCTGGGCTGGGACTGCCTGAAGGAATGGAGCACAGTGAGTAGGCCAGATCCCCCTTCTCTGGCTCCTCCCAGTCCCCTGGTGGTTCTGGTTGGTCCCATTGTGCTTGCTTGGGGAGGCCTGGTCGCTATGTGTGAGCTGTGGAATCAAACCTTTTGCTCTGGTGTCCTGACTGGCCACTGGATACCAACATCCCTGTTACCTGAGTCAGAGGGTTAGTGGGCCAAAGGACAAAAACTTGCTTCCTCCTCAGTAAACAGTCTTACGAAAATGGATAGACAATAACAAATAAAAGCCAACTGAAGTCAGAAAACTGAGAGATCTCCACCAAGGATGCCTAGTCCTACAATGGAAGCCTCCAATGAAATAATAGAAAATTCAACAGAAATTCATTCCCAAAATGAAAACACAAACACCAATGAGACCCTGATCAAAAAATATGCTGAACTGGAAACAAACCATCAGAGAATACTTCAGGAAATTCTCCACACAGAACAGTTAAACAACCAATTGTAAGAGCCAACAAAAAGAAGATCACAATAACTAAAATAGACCAGGCTCAAAATAGTACAAACACAAGAAAGCACCAAACCCAACAAAGCACTTCAGCATGGCAGTGATTAATTCAAGCCTCACAGTAATAACCTTATGTATTAATGGTCTTAATTCTCCTATCAAAAGACACAGGTCATCAAAATGGATCAAAACACTGGAAGATTTTATATCTGGTGTCTTCAAGAAACCCACCTTCCCACTAAAGACAGATACCTCCTCAGAGTGAAAAGTTGGAAAATGATATTCCAAGCAAATGGAAATAAAAAACAAGCAGGTATTGCTATATTAAAATCTGATAAAACAGACTTCAAACCAAAAGTAAACAAAAAGACAAAAAAGGCCACTTCTTACTCATCAAGGGAATGATCCAACATGAGCACATCACAGTCTTACATGTATATGTGCCAAACACAGGTGCAGATTAAAAGGTAGAACTCTCAGAGCACCTTAATCAAAGGGCCCTGGAGAGGGTGAGATGAAGCCTAAATTTCTCCTGTTTCTCTTTCTTCTCTCTCTTTTTCTTTTTTCTTTTCCTTTGGTTCTGGCCTGTAATGCCCTGTACCAAGATGTGGTTTATATCCACAATGAGCTCTTGACCAGAGAGACCTACTAGATCTCTCAAAACAAATAGACTGACTTCCATCACAGGACTTGATTACCCACCAGAGGTTAATGGTAAGACCCTACTGCAAGACACCATATGCTGTTGGCATAGATCATGGAGATATCTGGCTGGAATCCAGAAGAGAGCCAGTCCTCAGACAATTAGCTCATCTAGTGCTGGAAGGTGCTACATGAGCTACCAGGGGAAAGTAGCCATCATCTATTTGAGCAACTTAACAATATAAGCAACTCAGAAGCAAACAACCTGATGTGATGCTCACCTAAGTGCTATAATGACACACCGCCATGGTGGATAATCAACAGCTCTTGTCTTGGCTAACATATTTGCTCAGTGCAAAGAAAATCATATGTGAAACTGGTAAACAAGTCAGAATCATATCCAGATAACAATTTTGCTTTCCAGTGTGAAGTCCCCACTAATCTTGGTATACAACAGGGTCTACACCTTGTAAATTCACTCTAATTTAATATTGGTTATCCCATTATCTGGTGCTGACTTCACTCTCTCAGGTTCTGCTTATCTTTTTTTGGATGGGAACAGAATTTGGGGAGATAAACAATCCAGCACACCTCACCTTGGCCTCAGCTGAAACCATGGAGAAACTGGGGAGATGAGTCAAAGTGTTGCTTTCTCTGTGAACCTGATATCAGCACAAGGGTAAAGGAAAAGGATACTGAGGACATACAACACCTAACAAGTCAGAGATCTAGAGACTCCTAAGAGCCCATCACTGAAGTAAACTTAAAACACACCCAACATAGCTCAGGGAATTTTGTGGAAGTGGAGTTGGAAAGATTGTTACAGCTACAAGTTGGGACATTATGCACAGAAACATTCCTTCTCCCCCATAACTGACTGCTTCCCCCATAATGCATGACCCACAATCACCATGGGGTTGAACTGAATCCCCAATGAGGGAGGTCTCTTCAGAAAAGGGGCAGGAAGGAAGGAAAGGATGGTACCAACATATTAAAAATAAATTTTAAAAAAGGCACAGAGAATTTATTACATAATTATTTATAGTAGCTAAAAATCAGAAAATTAAAGGAAAGCTCAATAGGTGATTTAATTCATAATTTGTGGGGTTAAGTACAATAATAAAACACAATAGTTAATAATTTTTATTTACTAGTTATGTGCACAGTGTGTGTACAGTCATGTTGATACCAACATTAGCCTCCTCCCTGTCCTCCCCCCTCCTCAGGGACCATCCTCTTTGGGGAATATGGGTAATGCACTGTGGGTTTAACCATTAGTTATGGGTAAGAGGCAATGTCTCTGTGCATAATGTCCCAACATGCTGCTCTAACAATCTTTTGGCTTGTGCTGGTACCAGGTTCACCAAGAAAGCAGCACTCTTGCTCATTTCCCTAGTTACTCTTAGTTTCAGTGGGGGCCCTGTTGAGATGTTATGGGTTGTCCATCAGAAAAAGAGAAGCTAATTCTTCAATAGAATGGGGAAGTTATCACCAGATATATGGGATAACCATTTTAACTTTACAGAGAATTTAATAGGTGTTGGCCCTCTTGTAGCCCACAATTGGTGGGAGCTTGATAAAGTAGAGCAGGCTCATTTTTGGATATTGTTCTGACTTGTTTTCCAGCTCCAGCTATGGGTTCCATTCCACTGAGCAAATCACTTAGCCAAATCAAGAGCAGTTGGTTTCCTACCATTGCTGTGTGCCACTGTTGCACTTGTGTGAGCATCACATCAGGTTGTTTGCTGCTAAGTAGCTCAGAGCATGAGTTTCTTGGACAGATGTTGGTCATTTTCCTCCAGTTGTTCATGTAGTACCTTCTGGCACTAGATAAGCTACCTGTCTGGGGACTGACTCTCTTCCAGATTCTAGCCACGCCACTCCTCATTCTGTACCAACAGCATATGGTATCTTTAGCAGTAGGGTCCTACCACTAACTTTCATCAAGTCATCAAGTATTCTGACAGAAATCTGTCTTCTTTTGGGAAACCTTGTCTCAGAATGATCAACAGCACATTGTGGTTGTTAGGCACATGCTGGTACTGGGAGTTACTGGCCAGTTCCAAGGAAAGGAAGAAAAAGATATATAAAAGATATATAAAAGAGATAGAGTGTTACATATAGCCTTTACTATGTTGGGATATAAACCATCCATGCCAATTCTCTCCAGTGTGTTGATCATGAAGTGATGTTATATTTTGTCAAAGGACTTTTTGGCAACTATCAAAATGATCATGTGGTTTTTGTGTTCAAGCTTATTAATGTGGTGTATTACATAGACAGGTTTCCGTATGTTGAGCCAATCCTGCATTCCTGGGATGAAGCCTCTTTGATCAAGGTGGATAATGCTTTTAATGTGTGGTTGAATTCAGTTTGCAAGGATTTTGTACAGGATCTTTGTGTCTAAGTTCGTCAGGGAAATAGGCCTATAGTTTTCTTTTCTTGTGACTTCTCTGCCTGCTTTTGGTTTTAAAAGGTGATATTAGCTTCACAGAAGGAGTTAGGGGGCTTTCCCTCTTCTTGGATTGTGTGTCACAGTTTGAGAATAATTGGTTTCAGTTCTTCCAGGAATCTTTAATAGAATTCAGCTGAGCAACCATCTGACCTGGACTCTTCTGGGGGAGGTTTTTGATTACCTTTTCAATCATGATGGGTATGATGTGTTTATTTAGGAGATTAATCTGTTCTACATTTAGCTTGGGTAAGTGGTATGTGTCCAGGAATTCATCCATTTCCTCCATATTATCCAGTTTTGTGGAGCAGAGTTTTTGAAGTAAGTCCTGATGATTCTCATAACTTCACTTATGTCTGTTGTGATCTACCCAAATTCATTTTTTATTTTGTCCACTACCCATTTATTGTTTAAAAGTGTGTTGTTCAGTTTCCAGTTGCCAATAGCATTCCTGGTGTATCTTTTGTTGTTAATTTCTAGCAATACAGTATTGTGATTTGATACCATGCAGGAAATTATGTCGATCTTCCTAAATATATGGAGGCAGGCTTTATGACTCAGTATATGATCTATTTTAGAGAAGGTCCCACAGGCTGCTGTGAAGAATGTGTAGTCTGTGGGTTTGGGTTAGAATGTTCTGTAGCTGTCTCTTAGTTCTAATTGTTCTATGGCTTTATTGAGCTCTCTCACTTCCCTGTTGATTTTCTGTTTGGATGATCTATCTATTGCTGATAGTGGAATGTTGAAGTCCCTTCCTATGAAGGTGTTGGTGGTTATTTCTGTTTTGTTGTCATGTAGGTTTTGTTTTATGAACTGTGGTGTCCCTGTGTTTTCTGCATAAAGATTGATGATCATGATATCCTCTTGTTGGATCATTCCTTTGAGAAGTAGGAAGTGGCCTTCTTTGTCTTTTTGATTACTTTTGGTTTGAAGTCTATTTTGTCCAAAGTTAGTATAGCTATGCCTACTTGTTTTGTATTCCTGTTTGCTTGGAATATCTTTTTCCACCCTTCTACCCTGAAGATGTGTCTTTCTTTAGTGGTAAGGTGGGTTTCTTAAAGATAACAGATTGAGGGGTCTAATATTTTTTTATATACCCTGTTAGCTTGTGTCTCTTGGTGAGTGAATTAAGGCCATTAATATTGAGGGTAATAACTATGAGGTTTGATTTGATCCCTACCATATTGTTTTGGTATATGCAGCTGGGACTATGGCTAGGACGGCTGCTTGAGGGGGCTAGGGGACTGGTGGACTACCCAAGAGCATGAGAACCAGCTGATTCCCCTTTTGTTGCCACTCCACTCCCTTCCACTGCAGCTCTGTTAGAGTCTGCTCCCCCCCCCCCTAGAAATCCCAATGAACCCTCAATGTCTTGCCTTTCCTTCCCCAGGAGGTGTGGCATGGTTAAGAAGATGCCATCTTGACCAGACATCCTACAATAGTTAATATTAAAGGGAAGATTCTATAATTATCTACTTAGTAATGTATCTACAATAAAAAGCAAAGAAAAACCAGTTCACAATGCCTTATGTATAAAAAAAAAAAAATTGACTTCTTAGAGGTCCCTGACTTCTCAACAGTCACTTCCCAGTGTTTTAAGTCTTTGAGTTATACTGCTTGGTGACTGTGTTCTGAAATGGGGAAGTTACTCGGGGTACAGAGTTTGCATGTAAGCATGAGAACAAGTTATTGGATCACCAGGACCCAGGTAAATGCTGCGTAGGTATAGGTGCTAATACTAGTGCTCAGGAGGCAGAGACATGTGCTCCCTAGTGCAAGTTGGCTAGCTGATGTAGCAGAGGCAGTGAGCTCTGGATTCAAGTGAGGGACACTACTTCAGTAAATAAAATGGAGGCCAATCAAGAAGACACCTGAGATCATTCTCTGATCTCTGCACACCTCCATTCACAAATGCATACACACACATGCATACACACATGCACACACACATGCACATGCACACACACAGACACAGTCTATGTTCTTTGAACTAGTCTATGACCAGCCCTGTATGTGGGAAGTACAAACTATTTTGAGATCATAGGCAATGTACAAAGTGTCTCATTCTTAATTGCAGTTAAGATGAGTACCAGCAAGGCCAAAAGACCTAGGCTTGATTTGCCAGTACCCACGTAAAATCAGATGCACAAGGTAACATTTGCTTCTGGAGTTCATTTGCAGTGACTAGAAGCCCTAGCATGCCTATTTTCTCCCATCTCTCTCATATATATATATATATATATATATATATATATATATATATATATATATGTAAATCTCTCATATATATCTCATATATATATATATATATATAAATATAAATGTATGGAGCCATTGACCCTTACATTCAGGTAAAAATGTAAAAATATAAACACAGCTTGAGGCTGTTATCCAATACTTTCTTAGAAAAGCTGACCCCAAATCTTCTGGAATGGAGCAGTAGCAGGCAAGTGCTCCATTATTCAGCATATCAAAGTGCACTGAAGGATAACCTCATCCTGGGTACCACCTTGGCTCTGCCTTGATTTAAGGTCTGCCCATAGGCAGTGTGAAAGAGTCTGTGGCAGAAGGCCATAAAGTGGCACTATGACAAAGGATTCTCTATCTTAGAAAGTCAGGAAAAGCACTCTAAAATCATGCTGGGAGCATACAGTTCCCAAGGAATCCAGGACAGAACAGGGGCACAATGAACCACGACCCCCATGGTCTGGCCTAGCCAGCAATGTGGCTGCATGGGAGCACTACATCTGTCAATGGGAAAGGGAACTGAAGCAAGGGAATTACAAAGATGTATTTGTATTTTATGATGAACAGTCTATCCAAATGGGTTCCAAAGAAGCATTCTGTCTTTTGTGTGATGAAAGCTGATGATAGAAGAACCAATGCAGTAGTAGCACAGTAAGATGAGGAGCAAACACAGACTCAAGAAAAAAATGAAGCATTATTCAGTGTAAAATAAACAATGTTACAGGTACTGAGTGATGGTATGCTCAGTAGGATTATTCTCATATTTCTGGTTTAAGAGTATGCATGGTGCTCTGGTCCACATAGATAATGCTGGAGAAACAAAGGTTATGGAAACAGAAAATTAAAGAGTTTCTTCTTCCTCTTCTTCCTCCTCTTTTTTAATTTTTATGGTTCTTTGGGTTGAACTTAGGCCATTGATAGGCAAAGTAAATACTCTACTTCTGAGTGATACCCTTCCCCTAGCTTTTAGAGATAGAATCTAACAATGTAGTGTAGGTTGACCTCCACCTTTTTTTGACCCTGCCTCCCCAAATGTTGGGATTACAGATAGGCCACCACTGCCTTGTTCAGAGGTTCATTTGAGATAGTCTAAGTTTGTACTACCAGTGGGGTGCACCATTGAGGGGTCTGTGGACAGTCAGGATTCTCCGGTCCAATATAAACAACAGAGTGATTAAACATTGGAGTAATCAATCTCTAATGACTGAAGTCTGGAGAATGGCAGGGAACATTGGAGTCACCAACTTCTAGTGAATGAAGTCTAGGAAATGGCAGTGGGTATTTAAGTCACCAAGCTCTAGTGGCTGAAGTCTGGGGAATGGCAGTGGGCACTGCAGTGACCAACCTCTGAGCCTGGGGAATGCAATACAGAGCAGGAAGAAGAGCGGCCACATGCCTGGCCCTGGGGCTAAGAATGTACAGGTAGACAAAATATTCATGGCCAAGACAAGGAAGAAAGTATAAAACATGAACTTATTAAAAGAATAAACCCAACACTTGCCATGTTGTAAGTTCAACTGAATAATTTTTGAGGAGTCTTTGTACTATAGAGAATCTTAAAATATGTTTTGCTTTCCATTTTGTAAGGCTAATAAGCAATATAAAAAATACCTAGAAAAAATAAAATAATAAACACACATGATGACCACCAAGGTATTTCAATCAACATGGAATGTACTATACAAATTATTAAACAAATTGCTATTTAAGTTTTGGCATATGGTCATGGTAGACAAAGTACCCCAAAACTAATTGAGAGATGTAACATCTTCAGTATCAGTAACAACTCAAACTTCTCTCTCATCCAGATACCTGGTCATTTTAGAATGAATTATGTCCAATCAGTGGCTATGAATGCCTTTGGAAAAAAATTGCTATTTCCCAAGAACCCACATAAAGCTAGATACACAAGGTGACACGTGTCTGAAATTCATTTTCTAGTGGCTCAAAATCCTGGTGAATCCATATATTCTCTCTCTGTGTGACCCCCAAAATACAAATAAAATACTAAATAAAAGAAATTACAATAACTTTTTATAAAGCTAAGCATTTTATTGTAATGTTCACATTCTCTTCCTAACATTTTCCTTTAAGTCATCCTATTCCTCTTGAAGATCTGCCTAAGGAACACATTTTTGTATCAGATACGAATTTACTTCTGTTTCTATAGGATATTAATGACTCCCATAATAAAATAGTGATTGATTCATACAAATTCTTAAATATTAGTATTGGTAAAGCACCCTTGCAAAGGATCAGTAGAATTTTAACATTTTATGAAAGATGTGTTCTATAAACCTGGAAAGTCAAGCCCCCATGTACTCAATAATTAGTGTTTCACTGTAATTCTTTCACAATGATACCCACTACTTCAGTCTTAAAGTGATTGATGAGATATTTTTAAATCCAGGATGCATATCAAGATCACCTCGTGGAACTTTAAATTGCAAAAATATTTATTCAGCCCACCTGAACTGATGGAAGCCAAATAAGTGTTCTTATGGACTGAAAAATCCAATATACAACACTTCTTTGTCCTGTTTTAGGCTCCTATAATATTTGGTGTATGGCTAATATTGATAATTACTTTTCACAAGTAACGTTATAATTTCCCTACTTTGATTTTCTTTTCATTCAATCTCCCATTGTTTGCCACATAACTATTAGAATCTGTGTGTGGAGGGGGATGTCTGTGTGTGTGCTAATGTATTAAAAAAGAATTGTTAAAACAAAGTTAAATTATACTATCATTGTTCATTGTGTATAAAAATCATTTACCATACTAAATTGATGATATTCAAATTGTTTAACACTTTGATCTACTTTTGATGATATTCTGTAATAAGAAATTTTTCAGATGTGTGAAAAAGATTTTAATAGTTGTTATATATGCTGAAGTAAATATATTATTAACAGGAGGCCTAATTTATATCTCAGATCAGAGAAAGCCAGTAGCAGAACTTTTACAGGCTCATGAGATCCAAGTATTAGATCTTGATATTTTCCTTAATTCTACATGAACTTCATGAACATGCAAAAAGTCCTTTCATGTTTGTTAGAACCACTTGCCCTAAGCGAAAATGTTTTCCACAGAAAAGTTTCTAAAGAAAGTAAAGGAATATTTGAAAGAGTTTATATCATGAATAAAATATAGCATAGTAGTTATTTTTAAAATAGGATGCTATGGGAAAGAGATAGCTTTGTCCTTTTTCTCCACAGACTCTTCCTTTTATCTTAAGAAATATTTTTATCGTTTACCATAAAGAGGAAAAAATGACACAGATTACTTAGCAATGCTATAAAGCCTGGTATGGTCAAGCTGTGATAATGGAACCTTCAACGCTGTTAAGAAGTACTCAGGTCTTGAGGAAAGTGTTTGCAAATGTTACTACGATCCCAGCCAAATCCTCTTTGCAAGTCTAGAAAGGTTAAGAGTAATTGAATAGAGTTTTATAATACACAAGACACTGGTGAAGAAAAAAAAAAAAGAGAGAGTGAGGTTAAGAGTATGAGATGATCCTTAAAACTTCGAGATCTCTCACCTTATTATGTTTGGTCTATGCACAGATACTTCAGATATGCAAATTATAACACTTCAAATGCACACAGCCGTACACAGAAATAGCAAGAGAGTGTGAAAAAGACACCAGTTACCAGTTCCTCACTGGTTCTCAAATTATGAAGAAAAACAGTTACTTTTTCTTTTTACTCACAAGTATCCTTTTAAATCATTTTTGTCAGTTTGACTAGTAATTTTAATTTACCTGATCATTATCATGATGGGTTTAAAAAACTACAGTATCTACCAATGTTCTGTATGACCTTATCCTAACCTGGATAACTGGATTAACTGTTCCTTATTTATTTATATCACCTCAGTGTATATTGGTGACACTAGCTGTATCTGTTATAAATGTTGCTTTTTGATATATTTTAAACTTCATCTTGTTAATAATTGTTGCTATGTGACCCATGAAAAAGCATGTTCTGGGAACTTATTCTCCAGCGCACCAATGTTGAATGGTGTGGCCTATAGAAAAATGATGAGGCCATCAGAGCAGAACAAACAAATTAACATCTTGTGTGGGTTGGTTTCTTCTTGATGGATGGAGTGCTCTCTTTAAAAAGAGTCTAGTTTCTTTTCCCCCTTTTCTCTCTCTATTTGCCTTCTGTCATGGGATGACACTGCTAAAAGGACTGTCACTACATGATAGCTCTTCAATTTTGACTTCTCAACCTTCTGAACTATGATCCAGTATATGTCTGTTCATGATAAATTATTCAGTCTGTAATGTTCTATCATAGCACCATAAAATGGACTAAGTTATTTACTCTTATTTCCCAAATATTTTCTTGTGGTACTTAAAGAATAGGAAACATCATATCTCATACTTTCTTGTAATATTGTATATTATTTTATTTGTCTTTAAACTTAGACTTTTAAAACATCTAGAATTCATTTCCATGTACAGTTTTAAATAGGAATTTATTCCCAAATGAATTAATGTAAATGTCTTAAGATATTTTATTATAAACATACTTAAAGATAACAAATTATATTTTATATGGCTACATTTTTAAAAGAAAAGGATGAATATTATCTTCTCTGGAATCTCCCTTAAGCATCAGATACATGTGCATCTTCTTTATGAATACGAACTCCCATCCAAAATTTTAAAAATTACACAATAATGCATTAATGACTTACTTGTGTTTGATATTGTCTCAACTGAAATTTAAGATTACCTAAGGCTTTTGTCTTTGATATTATTTCTGAGACTTTCTGTTTCTGGTATTATAATGACATAGTGTTTGAACTGTTATTTTATTTTGTTTGGTTTTCTTTTTTTGAGGTAAGGTATTGCTCTACTAGCCCAGGATGACCTGGAATTCACTAGGTATTCTCAGGGTGGCCTTGAACTCACAACATCCTCTACCTCTTCCTCCTACCTCTTCCTCCCGAGTGCTGAGATTAAAGGAGTGTACCACCACACCTGGCCTGAAGTTTTAGTATTAAATGTAGACATTTTCTTTTACCCTTGTAAATACATTAGCCCAAATTAGAAATCTGTAAATCTAAGGCTCTTCATTTGATATTTGAGGATCGTAATGTGACCTCACAAGGTAGAAATTCCCTGAGAAGAGTCAAGAAAGAGCCCAGCAAAGAGTGGTACATGGCAGTCACTTGAGAAGTATTAATACTTTACCTTGCTTGTCTCTAGAAAACACATTCATTGTCTGGAACTTAACCCATAATCAGGAATGCTCTTTAAATACAACTTAATGAAGGAGTAACTTAAAAATGGTTCCAATAAAGTTTTTAGGAATATTGTTACATTTTTGTTATTTTGGGGTATGTGTGGAGTATGTATGGTACTGGGTATCTAAAGTGAATGTACATGTTTGTGCAGGTGTGCATGTGTAATGTGCACCCCTGCGGAAGCTGAAGAAGGAGGAGAATATGGGGTGTCCTCCTCTATCATGTTTCCATTTTATTTCCTTGAGATACTTTTTCACTAGACCGGGACCTGCTGTTTTCTGTGAGACTGGCTAAGCAATGAGACTCAGCAATGCTCTGGTCTTTGCCTCCCACAGTACTCAAATTACTAAGAGTGCGTGGCCATGCTTGGCTTTTTACATGGCTGTTGGTGATTGAGCCCAGGCTGTCTGAGGTTTTCATGCTCACATGGCAAACATTCTTACTTACCCACTGAGCCATTTCCCCATCCCAATAGTGTGAATTTTTACAAAGAAGGAATGTTTATATATCAGCAACCATTAGAAAAATAATAATATATACAGAATATGTTGGTTACTCTGAGTTTTCAACTTGAAAGGAGTTATAATTACCATGGCAACAAGTCTGCTGTTACAATTTATGACATGGTCCAAACACTTCCCCAGTCTCTTTTCCTCAATTCTTTACAGATACCAAACTTTCCATATTGCTTCTCTCTATTTCTTTGCCTTTCAACATCTTGTTCTTGTCTCTGCCATACATTACTCTTTTGTGTCCACACAGTCATCACCTCAAACTGTAGGAATTAAGCAGGCAGCATGCTTATGCAGTATGCCATGCTGAATGTAGCTTTGTGTGTGTTTGTGACAGAAGTTTATGAAGCTTTTTCTAGCTGCTCCACAGTTGAAGGCATATCATGTATTCTTCTCTTTTTTCATTCACTATTCTCTATAGAAATTACTGCTGGTTCTAGTCAGTACTTATGTTCTTGTATTTTTCATCCATTAGTTTTGAAGTTACTTATAAAGAGATCATATGCTATACATTTTGATAGACTTAGTTTTTAGTAGGATGTATTAAATGGAGTGGACATTATCTTCAAAGTGGTGAGACCTGGCTCTTGGGGAGATATGGAAAGTATCAGTTCTGGCAATGGTTTGTAGTTCTCCAAGGGCCACAGTAGAAAACATATACATGGCATGCTGAAGTATTAAAATTTCCTGGCAAGAGAGAAATGACGAAGTAAAGTCTAAAAAGGCTTTTAGGTGGAATTGCAATGAACAAATGCTTGAGAAACATTGCTTTTCCACCAGCAACCAACCAAAGATTACTTTTTAATTTTCAGCAATTACTTTTGAGGACAAAAATGAACTGAACATCTGGTCTGGTAGCTATTATTTAGGTGATTGCATAAATCATTTTGCTCCTTAATACTTACATACATACAAGTATGGAAGCTCTGAAACTGGAAGGAATTTGACACATACTTTAACACATTAACATGTTCAACCTTTTATCAGTCTCATGTGAGAAGTATTGCTTTGATACTCTAACACTAGAATGCCTTTTCTTTTCTTTTTTTTTTTTTTTAACCTTTTCTACTCAGTAAATTCCCATTTATCCCATACGACACAGTTGTCTGCTTGGATGAAAGTATTTCTTGACTACTTAGGGAGAAAATCTACTGTGCCCCTCTTCTTCAATGTCCTTAAGTTTGTGGTCCTTACCTAGAGCATTATGCATCTGAGCCCAGAGTTGATGTCTCATTCATAGTGGGTTGTAGAATGAAAACCAAGCTGAAGTAAGGCATGTGCCTGTCTGTGACAAACAGGCTGCTTTTTCTTTTTCACTGATGCCTGAAGGGACAATGAAGACTTCTGCCATCTGACATATTAATAAGCAATGTGAGCAGTACTACTATTTTCAACTCAACAAAGTAAGCACTTATTAGATACAAGGCAAAGAACATTTAAGTAGTAATATATTAAATAAGCTAGATCAAATCTTGTGGAAACCTAGTCCCATGAGATTGTCAGAAGAAATAAGTGGGTCTATCAGTGATTTTATTCTAAGCAACAATTTTTTTTTATAATTAAACATATGTAGCCTTTGAAGAGATGAAAAGGTTTAGAACATGGTTCTCAGATAGAGAAAACTTCTGAGAAGCCTGTAGGCATGAGGCTATACATGACTGGGATCAAATCAGAGGCTGGCAGA
The DNA here is from genome assembly GCF_020740685.1 of Jaculus jaculus. Lineage (NCBI taxonomy): Eukaryota > Metazoa > Chordata > Mammalia > Rodentia > Dipodidae > Jaculus > Jaculus jaculus. The sequence goes on along the minus strand of NC_059107.1, from coordinate 82,220,263 downwards.
AAACTACCCTTAGGCACTCCATTCAAAGTACACTGGAGATATTTCTATAACAATCTCATTTTTATCTCATGTCATTCCCTATTTTGCTAATGGCATTGTTTGTCTGGTGGTTTTGTAGATTTACTGACCAACACTATGCAAATAGAAGAGATGCAGCAATGATTGTAACTGCTGTGCCGGTCTCGCTAAGACCAGCTGTCCTACTGGGAGCTCATGGGCTTCCAGTGGATAATTCTTCAGATATGTGTGTCAGCTGATAGACTCTATGAATATTAAATTCTTGTAGCTTTTAAATTTCCAAAAAATAACTATATGCATATGCTTACTTATATCCATAAGTCTGGACTAAATAAACACTAGCACTGTCCTATGCGGGAATATTTGCTGTATATTAGAAAAGTGGGACCAGTACTTTAGGTGTATGTTGGTTGGTATAGATAAGTTAGATAAAATGCCATTCATTATAGATGGGGTAAGAGTGTAAAATAAATTGACAAAGCCAGAATTCTTTAAAGCTACAGAAAGAGTATTTCCCTGAGGCTGTGATTTCCACTGAGTAAAAGAACTTTTTAATTACATAAAGGAAGTTTCTTCCTTTCAGGAATACAATCCTGATTCTCTAGTATTTTAAGGAAAATTTAAGTGTTTATTAGTTTATTAGTGTTATATAAGTGCTATATAATGTTATCATGGCTTTCAAACCATACTTATATTTTAATCCTTTATGTCTTTTATAACATTATTTTGAAAAAGACCTCTGCTCACAAATTGTCCTCTTAATATAAGTTAATATGGTCTGAAAGTGGCAGTACCAGCCTTGGCCTGGGATATATATTGTCAAGCAAATAGTATAAGAAGCCACGGGACCCAAACTAAGCATCTCTGAGGATGGATAGAACTGAGTCACAGAAAATTCTGAATTTTATACACTAATTAGAGCTATCCCAAGCTGGTTAGATGGCTTGTGGTTAAGTTCACTACCTGTACAAGCATGAGGGCATGAGAAGACTGAGACTGCTCAAGTCCAAATCTCTAGATCCCACCTAAAACAGCTGAGTGTGACCACACTAGCTTGTAAGCCCAGGCCCACAGGGGAACAAAGACTTAGAACCTAAGTAGCCCAATAAGCTCCAGAAACAGTAAAAAGTGACTCCAGCCCCAAAACATGACCAAGCAGAAGTAGTAACTGAGCAAATCACATGAAATTCTACTCAGGCCACCACAGGCAAGCCAACCCCACTACGCATTTGGAGCTCTGCAAGTGCACATACACATGCATACATGCATATGCCACGCACACACACACACACACACACCATATTATAACATATACACACACAAAAGCAAAAAAAAAAAAATACAGCCATCAAATAAACATAACAATAACTTGATTTCGCTTTCTTTGTTTTTGTTTTTGCTTTTTGAGGTAGGTAACAAGATATCCTTATATCTTCATAACTTTTTATCTTATACAAAGGTCATGACACCTTGTATAGTGATATTCCACTGTGCTACACTGAAAATATTAACAAAAGTCATCAAGGCAACAATGCAGTTATCCCACTGGTACACAGAACAAAGGGAATTCTTCAAACATTGAGATTTGAGAAAAGCTAAATACATTAAACATAAATGTCAGTTGGAAGTTCTCAAAGTGTATACTTGGAGTATATTCTGATAGGAACAGTTTCTGTCTGTTTACTTTTTTTTTTTTTAACAGCAAATAGCCAAATATTACTAATAGCCATGTATGTGTGTACAAGTTTAGGGAGTACTTTATAGTAAACAATTATAAGCTAATAACTGTCATGAGACAGAGGTGATATAAAAATTAAGGTCATCCAAGAAATCAGTTTTGATAAGAATTTATTTTCCATATAACTCAATTCATTAAAAATAACAATGACCACTTTCACCTTGGCTGCTTTCCTACAGATAAACAGATGTCATAACACAGAACTCTTATTTTGATAACCTGATCTCTTGAGTCCATTCTCATTTCAAGTTCTGGGTTTATAAAGGCATATTTATTTTCCCTGAAGCTTTCAATAAAGCACAAGGAAGTGTTTAAAGATCTGATAGGTCTGAAAGATCACAAAGTTACACTGAAAACTACATAAAGTTTTAATCATCTATATGAATAGCTGACCAGTATGTGAAAGCCCTGGAGAAGTTTGAGAAATAGCTAATGGCTATAATAGGGAGAACTCTTGAAGTTTTTATTTCCGTAATGTACACATATCCTGAGGCCAAATGAATATCTTTATTAGAGATCATTTTCAAAGATGAACAATGATTACAAGGAATAAAATAAAACCTTAATATTATGAAATATTTTCAATGAAAGTTGATTTTAACTGGACACATTTCTGGGTATGCCCAATAGTTTATTGAATCATTTCACATAAAATTATATATATAAACTATATATATGTATATATAATATAATTTCATACAAATGAAATTATTAAGAGTTACTTAGTTATTTTAATTCTTGCTGTTGAACACTGCTTTTGAAATATAACTATGACTGTGGAAACTATTCATAATAGCACTGAATTTATCAGGCATCAGAACTTTAGTCTTTACTTGTTATGATGCACATACTTATACATTTACATATTTCAAAGTTTAGGAATATAAAGTGATCATATGGTAAAATAATATTTAAGATTTATGTAAAAGATATACTTTCTTGCTTTTATCCCATCATATTTTCATTTCAGAATATATTAATAAACACTATATGAAAATAATGTATATAGTATAAAATATAACATAAATATTTAAATTAGTAAATTTTATCTATTTTATCTTAAAGTAGAAGGTACTCAGATAAGACAATAGATAAGCAATCAAATAAGAATACGCATATCTAGTCCATTTTTCCATGGTCACATATATCTTATTCTAAAACATACTTCTGTTCAAGAAATCATCACATTACTTTTATCTTACTAATTTTCTTAAATATATAAATTTATAATTATGTGCATTATTTATTTTAAAAACAAGCATGATCTCAATTTGAGAATGTGGACACAGTGGGGTATTATTTAATGTTTCAAAATATTAAATTAAAAAATTTATTACCTGAACAATTTTCTCTGAAAGTTTTACTGTTTAAGCTCCAACATATGTGAATTAAAGCAGCTGTCTGAACATTGCACTGTAAGAGAAACATTATACAGATAATATCTAAGCCTCAAAAAGGAGCTTATCAAATAAATGAATTTTGAGCAAGAAAATGTATTGTATTGAAGTCAAAAACAATAACTGATATAAACTTAAGTTAAATGCATGCATGACAGCAGAGTTCCGAGTCTCTATAATCTCAATGGCTTAATAGAAGAAAAGAAGAAATTCCTGAGTCCTGAGCAAAGGATTGTCAAAACAGTGCACAGAATAAGGTAAAATGACACTTCTTTCTTCCTCCTTCACTCTCAGCTTTCTATATGATACCAAAAAGCAAGAACACTTCAGAGGAAGTTTTGACTACCTGCAGCTAAAGTAAACGGCTAGCTCACTTTATCTATTTTTTTTTTAATTTTTATTAACATTTTCCGATTATAAAATATATCCCATGGTAATTCCCTCCCTCCCCAACCCCACACTTTCCTGTTTGAAATTACATTCTCGATCATATTACCTCCCCATTACAATCATTGTAATTACATATATACAATATCAACCTATTAAGTATCCTCCTCCCTTCCTTTCTCCACACTTTATGTCTCCTTTTCAACTTACTGGCCTCTGCTACTAAGTATTTTCATTCTCACGCAAAAGCCCAGTCATCTGTAGCTAGGATCCACATATGAGAGAGAACATGTGGCGCTTGGCTTTCTGGGCCTGGGTTACCTGACTTAGTATATTACTTTCCAGGTCCATCCATTTTTCTGCAAATTTCATAACTTCATTTTTCTTTACCTCTGAGTAGAACTCCATTGTATAAATGTGCCACATCTTCATTATCCACTCATCAGTTGAGGGACATCTAGGCTGGTTCCATTTCCCAGCTATTATAAATTGAGCAGCAATAAACATGGTTGAGCACGTACTTCTAAGGAAATGAGATGAGTCCTTTGGATATATGCCTAGGAGCGCTATAGCTGGGTCATATGGTAGATCAATCTCTAGCTGCTTTAGGAACCTCCACACTGTTTTCCACAATGGCTGGACCAGATTGCATTCCCACCAGCAGTGCAGAAGGGTTCCTTTTTTTCAACATCCCCGCCAATATTTATAATCATTTGTTTTCATGATGGTGGCCAATCTGACAGGAGTGAGATGGAATCTCAATGTAGTTTTAATCTGCATTTCCCTGATGACTAGTGACGTAGAACATTGTTTTAGATGCTTATATGCCATTTCGTATTTCTTCCTTTGAGAATGCTCTATTTAGCTCCTTAGCCCATTTTTTGATTGGCTTGTTTGATTCCTTATTATTTAACTTTTTGAGTTCTTTGTATATCCTAGATATTAATCCTCTATCAGATATATAGCTGGCTAAGATTTTTTTCCCATTCTGTAGGTTGCCTCTTTGCTTTTTTCACTGTGTCCTCTGCGGTGCAAAATAGTTGTAATTTCATTAGGTCCCAGTGGTTAATCTGTGGTTTTATTGCCTGAGCAATTGGAGTTGTATTCAGAAAGTTTTTGCCAAAACCAGTATGTTGAAGGGTTTCCCCTACTTTTTCCTCTAGTAGTTTTAGAGTTTCCGGTCTGATGTTAAGGTCTTTAATCCATTTGGACTTAATTCTTGTGCATGGTGAGAGAGAAGAATCTATTTTCATCCTCCTGCAGATATATATCCAGTTTTCCCAACACCATTTGCTGAAGAGGCTGTCTCTTCTCCAATGAGTATTTTTGGCATTTTTATCAAATATCAGGTGGCTATAGCTACTTGGACTTACATCTGGGTCCTCTATTCTGTTCCACTGATCTACATGTCTGTTTTTGTGCCAGTACCACACTGTTTTTGTTACTATGGCTCTGTAGTATAGGTTAAAATCAGGTATGGTGATACCACCAGCCTCTGTTTTGTTGCTCAGTATTATTTTAGATATTCGAGGATTTTGTGATTCCAAATGAATTTTTGGATTGTTTTTTCTATTTCCATGAAGAAAGCCTTTGGAATTTTGATAGGGATTGCATTAAATGTGTAGATTGCTTTAGGTAAGATTGCCATTTTCACGATATTGATTCTTCCAATCCAGGAACAAGGGATGTTTCTCCACTTTCTAGTGTCTTCTGCAATTTCTCGCTTGAGTGTTTTAAAGTTCTCATTGTATAGATTCTTTACTTCCTTGGTTAGGTTTATTCCAAGGTACTTTATTTTTTTTGATGCACTTGTGAATGGGAGTGATTCTCTGATTTCATCCTCTGTGTGTTTGTTGTTAGCATATATGAAGGCTACAGATTTCTGGGTATTTATTTTGTATCCTGCTACATTGCTGTAGGTTTTGATCAGCTCTAACAGCTTGCTAGTAGACTCTTTAGGGTCCTTTATGTATAGAATCATGTCATCTGCAAATAATGATAACTTGATTTCTTCCTTTCCAATTTGTATCCCTTTCATGTGTGTCTCTTGCCTTATTGCTATGGCTAAGACTTCCAAAACTATATTAAATAAAAGTGGGGACAGTGGACACCCTTGTCTTGTTCCTGATTTTAGTGGAAAAGCTTCCAGTTTTTCCCCATTTAGTAATATGTTGGCTGTAGGCTTGTCATAAATAGCCTTTATTATATTGAGATATGTTCCTTCTATTCCCAGCCTCTGTAGGACTTTTATCATGAAGGGATGCTGGATTTTGTCAAATGCTTTCTCTGCCTCTAATGAGATGATCATGTGATTTTTGTCCTTCAACCCGTTTATGTAATGTATTACATTTATAGATTTGCGTATGTTGAACCATCCCTGCATCTCTGGGATAAAGCCTACTTGGTCAGGGTGAATGATCTTTTTGATATACTCTTGTATTCTGTTTGCCAATATTTTGTTGAGAATTTTTGTATCGATGTTCATGAGGGAGATTGGTCTGTAATTTTCTTTTTTTGTTCTATCTTTGCCTGTTTTTGGTATCAGGGTGATGCTGGCCTCATAGAAGGAGTTTGGTAGAATTCCTTCCTTTTCTATTTCCTGGAAAAGCTTAAGAAGCAATGGTGTTAGCTCTTCCTTAAAAGTCTGGTAAAATTCAGCAGTGAATCCATCTGGGCCTGGGCTTTTTTTAGTTGGGGGATTGTTGATAACTGTTCAGATCTCCATGTTTGTTATAGGTCTATTTAAGTGATTAATCTCATTTTGATTTAATTTAAGTAGGACATATAGATCAAGGAAATCATCCATTTCTTTCAGATTTTCATACTTTGTGGAGTATATGCTTTTATAGTACGTCCCTATGATTGTTTGAATTTCTCTGGCATCTGTTGTGATGTTACCTTGTTCATCTCTGATTTTATGAATTTGTGTCTCTTCTCTCTTTCTTTTGGTCAGATTTGCTAAGGGTTTATCAATCTTGTTTATCCTTTCAAAGAACCAACTCTTTGTTTCATTAATTCTTTGGATTGTTCTTTTTGTTTCTATTTCCTTAATTTCTGCCCTAATCTTTATTATTTCTTCCCATCTACTGACTTTTGGTTTGCCTTGTTCTTCTTTTTCCAAGGCTTTAAGGCAAAGCATTAGGTTGTTTACTTGCGACCTTTCTAATTTCTTAATATAGGCACCTAAGGCTATAAATTTACCTCTTAGAACTGTCTTCATTGTGTCCCAGAGTTTTTGGTATGTTGTGTTCTCATTGTCATTTGACTCTATAAATTTTTTGATTTCCTTTTTGATTTCTTCATTGACCCATTCATCATTTAGTATTGTATTGTTTAGTTTCCATGATTTTGTGCATGCTCTATAGCCTTTCTTGCTACTGATTTGTAGTTTAGTTCCATTGTGGTCAGATAGAATGCAAGGAATTATTTCAATTTTCCTGAATTTGTTAAGATTTGCTTTGTGTCCTAATATATGGTCTATTTTAGAGAATGTTCCATGTGCTGCTGAAAAGAATGTATATTCTCCAGCCTTTGGATGAAATGTCCTGTATATATCTGTTAAGTCCATTCCTTCTATGACCTCATTTAGTCCAGATGCCTCTCTGTTTATTTTTTCCCAGTATGATCTGTCAATTGGTGAGAGTGGGTTGTTAAAGTCACCCACTACCACTGTGTTTGGTGTTAACTGTGACCTTAGTTCTAATAGTGTTTGTTTGATAAATTTGGGAGCCCCCATGTTAGGTGCATATATGTTTAGGATTGTAATGTCCTCCTGTTGGAGTGTGCCCTTAATCAATATAAAGTGACCTTCCTTATCTTTCTTGACTAACGTCGGACTAAAGTCTACCCTGTCTGATATTAGGATAGCAACCACTGCTTGTTTTCTAGGCCCATTTGCTTGAAACACCGTCTTCCAACCTTTCACCCTAAGATAATGTCTATCCTTTGTAGAAAGGTGAGTTTCTTGGATACAACAAATTATAGGATCCTGCTTTTTAACCCAGTCTGCAACCTATGTCTTTTTGTTGGGGCATTGAGGCCGTTGATATTAAGAGATATTATTGAAAGGTGTGTATTTATATTTGACTTTTTTTTTTTTTGTGGTTCCAGTTCTATCTGTGCTCTTTTAACAAGTATTTGAGTATTGCTTGTTTTTTTTAGGTTCCTTATATGTGTGCTTTTCCTTTTCTTCAGCATGGAGGATTCTATCAAGTATTTTCTGTAGAGCTGGTTTTGTCTTCAAATACTCCTTTAACCTGCTTTTGTCATGGAATGTCCTTATTTCTCCGTCTATTTGAATGGATAACTTTGCAGGATAAAGTAACCTTGGTTGACAGTTGTTATCTTTCAGAACTTGGAATATATCACTCCAAGCCCTTCTGGCTTTAAAAGTTTGTGTTGAATAATCTGCTGTAATTCTGATGGGCTTGCTTTTGTAGGTAACTTGATTTTTCTCTCTAACTGCTTTTAATATTTTTTCTTTGGTTTGTGTGTTTGGAAGTTTGATTATAATGTGGCGAGGAGAGGTTCTTTCTGGGTTTTGTCTCGTTGGGGTTCTAAAGGCTTCCTGTATCTGTATTGGCACCTCTTTCCCAATTTGGGGGAAATTTTCCTCTATGATTTTGTTGAAGATGCCTACTATGCCTCTGGAGTGGAGTTCTTCTCCTTCTACTATGCCCTGAATTCTTATATTGGATCTTTTCATAGTGTCCCGAATATCTTGAAATTCCCACTCATACTTTTCTATAAGTTTGTCTTTCTCTTTGTTGGACTGCATTAGGTCTGCCACCTGGTCTTCTAGCTTAGATATTCTGTCCTCTCCCTCATCCATCCTACTGGTGAGATTTTCTACAGAGTTTTTTATTTCATTAACTGTGTTCTTCATTGCTAGTAATTCTGACTGGTTTTTCTTTATTATTTCTATTTCCCTATTTATGTCTTGTATTGCCTTCTTTATTTCATGAAATTGGTGTCCTGCCTCTTCCTTGTTTCCTTTGATTTCCTCTTTGATTTCTTCTTTGATTGTTTTCATGTGTTCTTTGACCTCTTTGAACATATTTATAATTATTCTTTTGAACTCTTTCTCAGGCATTTCCTCTAACTCTTTCTCACTGGAGGACATTTCTGATGCATTAATACTTTTAGGTGGATTTATATCATCTTGCTTTTTAGTGTTTCTTGTGTTATAATGTATATATTTTTGCATCTTGGATTAAGTTAATGCTTGGATTTTCTAGCTAGCTGTGTATTTTAGCTGTATCAATTGATTTGATGTAATATATTTTCAGGGTAGGACCTTAAGGTATTAGGTGTGGCTCTTAAGACTCTCAGAGTAATATGGTGAGGAGAGGTTCTGTCCATGGTTTGTCTGGCTGGAGTTCTAAAGGCTTCCTGTATCTGAATTGGCACCTCTTTCCCAATTTGGGGAAAATCTTCTTCTATGATTTTGTTGAAGACACCTACTATGCCTTTGGAGTGGACTTCTTCTCCTTCTACTATGCCCTGAATTCTAATATTTGATCTTTTCATAGTGTCCTGAATATCTTGAAATTCCCACTCATACTTTTCTATAAGTTTGTCTTTCTCTTTGTTGGCCTGTATTAGATCTGCCACCTGGTCTTCTAGCTTAGATATTCTATCCTCTCCTTCATCCATTCTACTGGTGATGTTTTCTACAGAGTTTTTTATTTCATTAACTGTGTTCTTCATTGCTAGTAATTCTGACTGGTTTTTCTTTATTATTTCTATTTCCTTATTTATGTCTTGTATTGCCTTCTTTATTTCATGAAATTGGTGTCCTGCATCTTTTTTGATTCCTTTGATTTCCTCTTTAAGCTCCTCTTTGACTCCTTTGATTTGTTCTCTGACTTCTTTGAGCATATTTACAATCATTGTTTTGAAATCTTTCTCAGGCATTTCCTCTAACTCATTCTCACTAGAGGTCATTTCTGATGCATTAATACTTTTAGGTGGATTTATATCATCTTGCTTTTTAGTGTTTCTTGTGTTATAATGTATATATTTTTGCATGTTGGATTAAGTTAATGCTTGGATTTTCTAGCTAGCTGGGTATTCTTAGCTGTATCAATTGTTTTGATGTTATATATTTTCAGGGTAGGAGCTTGAGGTGTTAGATGTGGCTCTTAAGACTCTGAGAGTATCTACAAAGGTGCTCCTAGGGGTTGAGTTTTCCTGCTATGGGGGTATTCAAGTAGGCTGAGTGGAATAAAATACAGGTAGATTCTAAAAGTTAACTAAACACTGTAACCATTCAGTCAAAAACAGCCCCAAGTATGTAATCCAGAGTAGTTATTATAACAACCAGATCCTCTATCAACGTAGAGGTTAAGATTTCTGGTCTGTTGAGGGATCCAAGTCAGCTTGTGACCAAATGAGACCCATCCCTGGTGCAAGCCCAGTTACCTTGGATGAGTTTGGTCTCAGTCAAGTTGCTGCCTGGGTCGTCGGGCTGCTGTTGTGATTTCTGGAGCTGGGCACTGGCTTTTCCTGCGGGGCAAGCCAAGCCTGGCAACTGTGGCCCTGCAGATCAGCTCCCCCACTGGATCTGTCAGCAGCTGAAGCTTCTGCCGCTCCTCGGTCTGCTGCTGCTTGGGCCGCTGTTACCGGTGCTGGAGCCACTGATGTTGCTGCCGAACTCTGCTCCTGCTTGGGTCAGGTTGGCGTGGCTGGTCCCGGGCCGCTGCTCTGTTCGCCCTATGTGACCTTTTTAATTCCCTTTCTGGGGGATTTTAATTTTAAGAGGACTCATGTCTCTTTGGAAATTTTCTTCTCGAATTTCTTTCATAATTTCTTCTTTTTTTCATTTCTCTCTTCATATGATTATGTAAAAGATGGTTAGCCTCTTGAGCTCATCTTTATTTTTGTGTTGTTCTGTTTAACTTTGTCTTCCAGGTCTTACAATAGGCTTCAAACACTGCTTTTGCTATCCCATTTTTAAGATATAAATGATCTGTTTCTAACTATTTCACAGTGAAGTGGGAATCACTGAGTTCAGGTTTGAAAGGAGATAATCTTTAAGTTAACAAAGTTTTAAAATTATTTTAATAAGAATATAGATTAAAAGTCACCATACTTGGTATAATATTTAAGTAAAATAATTTTAAATGTTAAGTATTTAAAATGAGTTCTCTTTCTAATTTAGTAATCTTTACAAGGCCATCAAAATTCACACTAGTATTATATTTTATTCTTTAAAATATGCCTTGATATTTATAATTCATCTGAAGTTATTAATAGAAATTTCTCACTGTTTATGAGAGATAATCAGCTGCAGGTGCTAGAGAAGTTTAACAAGATGACATATTTTGTCTGACAGTTGTTAGTTACATACACAATAATTTAGTGAAGTGTATTTTACAGGAAGAAAATATCTGTCAAGATGGCAATTAACCTGAACAGCATCAGAGTTGTCTGATTAATAAGCTCACATCTTTTACATAGTACTACACCACAAATCAAAGATACACTTCACTGGCATGAAAGATTACAGTTGATAATTTCATTTGTGAAACACATACTTTTGGTAGAAACAAGCTATAGATAAAAATAATTATAAATTGCTGAGCAGTTCATGCAAACATCTTCAAATTACTCCAAGCAATACTATTGTTCATTGCACAGTGCATCTTTGTAGAATACTTATGAAAAGGGAAGGCAGGGTTTTGCTTATTTGTCACAGTCATATTTTCCAGATTTGATAGTTAGCATTAGGAACATATTTTATTGGCTTTATTGTACAGTGCTGTATCATTCTTTATGACATGTAGAATGAATAATTAAACAGGTAACTGTGAAACACTACAGAAATTAATTTTAAGAGGACAAATGGGATCAGGGAACATGGCACACAGTGCATTTTGCTGAAAACACCTTCAGCCATTACACTAAATAATCAATGGCACATCCTCTGGTAATTTCCAGGGTGATTTTCTTTTGCCAGGATGAATTATATTTGCCAATAGGAATACAATACAGCAGAGTGTCATGGTTTGATTCAGGTGTCCCCCATTAACTTAGGTGTTCTGAATTCTAGGTTCCCAGCAGATGGAAATTTGGGAATTAACACCTCCTGGAAGAAGTGTATTTTTGGGAGTGGGCTTATAGGTATTATAGCCAGTTTCTCCTTGCCAGTGTTTGGCACACTCTCCTGTTGCTATGGTTCATCTGTTATTGGCCAGGATGTTGATGTCCACCCTCTGCTCATGATATCATTTTCCCCTGCCATCATGGAGCTGAGCTTCTCCTAGAGACTGTAAGCCAAAATAAGCCCTTTTTTTCCACAAACTACTCTTGGTAGATGATTTCTGGCAGCAATGCTAACCTGACTGCAACATAGACATGTGTTAATAGTGAATTTACTTCTACAAAAACAGGAGAACATCTAAAGTTTCTAAGAAAATCAACTCAGTGACTGGAACGTTACTATGGCATGCATTCTTTATAATGGTGGAGGAGGTGGAGGGTAGACACTGGAAGTAGAGCCATGCCAGGTGATGGCTCTTGGCAGAACAGCAGCATAGGGAGTAGGAGACTCTTGTAAGTGTTTTGAAGTGTTTTGAAGTGGAAAAACAATGCCCAATCACTTTTGTGAACATAGCTAAGCTTTGTCTATGCAGTGGCACAGAGACTGTTATAAGTGCCCATTTAAACTTTGCTCGCCCACAATAAGGTATTTCCTTAATATAATGTATGCAGGTGAAACTCCATAGCAACTTCTCGATGACATAGTGCGAGTGAAAGTCATCTTTATTTTTCCAAGCTTGGCCATTACATAGTAGGAGAGACCTTCTCCATCATCCCTCCCATTTCCCACTGACATATGTGTGTGTGTGTGTGTATGTGTGTGTGTGTGTGTGTGTGTGTGTGTATATATATATATATATATATATATATATATATATATATATATATATATATATATATATATATATGGGAGAAAGAGAGAATGGACATAACAGGGCTTCTAGCCACTGCAAGCAAATGCCAGACACATGTACCACCTTGTGTATCTGGATTTACATGGGTACTGGGGAATTGACCCCCTGGATCCTTAGGCTTTGTAGGCAAGCACCTTAATCACTAAGAAATCTCTCCAGCCTCTCGCACTGACTTTTACTCCATTAAGACCAAGATGGAACGCAATGGAGTCGGAGATGATAAAGAGCCACACAATGCAATGATTCCAAAGTTATCCGCTACATCTCAGAAATTAGCTGCCTAAGAAAGCTACAGTGCATTTATGGGAAGAAGTTACCAAGATTCATTCAGATGTTGTTTTCCTGTGTAAACTTAGACTATATTGTTCATGACAAGTCTGAAATATGTACAACTCTCTGAGACATATTTTCCAAAGTTACTTAAAGTCCACATTATTAATAGGGCACATTCTTCTCCAAATTCCTCCAGAAAAATAGCCAATAGGTCAGTATCATAGTTCAACAACCTTAGAAAGCCATTACAAAGGCTTAAAGAGATTCAATGTTCCAGTCATGATGAAGGTGATGTCATTTAAACTTGAAAATTTCTAGGTCATTAGGGATTTGACATATGAATAATATTCAAACCAGTTGCAAAAAGAAACACAAACATAATTAGAGGGCTATAGTAATATAAGAATGCAGGGCTGGAGAGATGGCTTAGTTGTTATAGTGCTTGCCTGCAAAGCCAAAGGAACTGGGTTTGATTCCCCAGGGCCCACATAAGCCAGATATACAAGGTGGCACATGTGTTTGGAGTTTGTTTGTGGTGGCTGGAGGCACTGGAGTGCCCACTCTCTCTATATATCTGCCATTCTTTCACTCTCTCAAATGAGTAAATTAATTAAAAAACTGAACAATTTAGAAAAAGAAATATAAGAATCCAAATTAGAAACAAATCCTATATGACAGTGTGAGAAACAGAGTAGAAAGATACAAGGGAGCCTCTATAATCTTCAGTGTGTTCTTCCCTGCATTTGTTCACTTGCTGTTGTTTTCTCTCTTAGTCTGCATTTCCTCCACACATGTTACTGAAGGCAATATGAAACTAGGTCTTTTCCCAGATTATCCCTTGGAAGCTTTTCTCTGGATGAGTTTTGTCCCATTTTTTAAGAGGGTTGGAGCGTTTGGATAGAGATTAACATCATTATACAGCTGATTTCTCATTTGTTCAGGAGAATCTGAGCTGCCTATTATTTCTGTCTCTCTATTCACCACATTAGCTTCATTGGTGCAACTCTAGGTTATATCTCTTTCCTGCCTAAAATCCATTATCCCTAACCAACATTTTTCTCTAAACCCCCAAGTTCATGCTTTGGATTTTGCTTATGTGTCCAGTAATAATTGTTTCACTTCTGAAGATGGCCAAATACCACTTAGGTAAGTACAGATGTTCTTTGACCTAATGCAAACGTGGCAGCAGATTTCTGAATGTCCTGGTCCTGATTTCTAGCCACATTTGCTAATAAGTATTCTTGTGTTAAAATTCTTAGGAAGGTGTATCTCAGGTACCAGATTCAAGGTAATAGAATACCTCCTTGCAAATATAATGGATGTAATAGGGAATCTTCATAAAAGAGCAATTTAAGAGCATTTGCCTGTCTTTTAATAGGCCTCCACAGACATTTTATTCACTACTCTAGTGTAGAGATAAATAGAAAGCATCTGTCTTCAGAATTGTTGTCACTATAGTGTTTCATGCTTTCCTATCCACCACATTGGACTGTGGCAATTTCTTCTGAAGGCAATCCTGGCAGGACCTGCTGGTGCAGAACACAGGATGCACAAGCCATGGGAAATGTAGAGAACCATGCTGTGTCTTGTGAGCTGTGCTGTTTCCATATTTGCTGAAATGATGTCAAGTCAATGTATCCCAAAAGACCCTGCATTTCCTAAAGTGGTTTTCTTAGAAATTCGGCATCTCTACACAGCTCACTAGGCGTGATTCTTCTAACAGTTCCAGCACTTATATTTCACAGACACTAACAGGACAGGCCTGAATTGTTACTTCACACAAATGAATGTGGTAGTTTAAATAGATGGACCCAATATATTCAGTGTTTTATTAGTTTTTAGTTTGCATCTTCAGTCACCTAGCTGGAGGTGGTGTCACTGGACAGGTCTTAAGGTATGGTGGTGGGTTTCCGATTTCAATCTAAATGTATGCAAAGTATGCCCAGCTGCAGTTTCTGAAGTGTGCTGTGCTGTGTGGCTTTTGGCTTGTGGTTTTCTCTGTCTGGTCCTGTGAAAGCATGCCATTATGGAACTTCCCCTGGATCTGTAAGCTTCAATCAACCCCTTCCTCCCTAACTGAGCCTGGTCTAGAAGTTCATCTTAGTGAACCTGAAGCTGTCTGCTACAATATACTTCAGCACTACTTCCGAAATTTTTTGAATGAGATTTCAAGCCTCATCAAAGCTTAGTTAATTACTAGTGGGTTAAAATGTACTATTATTATAGCTTTATGATTCTTATAAGAATTTTAAAATTGGCTTTAGTCACAAACCATGTTATTCATACTTCAGGAAAAGGTACTGTATAGCTCCATCAGATCACTCGTTTTTAGTGCCCATAAATGCAATGAGAGAACACAAAAAAAGGGTTGGTAAGCTGTGATTTTTAGTAAAAAAAAAAATAATAATATAGCTGAAGTGCTTTCTAAGAACTAATTTAATAAGTTAATACTGAAGAAAGGAAGTACATAATGAAATACTGGTTTCACTTACTTCAGAACATTATTTCCACCAAGGGTTCACATAACTTTTATTCAGATCTTTGTTATCACATAAGAAAATTATAATATATTAAATTTCAGTTGTATTGTTTCAAACAACAGAAAGAAAAAGTACATGCCTTCTACATATGGACAAATAAGAATCCTTGTTGTTACTGAAGAAGAAACTAATACATTCACAAAACTTTGATATTATGGCAATGTTTATATAACTGTTTCCTTAAATTATATATACTGATAGCTAACAGAGACTTGCTATAAACAAGGTTGGCTGTTAACATTCAAACACATGATGTAAAAATGAACTGATGGCCCCTGTAGCTCCAAATAAAACCATCCTTGTAAGGGTATCTTTGTTTTTTTGAGAGAATAAAGAAAGGATAGTAAGGACTCACTGATTTCTCATCCATGCAAAGACAGCTGAGAAGGCAAAGGGCTACCACATAGAGCAGTTGCACAGGATTACAGAACAACTTTTACTTCTTGAAGAAATGTAATACCATATTGCAAATAGAGACACCAAGTAAGACTACTATTCTAATTAAGACAAAATCAGTCTCTCCAGGCAGTAAAACAACAGGAGACATCACAATATGGAGACCTGAGAAATACTGCCACTTGTTATCTAACCATACTGCTCACTCACAACATTACCCAGGAGAATCAAGAGACAGCCTCAACCCTTAAGAACCATCAAGAACCGTATGGCACAATGTTCTTTCAGACCTCAGGAGTAAAAGTTAGCCACAGTCTACTGCCACACTAAAATGATTTACGACCACAGGGCTGAACTAATGCGTTCTGCTTTACAACACTCTTGGCGGGCCAGGGGAAAGACTGTGTTTATTACCTATGGTACATAATGCCCGTGAAGAGTTCTGTATTATTCATAAGACTGCCTTTTTGTGCCATAATAATGCTGATAAATTATGAAAAATGCATATTTTATTTCAATTTATAACATATTGTTATGTACATAACAATATATCACATTGCAGCAGGTCAAGCAAATATCATTGCTGGCAGCTGTTGACTTGCCTCAACAAAGCCAAACAAAGAGGCTTCCCATAACCCCATCACAACAAGCATCCCAAATAAAAAGCCACTCCTCTCTCACAATATCTAGAAAAGATTTGTAGAAATGTCAGAGTTAAATAAAGAATAAAGTAGGGTGAAAGCCCTGAGAGATGTGCATACTTTTCTACCTAATTTTGGAGGGGTAAGAGTCTTCTACAATCAACAATAAGACTTACGTGTAAGTCCTTAAAGAATGAATAGCAAATTTCATCTGTGAAGGAAATCCATTCCTGCTACAGTTTTCTATTATTTTATTTGGTTTCTTTCTTCTTCCCTTCTTGTCTCAGATGGTGAAGTGGCTAATTATAAAAGCCCATCTTGAGATGAAGGTCCTTAAAGAAGACTGGAAATTTTCCCTTAACTCACATTTCCTCAGTAGTTTTCAATTTTTCAATATATTTTCACATTAAGGTAGTCAGACTGCAGAGCCAAGTGGTATTTGAATCTCTGCAATAAGTATCATAATTTCTTTTTTCCTGTTCTATGTACAAAGGAATAGTTGAAGTGTAATGGATAAAAGATGATTTAAGGTTAATTGCTACTTTTAATAAGAGCAAGCTTCTTTTAGGTATCATCTGTTCAATGGAAACAATTTTGAGCTGAAAATATCTTAGAGCTAAATGGTTTAACTGCTTTGCTCTACAAGTCAGACACCTGAGCTCACATGTCACCTACACCAGCCTGTGCATCTAGGAGAACCCAAGTAGACTACAGGGTTGTCTTCTAACTTAGCTATTTCAAGGGTCCTTTCTGAAGTTGAAACTGCTAATTTATACATGAGCTATTTTAAAGATTTAGTGTTTGGATACTGAAAGCCACAACTTCATTGTACCACACTAATACAGGTTTTTGCTGTTCCAAGCTAGAAATTCTATCTAGAATGAAAAGGCTATCAAAGTGACCTTAAGGTGGTTTTATGCCTAAAGAAGGAAAAACTACTGACTTAAAAAAATAAAACATATTACCACTTAACAAAATGGCATAAAGATCACAAAAAAGATACAAAACCCTAAATCAGATATGTGCTTAAAAATGCAAGCAGCCGTTGTTTTGCATGTGAAGAGCACACAGCTAGTGCCAGCTAATTCATCAGACCCACCCACCTACTGCAGGGAAGCCTCAAGCTGCTTCTGTGCAGTGAGGCCATGCACTGCCTCCTGGTCCTCAGCAAGCAGCACCAACACCCAAAGCATACTTCTAATAAACATGCAATCTCCTGGTGTTAATACTTACTGCATACATCAACATGGGGATAGTGAGAAGAAAATGCAGCTTACATAGCCTGGCTGGCACCTCACCAAAAGAAATTAATTAGAATGGCCACTGTGCCCTAAGTGCTTCATGGAATTTGAAATCTGTGCTCTGAGCTCAAGAGGCACACCAGGTTCAGAATAAGCTGGGAGAATTTACAGAACAGACTGCCTCTCACTCCCTTGTTCAGTGTCTCTCTTGGAATCAAGAAGTCAGACTTAGTGTTTCTGGTTTCTCTGATGAGGCTGGGAACTCTGCAGATCAGGAAGGGAAGGATATTTTCAAACATTAGAAAAATGTTAGGTGCAATTTCCCTCACTATAGGAAGTCTGTTATTCTATCCTCAACACTATTTTAATGTATCCTGTTTTATTTGTATCAATATCTCCATTTTCATACACAAAAGCATTAATATTCCTTTAAAAATAATTTTTGATTTCTACATTTTTATTCTAAAAATTACTTTCAAACAGAATAAAAACAGTCTCATTTCAATACACAGAGACTCGCCTAAGTAGACAAACATACAATCAAGCCAAAAACCCTAAACCTTTACAATATAAGCCCAAATAGACACTAGTTAATTCAATAAAAGCTGGGAATTACCTTTTCCTGTTACTACCATAACTACCATTTTTGATACAAGGAACATCTGATGCTTATTTCAGTTAAATTGTGCCAAATTACTTCACTATTTTAGATTTTAAAAACTACTTTGTGTGAACCAATTTAAAGCTAAGATGAAGTAGACATACTAGTTTGATCATTTGCTTTCTTTTGTGACTGCCTTCAACTTTTAAAATAATTCTTATATATGTATGCATGTGTATACGCATGTTCATGTGTGTACAGGTGAGCAGCCACATGTGTGTACAGGCCAGAGGACAACGTCTGACAACATTCCTTTTTTGAGACTGCCTCACTCATAGGCCTGGAGCTCATCAATTAGGCAAGACATGCTGGCTGATGGGCTCCAGGGATGCACCGATATCTACCTTCCCAGTGATGGGGCTGTTAGTGCAGGTGTCACCTGCATCTGGCTTTTCCAGGCAGGTGCCAGGGATGGAACAAAGGTTCTTCACTTTGTAGACTGAACTATATCCTAAAGACCTCCTAAATAATTCTGAATTGAAGAAAACCCTAGAAATCTCTCTAGTTCGACATCTCTGTTGTTGAAATGGGAATACTTAGCTCAAGCATGTTGAACTGACTTTCCCTCCATCAGATCAAATATGTGAAAACTGATATTCTCAACCCAACCATACATACTGATGATTTAGCACATTGACATTTTCACTGTATTATACTTTATTCTATATTTAAATTCATTATATAGTATATATATATAAACATGAGCCATATGTACATATATGAGTTATCATGCAAGGTTTCCATACATGTATTCATGTATACAATGTCTTATTTTTTGTTCATGTGTGGTGTGTTTGCATGTATGTGTTTTATATGTATATGAGCACACATGTGAGTGAGCTCAAGTAAACTGGCCAGGAGTCAACATCAATTATCATACATCATCGCTCTCCTTCTTACTCTTTGAGACAGAGTATCTCACAAAATTTAAAGTTCACTCATTCAACTGAGGCCCAGGAATTTCCTATCTCTGTCTCCCCTGTGCTGGGTTCTGGGGATCTGATCTCAGATCCTCATGCTTGCATTGCAAGAATTCAACACACTGAGCCATCTCCCCAGCTGTAGATATTGTCTTACTTTTGATGTTGCATAAGCCCTTCTACTGTTACAAATGTGGCAGGGTAGCCACATGGGAACTTTAGCTCTGCATTTCAGTGGAGGGCCAGGGTGTGAGGAAAGGTTCATAGAGCCTATATCTTAAGGTAAAAGTATGATCACCACCCAGGTGGTGTATAAATCTGGCATCTTTAATCCACCCTTTAGTGATACTTGGACAGGTAATGAAGAATGGCTCTATTTCTTCAGAGGGTGAAATAATAGCATTTCCCCTGTTTCCCTGAAAATTCTAGGAGGACTTTCAAGGGAACAACTGTGAATGTTTAACTGAATAATGTGGGAGATTCTACAAGCCTGTTTGTCATTAAGATACTATTTCTTCAGAGGCACGGGGTAATTGGGTAGCCTGCCTGGATTCTGAAGCAAGAAAAGGGCTGTGCTTTGCATCGCACCATATTGAGTTGTGCTATTTCAGCATGATGGCTACAGAAAGTAACCGTCTGTAAAGTGAGTAAGTCTATTCACTTAGCAGAATGAACACCAACTAATGCCTGTGCATTAGCCAATCTCAGCCATTAACTCTCTGCACATAAGGAATTCAAAACGCTCCTTCCTTGTGATGAAAAACACTGCCTTGGATACAAAGATGACTACTTTTCCATGTACAGAGCCTTAGCACCTGGGCCTATGATTTGACAACTATCCATTCACTCAATCTAACTACCCTACAGGTCACACATCTATCAAAGGGTGAAGAAGATTCTAAGTCTGAGTTCAGCCAAGCAGTGAAAAGAAAAATATCAACTTAGTGCCCATGTAAACACACTTGGTGCCAAAGGTTCCCTGTTGACTTATGGCCCTGGCTTTCACATCTAAGAGAACAATTAGCATAATTGGCTTTGGATCAGAAGGAAGCCATTAGCCTTACACTCTTTGCTGAGGCCTAAAATGTCTCACTAATATCCTTTTTATTCTACATTACCTTTTACTTGTTCACATAAATTATCTTCCTCTCTCCTAGACATGAGAAAAAGAATCCTCTTTATCCATATGTGAATTCTACCTGTGACCACTATTCCACCACAGAAAAATTCATTTTCTCTTATAGACACTGCTTCCCACAGAAGCAGAAGCTTCTGGCTGGCCTTGCTTCATGCAGGGTTCATGGATTGGTGTCAGCACAGCAGGGGCTGCTGAATGTCCAGGAACTTGTCACTCTGTTCCACTCACTTGCATGAACAAGCACCTACCATCATATCAGGTGAACATGAGACTGGAACAAGAAGGCTGGCCACCTGTGCATAATCATGTGAGGCTGCAGTGCTCAGAATGAAAGCTGCCTTTCCTATCAGTGGGGTAGGGAGACTTGATGTGTGCAGTGCCTCCCAGCCATAGAATTCACCTGACATTCATGCCCATTTTGTTTTCAGCAATTGTTCTATGTTGAGAGGCAACAGATTGTATATGTTTGGCAACATAAACTAAAACTATGAAGAATGAAAAGACTTAACCAGGCAGGGAAGCAAGTCTTGAGGCCCCTCTTCAGACTCTTGGATACTTGTGCCATCTGCTGGTTAATGTGTGGAATGTCTCAGTTCCTGTATACTCTGAATGTGGAGTTTACCTGACACTTTTTTTTTTTCTTTTTTTGACCAATTTTTGTGGCTGGATCTTACAAAATTACAAGTAGCTTGTAATTTATTGCTAGAATTGAGTATTTTCAAACTAAATTTTTTCATAGAATGAATTTTCATTCAAAAGTTCCAAATGTAACACAATTTACTTGCCTTCAAGTCCAGCTTCCTTCCAGTTAACACCTTCTGTTAATGTGATGCATTATTCACACTAACTCCCAAAGCAGAGACCATCATTAGCTAAAGTAGAACATATCTTTAAGAAAATATTGCAAATTATAATTTACCCAGAATGACCCAGGACACCAACCACATATGGATAATGACCAGCTATCTAATTGTCCTGCTTAGCATGGAGCTCACAACAAATGGGCAGGTATGGGGGAAAAACATATACACACACACAAAATAGGGGACTCTGAGACAGTTTCTTAGGACCAAAGTTTTATTTAACACCAGTGAGAGAGTGCAGGAGGGTTTGAGTAAAAGGTAAGGAAATGCAAAAGAAAAACAAAAAAAAGCAAATAGGAAGGTGCAAGAAAACTCCAAACCCAGAGCAGAGAGGACAGAAGCAGAGCAAGAGGAAGGAAAGAAATCAACTCCAAACTGAAAGGGACAGGTGGAAGGAAATCCAAACCAAACTCAGAACCAAGAGATAGGTGTTTCAAGCATTCCAAGAGGTAGGAAATAGTGCTTATCCCAAATGGTCTGACTTTGTTTACCTTTTTGACAGAAAAGCTTAATTGTCTTTTATTTTACCGTTAGTTCTTTGATAAAATTACTCTAATACATAAAAATTGGACATAATTGTACAAAATTGTGTCATACCTCTGATTAAGCAAACAACTAGCAATAATAAATTGTTAATATTAGTCCAAGATTTTAGCATTCTCAGTCTGACACACTTTCATTCATTCTTCTAAATGATTTTTAATTTCTGTACCAAGTAAGTTGTTTTTTTTTTTTTTTTTTTTTTTTTAAAGGCTGGAGTGATGGCTTAGCAGTTAAGGTGCTTGCCTACAAAGCCTAAGAACCCAGGTTTGATTCCTCAGGACCCACATAAACCAGATACACAAAGTGACACATGAGTTTGGAGTTCATTATCAGGGGCTGGAAGCCCTGGTGCACCCATTCCTTTCTCTCTCTCCCTCCCTCCTTAGTTTTGACCATTTATTTGAGAGACAGACAGAGCAAGAAAGAAACAAAACAAAAAAGCAAAACAATTAAAGACCATAAAAAGAACTTTTAAGCCTAATAACTGAAAACATGCAAATTGGTTAGTTTCTTAGATAATTTCATATTTAAATATGATTTTAAATTGTTCAACATATTTCAAGTGTTGCTTCTATTCTAGTTTCATTTATGTCATACTTATATAAGCCATGTCTTTGTATTTGAGAAATTTCAATTAACTCTCCTTATCCAAACACCTTCTTCCCTTTTACAGAAAAGACTCATCATTCCTTCACCTACTGCCTATGCTAGTTACTATTTTCCTCCTTAGATATACTTCTCATATGTGTCACATGTAAATATCATGTTACATACAAAAATTATATATATAAATACCAGATCACAATGGCTAAAAGATAATGTAACCACAGAATTTCTTTCCTATTGGCACAGTTAATTCTCTCTCTACTGAAGAGCTGCCTCCCTGCCTGTTCAGTCTCCTCTATAACAGGCCCTAAAACGAGGCCTTTCCTAGCTACATGGAAGAACAGCTTTCCATATGCACAAAGTATGACATGATATTTGGCAAAAAGGAACCAAAAGCTGACATTCCTAAAAGTCACATTTGTGTTACTAGTACCTCAACAAAGGATTCCAGCAACTGTAGAGAGTTAAATGTTACAGGCCCAGAGACAAATTATTTTGAAAAATTTTGAAATTTTTAAAATTTTTGAAAAATTATTTGAAAGTAGCCACTTTATTATCTTTCATATATGGCTCAAAATCTCTGATTAGATAGGCTAACCTCTATTCTAGGTTCTAGTTCTAGACATGCTCCCTTTAAGCTAGACTTATGGATGACATTGCTTATTTCCTATGAGGTATAATTCATTTTCTTGTAGGCCAGGGCTCCCTCAAGTTTACGTACATTTTTGCTTTCTTAATGTCGTAAGTATTAACACTTGTTTGAAGATGCCAGTTGTCTTTTCTTTGCTAGCTTATGCAATCCATTTCAGCAGATTCAAGTTTGAATGACTTTAGAAATACCTGCTGTTACTTCCTTAATAACTACTTTGAATCTTAAATTCATAGGCCCCTCTCTAGCCTTCTGCTAATTTGATTCATCCAGACCACCACAGCATACTATGTTGACTTCCTTATTCTTCTGGTGTAAGAATACAAAGCCGGGCCCCTCACTAGGACACCCTAAAATGTGGGAGCCTTCAGTTTATCATGACGGCAAACCTATAACCCCACAAAGATTTCCCTTTCTTTCTCCCAGCTTTCCAAACTTACTTCTCTTTTTTAAACCTTTTTTGGTTATCTATGTATCTCTGTAACATATCACTGAAAGGAAGTTGAAAGCAGGAATATGTCATTGACTCAAATCTTTGGATTGTAGGAATAGTAAAGTCTAGAGGACCTTCCCTTCCAAATAAGAAAAAACAAGGGGGACGTTGAAACTCAGCAAAAGTCATATCCTGAGAGCTAATATAAGCAAAGGCACTATCTGTGAAGTCAAAATTGAGACATTCACTGGTCAAATAGCAACTTGATTAAGATGGTCTAATTATGTATCTCTGAAGGCATGACTAACAACAGAAATAAAGGAGAATCTAGTCATTGATAAATCATAAATTGGACAAGATATTAACCTTGAATTGTCTGTCTTGAAAGAGATCTCAGGTAGATAAGCAAAATTCTTTATGTTCCAATTATGTCAAAAGACAATTCAACATAAAAACTGCAAATGTAGGTGTGTCAAACTTGTTATACTCATTGTCCAATTCAGAAGAACAAAGCTCATAATGATGGTCAGCCTATGACTATGAATTGTGTGGCCTTGAGCAAGTTTTATCAAAAGAACTTCTCATAAACTACTAAATGAAGAAATCAAGAAAGAAATCAAAAAATTTATAGAGTCAAACGATAATGAGAACACAACATACCAAAATCTCTGGGACACAATGAAGGCAGTTCTAAGAGGTAAATTTATAGCCTTAAGTCCCTATATTAAGAAATTAGAAAGGTCGCAAGTAAACAACCTAATGCTTCACCTTAAAGCCTTGGAAAAAGAAGAACAAGGCAAACCAAAAGTCAGTAGATGGGAAGAAATCACAAAGATTAGGGCAGAAATTAATGAAATAGAAACAAACAAACAAACAAAAAAAAAAACCCCAAATAATTAATGAAACAAAGAGTTGGTTCTTTGAAAGGATAAACAAGATTGATAAACCATTAGCAAATCTGACCAAAAGAAAGAGAGAAGAGACACAAATTCATAAAATCAGAGATGAAAAAGGTAACATCACAACAGATTCCAGAGAAATTCAAAAAATCATAGGGATATACTATAAAAGCATATACTCCACAAATATGAAAATCTGAAAGAAATGGATGATATCCTTGATTTATATGACCTACCTAAATTAAATAAAAATGAGATTAATCACTTAAATAGACCTATAACAAACATGGAGATCCGAACAGTTATTAATAATCTCCCAAATAAAAAAAGCCCAGGTCCAGATGGATTCCACTGCTGAATTTTACCAGACCTTTAAGGAAGAACTAACACCATTGTTTCTTAAGCTTTTCCAGGAAATAGAAAGAAGGAATTCTACCAAACTCCTTCTATGAGGCCAGCATCACCCTGATACCAAAAACAGGCAAAGATGAACAAAAAAAGAAAATTACAGACCAATCACCCTCATGTACATAGATGCAAAAATTCTCAAAAAATATTGGCAAACAGAATACAAGAATATATCAGAAAGATCATTCATCCTGACCAAGTAGGCTTTATCCCACAGATGCAGGGATGACTCAATATACACAAATCTATAAATGTAATACATTATATAAACGGGTTGAAGGACAAAAATAACATGATCATCTCATTAGATGCAGAGAAAGTGTTTGACAAAATCCAACATCCCTTCATGCTAAAAGTCCTACAGAGACTGAAATAGAAGGAACACATCTCAATATAATCAAAGCTATTTATGACAAGCCTACAGCCAACATATTACTAAATGGGGAAAAAACTGGAAGCTTTTCCACTAAAATCAGGAACAAGACAAGGGTGTCCACTGTCCCCAATTTTATTTAACATAGTTTTGGAAGTCTTAGCCATAGCAATAAGGCAAGAGACACACATAAAAGGGATAAATATTGGAAAGGAAGAGATCAAGTTATCATTATTTGCAGATGACATGATTCTATACCTAAAGGACCCTAAAGACTCTAGTAGCAAACTGTTAGAGCTGATAAAAACCTACAGCCATGTAGCAGGATACAAAATAAATACACAGAAATCAGTAGCCTTCATATATGCTAACAACAAACACACAGAGGATGAAATCAGAGAATCACTCCCATTCACAACTGCATCAGAAAAAAAATAAAGTACCTTGGAATAAACCTAACCAAGGAAGTAAATGATCTCTACACTGAGAACTTTAAAACACTCAAGCGAGAAATTGCAGAAGACACTAGAAAGTGGAGAAACATCCCAAATGCCAAAAGTACTCATTGAAGAGAAGACAGCCTCTTCAGCAAATGGTGTTGGGAAAACTGTATATATATCTGCAGAAGGATGAAAATAGATTCTTCTCTCTTGCCTTGCACAACAATTAAGCCCAAATGGATTAAAGACCTTAACATCAGACCTGAAACTCTGAAACTGCTAGAGGAAAAAGTAGGGGAAACCCTTCAACATATTGGTCATGGTAAAGACTTTCTGAATACAACCCCAATTGCTCAGGCAATGAAACCACAGATTAATCACTGGGACCTCATGAAATTACAAAGATTTTGCACTGCAAATGACATAGTAAAAAAAGCAAAGAGGCAACCTACAGAATGGGAAAAAATCTTAGCCAGCTATATATCTGAGAGAGGATTAATATCTAGGATATGCAAAGAACTCAAAAACTTAAATAATAAGGAATCAAACAAGCCAATCAAAAAATGGGCTTTGGAGCTAAATAGAACATTCTCAAAGGAAGAAATACAAATGGCATATAAGCATCTAAAAAAATGTTCCACATCACTAGCCATCAGGTAAATGCAGATTAAAACTACACTGAGATTCCATCTCACGCCTCTCAGATTGGCCACCATCATGAAAACAAATGGTCATAAATGTTGGCGGGGATGTGGAAAAAGAGGAACCCTTCTACACTGCTGGTGGGAATGCAATCTGGTCCAGCCATTGTGGAAAACAGTGTGGAGGTTCCTAAAACAGCTAGAGATTGATCTACCATATGACCCAGCTATAGCACTCCTAGGCATATATCCAAAGGACTCATCTCATTTCCTTAGAAGTACGTGCTCAACCATGTTTATTGCTGCTCAATTTATAATAGCTGGGAAATGGAACCAGCCTAGATGTCCCTCAACTGATGAGTGGATAATGAAGATGTGGCACATTTATACAATGCAGTTCTACTCAGAGGTAAAGAAAAATGAAGTTATGAAATTTGCAGAAAAATGGATGGACCTGGAATGGATTATACTAAGTGAGGTAACCCAGGGCCAGAAAGCCAAGCACCACATGTTCTCCCTCATATATGGATCCTAACTACAGATGATTGGGCTTCTGTGTGAGAAGGAAAATACTTAGTAGCAGAGGCCAGTAAGTTAAAAAGGAGATATAAAGGGAAGAGAAAGGAAGGGAGGAAGGTACTTAATAGGTTGGTATTGTATATATGTAAGTACAATGATTGAGATGGGGAGGTAATATGATGGAGAATAGAATGTCAAACAGGAAAGGTTTGGGGCTTGGAGGAATGGTATTTCCATGGGAATTTGTTTATAATCATGGAAAATGTTAATAAAAAAAATAAAAAAATTAAAATTAAACTTAAAAATAGAAAAAAAAAAACCCTGCAAATGTAGGTGTGCCAATCTTGTTATGCTCATTGTCCAATTCAGAAGAACAAAGCTCATAATGATGGTCAGTTTATGACTATGAATTGTGTGGCCTTGGGCAAGTTTTATCAAAAGAACTTCTCATGAACTTCCTGCAAGATGTAATCAAAGAATACTTGGGAAACATTTAGCAACTGGTGGTAAGTGTTGAATATAAAATAATCCCAAATCTATCCAGATGTACATGAGGCAGAGGGTTCTCCTTAAACACTGGAGTCACTATAACATTCTGTGTAAAGCTTTTAAAACACCAGAAAGCAGCATACCTGTATAAATAATTCTCTTTCATGGTTTTGACTCTTTTGCATCAGCTTCTCATTTCATTAGTTTTGTGGCCCCTTTGCCCACAAAGCTTTAATTAAACACATATTCCATGTATCTGTTTTCTTTTCCTTTTATTTATTTATTTTCTTTCCCCGAGGTAGCCCAGGCTGACCTGTAATTCACTATGTAGTCTCAGGTTAGCCTCAACCTCACAGTGATCCTCCTACCTCTGCCTCCTGAGTACTGGGATTAAACACATGCACCAGCACATCTGGCTGTATCTGTATGTTTCTGAAGGACCACAAACCATTGCAAAATATTTTTTTTCCTCCAAGAAGTAACTTTTGCTTCATTGGGTCTGATATCATTATAGGCTCACAATATTGTTAGGGGGATAGACAGATATTTACTAAATGGTTTGTAAAGTACTTTAAAATTTAAACTTTTTCCCAACTCAAAGAATTTCTTCTTTCTGATTTATAGTAGAAAGTGTTTACTAACCATGAAACAAGCTCATTATTGAAAAGGCTTTCCAGTGAAGATACAGATATTTTTTTTTCATCTGAATTAAACTTTGATACCATGCCAAATTTTAAAGGACTGCTTATCTTAAATAATGCTTGGTAGCATAGCAGTTATGAACTTAATGATTTCAACTACACAGCAGTTAATAAAATGCACTACTTTTTGAAAAAAAAAAAGTCCTGGTATTTCCAAAAGAAAAACATTAGTTTTACACTCATAAGAATGATCTACTCTGACATGTGGCTACAATTATTCCACTGCTTACTGATGGTGAAGTTATACAATTTAATTTAAAATTTAAAAACCAAACTGTTCTTACTTAAAAGGTTGTATGAACTTAAATGTTATGACTCATGTATAATAAGGCAAGCCCTCTTTTATAACAAAGCAAAGAAAAAGCAAGGCTCATATTTCTATGGTTATTGGCCCTGCTTGCCTTCATGGATGTAGATTTGAATGCATTTGGAGAAATGATCATCAGTAATGGATTGGCCTTAAGGCTGAAATGCTGCAGTATTCCTTTGGTATCTGTTGCCATAAGGGTCAATTTCACGGTAAAGTGTATATATTTGCTTTTATAATCAAGCATGTCTTAAAATCAACCATAGATTCTATTGGCTGGCCTGACAAAAACATTTTATCACTTGAAAGTAAAAAATTACTTCTTTTATGTATTCTTTAAATTCGTGTAAATGCTTTCTTAATTAAGAATAGTTTTTCTTCAATGAAGTAAGCCACTTATTTTAAAGTTATTTTCAAAATATTTTTATTTATTTTTTGAAAAATAGAGAGGGGGAAGAGAGCATGGGTGTGCCAGAGCCTCTTCCTCTTGCCATTGTCAAAGAATTCCAAATGCATGAGTCACTGTGTGCATCTGGCTTTAGTGGGTACTGTGGAATCAAACCCAGGCCAGCAGGCTTTGCAAGCAAGCACCTTTAATCTCTAAGCCACCTCCTCAGCTGATAACTATCTTATATTTACAGCATAATGTCTAAGCTCCCAGATACACAAGTCCCCCACTAGTTTCATTCTGTGCTGTTTTACCCATCTCTGAGATATGCCCTGTGTTTAAGTTGCAGGGTAAGTTTCCTTACAGACCTCATTCTTTCCTGCCCTCAATGCCTGCTTGCATATCTATGGAGAGAGGGAAGAGGAGAGAAGAGAGAACCATATATCCCTGAGTAAACACAAACTTGCTATGTAGCCTAGAATGACCCTGAACTTCTGATCCTCTTGCCTCTTCTTTAATAATATTAGAATTACAGATATGAGGCACCATGATCAGTTAATCAAATCCTTGATTTTTATTGTGTATGTGAATTAAGAAAATTTACCTAAACTTTTTTTTTTTTTAAACTAATGAAACAATTTATTGACCCAGCATCCTTGTTTTAATGTTTCTTGTTGGTAGCTGCCACCTGTCTGGCAATTCTCCCCAGGTCTCTTTCCCTGAGGTGTTAGTTTGCCGCCCCCATCTTGGTCCTTTTCCACCATTTTCAGCCCTTGCAGGGCTTGCAGGATCCGGTGGGTCATACTCAGAGCCTCGACTGAAGTGGCTGGGCATGACTTGGTTTCTCTGCCTCCTCCACTGATCTTTGTCATGGAGCCGCCACGCAGGTACAAGTGTCGCGCTGTGGAAGCAGCTCGCGTGTGGAACCAATTTTCCCCATAGGGAGCAAGCTCTCTATGTTTGGCCAGCTTGACTGTGTTCTCCCATTAGGGATCTTTCAGCTTCCCGCACTTCTTGAGGAAGGCTGCCAGAGCTCTGATGAACTCCTGCTGGCTATGCAGTGGCCTCGCCCTTGCGGGGAGTGCTTCCCGCGGACCCCAAGACACGCTTCCCCGGCACTGGTAACCCCCCACCGCCCGACTACCGGTAACCCACACCGCTCCTTGCTGGAGCGCCTGGCTTTACCAAACCATGTTTGTTATTCTCTTACATACAACGATTATTATGACTTCATTATCTGGCAGTGTAGTAAGTTGCCTTTTTGAGCATTAATAGCAAAGGCTTGTGTAAACTGAGAAATGATATTTCAGAATCATGTCATGTGTCTGCTATATTGAAATGTAAAGATCTTTCAGGAGATGGAAATAATGAAAACAGGGCCGGGCAGCACGCGTTTTTTTATTTTCACATTGTAGATATTCCCTGCTGATGGGCATAGGGTTCTCTGGGGGAGTGTATTTGTTTTCATGCCATTGTAATAGAAGAAAGAAAACCTGGATCTTACTAACATGTGGCATTTCTAATCACTCCATACACTTGCAAATATGAATTGTCACCCCTGATTTATGTTCATTAATCAAAATGGCAAATGCAGGTGGAGTACAGAATCAGGGGCTAGGCTGTTGTCGGAATGTGTGATCAATCATCACTGATTGGCATTTTGAGTTAAACTATACAACAATGGGGAAAAACAGATGCTCACTATGAAAGAAATTTAGAGCCAAAAGGCTAGCTTTTTAATTAGCAGGGTACAAATGCTTAAAACAGAATAGGTTAAATGGTCTGACATTTGGAAGCAAATAATTCTGTAAAATATGGGGAAAAGTGGCTTCTTAAAAACACTTTGTGAACGATACTTTTGAAACAATGTTGTGGGTGCTTAATAATGCTACCTGAAGTTGTAATTTAATAAGGCCATGAAAATAGGACTTGACCTATATTTCCTGTACCTAAGGGAAACGGGCTAAGTATAATGAGAATCCGCTGCTCAGAAACAATACTCACCAGATACTTACCATCTTCATCTCTGTTCTGTGTTGTCTTTGGGCTGAGGGGAGGAGCTGGACATATTAAGCCACTTTATTCAGGAAAAAATATCACTAGGTTAGTTTAAGCTGATGAAATGAAAACACATATCAAGCCCTGAAATGTACATAATATAAAGCACAAAAGGACTAATGATGTAAAAGTAAATTCTATAAGGCATCTGGAATTATCTGTACCCCTATATGATTCCATAAAGACTAATTTTTAGATTTCAAAATAATAACTTCAACTTGTAACAGTTTTGATCATTTAATGATTACTCTTATTATTCTGTCTCATTGTCATTAAATCCCTTAAGGAAACTGCCTTTCTCTCTCTCTCTCCCTCTCTATTTCTCTCTCTCTCTCTCTCTCTCTCTCTGTGTGTGTGTGTGTGTGTGTGTGTGTGTTTGCATGTATATATATGTATATATATATATACATATATATATAGTTATAACATATGCTTTGAGGTTCACTGAATGAGCTAATGAGTGACATCAGTATCATTTCCTGTAGGTGTATCTCTTCTCTATCATATTAACATACAAAGATCAATAAATATTTACAATGATGGTAAACATATTTAATATAAATTTTGGAATAAATTGTTAGACTACTGAGTCAGCAAGATGAAGATAAATTAAATTTTCAATTTAATAGTGTCATTGAAAGCAAGCAACAACATTAAGAACAGCCAAAATTCCAGAAGATATGTTTTGGTTTAGGAAAGCCAGTTAAGTGGTCGGGTTATTGTTGTTTTGTTTTTGTTTGTTTATTTTGGGTTTTATACATTACTCAAGTTGTGACTAGATTACAGGTATTGAAAATCAATTACACACACACACACACACCTGTAGTTATAATCCTACAATCTAAAAATTAATCCTGATATCAAATATTAATTTATCAGTAGACTTTTCCATGTCTATGAGCTCATTTACTTTATAACATTCTTAGGAATAGGGAAATAAATGTCAACACTTTAGAGATACTTAACTCATTCTTAGCTATTGAATAGAAAAACCTGAAACATGGGATTTACACTAATTTTTCGACTCCATGACTCATTAGAATGTACTTTAAAATACAGCAGTTGGATAAAGGGCTTAGCAGTTAAGGTATTTATCTGCAAAGCCTAAGGACCCAAGTTCAATTCCCCCATACCCATATAAGCCAGATGTACAAGGTGTTGCATGTATCTGGAGTACATTTGCAGTGGCTAGAGGCCCTGGTGAGTTCATATTCATTCATTCTCTCTTAATAAATAAATAAATAAATAAATAAATAAATAAATAAATAAATAAATAAATAAAATATTAATAAAAAACAGAACCAGAAGGATAGAGATGGAGAGAAGGGAAAGGGAGGTAGTGAGGGAAGAATGGGAACAAGGAGACAAAGGAAAGATACACAGGAAAAGTAGGGGAGAAAAGGCAGGTCACCATGCATCATGTAGCCGTCGCTCTGGGATTTGTGAAGTAATACTGTGTTGGTGAGTGTCAGAATGCTCCATCAGTTCCAGAGCAGAGTGATGACATGGCTTGATGTGTCTTTATTGTTATACCCTCATCTTTTTACCTTCTGCTTCATTTTAAATTTGGTATTTAGTCATTTTTTTTTAACCATCTCAGAAAATAAAGTGATCAGATGGGGGATCCACTGGTTGGGGAGAGCATTAGCCTTTACTTAAGAAGGCTTGAACTCTGTCCCATTGTGAGGGAGTTGGTGAACTGAAACTGACCTGGTACGATTTCTTCATCTACTGAAGTGCTCAAAATGCTGAAATCATATTTTTTCAAGAAAAGTCTATTTTGAATAATTTGTTTAATTTAGATTCAGAAGTGTTTTCCCTTCTATTTTTCTTCCTTTGTAAAAAGAATTTTTTGTAAAAGCCAATCAATCTTCTGTAATTGGGAAGGCATCAGGAGCCACATACCACACATTGTGGTGGGAAGGTCTGCTGGAATTAATTATGTTGGGTGTCAGGAAGCGATCTGCCTTCTGTATGATGCATACCATGTAGCTTAAACAGTATCAACATTAATAAGCTTCCCTTAGGTTTCTATATAGCTTTCTCAGGGGAGAATCTGTTATTGTCAGTTAGCTGTCAAATGCTTATAGTATGATTAATGAATCATATTTAAGTGACTGACAGTGAAAGTCTATTTCACAGAAAATGTCAATCATTGTTACAGCTGCTCTCCACCCTCATGAAGAGCAGCAATGCTGTTCATAGCTTTAGAACCATTATACTTCAACTCCCTGCTGTTGGCCACTAGTGACACAGAGATCTAGAGAAAATTTGATTCCATTTTTTCCATGTTGCTCGAGGCTAAACTCGAATATCTGTGTTTGCACCCCAAGCTAAAAACAGATATGAGGGGCAGCAGACATTATATTTCAAGTGAAAAATAATGATAGAATGTTTACTGGGAAGAGTTCTACCATCTAAGTGTCATCTTAGAAAACAGAGTACAAAATTTCATTCAAGCAGTGTCCCATTCTTTTGTCCTGCAGTGATTCAATCTTCATACTCCTCTCATGCTTCTTTCTCCAATTTAATTTGTACTTTAAAAAATGTGGTCAGCCAGGCATGGTCGCACATGCCTTTAATTCCATAAGGGAGGCAGAGGTAGGTGGGTTGCTGTGAGTTTGAGGCCACCCTAAGACTACATAGTGAATTCCAGCTCAGCCTTGGCTAGAGTGAGACCCTACCTCGAAAAAAAAAAAAAAAAATCAATCCTTTAAACAAAGATGCTCTATTAAAGTGATAGCATCATTGCTTTTAGAAAAATTAATATATAATTTTAATCTATTTTTAGAAAGAATGATGTGTGATCTCATCATGTTCTGTCTCTAAATTTCTAAAACAATATTCAGAATAAAGCTCAACAGTCAATATTTTTCAAATATTTTTAATATATTTTTAAAAATTTTTATTTATTTGAGAGTGTTAGGCAGAGAGAGAAAGAGGCAGATAGACAGAGGGAGAGAGAATAGGCACGCCAGGGCCTCCAGCCACTGCAAACGAACTCCAGATGCGTGCGCCCCCTTGTGCATCTGGCTAACGTGGGTCCTGGAGAATCAAGCCTCGAACCAGGGTCCTTAGGCTTCACAGGAAAGTGCTTAACCACTAAGCCCTCAACAGACAATTTTTGAGGGGAAAATTCAAGGCTTTTTCATATCTAAAAACAAACTAAGAAAAAAAAAAAGGAAACAGACATCATTAAGGGGCAGGTGTTGATTCTCTTCCTGTCTTGATGCTTACAGTGAGTGGATCCTGAGGTATGATGGAAAAGGGCATGAGCTGGTGGCCACATGAGACAGCACATTGCAAAAGGCTATCCATTTTGTATAATATTGTGCCTCAACTGGTAGCTGTTTGACTCTTGGCAAGTGTTTTAACTTCCCCTGGGTCTCTTCCTTTATAAAGCTGAGGACATTACTCAGCCCAAAGATGCTTGGGAATTTAAATAAAATAACTGATGTTACTTAGTTGGCATAAGGCCTGGAACATCACAGGCATAAAATACATGAAAGATTCCTCTTTTGTTTACACCATAAAGTATAGTATAGCAGGAGTTTGTACCTAGTATGTATAATGTTGGTTGCTTAAGGCATATCTGTTAAGTTAGTTTAGTGTTAGCAGAGCAACCCATGGTCAAAGTCTAGCCTCCCTGGACCACCATCACAGCAATAGCAAAACTGGTAACTTGGGATTTGTGTAAAATTTTTCTTTAGGTAAAAAGATTAATGGAGTAATTTCCCTACTCATTCCCTTATCTTCCCTTTGCCACAACTCCAACTTCATCAGCATAGAGAAAGAACAATATTCTAATTCACTAGGAAATCCTGAGTTTTTTTCTTGCTTCTCCCATTCTATATACTTAACATTTTCTCTTTTATTCCCCTCCAAATATATGAATGGAATCAAAGTTTCATATAACATGTCAACTCCAGCTGATTAGTAATAGCTGTCTTGAGATGAATTGTCACCAGATGTGGTAGGAGAGATCAATTAGGAATGCCTGCCACAGGCACAGGAGGCAGAAATAGATTATGTTAAGTAGCTCCCATCCTTACCTAAATGCCACTACAGCTAGAGATCTGTTCCATTATATACTGAAAACCACTAGTAGTTTTTACATTATTCACATAAGACAAGTCAAGGGCTGGATAGATTTGTCTCAGGAAGTCTATAAGTGAACAGTAGAGTCATATAAAAATTTACCCCACCACCACTTTACTTCACTGTCCCTATCACCTCCTCTGTGGGTTTCTTTCTCAAATACCACCCACTCTGTTTTCATGATATGTACTCCATTGCTCACTCTTGTTCGTGCCCCTTAGAATTATTCTTAATTAGCAACAGTGTGAAGGCAGAACTGAGGAGTTCCTAGAGCAAACAGTACTTTGCTAAAGAGATGGCCAGCTGGCTTTATAACCATATGGATGGATAGAGTAATATGTGATCATGGAATCTGTGTGTAGGTTGAAAGGAGATTTTTAGCTTTATGGTACGATATTCAAAACTATTATGTAACTTCTAACTGATATATTATTAAAAGGATAGCATTTATTAATGGTACAAGAATTAGATACATTCTTCAAAAAGTAATTTACTATTTTCAAGTACAAAGTTCTTTCTTCTCCACTAAACTGATTTCTGAGTATATGTGCAGGCTATGCTGATATAAACAAAGAAACAGATCTCTAAATGGCCATGCACGAACTGTACGTAGAAAACTACAATTATATTGAGACCATCTACTATTTCTGTATCCATCTGTTCTTACTGGTACTGGACTCAGCCTTTCCTCTCTGGAGTGTAAATTTTAATATGGTACATATTCCTTGGCCCAGTGTGTCCCAAATACAGACTTTATTATGTGGATGGTTTTGCATGCACAGGAAGAATGAGACTCCTGTAAAGGCCAGTGGGGACATTTTCTTTGCATATCTCAGGCTTCTAGACATGATTCTGGTTGAGGCACAGAAGGGAAGATAATGAGGAATTTGTATTTTTACATGATTATCTGGATCTTGGCCATGCAACTGTAAGAGTTGTAGATTAATTAGATTCCAGGAAGATGGAAGATTTAATGGAGTACTACATTTCATGGTTTTCTTATAAACTGGTTTTGAAGTAAGACCCCACGTGGGTAATGGTAACATCACACCTAGCTTCCTGCTCCATGCTTGCATCCTTCTGCTTGGAGGACTACACAAGGTAGCTAAAGATGTGAATTGATATCCAGCACACATTATCCAAGTAGGCACATGTAAAATGGGATTCTCTTTTCTAGCTAGTATCAAGGGAAAAGTGAAAGAACTCATTTATTGAAAAGGCTCATATATAATTGTGCACTAAGCAATACTAGGCCAAAGAAATCCCTTAGTAAGAACTGATAAAAAAGCTTTGCCATGAGAAATATATTTTCAGTTATCAATTTTAGAATATATAAGATCATAATTTATGTTTTCTTTTCAACTTAAAATATTTTCCTTATATTCATTTTTATTGTTTTTGATATTTATAGTATACAATTCTCAGTTTCAAATCATTTTAATAACATGGTTATGTCATACATATTATTATATTAAGTTACACAAGTGAATAAGCAGCACTATATAGGACATGTGGTAATGGCTAAGAGTAGGGCTGGCTGGTCAATGATCAAGCCCTACAGATGATGACCTGGACTGACCTAGCCATTGTCATCCTGCTCACAGGCTCAGGGCCTTGCCAGCCTGTGGCTTTCCCCTAAAGAATCTGTGCTCATCCCAGTCAGTAGCACACTATGACCATAACAACTTGTCATTTCAGGGGTTATCACTCCTAACATAGTTCTTCCTTGCCTGGTATCTTTCTAAAATATTTAATTTAAAAATTTGTGGTTTTCAATTTAAATTTAATCTGCAGGATTTAATTCTGTAAAGCTTTTGATTTTATAATGCTTATTTTAACCCACATAATTTAAGACAAAGTTTGATATGGGTGCCTATGTGACATGAAATAGATTTTTAAAGTAAAATATCCATGATATATTCTCCCTAATTTATTTTGTAATAATTTTTAAAATTATATTGTAGGAAAATGATATTTTAAAATACAATTTGAGGATATTTACTGCATTGTATATCTGTATCCACCATTAAGTACCCTTGCAAAGTAGACAACAGTTTCTTTTATAATCTGTAAATTTTTTTAAAGCTTAAAATTCAGCAGAGGGTTTACATTACAGAAAAATGCAATAGTAATCAAGGAAGATTAAAACTAAATGATTTCTTTGTTAAGAAGCCCATTCAAACCTCTCTCAGAGTGGCCCAGAGTTAAGTTCTTCATTGGTATGTTTGCTCAGCTTCATGGTGAGATTATACTGCCATCTAATGGATTCTTTGAACCACCACAAACCACTGTCGAGTATTAAGAAAATTTTTTTAATGTCATAACAAATTTTTAAGGGCTCAAACTAATGTAAAGTTGGTGTTAATTGTTACTAACGTGATATTTTATTCCTAGTCATTTAAAATTTAATTACGATACTTGTACTTTTAAAAATCACATATACCTAGGTTTAGGTTTCTTTTTTTCTTTTTTTTTTTTCTCAATTTTTATTAACATTTTCCATGATTATAAAAAATATCCCATGGGAATACCCTTCCTCCCCCACCCACTTTCTCCTTAGAAATTCCATTCTCCATAATATCCTCTTCCCATCTCAATCATTGTACTTACATATATACAATACCAACCTATTAAGTACCCTCCTCCCTTCCTTTCTCTTCCCTTTATATCTCCTTTTTAACTTACTGGCCTCTGCTACTAAGTATTTTCCTTCTCACACAGAAGCCCAATCATCTGTAGTTAGGATCCATATATGAGGGAGAACATGTGGTGCTTGGCTTTCTGGCCCTGGGTTACCTCACTTAGTATAATCCTTAGTAGATCCATCCATTTTTCTGCAAATTTCATAACTTCATTTTTCTTTACCTCTGAGTAGAACTCCACTGTATAAATGTGCCACATCTTCATTATCCACTCATCAGTTGAGGGACATCTAGGCTGGTTCCATTTCCCAGCTATTATAAATTGAGCAGCAATAAACATGGTTGAGCAGGAACTTCTAAGAAAATGAGATGAGTCCTTAGGATATATGCCTAGGAGTGCTATAGCTAGGTCATATGGTAGATCAATCTTTAGGTGTTTTAGGAGCCTCCACACTGATTTCCACAATGGCTAGACCAGATTGCATTCCCACCAACAGTGTAGAAGGGTTCCTCTTTTTCCACTTTCCCCCCAACATTTATGACCATTTGTTTTCATGATGGTAGCCAATCTGAAAGGAGTGAGATGGAATCTCAGTGTAGTTTTCATCTGCATTTCCCTGATGACTAGTGACGTAAAACATTTTTTTAGATGCTTATATGCCATTCGTACTTCTTCCTTTGAGAACTCTCCATTTATTGGCTTGTTTGATTCCTCATTAGTTAACTTTTTAAGTTCTTTGTATATCCTAGATATTATTCCTCTTTCAGATGTAAGCTGGCGAAGATTTTTTCCCATTCTGTAGGTTGCCTCTGCTTTATTCACAGTGTCCTTTGCAGTGTAAAATCTTTGTAATTTCATGAGGTCCCAGTGATTAATCTGTTGTTTTATTGCCTGAGCAATTGAGGTTGTATTCACCAAGTCTTTGCCAAGACCAATATGTTGAAGGGTTTCCCCTACTTTTTCCTCTAGCAGTTTTAGAGTTTCCGGTCTGATGTTAAGGTCTTTAATCCATTTGGACTTAATTCTTGTGCATGGAGAGAGAGAAGGATCTATTTTCACCCTTCTACAGATACATATCCAGTTTTCCCAACACCATATGCTGAAGAGGCTATCTTTTCTCCAGTGAGTATTTTTGGCATTTTTATCAAATATCAGGTGGCTATAGCTACCTGGACTTACATCTGGGACCTCTATTCTGTTCCACTGATCTACATGTCTGCTTTTGTGCCAGTACCACACTGTTTTTGTTACTATGGTAGTATAGGTAGAATAGGTTAAAATCGGGTGTGGTGATACCAGCGGCCTTATTTTTGTTGCTCAGTATTATGAGAAATTGCAGAAGACACTAGGAAGTGGAAAAACATCCCTTGTTCCTGAATTGGAAGAATCAACATTGTGAAAATGGCAATCTTACCAAAAGCAATCTACACATTTAATGCAATCCCCATCAAAATTCCAAAGGCATTCTTCATGGAAATATAAAAAACAATCCAAAAATTCATTTGGAAACACAAAAAAAACCCAAATATCTAAAATAATACTGAGCAATAAAAATAAATTTCTTTTTTTGTAAGGCCAAAATAATTTGATTTTTTGGTAATCAAATACATTATTAGCTCTACCAATAAAATCATTTCACTGTTTTAATCATATAAAACTGTATTCATGCACATATAGTTTTATTTTGCTACACAGTAGCAAAATGATAGATATTAGGTAAATTCTTCTCTCTCTCCAAATTAGTTCTATTTGAATTAGGAAGGCAATGTAAATCATACTTTTGTTTATTAAAATAGTTCTGAGAATCTATCTGAGAAGTCAAAATATTGGAATGATATGTCAAAAATATAGGCTTTCGCGCGGGGAGCCAAGCATGCGGCCCAGCAAGCTGGGGCCAGTGGGAAGGCACCGTCGCCATCACTACGAAAGACCCCACGGCAGTGGAGAGAACAAACTTGTTAAACATAGCTAAGCTGACATCAAGGGGTCATCAAGTCTGCCCTGAGCTCTGGCTGCACTCTGGACTCAGACTACCCCCTGCAGCAGCAGTTCTTCGTGGTGATGGAGCACTGCATGACGCATAGCCTCAAAGTAAGGAAATCATTTTTGAGTTACAACAAAACCATTTTTGGGGCCCTTTGGAGCTGGTGGAGAAGCTGTACCCAGAAGCCGAGGAAGTAGGAGCCAGTGTCCAGGATTTTCCCAGTTTTAAGACTCTTCTGGGCTGTGCACGAGCATGGCTTCAGTTAGCCCTCATGCAGAAAAAGATGGCTGATTACCTGCATTGCTTAATTATCCAGAGAGACCTCTTGAGTGAGTTCTATGAGTATCATGCACTCATGATGGAAGAAGGAGCAGTCATCATCAGGCTGCTCGAGGGCCTGAATGTGATAGACGCTAATTTATGTGTAAAGGGAGAATATCTGGACTCTTAGTTTGGAGTGATTGATTTCTCCATGTATTTAAAGAATGAAGAAGATATTGGAAATAAAGAAAGGAATGTTCAAATTGCTGCCATTTTAGACCAAAAGAATTATGGTGAAGAATTGAATAGACAATTCAACAGTACAGTGAGCAGCCTCCATTCAAGAGTCGACTCATTAGAAAAGTCGAACACTAAGCTGATTGAAGAGTTAGCAATAGCAAAGAACAATATCATTAAACTCCAAGAAGAAAACCATCAGTTACGAAGTGAAAATGAGATGATCTTGATGAAAATGCAGCAGCAGTTAGAGGTCACCAAGGTGGATGTGGAAACCGAGCTACAGACGTACAAGCACTCGGCAAGGCCTCGACGAGATGTACAGTGATGTCAGAAGGCAGCTTCGAGAGGAGGTTCACCTGCAGCAGGATGTGGAGAATGAGCTATCAGTACAAGTCAGTATGAAACATGAGCTCGAGCTTGCCATGAAGTTGCTGGCGAAGGACATCCATGAGAAACAGAACACTCTGATAGGCCTTCGGCAGCAGCTGGAGGAAGTGAAGGCCATTAACATCGAGATGTACCAGAAGCTGCAGGGCTCTGAAGATGGCTTGAAAGAATAAAATGAAATAATTGCCCGACTAGAGGAAAAGTCCAATAAAATTACGACAGCCATGAGGCAGCTAAGGCAAAGATTGCAGTGAGCGGAGAAGGCACAAGTGGAGGCTGAAGACGAGGAGGAAAAGCACCTCCGGGAGCGTCTCAGCGAGTCTGACGGGCTGCAGAGGCAAATTGCTCAGAAGGAGAAGCAGCTGGTGCAACTGGAGACTGATTTGAAGATCGAAAAGGAATGGAGGCAGACTTTGCAGGAAGATCATCAGAAGGAGAAAAATGCCTTATCTCATCTTAGAAACAAGCCCCAACAAGTCATTTTCTTAAAAAAGAATTTCTTAAGTCTGCAAGATGAAAACCAGCGGCTGAAGAAAGTCCACCACGAGCAGGAGCAAGCCCTGCAAGAACTTGGCGGCAAGCTCAGCGAGTCCAACCTTAAAATAGAAGATATAAAAGAAGCTGAAAGACAAAGAGGCAACAAACTGTAAGCTCCGTGAAAAGGAATTCTCACTCTCCAAGAGAAAGCACCACTGTAGAAACTGTGGGGAAATTTTCTGCAATGCCTGCTCTGACAACGAGCTGCCCTTGCCTTCTTCAACCAAGCCAGTGTGAGTCTGTGATTCCTGTCATGCAATGCTCATTCAGAGATTTCATCAAACTTGCCCTAGACTCCAGACCCAAATCCGCATTTCAGTGACCTGCAGCGGAGACAATGGCCACATGTACAAGGCATCCAGACAGCTCTTCCGTCAGTATCGGTACATCTTCTATGCATCCAACTCATTCATGGAAAGGATAAGTCATATAATTATTTATTTGTCCTTCTGTTATCCAGTATTTTCAAAAAGCAAGTTTTAAGTACCTTAAAGCCTAATATTTTCTATGGAATGCTAATCATACAACCTTTAATGGCCAGTTAGCACAGCCCACACAGTCTGCCTTATCCTTATCCTGCACAGGCCCGTGTTAACAGTACGGCTGCAGGTTGCTTCCTTCTCAGCTGTCCAGCTAACATTGGATGTACCTGAAAATCTCCTAATGCACTTTAAAAGTTCACAAGCCTCAGAGAAAAACTAGAAATGCAGTAACTTTTTAGTATTCAACATTTTTATGTTTTGAGGCAAAATCTCAAAGTTGTGCAGTCTGGCCTTGAACTCACGATCCCTCATCTCAGCTTTTGAGTGCTGGGACTATAGATGTGCACCACCACACCTGACCTATAAACTACTTATTGTTTTGCTAAGATTCTCATTCAACTGTATTTACTCTTCCCCATTCTACAATGGAAGAGGGCAGTATTTAATAGTTTCCTTTTAGTCTTTCTCAAAACCGATCACTGCTTGTCCCACCACCCTCGTACACAACTGGTTAAAGGCCCACTTGCTGATTTGGTCTACTATTAAAGTGAGGTACATGTAACCACCATCCTCTTTACTTTAAGTTTCTTGCAAATCTTCCTAAATGCTAAATTTTCTTTATGGGAATGAAGACAGACCCCAATTCAAAGATGAAAACATGTACTCCTCTCCATTGGAGAAAAAAAGAAAAGCATGGGACTTACGACTTGTAAAATTCTAAGGAGCAAAAAATAAGAAAAAAATTAAAATTTTGTCTTGGACATGGCAGCATCATTTTTTTTTTTATTCTCCCATAGGAACAACTTCTAGGAAGCCTTACTTTGTAGTGGTCTACCACTACAATATACATCCACAGGGAAACTTCCCCATTCACCATGTACCTCTGTATATTGGGGACCTGGGTGATGAAGATGCAGGCAGAGAATCA
The DNA here is from genome assembly GCF_020740685.1 of Jaculus jaculus. Lineage (NCBI taxonomy): Eukaryota > Metazoa > Chordata > Mammalia > Rodentia > Dipodidae > Jaculus > Jaculus jaculus. Next base: position 82,178,079 of record NC_059107.1, on the reverse strand, counting down.
ACAAATACTACTGCTGTTATATTGGTTGTAGCATACCTAGAATTTAATCTGTAATTAGGTCACCTCTTATAATCATGTAAAACACCATTACCATTTAGGATCCTAGCCTCTGTGTGAATGTACTTTTTAAGTTTGAGCCATTCAAAATGCCACAGGGAAAAAAAGTTTTCCCATGAGCACTGTTCAGTGACTAGACATCTCTGCAGGATCTTTTCCTCATGTGAATGTATGAAATTTTACATTAACTTTCTATACTGCTTAACTCTGAAACCAGTATTTTACTTGAAACTATTTTCAGCAGAATCCATATATTTCCAGTGCGCTCCAGAAGTCCAACTTCAGTTAGATCTGACAATTTTTAGATGTCTTTTCTAGAATACTGACAGAAAACATCTAGATTTGAGGTACATGTGGTAGTACCCCATAATCCCAGCACTCAAGAGGTAGGTGCATAACCACAGTTCAAAGTCATTCCTGGTCTATGTAGTGAGTTCCAGGGCAGCCTGGGCTACAAGAAACCCTGTTTTCAAAAAGATAAATAAATAAAGATAACAAAGATCAGGGGGGGGGGGTGCAAGAGAGTTATATACTTGAACTTTTTTGTGTTGATGGGGATAGTTTTAACAGTTTTAGGATTGCTGAAAATATGTAAGCATAAATGAAAAATTTTAAAGTACTTTTTTATTACATGCTTTGAACAAATTTTAAAAATGTAAGTTGATTAGGTTCCAAAGCTGATCTCATTCTTCAAATAAGCCATAAATTTTAACACTATTTAAATTTTTTGCCTCTCAGATCTTGAGTCATCATCATTTGAGCTTTTTCTGAGGCAGCTTTTGGCATCAGTATTGACCAGCTCCATCTAGTTTGGGCTTAAAGTAAACTTCGGGATGAGAATGTAGCTTAGAGATAGCCTGCTTGCATGTTATATTAAGGCCCTGGGCTCAATCTATAGCACAGCCAAAAAACAATACTGTGTTTTTCTGTTCATTACAAACAACTTATTTTTATTTTGCAATTATGAATTACATTACTTTCATTTTGAAGATGGACTTCACATGCCATTCCCTTATCTAACTAGTTATTAGTGATGTGACATGGTGCCAATGAGTAGCAAACTGTAATTCTTCTAACCTGTACTGTTTTAAAAATAAATGTGAATTTTATAAACAAACAAACAAAAAGAATATAGGCTTTGGACTGAAAAGACTTAACAGTTAAGGCATTTGCCTGCAAAGCCAAAGGACCCCGGTTTCATTCCCCAGGACCCATGTAAGCCAGATACACAAAGGGATATATGTATCTGGAGTTTGTTTGCAGTGGCTGGAGGCCCTGACAGGCCCATTCTCTCTTTCTTTGTCTCTCAAATAAATAAATATCTTAAAAAAAAAAAACGAATATAGGCTTCATGGGGTCACAATCTTCATTTTTTAACTTTTTTTCTTTTTTTGTCATAGCTTGATTTTTGGCCAGGGGGATTCCTTGATATATGCTGATGGGTAGATACATACATGTTACTAATGCAGGAAGAAGGGATGAATGTCTACATGTATTTTAAGATATGAAATTGCAGATAGAAAATATCTATTGCAAAATTTCAGTAAGTAACTAGCATTTAAGCTATACTTGAGCACAAAGTCAGTATGATTCCTATTTCTTCCCTACTGCAATTTGGTTTTACCCTAGTTCATAGACTAAGTTTCCATTCTTTTAAGTGATGATTATTCAACAAAGATAAACTACGTTAGTACATCTCACCTAAATGATATCAGGATGGATGAACAACTAATGTGTGTTATCATATACATAAATGAGTAAAAACACATTATTTTTTGTTTTGAGAACTCACTAACAGAATGGGTAATCATTTTAAAGAATTATATCTATCAGTAATTTCCTTAACTAGCATACACACACAATCTCAGTCCTTTTTTAATTCTCATTAATAATGTAATATGATTTTCTAAAACTGAGAATATTTTGCTAAACAGTACATATTATGCAGCTTAGAATCTCTTTACATATGTTACATATATACCTCAATATATCACTTATATACAAGAGAGAATAGAAAAAGATTTTTGATTCACAATAGGCTAAAAATAATTTGATATAAACCATTTCTGGTGGCTTGAATGTATGGCCCTCCATAGACTCAGTTGTTTTAGTAAAACTTGTAATTTGGGTCTGTAGCCACCTGGGTGGCAGAGGTGTCACTGAAAATGGACCCTGCGGTCCAGCCCTAAGTTGTGTTTGTAGTTCTATATAATTTTCAGATGAAAGATATGCAAAGAAGTTTGAGCTTTGGCAGAGTTTCTGCTGCTTACTGTCTGCTTATGCTTGTTGGTTTTGGTGGGTGCTTAGTGGCAATGGTTTCTCTCTGCTTGGATATGTAGAAGCAGCTTTTTCTAACACTAACTGAACTTCCTCCTGGATTTAATATTGAAATAAACTCCTTCTTCCCATAAACTGTGTTTGGTTCAAATGTGCATCCCAGCAACATGAAGCTAACTGCTACATAAATTTGGTACCTGAAGTGGGGTGTTTTCAGATGAATCTGATGATGTGGTTTTGATCTTTTCGACCTTGTGTATTGAAGGAATATGCATGGGCTTTGCACTTTGAACTTCAGAAGCCATAGAAGGTGGTAAGCCAAGCTTTATGGGCTATTCTGGTGAGAACTTGAAAATGTTAAACATAGAAAAATTAATATCTAGAGACTTTGCTTATGAACTTTCAAAGGGGAAGGAAAGACTACAGAGAACTTTGTTGGAACCAGGCTACTAGCTATGTTCTGGTGCCCATTCCCAGAGAGTTTGATCAAGGTTAAATCAGAAAGTAATAGACTGATGTGCTTGGCAGAAGATATAGAACTAAATGATATAAGATTTAAAGTTGGAAAAATTCAACAAAGTTTAAAATGACAAGCACAGAGATAGGTTCTAGGCTACTGAGGCTACTATTGTTCAACAGATTACCACCATTAACTACTTTACATTGAAACATTGTGCTTGTTGCTTTTTTTATTTGCTAACTGGCAATGGTTTCTCTTTACTTGGATATATGGATGCAGCTTCTTCCAAAAGTAATGGAACTACCTGCTGGATCTATAAGCTTAAAATAAACCCCTTCCTCCTATATCTGTATCTTGTTTGAATGTTCATCCCAGCAACATGAAGCTGACTACTACACTATCCACCTTTTAGATTTGTTAATTTGATTTTAACATCCCAGAAATCTTATATAATTCTACTGATCTATATTTACCTTCCACCAGTTTTACCTAGAAGCAAAGTAAAATAATATTAAGATTTAAAAATTACCTACTATACTAATAAAAATGGTATTTAGCCTATAAAGTTTCCTTTCAAAGACAATTCTAGAGCTTTACTCAATGGCAGATATCATGTAGTAGCAATTTAATCTCTTCAAAATGCAATCTTCTGGCCTTGCATTTTTGAGGCTCTGGGTTTGATTCTCTCTATTCCAAAGCACAGTTTAGAAAATGAAAGAGAAAAAGAAAGAAAGAAAGAAAGAAAGAAAGAAAGAAAGAAAGAAAGAAAGAAAGAAAGAAAGAAAGAAAGAAAGAAAGAAAGAAAGAAAGAAAGAAAGACAGACAGACAGACAGACAGACAGACAGACAGACTGAAGGAAGCAGGGAAAGAAAGAGGAAGGGAAGGAAAGAAGGAAGGAGGAAAGAAAATAAGAAGGAGAGGGTGGGAGGGTGGAAGGATAGAAAAAAAAGAAAGAAGAGTAAGGGAAGGAATCTTCCTTCAAAAATCTTTCTCAATTATATTTCTTCTATGGAAGTTTTATCTTCTATATCTTGTAGCCATCACTTCTAAGATCATAGTAATGTTATTCCATATGGTAATAGTGTATGAACCATGTAAGACCACATTTCAGTGTTTCTTCTTCTAACTGCTAAGTGACTAATGCTCTCAAGCCTTCACATGCTCATTTTTGTTTAACTGAGGATAAAGGCATCACACTTTGTTAAAAAACAAAAGGCACTCAACAGAGCCTTCTCAAATATAACCAATGAACACTAAGGTGTGAGACAAGAACTTAGGAGTCAGCATTGTGTGTTCACAGGTTACAATTAATGTGAAGGAGCAGAAATAAGAGGACAGGGTGGTGATGGTTTTTCTGCATGTAGAAATGTAATCGTGGTTACATGTTACAGCACTATATGGTCAATGTCATTGGAAAAATAAGTATTGATGTTAGAAAAAACAAATTAAGGGAAAACAAACAAGCATCCAGAGGGTCTGAAGGAGCATAAATGGAATCATGGTATGAGGCAATGAGAGGGTAAAAGTGGAAGAAAAAGTTGTAATCACATGATAAATGTCAGATGTCAGTGAGGATCCACAAGGCACATCAGCACAGAGGCCAGCTCCTTTCTTGCCATGCCACCTGAATACTCTCATTCACCACAAATATCTTGCTCCACATTTAGTTCTTGCTGCTTTCTGACTGGTGAGATGTGATATGGGCTTCTCATTCTAGCATGTCATATCTTCCCCATCATGATAAAACTTCCACCCAAATTTGTGAGCTTAATTAAACCCTTTATTTCCATCAGCTACTTATGATGAGGGATTTTGTCCCAGCAAAAAGAAAGTAATAAAAATAGTTTAAAAGTCAGGAAGGCTTAGAATGATGTATTTCAAGATGTGAATGGCAACTGCCAACCCAGACTGTTAAACTAGCACAAATATCTGCCATAAGTGCTGGTGAAGGAAAAACTACCCATTATAAAAGCAGATTAAAAGGATTCATTATCTTTAAGACAGCCCTACAGCAGATACTTGAAAGAATCAAATCTCACACTGGAGAGAAAGATAAATGCACTCATGAAACTACAGGAAAAACAATAAACATGACAGGTTAATAGCTAGTCACAGTAACAATAGTAGTTCTAACAGCAGCAAGAAATCACCAAACACAAAAACCACAGGAAATAACAGAGTCAATAATAATTATGAATATTAATAGCTCAACCTCCTCAACCAAAAAACTAGCAAATTGCATTAAGAAACTATTTGTTATTTCCAATAAATGCTCCTTGCCCTAAAAGACAGATGGCTATCTTATAGCGAAAAGATGGATAAAGGTATTCTAAGCCTATGAAACAAGCAGCATTTTTTTTTAATCTAACAAAATTGACTTGAAACCAAAACTAAAATAAAGATCATTTCATATTAAGAGAATAATCCATCAAGAGAACATTGTAATTCTAAACATATACATACTAAATTTGTGTTCATAAAACAAATACTAATAGATATAAAAGCACAGATTAACTCCAGCACAATAATAGTAGGTGACTTCAATACCTCAATTCTCACCAACTGAAAAATGACATCATATATTAAGTGGATAGAGTATCCAGTTATAAGACTACATCAAAGACTACATCAAAACACTACTGAATAAACTTCTTAGCAGCCCTTGAAACTTTCTCTAAAAAGATAATATAATAGGACACAAAGAAGTCTTTTTTTTTTTTTCTAAGGTAATGTCTCACTTTAGCACAGACTGACCTGGAATTCACTATGTAGTCTCAGAGTAGCCTTAAACTCATGGAGATCCTTCTACCTGTGCCCCCCCCCCCAGGTGTGGGGATTAAAGGTGTGTATCACCGTGCTCTGTAGAAGTCTTAACAAACATAGGAAAATTAAAGTATTCTTGTATTCTGTCTGATAATAATGGAATAAAACTACAAATAGCAAAACTATTGAATACAAATAAACTCATGGAAATTAAACAGTATAGTATCAAATGATGAATGATTGAAGAAATCATGAAGGAAATAAGAAAATTCCTAGATTTGAATGACAATGAAAATGCAATATGCCAAAATCTATGGGATACTATGAACACTGTACTAAGAAGGAAGTTTATAGCTATGAGCCTACATTAAGAAATTAAAGACACTAGTAAACATAAATATACCAAACCCAAAGTCAATAGATGGAAGGAAATAATTAAGATTAGGGTAGAAATTAATGAAATGGAAACAAAAAAGTTACAAAGAATCAATGAAGCAAAGAATTAGTTTTCTTAAAACAGGTAAGATTTAGATCCATTTAGCCAAACCAACTGAAAGATAAAGAAGATCCAAATTAACAAAACTAGAGATGAGGCGAGTGTGGTGGTGCATGTCTTTAACCCCAGAACTCTAGAGGCAGAGTTAGGACAATTTGAGGCCAGCCTAAGACTACATACAGAGTGAGTTCCACATCAGCCTGGGTTTGAATGAGATCCTACCTGGAAAAACAAACAAACAAAAAAACAATAAATAAAAACAAAACAAACAAAACACTAGAGATGAAAGGGAAGCCACTACGACAGATATTGATGAAATTCAGAAAATCATTAAGACACATCTTAAAAACATATTTTACTAAATTGGAAAATTTCAAAGAAATGAAAATGTTTCTAGATGCATATGACCAACCAAAATTAAACCAAGGAGATTAATAATCTAAGCAGACCTATTATAAGCAGTGAGACTTAATCAATAGCAAAAAAAAAAAAAAAATCTCCCAAAGAAAGAAGTTCAGACCCAGATGGATTCACTGCTAAATTCTACCAAAACTTTAAACAATCAATACCGATGCATCTCAAATTGTTCAACTAAATAAGAAAGTATACTACCAAACCGTTTTATGAAACCATTATCACCTGGCTACCTAAACCAGATAAAGATACATGATCTAAAAAACAATTTTAAAAAGGAAGAAAGAAAGAAAAAATTATATCCCAGGCTCCCTAATGATGTGAAATATCTCAATAAAGTAATTTTAAACTGAGTACAGGATAGTAATAAAAATCATTCACCATGATCAAGTTAGATTCATTCCATAGATGTAGGATGGTGCAATAATACATGAATAAATGAACTCAAGGACAGAAATTATATGGTCATTTAAAATAGATATATACAAGGTTTTTGGACAAAATCCAATAGCCCTTCATGATAAAAATCCCTGAATAGAATAGGAATAAAAAGAATACATTTAACCCTAATAAAAACTATGTATGACAAACTCTAGCTAAGACATACAAAATGTGGAAAAACAAGGCATTTTCTCTAAAATCAGAAATAAGACATGGATGTCCATATTTTTATGTTTTTAATTTTTTATTTATTTACGTCTTTATTTGAGAAAGAGATCAAAAGGAAGGTTTCAGAAGGAAAGAGAATGGGCATGCAAGGGCCTCCAGCTGCTGTATAAATGAACTCCTGATGCATGTATGACCTTGTGAACGGGCTTATTATAACAAGTCCTGGGGAATCAAACCTGAGTCCTTTGGTTTTGGAGGCATGTGCCTTAACTGCTAAGCCATCTCTCTAGCCCTTTCTTCCATTTTTATTTGACATTGTGCTGAAAGTCTCAGCTAGAGTACTAAAACAAAAGAAGCCCATAAAAGGGCTACAAACAAGAAAGGAGACGTCAGGGTATCCTTATTTGAAGATGGTTTAATTTTGTGCACAAGATACCATAAGACTCTACCAGAACATTTTCAGCAAAGTGTCAAAGTTCAAAATTAACTTACAAAAACTGGTAGCCTTCCTATACTTCAATAACAAACATGTTAAGGAATAAAACCCTTCTATAATTGCCTCAAAATACCTTCAAATTTACCTAACCAAGCAAGTAAAATACCTCTACAATGAAAATTTTAAACTTGTATTAAGGAAATTGAAGACACTATAAAATGGAAAGGCCTCCAATGTTATGGGTTAGAAAAATTAACATTGTGAAAACAGCTATTTTACTGTAAGGAATGTATATGTTCAATGGAAACTCCATCAAAATTCAAATGCAATTTTCCACAGAAATAGAAAGAACAATCTTAAAATTCATTTAGAAACACAAAAGACCTCATATATCCAAAGCAATCATGAGTAAAAGAAAAAATGCCAGAATTATCACTATTTCTGATTTCAACTTATATATTACAGAGCTATAGTAAAAACAACAACATAGTACAGGCACAAAAATAGACATGAAGAACAATGAAACAGAATAGAAGATCAATGCAGCTACAATCACTTGAACTGTTGACAATAATGCCAAAAATACATGTTGGAGAAAGCACAGTTTATTTAATAAATATTGTTGAGAAAACAGACATCCATTTGTTGAATAAAACTAGATCCCTATTTCTCACCCTGTATAAAAATCCACTTCAAATGGATCAAAGACCTTAATGTAATACCAGAATGTAATATTGAAAGTATTATAACAAAAAGCAGGAAGAGGGCTGGGGGGATGGCTTAGCGGTAAAGGCATTTGTCTGCAAAGTCGAAGGATCCTGGTACGATTCTCCAGGACTCACATTAGCCACATGGACAAGTTGGCATATGCGTCTGGAGTTCATTTGCAGTGTCTGGAGGCCCGGGCGCGCCCATTCTCTCTCTCCCTCTCTGTCTCTGTATCTCTCTCTCTCTTGCTCTCTCTCTCTTTCTCTCTCTCTCTCTCTCAAATAAATAAAGTTGTTTTGTTTTGTTTTGTTTTTAACCAGGGAGGACACTACTAGTATACACATTGTAGATCTAGTGTCAGCACATGTGCCTCCCACTTTCTCCTTCATGTAAACATTTCTTCATTGCCTGCTATGTCTTTGATTCTTTCTGTATTTTCCACTTTCTCTTTATAATGCTGTCTTTTCTCATTACATTTATTATGTAACAGTGCTTCATTTTTATTATTGTTAAATTATGTATTGCCAGACTATTTCAAAATACTTAAAAAACACAATGAACAATGAAATCAGCCAATGGTAGTCCATTATCATTATGCACATTTTTGTTTCCTCTCTTATGTGGTTTAGCAATTGGACTAATTTCTAAACATATGCAATCATTTTAAAAACTCAAACAGCTCATAGAGTGTTCACTGTAGCTTTCCCTCCAAATACCACTTACTAATGTCCTTATCTTCATGAAAGCAAATAAATAAAATAAAATAAATAAATGTCTGTCTTCTCATAGCCATCCTCATTATCACCACCCTCCACATGCATTGGACAGATCCTTTCCTTGTCTCATTATATCCCTCTTTCATCTTGGTGTATCTTTAGTGCTTGTATATGAATTAACAATAAGAACTCCATCACAGCTGTGAGCTTGGTTTGTTCATCTCTATCCTCGGTGCTACAATGGTGTCTGGGCAGTTAGTGTGCTGTCAATAAATATTTGCATATTAGGTGAATTAAATCTAGCTTCACACTTTCATACTTTTAGTACTTGAATGCCAGAATGATTGATACCCAAATCTCTGCATACCAAGTAAAAAAATAAAAAAGAATGTGTATATATGTGTGTGTGTGTGTGTGTGTGTGTGTGTATCTCAAATATTTTGTGATTTAATATATTATGTGGTTTAAAATATTTACTGTAGAATTTGTACATTTGTTATAACTTGTATTATGATCTTTAAGAAGGGCTATAGGAAGATGTCTTATAACTAATGTATACAAACATAACTTGTGTTGTAAATGACTCTGATGATGAATTGTGAATAAAATGGCCTCCATTTTAAGACACCCTTCCTTACCTTCCTCTTCCCCCCTCACCACTCTTCTACTTTCCAGAATACAATCATTGAGTATATGGCATATATAAATATTGCATATATATGTAGCATAATTTGTACATATATAAATAATTGAAACACTAAAAATTACATAATTGTAAATATTACTCACTGGATGGTAACAAATAGAGTAATAAGTTTCAACAAAATACAAATATCTTTGACCTCTTAAATACTGAGTGCCCGTGTAATTTCTGTCAGTACCCCATTACTATGGCAAACAATAGTAAAATAACCCCCAGTGGGTAGTTATCACATAGAGAAGCTTACTGTTTATAATCCAGGTCATATCACTTGCTATATCAGTATATCCACAGAAGTTGGGTTGTCTCATACTGTGATACTATGTCTTCATCCATATAACGTTAATAACTTGTATTAGGTGTGTTTTATCTGACATACTACAGGCCCAAAATGTTTACATTTTATAGTGTTGTAAAATTTTGAATATTTGCATAAATATTACCAGTTGCACATACTAATTTAAAAATCCTGAAATCTGAAACTTTTGAGTTTGGATTTGGAGCATTTTGAATTTCAGACTTTTAGATTGGGGATGCTCAACCTGCATTTATGGCATAGTCCATTGAATGGTTAGTGACACGGTTCACTGAAAACATTATCACAGCGAGTACATGTTTGCCTATGGAATCACTGTTATAAACCTAGGTGATTTTGGATAACTTACAGTTTCTTGACTAACTATGTCCCACTCTCAGGGAGACAGATAAAATGAGTGAAGGGGGGAGGTTTGCTGAGGCATGAGTTAGCCACTCTGACTGAAAATTGCAGGCCTGGTTCAGTGAAAGAATACATCTCAGGGAAATAAGGTAGAAACAGTGATAGAGAAGGACACTTGATGTTTTTCTCTGGGCTCTGCAAGTGCACATAGGGTCCATGCATAGATATACATATGTTCATACACTACATGCAACATTCCAATTGCAGTGTTTCAAGCAGTTTTCTGAAGATTTTTTCAGAATGGGACAAAAAGTTAAGGCTGTTCATAACATATTATTTTCCTCAACCTACACAACTGTTCCACTGAAAGTTATGTTGCTCATTTTTTTATGAATCATGAACTAGACCAGGAATAGAGGATAGTTGAGAAAAGCATGCTTTGTGGGTCTAACTAGTAGGCTATTTTTATAATGCATTCATAAGAGCATATTAAAAACAAACAAATATATATGTTTTCTATGATCTCCACAGTAACCTATCAAATCTAAAAAGATGTTTACCAGTCTAATCTGGTTAATTTAGACTGATGTGTTACAAGTTTTCTTGCAAAAGAAAATGGTGAAGGATTTTGATTGGTTTCCTATTAAAACTTGGTGAGGCAATTTCAACACACACACACACACACACACACACACACACACAGAGAGAGAGAGAGAGAGAGAGAGAGAGAGAGAGAGAGAGAGAGAGAGAGAGAGACTACCTTTACTACAAATGAAGAAAATTGTTCTGTTGCCAAATCCAAACACTGTACCTCTGTTCTGACTAACTTCTGTTTTGTGTTTACCTCCTTTCTGCTGTTCCTATCTTTGTGCAGAATAATCAATAGCACATGTTAAACAGTGAGAAGTTGAGCTGAGCAGATGGCTCATCTGGTAAGGACAGTTTTTTCATATCCATGAGGGCCCAAGAGGGAAAGAGTTACCATGAGTATAGCCCTCAGCACCCATTGAAGAAGCACAGCATGATCAAACACACCTGTAGCCCCAGTGGTATGGGGAGCCAGAGACTGAAGAATTGCTGGTCAGCCAGTGTGACTGGGTTAGTGAGAGCCTCTGTCTCAAGGATTCACACAGATGAACAATAGAATATGTGGTTTGAATGGAAACTGTCCCTATATCCTGATGTGTTTGTGATCAGGTCTCACACTTAACTCCCAGCTGGTTGCACTGTTTGGGAAGTTTGCGGATCCGCTGGGAGGTAGAGTCTTTGCTAGAGGAGATATGTTGCTGGTGGCAGGACTTGATATTTAGAGTCCAGTCTCACTTGCAACATTGCACTCACTCTATTTGACACTGAAATGCCTAACTATAGTCATATATACTCTAAGCCATAACCACAACATCTGAGTAGTTTGTTAGTATCAAACAATTGTTGCTATGTAATTAGGTTGTGGGTAGCAATGCATATTATGAATGGTATCTTTCAGTAGGTCATGGAATAGATATATTTAGGGATATGCTTTATGAAGAGATTTCAAATTCCAGGATAGTCGTGATGAACTAATTCTCTGACTCAACTGGCCATTCACACATGTGTATCAATGAGTAAATGAATAGCAACAATGAATAAGTGAGTGAGATACATTGTTTTTGTGGCCCCAAACAACCAGTATTTGTTGAACGAGAGGGACACTGGCAAGAGACAGAGTTGGTGGCTACATTGCCTGAGTCAACTTAGGCCACTGGTAACAACTGATTAAATGGATGGGATAGGATGAAAAAGAGGGTGTATTTTTTTCTAGAAGAGTTCTGAGGTTTTTGTGTTTTTTTTTATGCCTTTGTTGGATATAGACTGTCAAGCACTATAGGCTATGCTTGGCTAGTTTTGAGAGATAATGGCCAGTTGGCTACTAGTAATGGCATAATATAGCATATTTTAATGTTTGTGATCACTGATCAGTTTTGAAAAATAATATGAATATGTATTTTAAAGTGAAGCTTTCATACTTGAAACTATGCCAATCGGTGGTCAAAGTAGCAGAAAGGATGGGAATAAAGAAATTGGAGGACTTCCGGCCAAGATGGCGATCGCCTAGCTGCACTGCAGATACTGGGGAAAGAAAGGCAAGAAATTAAGGGTTTTCAGGGTCTTCTTGCCAGTGGGAGGGCACAGAGTGGGGAAAAACAGGGAATCACAGATCCCCTCTTAGGTGGGTAGTCTACCCCCCACTTACAGCCACCTCACCCCGCGCCCCAAGCGGATGTGCTCCAATCGCGTGCCCACCAGCCCATCGCGTGCCTGCCAGCCTGCTGGGCTGACCTCACGGGGACCTCTGCCACTGTGCTCTGATTGCATGTGCTGGCCCGCCACACTGTGCTCGGTTTGCACACCCGCGAGGGCCACCTCTGCAGTGATTAGGCGGCTGCCAGACCCCCCGCTGCTGTGCTCCGATCGCTTGCCCGCTGGCCAGCCTCTGCTGTGTCCCAATCCCGTGCCTGCATCAGATGCCTCTGCACTACGATTGCACATGCAGCGGGCCCAGTCCCACAGCAAGAGCCACACAAGCCCACACTGAGTCACTAGCGCCAGCTCAGGTGACATCCCCTTCCTGTCCGTTGCCAACCATCCCCCACTCCCCTGAGGTGGGAGAGCGCAGACTGTTTGCAGGTCCCAGTGCTCCCAGCCAGAGTTTGGGCAGCTTCAGGGCTTGCTACCTCAGTCCCCTTTCAAACTCGAAAGCATGCAGCTTTGGTGCATTACTGGGTGAGAATTCAGGCAACTTTGGCGCCCCTGTCAGGCTATAGATAGGCCACTTTGGCAAGAGACAGCAAAAATCCAGGCTGCTTGCAACTGCCTCAGGCTGCATTGGATTATCATTAAGCTAGATGCCAAGCTGCTCCACCCACCTACCTGCCCATACACTGACATGGGTAGACTACAGCACAAAAGAAATAACATAAAAAATAAAATGCAAGAAAATCCAGACAGATCACCCAATCCAATAAGGATTACATCTAACCAAAACATAGAAGAGTGCTTAGGATCAGAACATCAAGTGGAAGCTATGAGCAATGCAACCCTGAACAACCTACTGTTAGAACTTGCAGGAAAGCTACAAAGGACAGATAATCGTGTGGATGCTACCATCACTAAGCTGGAGCAATATGATAAGACACTGGAAGAAATTCAAAGAGAGCTAAGAGAGTTGAGGGAGAGTGAAAAAAAAAAAAAGAGGACCTTAAAAATCAGCTGGCCACACTAAATGACAACATAAATAAATGCAAGTATGATTTCCAAGAATCATCAAGAAAATCACAAAATGAGGTGAAAAGGGAGCTGGACAAAGCAATGGAAGTGATACATAGGAAAGTAGTAGAAAACGAAAACTTAATTGAACAACTCCAAAACTTGCTAGAGGTTCTCAAGAATAGAGTCAGCAAAGTGGAGGATAGAAACTCTGATCTGTAAGACAGGATGGAAGAAACAGTTTCAGAGTCCAAAAATTTCAGTAAGTTCAAAAGTTCCTGTGAACAGAACATGAAGGAATTGTGGGATACACATAAAAGTCCTAATATCAGAATCACTGGACTACCAGAAGGAGAAAAATTTCAGACCAAAGGCATGGAGAACTTATTTAACACAATAATTGAAGAAAACTTCCCCCATCTCTTAAAAGAAACGCCCATCAAGATACAAGAAGCAAACAGAACTCCTAACCAACTAGACCAAAGGAGAAACTCCCCAAGACATATGATCGTTTAGACTCTAAACATTGACACCAAAAAGAAAATCCTAAAAGTAGCTACGGAAAAACAGCACACCACTTTCTAAGGAAACCCCATCAGAATTACTTCAGACTTCTCAATGGAAATCCTGAAAGCTAGAAGAGCATGCAACGAAACTCTCCAAACTGTAAGAAACTATGGCTTCCAACCAAAACTACTCTACCCGGCCAAAGTCTCCCTCATAATAGATGATGAAAGGAAAACTTGCCATGACAAATCTAAGCTTTACAATTATATGAACACAAAACCAAACCTACAGAAAGTATTCCAGGAAATTCTCCACAGAGAAGAAACAAATAACCAAACACAAATGCCTACAAGAAGAAAATCATAGCAATAAACCCAGAGTAGACAAAAAATTTCAAATTCCATGAAAACACCAACATACCACTACCACCACAACATGGCAGGGATCAAATCAAATCTCACAGTCATCACCCTAAATATTAATGGCCTTAATTTACCCATCAAGAGACACAAGCTAACAGGGTGGATCAAAATATTAGACTCCTCAATCTGCTGCCTTCAAGAAACCCACCTTACCACAAAAGACAGAAACCTCCTCAGGGTGAAAGGGTGGAAAACAATATTCCAAGCAAATGGGAATAAGAAACAAGCAGGTGTAGCTATATTAATATCGGATAAAATTGACTTCAAACCCAAAACAATCAAAAAAGACAAAGAAGGCTACTTCCTACTTATAAAGGGAACAATCCATCAAGAGAATATTACAATCATAAATCTGTATGCACCAAACACAGGGGCACCACAGTTCATAAAACAAAACCTACTTGACAATAAAACAGAAATAACCACCAACACCATCATAGCTGGGGACTTCAACACACCATTATCAGTAATAGACAGATCATTCAAACAGAAACTCAACAGGGAAGTAAGAGAGCTCAACACCATAGAACACTTAGACCTAATGCACATCTACAGAACTTTCTATCCCAAATCCACAGACTACATATTCTTCTCAGCAGCCCATGGAAAATTCTCTAAAACAGACCACATCCTGGATCACAAAGACTGCCTCCACATATTTAGGAAAATCGACATAATTCCCTACATGATATCAGATCACAATGCTATATTGCTAGAAATCAACAACAACAACAAAAAACACCAAGAATCCCAACGGCAACTGGAAACTAAATAGCACACTCTTAAACAATAAATGGATAGTGAATGAAATAAAAAATGAAATTGCAAAATTCCTGGAATTGAATAATGAGAACACATCATACCAAAACTTATGGGACACAATGAAGGCAGTCCTCAGGGGAAAATTCATAGCACTCAATGCCTTCATTCAAAAGACAGAAAGATCTCAAATCAATAGCCTAACCATCCACCTAAAGGCACTGGAAAAACAAGAAAAATCCAACCCAAGGAGCTCCAGAAGGAAATAAATAATTAAAATCAGAACAGAAATTAATGAATTGGAAACCAAGGAAACAATTAAGGCAATTGACAAAACAAAGAGCTGGTTCTTCGAAAAAATATACAAGATTGACAAATCTCTGGCCAATTTGATCAAGCAAAAAAATGAGAGACTCCAAATTAACAAAATTCAAAATGAAAAAGGAGATATCACAACAGACCTAAGTGAAATTGGAAGAATCATTGGGACTTATTTCAAAACCTCTACTCCACAAAATTGGAAAATGTGGAGGAGATGGCTAAATTCCTGGATGCACATCATCTACCAAAGCTAAACTCAGAGCAGATTAATCACCTCAATGAACCCATCACACTCATGGAGATAGAAAAAGTAATAAAAGCCTCCCAGAAAAGAAGAGTCCAGGACCAGATGGATTCCCAGCCGAATTTTATTAAACCTTCATGGAAGAACTCAAACCAATCTTTCTAAAACTGTGCCACACAATTGAAGAACAGGGAAAGCTACCCAACTCCTTCTATGAAGCTAGTATCACCCTAATCCCAAAACCAGGCAGAGATGCCACAAGAAAAGAAAACTACTGGCCTATTTCCCTAATGAACATAGATGTAAAGATCCTGAACAAAATACTCGCAAACCAAATCCAACAACACATCAAAAGCATTATCCACCTTGACCAAGTGGTATTTATCCCAGGAACAGAGTGGTTCAACATATGAAAATCTGTCAATGTAATACACCACATAAACAAGCTTAAACATAAAAACCACACGATCATTTTGATAGATGCAGAAAAGGCCTTTGACAAGACACAACATCACTTCATGATCAAAACACTGGAGAGAATTGGCATGGCCCGTACACATCTTAGCATAATAAAGGCAATATACAAAGCTCCAAAGGCCCAAATAATACTTAATGGAGAGAGACTGGAGGAATTCCCATTGAGATCAGGAACAAGACAGGGATGTCCTCTCTCACCTCTGCTTTTCAATATAGTTCTGGAAGTCCTAGCTCAAGCAATAAGACAGGAGAAGGAAATAAAAGGGATACAATTTGGAAAGGAAGAAGTTAAGTTAGCTGTATTGGCTGATGACATGATTGTATATGTAAGAGACCCGAGAGACTCCATCCCAAAACTTCTGAAGGTGATTAACTCCTATAGCAAAGTAGCAGGATACAAAATCAATGCACAAAAATCGGTAGCATTTCTGTATGCAAATGACAAAGATACAGAAAAAGAAATAAAGGACATAGTCCCATTTTCAATAGCAACCAAAAAAATAAAATACCTTGGAATAACGTTAACCAAGGAAGTAAAAGATCTATACAATGAAAATATAAAAACTCTCAAAAAAGAAATTGAGGAGGACTTGAGAAGATGGAAAGACCTCCCATGCTCCTGGATAGGCAGAATTAACATTGTGAAGATGACAATCCTACCAAAGGCAATATATAGATTTAACGCAATTCCAATTAAAATCCCTATGGTGTTCTTCACAGAGATAGAAAAAATAATCTCAAATTTCATATGGAAAGGAAGAAGGCCTTGCGTATCCAAACATATCCTCAGCAAAAGAAATACCTCTGGTGGCATCACCATACCTAATCTAAAGCTACACTATAAAGCCATAGTAATAAAAACAGCATGGTACTGACATAAAAACAGGAGTATAGGCCAATGGAATAGACTTACGGACCCAGATTTTGGGTCAAGCAACTATAGCTACTTGATATTCGACAAAGGCCTGAACAATATAGGGTGGAAAAAAAGATAGCATCTTCAACAAATGGTGCTGGACAAACTGGATAATCACATGCAGGAAACTAAAACTTGATCCACACATTTCACCATGCACTATGCTCAAATCCAAATGGATCAAAGACCTCAACATAAGACCAGAAACTCGAATACTACTGGAAGAAAATTTAGGAAGTACTTTCAATGATATAGGAATGGAAAAAGACTTCCTCAACAAAACCCCAGGGGCTCAACTTCTTAAACAGTCACTCAACCAATGGGATCATATGAAGCTGAAGAGTTTCTTTACAGACAAGCATATAATAAGCAAAGCCAAGAATTAGGGAAAAAAAGAAAAAAAAAAAAAGAAAAAGAATGGGAGAAAATGTTTGTGGGCTCTCCAACTGATAGAGGCCTAATCTCTAGAATCTACAAAGAACTCAAAAGTCTAAACAATAAGAAGATAAATACCCCACTCACAAAATGGGGCACAAAGTTGAACAGGCAATTCACAGAGGAAGATATACAAATGGCAAACACACACTTAAGAAAAAGTTCATCATCCCTAATCATCAGAGAAATGCAAATTAAAACAACTATGAGATTCCACCTTACCCCAATAAGGATAGCCAACATCAAAAAACCAAATGAAAATAAATGCTGGCGAGTATGTGGAGAAGCAGGAACAGTCATTCACTGTTGGTGGGAATGTAGGATGGTACAACCACTCTGGAAAGCAATATGGAGACTCCTGAAAAAGCTGACTATAGAAATACCAACAGACCCAGTTATACCCTTACTGGGCATCTACCCTAAAACCTTCAAACCACAGGCTAGAGAGATTTGCTCAACCATGTTTGTAGCAGCTCAATTTGTAATAGCTAAAAGCTGGAATCAACCCAGATGTCGATCATTAGAAGAATGGATAACGAAGATGTGGTGTATCTACACAATGGAATTCTATACAGCAGTAAGAAAAAAAACGACACAAAGAAATTTGAGGAAAAATGGTTGAACCTGGAACAGATCATTCTCAGTGAACTTACCCAATCACAGAAAAAAAATCGACAAATAGTCTCACTCATCTACAACACCTAACCTGAATGTACCCAAGATACCTTACATACCCAGCAAGCACCTCATGGATTAGACAATTGCTTGGATGGGGAAGGCGGGGAGGGCATTGAAGGGTGGAAAGCAGTAATCTGGACCCAGACAGCAATGGTACCATAAAATTCTACTTCCTAAAAGAGAGACCAAATGGCTGAACCTTCACTAGACCCTTACAGGAAACACCTGAACCACAAGACACTGGAGAGGGTAGGATCAAGTCTAACCTAAATCTTCTACATCTTCCCTCCCTCCTTCTCCCCCTCTCCCCCTACCCTCCTCTCTAACTCTTGTATATTAGTTATGTTTTTCCTCAGTTTCTTAGTGAGCACTGACCTGTAACCCCCACTACCAGCTTGGGGCTACCATCCACAATGTGCTTTTGATCAGTGAAACCTACAAGTTTTCCCAAAACAATGACAGACTTCTGTCAGAGTACTTGATGACCCACCAAAGGTTAGTGGTAAGACCCTATTGCTGAAGACTCCATACGCAGCTGACACGTAAAATGGAATGGCATGGCTGGAAGCCAGGAGAAAGTCAGTCCCCAGACAGTCAGCATGTCTAGTGCCAGAAGGTGCTACATGGATGACTGGGGGAAATGACCAATATCTGTCCAAGCAACTCATTGTCTAACCTAATTAGCAACAAATAACCTGATGCAATGCCCACACAAGTGCAATAGTGGCACACAGCCATGGTGGGGAACCAACCACTCTTGATTTGGCTAACTGATCCCCTCAGTGGTATGAGACCCATAGCTGGAGCTGGGAAACAACTCAGAACCATACCCAAACATAAGCCCACTCTCCAATATCAAGCTACCATCAATCATGGGGTACAAAAGGGCCTACACCTATCAAACTCTCTATCAAAAAAGTAAGTGTTATCTCAATTTTCCAGGTGCTAACTTACTCTCCATTGGAGAATCTGCTTCTCTTTTTCAGATAGATGCAGATCCTAAGGAGAGAGCTGCCCCAACATACCTCAAAAGGGGCCCAACTGAAACTAAGGACAATTGGCAAAACAAGAAAGGGTGATGTTTTCCTGATGAACTGGATACAGCACAAAGGGGAAGGAGACCAACACAGAGAAAAATCAACTCCTACCAAATCAGAGAGCCAGAGCCTCAGAGGCCCCCAACACCGCAACACAGAAGCAGACCAAAAATGAACCCAACATGGCTCAGGGAAATTTTGTGTAAGAGGGGACGGAAAGAATGTCAGAGCCACATGTTGGGTCATGATATGCAGAGACATTTATCGTACCAATAACTGTGGGCTAACTCCACAATGAACGACCCATTTACATCAACAAGGAGGGTCCAATGGGAGGGGGTAGATCATGGATGAGCCTAAAAATGGTATCAAACTGCCTGAATTTGCTGAAAAGAAAACTAGTAAATTAAATTTAAAAAAAAAAAAGAAATTGGAATTTGTTGTAGGAATTAAGTATAGATAATTGTGGGAGTTAGCTAACCAATTCATGTGTGC
Source organism: Jaculus jaculus (assembly GCF_020740685.1). Taxonomy (NCBI): domain Eukaryota; kingdom Metazoa; phylum Chordata; class Mammalia; order Rodentia; family Dipodidae; genus Jaculus; species Jaculus jaculus. The sequence goes on along the minus strand of NC_059107.1, from coordinate 82,158,247 downwards.
CTTCAACCTCTGAAGCCAAGCTAACACCAGTAGGACAGTCAGATGGGAACACAAGATAGGAGGAAAGGGAGGAACCTCATGCAAAAGAACCTGCAGAAATGAGCTACATTACTAAAAGGATGATCAAGAATCTACACTGCTTTCATACTGCCTCCAAGCTTCAGCTTTGATGATGCAGGCAACCTGCAGGACATGCCCAGGCACCATCATTTCAGAGCTAAACCCCTCTAAACCTTGGAGATTGAGAAACTGAGAGATACTCAGAAGCTAGATGAAACTTAGGCGTGGCTTACACCTCCAGCCGAGGAGTCCAGCTAGTGGATCTGCAATCACTAGCTGTAGGAGTGAGCTGTAGCTCCTAACTCACCACTTGCCCTGCTGTGCTCTGCTGTGAACATATATGCATGCCCCTCAGTGCAGCTTTGCTTCCACCTTCCAGGCCTCTCAGAAAGTTCTGCTGCACATCCTAGGAGTTGTGAAATATATAATTCAAACTCAGTTTAGCTAGCAGGTGGGAGTTTGTCAGATCTTAAAGCTTGCTATAATTATCTACATATCACAATTATCCTCATAAAATATTTTATGGCTATAGTAAAAGAGTGAATACAATAAACACTTGTAACATGCACTTTCAGTACAAGGCCCCACAGAACTAGCTAGAATCTTTACTTATGAGATATCAGCAAGAAGGTCTGCTAGCTCCTTGCCCTTGTTCCAGCCTCTAGAACTATGAGAAATAAACTTTTCCTGATTGTAAGCCACCCAATTTGTGGTACTTATTGTAGTGACCAAAGTTGACTGAGACCATGTGTCACTCTTTGAGTCATTTTATTGATGTTTCCTTTGTCTTCATCACAGTCCTTCCACCTCAGAGCTGAAAGCAAAGATTATGAACCTAGGGCTATTAGCCCTTCCAATTGATGCATTTACAAAATTTAGGTTTTAGTTTTTACTTTCAATTTGATACCAACATACTGCAGTAAACATTCTCATTGTGCTGTGAGATGAACCTGTGGAGCCCTTAAATGCATACATGAGAACTGCAGCTCCATTACATTATTGATGGGGACAACACCAAACATTAATTTAGGAAGGATGATCCTCAAATAATCAAATCTACTTGTGGTAACCCTCGATTCATCAACAAGAAATGTATCAGGAGTTTACATTTTCAAAGCAGTGAGAAGAAATGAATAATGCGATGTGCTCCTTTTTCAGCAGTAGGAGGCACTGCTCCAGGGAGTCAGACCAGTTGTCCCATTGAAGCAAGCCAATTTCAAATATACAATTTGGAATTCTTTACCAGGGACCATCAAGTCCTGCAGAAATATATCAGGATTTGAAACATTTTCAAATATCTTTTCCTTGGAATACTTTTAAGCTCAATCCTTTTCACAGTTAATTTTTTTCTTATTTACTTGTGGGTGTGTATATATGAGTATATAAGCCACAGCACACAGGTGGAAGTCAGTGGACAACTTTGGGGTGTCTGTGCTCTACCTTTTCTGTGACAGGGTTGGACTGAGAGATTCCAAGCAAACCATTGTCAGACTAGCTGGCCTGTTAGACCTGTGGATCGGCCTCCCATTGTTGCAGGCACATTGGGATCAGAGATGCACGCACCACTTTGCAGCTGGCTTGAGGTGGGTGCTGGGGAAATAAGCCCAGGTCTACAGGTGTTGTAAGGAAGTGCCTTTCACTGCTGAGCCATTTCCCTAGCCCAGTGGTTTTTATTTTTAACATTTGTATTTTAACTGCTTTTATATTCTTAAAAGTTCAAAAAAGTTATAAAGATGGTAATCAATTCTTGAAAATTACTTTCTTGATGTTTCTTTTGTGACCTTTCTAAACTACATTATATGTCAGGCAACTTTGCCTTGTAGACACTCATATACTTAATACAATAAATAGGAAACCTAATTTTCTTATTTCAAAATTGGGAAAATGAGATATGATATTGAACTATCTCTGTCCATATGTTACAAGTAACACAGAGTAACAACTAAAATGATGAATGCATTTAAGTTCACAAACTCATTTGAACATCTAATAGTAAACATATCCAAATGTGAATAAGACCTGTAAGTGTGTGTGTGTGTGTATGTGTATATATATATACACATACACACACACACACACACATATATATATACACATACATACATACATATATATCGAGGCAGTCTCTCTTTAGCTCAGGATGACCTGCAACTGAAACTCTGTAGTTCCAAGTTGGCCTGAAATTCACAGCTATTCTCCTATCTCTGCCTTCTGAGTGTTGGGATTAAAGGCATATGCCACCACAACAGTGAAAATCTATAAATATTTCTGTTCTAGACACGTTATATATTTCCATTTCATAAAGAAAAATAGGGAATGGATATTTTAAATACTATAAAATGGTTTCATTTTGCGAATTGTCTCTGAATTGTATGTTCTGTTCATTTGAAACATCTCCAGTACGATAGCCATACTTATCTGTAATCCTATCCCAATTTATCCTCCCACATGCTTTTTACACTGGTTTCTCTGTGCAACAGCCATGCAAGACTACTTAATTACTATTCCAACTTAAAATACTGATGCACTCTACTGTCAACTCTACAATGTCACCTTCTCTCATACACACCTAAAATTCCACTTCCTTAAGGACACATTCTTGGGTCTTTGTTACTCTAAAGTTAATGTCCTTGTCTCCCTTTGTGTTATGAATGCCTAGAGGATCAGTCTCTCTCTCATTATATCTGCGCATTTGCTTTTGTGAGTATATGGTAAATCTAGTCTTTCTCACCTACTGCACTGATTAGGAATTGGATTCAGCCTCGTCCTCAACTTCCTTAAATACTCATGCTCAATATAGATATACTAATTTCAAACACTGTTTAATTTCAAATGAATTTAGAGTTTATTGTCTTTGGAATTGATTGAATTCCTGAAATGGCTAAGTTATTAACTTACATAGTAAGCATAACACATTCATTTTAATTTGACTTTTGAAAGTCCAATAATTTAAAAATGAGCATTATGTACTTGAAAATGAAAGTTTTGTAACTCTATTTCCTAGATATGCTAAACTTGGTGAAGTCAGTCTTTTTGGAGTGCCTACTCTTCTTAAAGATTTAAGTTTGTGTACATCTATGCACTCTGCTTGTGACTGCACTCTGGTCATCTATATGCCAAAAGGCCTTAGAGACCTCACATGTATCTAGCTTGACTCATGGAGGGTTATAAAAAAATGTGAAGTAACATTTGGGGCTGGAGAGGTGGCTTAGCAGTTAAGGCACTTGCCTGAAAAGCCAAAGGACCTCGGTTCAATTCTCAAGATGGCACATGAATCTAGAGTTGGTTTGCAGTGGCTGGAAGCCCTGTCGCACCCTTTTTCTCTCCCCCCCTCTCTCTCTCTCTCTCTTGTTCTCGCTCTGCCTCTTTCCCTCTCTCAAATAAATAAATAAAAATAATTTTAAAAACTTTGAAGTAACATTTAAAAACTGAGATATATTATATCACATTTAGACTTCTACCTTTCTCAAAAAACTTCAAAGCCAGTGGGGCGTAGTGGCACACACCTTTAATCCCAGCACTCAGGAGGCAGAGGTAGGAAGATTGTGAGAGTTCAAGGCCACCCTGAGACTACATAGTGAATTCCAGGTCAGCCTGAGCTACTGTGAGACCCTACCTTAGAAAACTGAAAATAAAAAAAAATAATAATAAAAAAAACCCTCAAAGTCTAAGATTTCTGGGCCAACATACCTGCCAAGTTGCAGATATGGAGTGTATGCCTATAAACTCACTCTCTGACACCATCCTGTGTGGAATCTCTAGATTGCCTTTTGGCCCTTCTAAAGATATGGGCCTGGTCAACATAATTAATCCCTGGTTTGTTTAATTTTTCTCCTGAAATGTTATAATATTAAAAGCTAGACCTTGAGCATAACTATGAACATTATTTTCATTTTGTTTTATTATATGGACTTTTAAATTTTCCCAGATGTATCCTCTTGTCACAGGAATGAAAAGACATATTAATATATCCCCCTAGGTTAGAGAACCTGTAACTTCCAGGTAAAAGCGAATACCAGGAAGATCCAGGAAATCTCTGTGTGATAGAAAAATGAGGTACCTAACCAGCATGTGTGTCATCTGGTCACATCTTCCTGGGACCTGCAGACCTTATAGAGGACTTGAGGCATCGGATGTGAGTACTGAGCTCCCTTCCTGCCTGAGGAGCACTCTCCTGGTGGATTCTGTAGACACTGAGGAGACTCCTAAATTCTTAAAGAAGAAAATATGAGCAGCTTAAACCCATATGCATATATTGTTATTCCTTTTGCCTTATAAGCCCAGTGAAATTTGATGAAGACCGGGCAGAAAGAATTAAGAGCCTCAGGGTCAGGAAGTGTATCCTGAGGAATGGCCCCACAGTGGATGCAGGTGTGGTAAAGGACCACAAGAAAAGTAAGCTACTGGAAAATCACCAATGTGCCATTTGTTCATTCAGTAACATTCACAATTAGTAATGGAAACATGGCAAGTACAGAGCACAAGGACCACCATTAACACAGTTAGAATTTGTTGTGACATTACTTTATCCACAAAATAATTAAAAATCCTAATCTGACATTGAAGAATAAAAGCAAGCATAGTTATGCTTTATTCTTATATTGAAAATATCATTTCAGACAGTGATTCCATTTTTTAGAAATACTTTAATATGTTTTTCATTGGTATTATACCTTTATTTCCCAGGAAATGATATCATTAGCATCAGAAAGAAATCTATGGCAAATACAAGTTACTTTCTAGGGCATCCCTGTTAAGTTACAAATATTTAAAACTATTTGTCAAATTTGACCTATTATGCAATTTTTTCATTTTATCTGTGATTTTTAATCATCAGGAGAGATAATTATAATAAACCCATTGAGCTTGGAAAAAAATCCATCAAATGATTAGAAGGTAGGTCTTGAACCATCTGCTGTTGTTAAAGCTATAGAGTTAATATTTCATTATACTACATTACAAGTTTATATCTGAACAATTCTTAAAATTAGTATTCATACACACCAATATTATAACCAGTTAGATGAAACAGACATACTTGGGAATACTAATGTTCTGAAAGATGTTTCCAATAGGTTTATAAAGGTCTGTGTTTAGGTAACTTCCTAACCCTCCAATGCAGATAAGTGGGATCATTCATACAGAAGGGTGACTTGCTTCAAATCTGGGGTCTGAGCAGTGGCAGGAATGCATCTTTCCTCAGCCTCTTAGTCAGTTTCATTTATATTAGTCTCATATTTGTTCACTTATGCTCATTCACATTCATCTTTGAACACTGAGACAAGATGTCTTGATCTGCTGAGCTAGAAAACACATCTCTAAGTCAATGTGTAAAATACTCATTTATATCGCCACCAAAGAACAACCTGACAAAGAAAATACTGCTATGTGGGATATGGGTGACCATAATTGCTACACTTGACAGAAGACACACATGCATATTTAGATGAACTTCAAAACCTTGTGCTCGAATGTGATTGCACTCTCTACACTTGGAAGTCCAGAAACAACCATTCATCAGACTGTCTTCTTAGGGAAATGTTTACATTTGTCAGATGAGATGGGAATGTAATATTCATAAAGCCTTCTACATTGTGATTAAGAAAGTCCATTTTCTAAATGTAATTGAATCTATACTTTATACTAGGACCTGGGATTATTTTTTCAATCTCTAAAAAGAAAGGATTTCTCTTATTTGAAGTTTTCAAGATTGCTCTCCTGACTAGGGTTTTTGAATTTCAATCTTGGCTGTTCCTATTCATCATTTACATGGGAAACCCAAGTGTATAAATTTGGAGAAGTTACTATCTTTATATATGTTTTTGAAAGAATGAAAATTACAGGTATTAGTATATGTCAAAATGATTCTATAAAATCCAGGGTCAGCAATAGTAAGATCTGTAATCTGAGAGGATTAAAAGGAGAAATAAAATAATATGAAGAAAAACTTTCCAAAGCTGGTCTGTACTTGACCTTCTGAAAAGTCTATTAACAAGGATTTAAAAAGTCTGTGAAGGCCAGGTGTGGTGGTGCAGGCCTTTAATCCCAGCACTGGGGAGGTAGAGCTAGGAGGATTGCTGTCAGTTCAAGGCCACCCTGAGATTACATAGTGAATTCCAGATTAGCCTGGGATAGAGTGAGACCCTAACTTGAAAAACAAAAAAACAAAAACAAAACAAAACAACAACAAAAAAGTTTGTGAAGTATCCAGGCTGTGTTGCCCCCAAAGCAGCTGCAGCTCCCTCTGGCCGGGGCAGGAGGCCTCCCCTGGGCTGCAGCCCACAGCCCACTTCCCACTTCCTGGCCTCCAGAGGGGCTGTGAGTGTGCTGCAGGGAGTCCAGCTGCCTGGAGACGAGGATTGGCATCTGGATGGAAGGAGAACAGAGAAGCCCTTGTGTGGCGGGGGCCAGGTGGGGCCAGGGGGCACTGTGGGCTGTCCCCTTGCCAATCTGGGCATTAGTTTTGGGGGTAACATCCTGAACCCTCTGGTTTAGGGTGAGTGGCTTGGCAGGAAGCAGGTCTGGATACTTCCACCATCAACTCCACAGTAGATGTTGATGCCCAAGAAGAACTGGAATGTCATTTATGAACTCCTGTTTAAGGAGGGGTGATGGTGGCCAAGAAGGTCATCCACATGCCCAAGCACCCCGAGCTAGCAGATAAGAGTGTACCTAACCTTCATGTCATGAAGGCCATGTAGTCTCTCAAGCCCTGAGGGTACATGAAGGAACAGTTTGCCTGGAGGCATTTCTACTGGTATGTTACCAACAAGGACATCTCTGTGATTACCTCCACCTAAAATAGTGCCTGCCACCCTGCGCCCCAGCCATCCTGAGCCTGGCAGGCCCAAAGTAGCTTGCAATACTCACCAGAGGGGAGGCTGACAGAGACACCTATAGACAGGAGCACTGTGCCCCCTGGTATGGACAAGAAAGTGGAGAATGGCACTGGGTTGGCAACTGAGTTCCAGTTTAGAGGTGGTGGATTTGGTTGTGGATTTGGTTGTGGATGTGATCAACCACCTAAGTAAAGTTGAAGAGGATTATTTTGTTTTGAATAAGTTTGTAGCCAGGAAAAATAAGAAAAGTTTGTGAAGGGCTGGAGAGATGGCTTACCAGTTAAGGCTCTTGCCTGCTAAGCCTAAGGACCCATGTTCAACTCTCCAGATCCCACCTAAGCCAAATGAACAAAGGTGAGGCAGGAGCAAGTTCTCACATGTCCACTAGATGGTGTAAGTGTCTGGAGTTCATATACAGTGACTGAGACACTGACACACCACACCAATATTTATTCTCTCTCTCTCTCTCTCTCTCTCTCTCTCTCTCTCTCTCTCTCTCTCTCTCGGTCTCTCAGTTAAAAAAAAAAAAAGGTAGTGAAGATGACTTAAAGTGCTCTTTGATGCAGTTCAGCTTAAGAGGTTTTCTGTTAGATCTGGAAATAGATTTCTTTATTATCCTGTCACTTGCCAAACAAGAATGGAAGACTTCATCTAGAAGCTGTGTAAAATCTCACAAACCACTACCAAACCCCAGGCTCGGATGTCACCATCAATGGACAACAAATCCTCTTCCACACATGTACATTTAGGGCCTAGGGAATGGTGAAAAACACAAGGCCTTTATCTGGGAAAATTCAGTGCTAAAGCTTTTACAAAGTCATAAATGTACAGATTGTAAGTCAAGAAGGAGTTGGCTCACTATAATTGTCTGATCAGGAAATCACAGCTGCACTGTCATTAGCTGCAGAAGGCTGAGGTCCTTACAACCATCCCTTCAGTCTTTTCTATCCTTAGTACAGTCTAAGCAAAGGTGGTGTATGTATTTTATAGCAATACCATCTCTATGGGATAATTATACCTCCAGGGAAACCAATCTGCACATTGCCACTATTCTGACAACAGCGGAGATTCCAAATTGGCTAGTTTATCTTACAGGGTATATGTCTGTCAGAACACAAGAAGTTCAGTACTCGCTGAAGTAATTGGTGTCACTGGGAAATTAGGCAATATAATATCAACAAATGAGTTTTTAATGCCAATGACTCAGACATTTTCTACATACCTATACATTTTCCCAATAAAAGCAATAAAAGGGGCTTATTAGGTCCAAATCATCTTTAGAGCTCCGAGTCATCTCTCCCACAATTAGGGCTTTTCCATCTAAGTCAAACGCCATGTGAGCTCATGAATGAGCTTCTGTTCCAAATCTCTTCCATATCTCTTTTCATAAAAATACACTCACTCTTGCACACCTACACACTCCATTAAACCATGGGGGAAATGACAGAAATTACTTTAAATAAATCTTATCCTGGTAGAATTCATAACTCAGAGATGAAACAAAAAGCACATTCTTATTTTTGAATGTGGCTGACAGAGTGTCCTGTCTCCTTGCTAAGAAAGATTAGTTATGATAATTTATAAAGCACTACCATGTGTGCAATGATTACAAATAAAAACAGGTGCAAATGCTGGAAGTGAAAGGCAAAAAAAACCCTGCTTCTCTGAAAATACCTAAAATAATTAAAAGATTGCTTAGAAGTAACTCGCAAAAAGATGAAGTTTTCAAGCACACTTACAGAGATGAAATACTCTTTACACACATCTGTAATTTCCAAGGACAGCAGAACAGAATGTAATATATGCTGCTCTATTATTATAAAACACTGTCCTTAACACAAAGCCTACATTTAAAACTTATTCTTATTTCATCGGGTACACGCCAATGAAGGGAAGAGAGAGCAAAGATGATATGGTTAACTGGCAGATATCACAAGTCCTGAACCTTATGACTTTGATTTTATATTTTAGCAGTAAATGGACCTCCCTAAATGTTTTCTTCAAGATATTTAATACTAATTATAGCTTTCCTGACCAGACACAATATACCAATAAGGAAAGGGTTAGAATGGCAGTGGGGCTCAAGGTCTGCAGGTGACACCATCAGATCAACGTAACATACATGGCAGAAAGCTCCTGACTTCTCTAGTGACCCTTGCCCAAAACTGAAGAAGGACACGTACTCTAATATCAATTTGAAACAGAAGGATTCTCATCTAAGGTGCGCCACCTAGTGCTCGACTAGCGGCAAGGTCCACTACATGCAAAAATCTTATCAGGTGTATGATTCCTGGCGTCTAGGAGAGAAAGAAATGTTTTATTGGTGTAGGGTTTCCCTGAAATTTCAATAAAAACCAGATCACAAACACTGCCAGGAACCATTTACGGAATCTTTGGGGGAAATCACTTTGTCAACTCAACGCACAACAAAATTATACCTTTCATGGGCTGGAGAGATGGCTTAGTGGTTAAGCGCTTGCCTGTGAAGCCTAAGGACCCCGGTTCGAGGCTCGGTTCCCCAGGTACCACGTTAGCCAGATGCACAAGGGGGCGCACGCACCTGGAGTTCGTTTGCAGAGGCTGGAAGCCCTGGCACGCCCATTCTCTCTCTCTCCCTCTATCTGTCTTTCTCTCTGTGTCTCAAATAAATAAATAATTAATTAAAAAAATTGGTCAAGCCTCATTTAAAAAAAAAAATTATACCTTTAAGAATCATACAGGTGGGTCATCCTTGTACTAGCCTAGTGAAGAATGCCATTTTTCTAATGAGAAAGGCAGAGAATGTCAAAAGATGCTGCTAAAATAAAATAATGCAACATAAGGAAAAGGGAAGTTGGTATTCTTGGTCCAACAGTTCTCCTAGGTGGCTATGATCAAGCAGGCACTGTATAATCCTCCCTCATTTGGCATGTGGCTCCCATTTTATTTCCCTTTGCCTCACAGAGAAAGAAATACAGAGAGGTGAAGAGAGAAAACAAACAAAAAACAATTGCATGAGTGTTTTGAGGCCAGGCCTAGAAGCAGTCTTACTTTATTTCTATTCTCTTGCCTACCAAATAGGTACATAACCCCACTTCTATGGTGAAGGAACAGGGAAATGGAGTTTTACTGTCCGCAAGAGAAGTGAAATAACATGCAAGGGCACAGCGATGTCTTAGCCTTCATTGTGTTTCAGAAAGACCATGAAAGAAGATAGAGACTGGGTAAAACAGGTTCTTTCCTCTACTGTATTTTTCCCTTCAAAATTGTGGTTGTACTGACCAAAATATTCCAGTTTAACTAGTTAGGACCAAGATATCATTATTACTCTCAATCTGTGTCAAATAGCTCTTCCTTGTCTATCCAATAACATTTTACTAAAATTCATCTGCTTAACCCTTTGGGGCTTCAGAACTACCAATTTGCTATGTATTTCCTAATTGTATATGTCACTCAAGTTGCTTCTGACATCATGTTCTCTGGGCCATTTCTTTACCATTCTCAGACATTTATTTTTAAATGCATATTATAATAAGTTGGACATTTATATTTAAATACAATTCTTTTCAGGGTTGAATGTTGAATTTTTCACTACCAAATCCAGATTCAAGTCTTAATCCCCAACAACTAAGTGTAAATGAGGTCATTAGCGTGAGCCTAATCCAATCTGATGTGTTTTCTAAACTGAGATGGGTCAAAGACACATATAACATAAAGGCCACATGAGGATGCTGCTAAAAGGTGGCCATTCTGCACAACGGAAAAAGGCCTCGAGAGAAACTCAAACCGCCAACACTTTAGTCTTAGAATTTTAACCTCCAAACTGATGAATTCTGCTTGAATAACTCAGTTTGTGGCTCTTTGTTATAGAAGTTAAGAAAATAATTTTGAAGTTTGGCTTCTAGGTTCAAATTTCTACTCAACACAGGCTCCCCAATTCATGCTGTGACTATGAGCCCACTCTACATTCTCTGCTGTGCTGAGCACACCTACACAGAGTCCCTTCCCTATGGGGGAAAACCAGACAGGTTCGGACCAAATAAATCCTGAAGGTACTCTAGAATGCTCCCAGCCACTGTTACATTAGTAGTACAAGGTACATTGTGTCAAAACTTTTGTCTGAAATGTGTAGGAATTTTAATAAAAATTTGCAAATGAATGAAATAGGTTTGAAATATTCCTTTTTCCTGCAAACACAGCAGTAACTTCTAGCTAATTTCTTAATGTGGGATGATCATCCCTTGATTCCTACAACTCATGGGGCATTGCTGGGTGTCCTGTCCAAGAGTAAACTTTGTTTCTCCTTTAGCAGGTTCAAGCAAAGTCAGCACCTTTCACACCTCACCTAGCATATATTCGAATTTTTCCCAAGCCTTTGTGCCATTTAAAATTAAAATTATTAGGTACCTTCCCAAGACTACAACTGACTAGGAAAGAAGATAGGTTTCCTCCCACAGTTAAAAAATGCCTTCTCTCAACTCCTGTAGTATCATAAGATTATTTTGTCACCTTAACCTATTCTTTCACAGTAAAATCTTTACAAAAATAATAGTTGAAATTAATATGATCTGAGGTTTGAGACCACCCAGTTTGATTTTTGGCCAAACTCCAATTTAGTCATCCACATACACTACACAGACTACTGCCTCCAGGAAGCTTGTCCTTCTTTGTTCTCCTGGCTTCGCATCATCTTCTGCTAGCACAAGGCATGCTCAAGGTCCTGTGTCTGCTGAAGCACTTATGACCCAGTCCCTCCAATTCTCAGCTTGCTTCCTCTGCTAAAAGGTAGAGGCTATAACTGTATGCAAAGCAACCTCTGCAAATTAATTAATTAATTAAAATCAATTAAACATTGATTTTGACCCTTAAATTTATATATTATTATTACTACAAACCTGCCTAGAGTTTTAGTTTAAAAGTTATTCACCTTTAGACAAATATTTCAACATCCTAAAAGAATATAAGCTAAATAGAAATGTATTAAATATCCTTTAGATCATATTATAAAATATTTGCTGTAGTTACTGAGGAAAAAGTATTTCATTTTTTTATTTGTGCATGTATAACTGACTTACTTAACTGTCTAACTCTCCTTATAGAGTAACATTTCTATACACTGATCTCTAGCCATGTGGACACCAAGCTGACGTGAAAGTACCTGAACACAAAGCCTGTATCCAAAGGGAATGCTGTGGCAGGTCCACCATAAAGAATAGTTCCCAACTTTAAGCTGCCCTGAAATGGGACTCTGGTTCCTGAGGCTTTCAGAAGTCTCTCTTTGGCTCTCTCACAACTTCCTTATGTGCTTCTTTTGCTCTAGCTGTTTCTCCTGCTAAGGGACAAGGTACCCATTGAAGCACAAATGACCCAGTACAGTCATGAGGACAGTCATGCTACACAAAGAGAAGCCCAATTTCTATTTCAGTTGACCTTACAATTCAGACAAGAGAAAGATTGTTGTTTGCTGACAAGAGCTTAATCACTTCAATAGATGCATTTTTAAGAGAGCCAGAGTAAATGAATTCTGAAAAGACATGATGGATTTCTTCTTAAAACATGCCAAACTCAAAGGTATCCCTTTGGAGATAACTTCACTTTCACTGTGTTTCAGCCCTGTGACTTGTTCATCTCAAGCTCTTATCTATATTGATTGTAAAAGCAGTATTCCGTGGGAAGTTTATATAGCAATAGTGTCTCTTAGCTCTATCTATCTTAGTTAACACACAGAGATTTAAGTATCATTATTGCCTTTTCAAACACAATTTGTTTTGGTTGATTCTCTTCCCACCTCATCACTCTGACATTCCTGTACCCCTTGGGTCTTCCCTTCTTAAATTTTCTTAAATATTTTTTTAAATTATTTATTTATTTGAGAGTGACAGACACAGAGAAAGACAGATAGAGGGAGAGAGAGGGAATGGGCGCGCCAGGGTTTCCAGCCTCTGCAAACGAACTCCAGATGCGTGCGCCCCCTTGTGCATCTGGCTAACGTGGGACCTGGGGAACCGAGCGTCGAACCGGGGTCCTTAGACTTCACAGGCAAGCGCTTAACTGCTAAACCACCTCTCCAGCCCCCCCCCCTTCTTAAATTTTTAAAAAATTTTGGTTTGATTTTCCTAGGTAGGGTCTCGCTCTTGCTCAGGCTGGTCTGGAACTCACGGATATCCTCTTACCTCTGCTTTCTGAGTGCTGGGATTAAAGGCATGCACCATCATGCCCAGCTTCCCTTCTTTTTATGTCATATATATCCTTTTGCCCTTTCTTCATTCTTTCTTTTATCAAAATTTCTTATTACCTGCTCTTGGTCACATTCTTGGCATTTTAAATTTTACCTACATTTATGCTCTCGCTCTGTCTCTCTCTCTGTACATGTACACACACACACACAGAGCAAGCTAGGATCTGCATGTGAGAGAGAATATGATGTTTTGGGATTCCTGAGTTTGGGTTCCCAAACTCAAATTTTACTGAAAATATAACTGTTCTTAACTAAGTAAAATTCCACTGTGGCTGGGTGTGATGGTTCATACCTTTAAATCACAATCCTCGGGAGGCAGAGGTAGGAGAATTGTGAATTCAAGGCCACTCTGAGACTGTGCAGTGAATTCCAGGTCAGCCTGGACTAAAGTGAGATCCTAATGAATAGTGTACATTCCACATGCTCAAGTTACAGTAAACACACACACCCCAAAGGAGGAAAGCTAGGGCAGAATTTAGGAAGAGTTACCTGTTTAACCAGAGTGGATCTCCAAAAATCTACTTGTTTTGGGTTTGGGTTTTTTCCTCTTTCTGTTTTGAGATGTCTCTACAGTGATAACCAAAGCCCAAGAGCAGGACCAGCTATGAAATTTGCAGGGTTCAGTGTCACATGAAAAAGAGGGATTCCTTTGCTCAGAAACAATCAGGAATTTCAAGCATTACAACAAACTCAGGACCCTTCTGAGCCCAAGACCTTGCTGTAAGTCCACAGGTACTTCCACATGGGGCTTTTTTACTTCCTGGTTAAACTGGGGCTTCACAGGCAAAACAACCCTTTAGTTGCTCTGATTTATAACAGTGAATAAAAATTTCTGACACTATTGGAGAAAAACTCTGAAATAAATTACTGAAATACAGCTCATGTTTCAAGGACCTTATAGAATCCTCTCTGATTACCTCAAAATAAATTTCTCCTTTGACAATACCCAAACTCATTGCCTGTTTATATAAAGAGCACTGGTTACATCAAAACATGTGTTACATCTATATAAATGGCACTGGTGACATAATAACATGCATTATAGGTATTTACATTTCTTAGTTCCTCTTTTGGGAAATCTCTACAACAATATAAGGGACATTTTAATCACTCATTTTTCTACTAGAATATCCACAGATATATGTTTTATATACTAGATCAGGAGTGTCAACCTTCTGACACTCTAACATGACACTGTCATCTAAATATGTATTGAGCCATATTTATAGATACCCTGGGCTGCATGTGCCCTGTGAGCTGCAGAATGAGTATACCTGCTTTAGAAACTTAATTATTACTAACATACTTCATCTGTGTTTGACCCATGTAAATTCACCTTGCTGAATAGAAGTAGAGTTGACTTTTTATTAAAATAATTGAATTTGTTGGCAAGTATAATTGAGTACACAGTTCTCAACTGAGAAAAATATCAAGATGTCAAGTTTTAAGATAGAGACTTTCAGGTCACTTATGTATATGAACATGTCATCTGCAAACAGGGCTAACTTCACTTCTTCCTTTCTAATTTGTATCCCTGATATTTCTCTGGTCTTATTGCTTGGGATAGGACTTCTAGTGCTATGTTGAAGAGCAGTGGTAAGAGTGGGGCCCCCTGTCTTTTTTCCAATCTCAGTAGGAACTCCTCGAGTCTTTCTGCATTAAATACTATTTGGGCTTTAAATGCTTTATAGATAGCCTTTATTGTGTTTATATCTAAACTGACCATGCCTAGTCTCTCCAGCATTTTGGTCATGAAGTGATGTTGTATTTTGTCAAAGGCCTCTGCATCTATTGAAATGAGCATGTGGTTCTTGTACTATGTTGACTAATTTCCATATGTTGAACCATCCCTGTGATAAATCCTGCTTGATCAAAGTGAGTAATGCTTTTGATGTGTTGTTGAATTCAGTTTGCAATAATTTTTTTCAGGATCTTTGCATATAAGTTCATCAGGGGTATAGGCCTCCTGTTTGTCTGTTGTATCTCTGTCTGGTTTTGGTACTAGGGTGATGCTAGCTTCATTAAAGAAGTTGGGGAGGATTCCCTGTTCTTCAGTTATGCAAAACCCTGAGAAAAATTGGTTTCATTTCTTCAATGAAGGTTTGATAGAATTTGGCCGAGAAGCTATCTCGCCTTGTACTTTTCTTTTGGGGGAGGTTTTTGATTACCCTTTCAATCTACATGGGTATGATAAGTTTGCCTTGGAGATTATTCTACTCTGAGTTTAGTTTTGGTAGATGTTATGTGTCTAGGTATTCACGAATTTCTTCCAGATTTTTCAGTTTTGTGGAGTACAGGTTTTGGCAGTAACTCCTGATGATTCTTCCAATTTCACTGATATGTGTTGTGACTGCTCCCTTTTCATTTTTTATTTTGCTAATTTGAGACTTTATTTTATTGATCAAATTGGCCATGGGTTTATCAGTCGTGTTTATTTTTTTTCAAAGAACCAGCTCTTCCTTTCATTAATTTTCTTAATTGTTTCTTAGTTTCCAGTTAATTAATCTCTGCTCTGATCTTGATTATTTGTTTCTGTCTGAAGCTCTTAGGATTGGATTCTTCTTGTTTTTCTAAGGCCTTTAGGTGAATGCTAAGGTTATTAATTTGGGAATCTCTCCATCTATGTTATGAAAGCATTTAGTGTTATAAATTTTCCCCTTAAGGACTGCCTTTATTGTGTCCTATAAGTTTTGGTAAGTTGTGTTTTAAATGCCATTCAATTCTATAAATTTATCATTTCTTTCTTGATTTCTTCCACTATACTTCATTGTTTAAATGTGTATTGTTCAGTCTCTAGGAGCTGGTGGAGTTCCTGACATATCTCTTGTTGTTAATTTATAGCTTTAAAGCACTGTGATCTGATATGATGCAGGAAGTTACATCAAATTTCCTGAATTTATGGAGGCTTACTCTATGGCCTAATACATATTTTGGAGAAGGTCCCATGGGCTGTTGAGAAGAATGTGTATTTTATAGGGTTTGAGTGGAAAGTTCTGTAGGTGTCCATTAGGTCTAGTTGACCTATGGGGTTGTTAAGCTCTATTATTTCTGTGTTGATTTTCTGCTAGGATGATCTGTCTATCGATGATAGTAGAGTATTTAAGTACCCATTATGATGGTTTTGGTGGTTATTTCTGTATTGTTGTCAAGTAGGTTTTGTTAAATAAACTATGCTTCACCTTTGTTTGGTGCATATAGATTTATGATTGTTATATCCTCATGTTGAATCATTCATTCCCTTGATGAATAAGGAATGGCCTTCTTTGTCTTTTCTGATTAATTTTGGTTTGAAGTTTATTTTATCAGCTATTAATATAGTGACATCTGCTTGTTTGTTATTTCAATTTGCTTGGAATATCTTTTTCTATTTTTTCACCTTGAGAAAAATTCTCTGTGTTTAGTGGTGGAGTGGGTTTCTTGAAGACAGCAGATAGAAGTGTTCATTTCTCTGATCCACCCTATTGTGCCTTTTGATGGGTGAATTAAGACCATTAATGTTTAAGGTAATAACTCTGAGATTTGATTTAATCCCTGCCATGTTGGTGTGCTTTATGGGGTTTGGTGCTTTCTTGGATTTGTACTATATTGAACCTTCTCTAGTTTTGGTTATTGTGATTTATTTCTTACCGGCTCTTGAGATTGGTTGTTTGGCTCTTCTGTGTGCAGTATTTCCTGAAGTATCCTCTGCAGGTTGTACTTTGTGTTCATATAATCATAGTGCTGTGGAAGCTGGGAAGTTTTCCTTTCACCATCTACTATGGGGGTACATTCACTGAGTATAGTAGGTTGGGTTGGAAGCCATACATTTTTAGACTTTAAAGTTAAAGTAAAGGCCGTTTTGGCTTTGCAGGTTTCCAATGAGAAATATAAGGTGATCCTGGTGAGATGCCTTTGTATGTAGTGAGTTATTTCTCTCTTGCTGCTTTTAGTACTCTTTGTTGTAATTATTAAGTTTTAACTACGATGTTCTTTGTAGGGTTTCTTCTTTGGTCCTCTCTGATGTTTTGTGAGCTTCTTACTTGGATGGGGCTTTCTTTTGTCAGACTGGGAATTTTTTATTCAATAATTTTGTTGAATATGTTCTCTATGCCTCTAGCCTGGATTTCTTTCCCTTCTGGTATACTCATAACCCAGATGTTTTGTCATTTTAGAGTATCCCACAGTTCCCTCTCATTCTGTTTGCATGAGTTTTTGAACTTAGCAAAGTTTTTGGACTCCCAATCAATTTCTTCTGTCTTGTCTTCCAGATTAAAGGTTCTGTCTTCCACATGAGTGACTCTGTTATTGAGGGGTTCCAGAGAGCTTTTTAAAAGCTCTATTTTTGTTTATTTGTCGTGTTATTTTGCTTTGGAGGTCTGATTTTCTTGATGTTTCCTGGAATTCATTCTTGCATTTGATCATGTCTTCAATAAGCTTAACCAGTTAGTTATTGAAATTCTCTATTTGTTAACTCACCTTCCATTCATTTATATCTCTTTTGAGGCTTCTCTAGTTTTCTTCAATTAAGTTAAGCCTAGTAACAATAACTGAGAGCTCTGAGGGATGATTCTGTTCAATTTCTTTTGTGTGATTTTTGGTTTACTGATCCTGTGTTCCTAGTTCAACAATTCTTTTGATCAGGGTTCCAAAGCTTGTTGTGTTTTCACTTTGGGATTCAATTTCTGTTGTTTTCTCTATGGTTTCACTGGAGGCTTCTATGGTGGGAATAGGCATCCTTGGTGGAGATCTCTGCTTTCTGACTTTGTTATTATTATTATTATTATTATCATTATTATTATTTTGCATTGTGGTCTGCCATCTCAGGGAAAAGTCCTTTATTGAAGCAAGTACTTGTCCTTATAGTACCTTTAGTGAGTATTCTGTTTTAAATGTGCACTAGATTAGTATAGTATGGGGTTATAACTATAGATGTACTGATTATGGAATTTGCAAGTACATCAAAGGTACCTGGGAAACTGGGAAGTGGAGAACTGGGAGCTCAAGACTACTCATTCCACTTGTTTACACTCTTCAACACAAGGGGACCAGGGGTTGGAGAACCACGAGCCAGGAAGCTGGGGAACCAGAGAAAAGAGGTCATCTTCCACTGTGGCCCATGCACCATATGGCTCAGAAGAACAGAGATTTGGCTACTCAGGGCTGGTCATTCAGGAAACCAGAGCAAAAGGCCTGTTTCTATAGCCCATACACAGGGACCAGGTGATCCCAAGCCAGCAGCAAGGGTACAGAGACCAGGGAACTAGATACTGGGAATAAAAAGGGAACTCTGGTCTACTCACTCTTGACATGTACCTTCAGGAGCAGGGGATTCAAGAGTTGGGGATCCAGGGCCCATTCAATCAAGAAGATGGATCACAGGGCCTGATTCAGCAGCATGTATGCAAGGTCCAGGCAGGCCCAAGTCAGCAGCAGGGAACTGGGAACAGGGAACTGGGTGGTGGGGAACAATCCGAAGGCTCTGGCCTACTCACTCTGCAAGTGCACCCTCTGTAGCAGGGGAACCAGGAGTTGAAGACCCTGGGGCCACTTAATGAGGAACTTGCAAATCTTAATGACCTAATTCTGCATCAGTGGGATCTTAAATTCTAATTTAAGTTCAAGAATAATTACACCTGTCCAAGAAGGAGATATGCAGTTGAACATTCTATGCTATAAAAAGAAATCTTCTCTATCTTAGGTGAAACCTAAGATAAGAAGAAAAAAAATTTTTCTTTGATATTTATCAATTGTAAAGAACTATGTGTCTAAAATCCAGCACCCACACAGTCAAGTGAAAGGATTTGCAGCACAGGTAACCCAGGCCAAAATATTTGTTGAGGGATCATATTAATCTTTATGATACTATAGCAAAAAATTTTGATGGGAAACAGACAATGTAAGATGAATGAAATGTTAAACCGAGCATGCCAAGGTGATCAAAAACCATAATGTCAATAAAACATAGAATTACTATTTCTAGGGTATAACAGGTGAGATAGAAAGCATATGGTTGTTGTATGCTAGATAAACAAACTTACAAACGCTTTTTCCATACATGAAGTGCATACTCACTACATACCTTGTAGATACCCTGTAGTACTAGATACACTGTATCCTTAAAGCCTTGTAAACATGGGCTTATTACTCAGTTGTACCAAGCCTGGTTCTAAGGATTGAGAATACAGCAAGGAAGATAGGTTTGTGGAGTTTTATGGACTGACACCTATATTTCACAAAAAGGACACTGAAATACCACAGTTAACTTCACAAAGACTTGTTTAACTTCATTCAATGAAGGAATCACCATATATATATATGTATGTATGTATGTATGTATGTATGTATGTATACACTACCTCACTAAGGTGGCCTAACTTTCCAAAGAGCACATGATACAAAATCTGCCAATGTGTAGAATAATCGGAACTCTAGAACACTTCTGGCAAGAATGCCAATTTCTACAATTTTCAGAGATCTATTTACATTAATTACTAAAGCTAAACATATATATATATATATATATATATATATATATATATATATATATATATATACACATACACACACACACACACACACACACATACACATAGATACAGTATATATATGTTTTATATGAACATCATATAAATTCTGTAAATATGTATATTACTCTGGATATATGTGTGTATATGTATATATGTCTACAAATATATTAGAAACATCTGTATATGTTTAAAGAATGTTTAGAGCACTCTAACAGCATAGACCTAGGAAGTCCATCAATGGTGAAAGTGACAGTGCATTCTTGCCACACAGAAATATTACCATGCTACAGTTACATTTAAAAACTAGAGTGGGGGCTGGAGAGATGGCTTAGTGGTTAAGCGCTTGCCTGTGAAGCCTAAGGACTCCGGTTCGAGGCTCGGTTCCCCAGGTCCCACGTTAGCCAGATGCACCAGGGGCGCACGATCTGGAGTTCGTTTGCAGAGGCTGGAAGCCCTGGCGCGCCCATTCTCTCTCTCTCCCTCTATCTGTCTTTCTCTCTGTGTCTGTCGCACTCAAATAAATAAATAAATAAATAAACATGCTATCCTCTAAAAAAAAAAAAAAAAAACTAGAGTGGATTTCACAAGCATAAGTAAAAGGGGTTGGACTCTAAACAATACTTATTTTGCCATCATGTATAAACAAATGGGAAAATAGATAAAACTTTGAGGAAGTAATGAAAGTAATGATAGAGAAAGGGAATAAGGGGAGAGTTTTGGGCTTGGGGTGATAGCTACGAGCAATTTGTTGATTCAGGTGATGAATTAAGAGATGAGCTCATTTTTGAATCACTTATCGCCCTGGATTTATATGATTTGTGGCCCAATGTAAAAATTTACCTTAACACAAATAGACCACTTCAAACGGTTATACTTCTAGAAATAGCAAGAAAACATAACATGGTGACATAATTTAAATAAAGTCATATGAGAAGCCCAGCGTGAATTGATGTCTGAACTGAGGACTTACAAATGAGAGGTATTAGCTCAAGGCGGACAAAGGACCCTTAAGATGGGAAAGGTGGCCAATGAGGCTTAAGTAAAGTGATGCCAAGGGAGAATGCACCAACAAAATCTAAATCAAATTTGTAGATGAGTGTCAGAAATAAAAGGCCTTTGAAATAGGTTAACTCCATTTTGCCAGATGCAAAGGAATTTATCCAAGGATTTTGGCAATAGAATAAGAAGATAAAATTTACATGTGAAAATGATCACTTTGGCTCCTTATAATGTGCAATGCAAGGACCAGGCTAACCTATATATATATATACAGTGGTACCCATCCATGACAAGATGAGTACTGAACAGCTTAAGCACTTTGAATCATTTGTGCTAATTTGACTGTGAAAATTTAAGTGAATGCAATGAAATTAGAGCTGTTGCTACCTTTCCTTCTTATATTTCCTTTTTTTTTTTTAAACTAGTAACACATTTTTGTTACGGCAGCCTATAATTGATTAAAATAAAATGTATTTCAAGTATCTCTCACACAAGAAGTCTGGGGATCTCTGGTATAGAGACAGCTTTGGCAGAGCTCAGAGCTAACCGCTAGCAACCATGTCAGAGTTAACGCAGCAGCATAAGACAGACAAGATGAGGGCTTTGCTTGTAGTATAACTAAAAATAAAAATCTTCACTAGCAGTTCAATTTGTGAACACATTAAACCAAGTTTAGGGTAAACAATATGATTCAAATGTTCTTGGACTTCAATTCCCACATGTTATTGTTAGAGACCCTCCAAAAGCCTACAGTACAAAATGGACATTCAGGCCTCAAGACCTCTCTGTAGGCAGCTAACCACCAAACACTTTGTATACTCATTGTCTTTCTGACAAATTTAAGTGTTCTTTTTGAATGCATACCCTCAATATCTTCCTAAAACAATGATTTTAAAGACTATTAATACTAAACACTGTGCTGCAGAAATCACCCAACCAAGAGCAGCCTTTGGGAACAAATGATTTAGTTTGGTTTACAGACTCTAGGGGAAGCTCCATGATGTCAGGGGAAAACGATGGCATGAACAGAGGGTAGACATCAACCCCTGGCTAACATAAGGTGGAGAATAGCAACCGGAGAGTGTTCCAAACTCTGGCATGGGGAAACTGGCTATAACACCCATAAGCCCGCCCCCAACAATACACTGCTTCCAGGAGGCATTAATTCCCAAATCTCCATCAGCTGGGAACCTAGCATTCAGAACACCTAAGTTTATCGGGGACACCTATATCAAGCCACCACATACTGTAACATAGAAACAACAAAGAAAGGAAGAGAAATGGCCCAAGTTCTTTATAATAATGGATTGCATTACTGATTAAAGATGAATATATTATTCAAAACAGAAGACAATAAATTGTATTGAAACCCCTGAAAAATAAGGTCACAAGCCTGTCACTACATGCTGGCAAGATCCCATCATGCTCCTGGCCCTTATGGCCTCAAATATGGGCTTTGGTGCATGGCCAGTATTTCCTGCAGCTTAAGTATTTGTGTTCTTTAAATTGTTACAGTGACATGCCAGCAAAATCATGCTTTACCATGATAATAAAATTTATCACTGACTCCAGGTTGAGTTTGTAGTATAAGAACTTGACTCCTTAGCTAAACATATAGTTTTCTATTTTCCAAGTCTAATTTCAACTGGCATGGCTCTCATATAGGTAGAATTAAGAGATGGTTAAGGATGCATACCCAGGAACTTTTAGTTTGTGACCCTGACAAATTATTTGATCTCTCAGCCTCATTTTTTTTTTTAATCTGAAAAGCCAGGAAACTATCATGGTACCCATAGTACCAACTGCATAAATCTGTGAAGATACACTGAATTAATACCTATAAAGGAGTATTAAGGGCTTAATCAACAATGAAGTTATTATGTTTGATAATGCTGATCAGCTAAAATGACTGCCCAGCAAAAGGTATAAGCCCTGCCTCCTCCTTTGATCCCTGGCAGTCTCCCTCCTCATTTCCTATTGTCTCATCTTTCATTTTCCAGTAAAGGCTTTTCAAGTACTAGTTTATTCACAAAGCTTCAGGCCATAGAGAACAAAGTCTTTTGGATATTTCTTCTGGCCAATCATTTGTCATGTGATCATTTTTTACAACCTTTGTTGTTTTATATACATCATGATAAAAAGCTCTTGGAATCTGCACACTCATGAATAGATCTTTTTGCAACAAAATCCCACTGATATTTGAACACATTTGATAAACACATTTTTGTGAAACATTTAGTAATTATACACATTTTTTAACAAATGATTTCTTTTCTGAAATGATTTATTGTATTTGTTTCCTTCTCATTAATGTGATCAATTATATGAGTAAAATATCAAATTTCCAAATTGTACATAACTTTACATTAAAAAACATTGAAGGTAATTCAAAATTACACATTTTCTATCCAGTGGTAATTCTAAAGCATATATCAAAACTACTTCATGCTAATTAAGTGAATACAATCAGTTACCCATGTACTCTTAGGTGTTAAAGATTTATTTTTGTTCCATTTATAGCAATGAAAAAAATTATTTGTTTATATACAGCCATATGAATACCTATTCTTTGGCACAGTTTTTATTTGAAAAGACTAATGAATCATACAAAAGCTGCAGGTTACTCAGAGTAATTCATTCTTTAACTACTTTAGATAGAAGAGGGAAATGTTAGAATATCAGCCAAAAAGCCTGATGTACAAACAAGTTTCATAGAGTTAACAAAATCAGGAAGAAAATCCTTTCAACACATGTCAGTTGTCCTCTGATTCCCTTTAAATGCTTTCTCAAGACAGAAGTAAGGCCAAGGATTTTAGAAAAGAATAGCAGAATTTCTACTCACATCTCTAAAATCTATTAGCAACCAGCAACCTTTTAAAAATAAATAAGAAAGGCTGATTTGTGTGGGAGATAGTACCAGGGCCTCTTGTTGCTGAAAATGAACACTAGATTCTTGAGCCACATTTTTGTGCCTAGGTTACATGGGAAGCTGGGAATTAAACCCAGGGTGGCAGGCTTTGCAAGCAAGCTCCTTTAACTACTGAACCATATTCCTAGACCTCAAGAAAAGTTTTTGTTTATGCTAGATTGTCCTTTAAGTCACACTGAACGCCTACCCACAGGGGTTAGACATAGACAACTCCTAGTTTTACAAACTGTATCCTGTGGATGTTTGTGGTGGGCACACTGAAGAAAACTGACAGCCACAGTGAGTGAAGTGGTCAGTTTCTTCATGGCTATAACAACTAGATGAAGACAACCTTGACTCAAGAACCTAAACAGTATCCATTCAGGATCATGTACAGACATTCAGAGAAACAGTACTAGTGATTATATAATCCAGAGCATTTTTTTTTTCCAAAAATACAATAGAATTAAGGATACCTTCCTAATTTCTACTTATACCTTTACAAGTATGATAGAAACAAATCCACCAACAAAAGTAACCATCGTTGTTGGTAACAACCAATAACATCTCTGCCTGACAATGCAATGTCAAAAGGAGATGGCAGGAGGTAGTAACTCCGTCATCGCAGACCGATCCCTGCTACATAACAGTGATGACTTTGTCACCTCCACATAGGACAGTACAGCTACCACAGACACAACAGCACCCACCAACTATTCCCTACGGGAACAAAATGGCATTACCCTTTTTCAGTCTCTAAAAACATGCACATAGAGATGGTAGATATACTAAATCAAGAATTATAAGTGCATTATATAAATAATTTCAAAATTTTCACATACCAATCACAGAGTGAAAAAGAAGTATTTCCTTATGAAACATAGTCTGGAGCACTGATCTAATACTTTTTTGAAGTTATAAAATTAAGTCATGTAAGTGGCCTTGAAATTCATGGAAAGAATGCATTAAGGTACAAATATTCATTAACACATCTGGAAACTTTAGGCACTTTATATATTTATTTCAATATCTACTAGTTGATAAAGATTTATCATTGTGTTTAACATCTTCTACTAAGGAATACAAAATGTAACAGCTTCATAGCTGGTTAGATATATATCCTGTTAAGAACCACATCAAGATAGAACACACCTAAATATTTCTTCCACTGGTCATGCATATGTGTTTTTTATCTTACCTCAATGATTTTGTCATGAATCTCCAGACTGTCTGCTCTGTCTGCAGGTCCATTTTCTAAAATTTTTGAAACATAAATTCCAGTTGCTGATCGTTCCTGATTATTTTACAAAAAAAAAAAAAAATGGTACCCATCAGCAGAAAGAAACCTACAAGCAAACTAAATTTTATAAAGAAATTTTCTGTATGTATTATTAAAAAGCCTTAAACATAGAAGGATTCCATTAATTGGACATCTGGTATAGAATTACCTCACTTAACACTGATTACTCACTAATCAGGATGGCAGCTTTAATGAACATGTCCAGGGTTTCTGACAGATCATCTATTTATTTTAAGTTAACCCCAAATGGAAAGCTATAGGGAAGAGCATATGCAAGATGAGACCAACTACCCTCATAGGCACTGGAAAACATCTCACTTCAAGTTAAAATGTTGACAAAATTATAAAAGAAAATTCAGGCATATTTAGCCTTTATTATATAATAGCTCTGAGATACAGCCATGGCTTTGAAAATGTAACTTATATTCATCCTGGAAAAATATGGAACCCTAGCTTTAATCATGTCTCTTCATCAAGGGTTCAGTGTTCCAATGTAAAATTCAACTCACAGAAGCCCACCCAAAGCTAGTCATCACATTTCCAGCCAAAGCTAATCAGCACATGTTTTTAGGTGCCTAATATTTAGGTGAATTTCAAACACACAATCATTTGATACAATAGGCAAAATGTTCATCAGCCTATAGTAATGGATTATCTTTTAAAAAATATTTTATTCATTTTCAAGGACAGAAACAGAATGAATGAGTGCACCATGGCCTCTTGCCACTACAAACAATTTCCAGATGCATTTCCCAATCTGTACATCTGGATTTACATGGGTACTTGGGTATTGGACCAAGGCTATCAGGTTTTGCAAGCAAGTACCTTTAACTGCTAAGCCATCTCTCCAGACCCATAATCTACTTACTTAATGACTTATTTAAATATCAGTGGATTTTTGACTGGTTAAGTAAAATTTTCCTCAAGATCTCTCCTTAATTAGCCTGTCTTAACATGAATTTTAAAAGGCTATTAAAAAGGTTCAATGTCATCTAGGTGCCAACTTCTTAACTAGCATTTATAAACATAATCCTTGAAGAAAACGAGAACAAAAGTGACTTGATGAGAAGCCTTGGATCTTTTCTGGAACTGTTTCTGGAACTGGTGCAAGGCCGTGCTTAGCTATTCCTTTCCCTAGTTGCATATGAGACACTGGGGAAAACTGGGAGTTACTATCCTGAGCACTTGACCAACAGCCCCACAAGAGTTGCCTATTTTAGAGCAGCTCACTGAGAAGTAAAAAACACAATTTTCTTTAATAAGCCTCACCATCTTTACTAGTTGGGAAGAAAAGGGTTAGTGGAAGGAGGGGTGGAAAACAAAGGGAGGGGATTATAATTAAATATATTACATAAATGTATGAAATTTATCAGTGAAAATGTCCTTTCAAACAAAAGAAAATTTTGAGAAGAAAATAAAAGGTAATACTTAAAATTAATCTTCACCACCCTTTCTAGTCATAGTGAAGAGGAAAATAATGTAAGATTTGCTAGATATAAATGAATTGCAATAAGTGTGTAAATTTATAATATGTGTTTGAAAACGGTGAGCACCAACATAGAGTTTATTCAATCAACCGAATAAAATAATTTAATTTGAAAGCCAAAAATATCTCAGATAAGCTTTCTTTAATATGAAATTTCCTATGTAATTATGAGTATTTTCTTTCTCATTTGAATTTATTTTAACTGATCAGACAGCATACATCATTAACCTCCCAGTCTGTTTTACATTTGAAACCTGAAAAATTTAACTAATAGGAACTATTAGCAGACAAAATATTGCCTAACACTGTCAAATGGAAATCGCCTACACATTATTGTGAAATATGTTTGAAAAATCTTCCTATGGCACTGCAAAAGTCAGACAGATAAAATATATTCTTACATACATTTGTGACTGTAGCTGGAAGAATTTGTTAGCTGTTGCTTTACTTTTTCTTCAAAAATAAAATATGGATATGAACTAAAATATTAGCATTAAGAAATCTATTATTTGATCACATGCAAGATTTGAAAGACTAAATAACTTGTTTGACTTATTCAAAGTCTACAAATAGAAACTGCCTTCCCCTATGATTATGATTGTATAACCAGAGTGAAACATGCACGAACAAGGTGAATTACCTGATTTGGTCGACCTCCTATAATATTGAATCCCAAGGTATCTTGTTCTCTTTCTAACACAATAGTGAATGACTTCTGTTCTCCATCCTAAGTAAAAAGGGGAAAGATGACTAAGCAAACAATGTAAGAGAAAAATATCTACTGTGACAATCTTTTTACTGTATGTAAATTGTGAAAAGGGGGGGAAATCTTAAAGTAAGGATGGTTGAATTGAGAAGAAAGTCTACTTCTTCCTTAACAAACTTTGAATGTCAGCAACTGTGCATGTGGGGGGAAGGAGCATTTCAAATGTGACTAAATGTCTCAGCCTCTTACACAGGCAGCTTTCATCAGAATATAGCATCTGACTCTGAGTTCACCTTCACCCGAAACAGATTTCTGGGCTTAACCATATGGGAATCCTTGTTTAAATCCTTGCATGACACATAAGTAAAATTAACTGTCAGTAGATCTTAGAAGCAGTCTATGTAAATGTTTCACTTTGGAAAGTGATAAACTTTTGTTTTTTTCTTTTTTTGTGGTTTTTCAAGGTAGGGTCTCCCTCTGGTCCAGGCTGACCTGGAATTAACTATGTAGTCTCAGAGTGACCTTGAACTCATGGCGATCCTCCTACCTCTGCCTCCCGAGTGCTGGGATTAAAGGCGTGCGCCACCACGCCCGGCTAAACTTTTTTTTTTAAATACTGAGCAGTAACTTTCTGTCAGCAATACTATTCAGATTGCTGCTGTCATTCACGATGTTAGGCTATAGCATTCCTGTTTTTAAACAATATCTCTATTTCATTTTAATTCTTGTAGAATAAACATAAAGAGGACTGTGCTACATAAAGTAGAGTATACACACACACACACACACACACACACACACACACACAGACACGTGTGTGTATACCGTATATAAACATTTACGAATTGTGTCTACATCCTGATTATAGTAAAGCCTACCTCAATTATAAGTGAAGCAGTGCAGGGCAAATTGGATCTTACATTCAATTTGAGACACTAAGTCATATAAGGAAGTTAAATATTTGGGAATTACTCCAGATCATTCCCATGCCTACTTCCATTCACCTTTTTCCCAGGATCTGTTTTCAGGCAGGACACACAGCATCCCCTACTGGTAGTGGGGGAAAAAATTTCTGAGGAGCAGCCAGCAGGTTTTGAAAATTATTCTGCACTCTGCAGAAGTTGGACTGGTGACACAAAGCACATTTCTGGGAGTGTCTCTGGGTTCTCCCATTTAAAGCCTCTCCTGTACCTAAACAGATTAGAGACAGCATGCAGTATATAGTCTATTTTTTTTTCAGTTTTCATTGTCCATACCCGTTGTAATAACGTTCACAACAAAATACCTCATAGAATGAACACACCAATCTTAACGATTAGACAGGGTGCTTATCCTTTCTTTTTCAGGCTTGGGGCAGAAAGGTCTAAACTCCTGCCAAGCTGGAGGCCGAGGTAAGCTGTCAGTCCCAAGAGGGAAGCTCTCTGGCTGCTCCTCACCAGGAGTTCAGAAGAACGAAGAGGGCTCCCAGAATGGACCACAAGTTCACTGAAAACCCTGCTCACCATGGCAGCGACCAGCAAAGTCAAACCCTGTGCAAAGGACCGAAAAGCAGTGCCAGCTTTATAAACAAGGCTTTCGCACGGGGCAGTGAGGGGGAGCGCCTTAATTCCGCCCAGAAGCCAGCAGCCTAGGAGCGCATCTTCCACCAAGTAGGGAGACAACCGCTTCTGGTGACTCGCTGTGCCACCCAGACAGTCCGCTGACTGTGTGTTCTGGGACCAGGTCCCCAAGTCAAGTATGCGCGTGTACACCACACCAATAAAGAGATACCGTGCTGGGAAGGATGACTGGGGAAAGACAAAGTTGTGAGGAAATCCCATTCCTTAACCTTCGCACCCCTTGAGTTTGTTCTGGTCACCGCCATCCTTTAGGGTCCCTCAACTGAGTAAAGATAGTTGACTGTTATGAACACTTTGCAAGACAAAGTCATTCACAGCTAATGATTTCCTTCTCCAACATTCTCAGCCACAGGGCATGGGTATAAAAGATGGGCAACGGGCTGGAGGGATGGCTTAGAGGTTAAGGCGCTTGCCTGAAAAGCCAAAGGACCCAGGTTCACTTCCCCAAGACCCACATTAGCCAGATGCACAAGGTGGTGCACGGGTCCAGAGTTCGTTTGCAGTCGCTGGGAACCCTGGCGCGCCTATTCTCTCTCTCTCCCTCTCTCTCTTTCTTCTTCTTTCTCTGTCAAATAAATACACATAAAATAAAATAATAATAATAATAAAAAAGATGGCCAGCGATGGTGGCCAGGGGAGTGGAAGATGGAGCCTGGATGGGAAAACTAATATTCCTAGTTCTTGCTTCTTGTGGGGAAAGTTGGAATGAATTCCACTGAACTCTATCCAAACTTCCCGAGACAACTGAAAGAGAGCATTTGAGATGATAAGGGTAGAGGAAGGTGGCCTGGGAGGACAGATGGCACTTCCCACAGGAATCCCGAAAGGTCAGCCAGACTATCATCTTCCCAGCCCAAAAGACCCTCGGAGATCCCCAGCCCCTCAGCGCTTACCTGGCCAAGGCCGCCCGGGTGCCCGGCGACCGTGCGCACGCGAGCCATGTACTGGGCGAGCTTGTGCCGGAGCCCGCGCGCCCGCAGCCGCACCTCGCGCCGCAGCGCCCCGAGCTGCGCCAGCCACGTCCTCTCGCGCCGCCTCCGGGCGAGCACGCGAGGCCCCGGCAGCCCTGGGCGGCAGCTGCGGCGGGGGCCCCGTGGCCCTGGGTGCGTGTCCCCAGCCGGGAGGGCCTCGACGGCCGTCCGCAGCCCACCCCCGCCGTCCCGGCCGAAGGCTCCGCGCTCGACGTGCGCCGCCAGCGCGCAGCGGGACGCCCGGCTTCGGGACCGGGATACGCTGCTGCCGCGACCGCGCGGGGCTCCGCTGCAGGCGGGCGGCACACGACGTGCCTGCGCGCCGTGCCCACCCGCGCCCCCAGCCCCCGCCCGGCCGCACTGCAGAGCCCGCACCACAGCTTCCGCGAAGCTCTCCAAAACAAAGCCCTGGCTAGGAGTGAGGAAGAGGGAACCTAAAGGGGGAGCCGGCTTCCTCCAGAGTTCCTAGACTCCCCAGGGCTCCGCCTGGGCAGCGGTCTTCCTGTGGCTGGCACTGTTCATTGGGGTTGAGATGAGTGGGAGGTGTGACCTGTTTGTTTGGCTTGAAATTTTCAGCTAGGTCTACTGTTGTTGCCTTATTGACGTCAATAGAAGCCACCTGAAGTTCGCTGCTTTGCAATTCGTGCTTTCACGTTTTCTTCCTCAGTCGTCTGAAGCTGGTTTACAGTGCTTCTTTCCCTGCGCAAAGAATTTCAAGGCACCTGGCTGCCTCTGCCTGGACTGAAGAGCGCTTTGAAATCCACTAGAAGCCACCTTCTTCCAGGAATCAGAATCTGTGGTTTCCTGCTCAGTCCTCACCCGTGGATTTCAATTAAAAAAAAAAAAGTTTGAAATAAATGCACTCTTGATTCTTTCATATCAGCTAACTACAAACCAACGAAGCTTAGGAAATCAATCCACAGAGCCCAACTTCTCAAATCAA
Source organism: Jaculus jaculus (assembly GCF_020740685.1). Classification (NCBI taxonomy): domain Eukaryota; kingdom Metazoa; phylum Chordata; class Mammalia; order Rodentia; family Dipodidae; genus Jaculus; species Jaculus jaculus. Next base: position 82,127,693 of record NC_059107.1, on the reverse strand, counting down.
GATACACAAATCAGGTGAGTATAGAGGTGGAAATCCTTGAAGGAACTACAAGGATGGGGCCTGAAGGCCAGCGGTTCGCCTTAGGACACATGGTCTTGGATTCTGTGGCTGTGCTCGACTCCAAGCTCAATTGCCATGACCTGCATTTTCCGCTTCCACAAACATTTGATGGGAACAAGAATTTGGGCACCTGGAAAGGGAAATTAAATGGAAAGATGGTGAAAGAAAGCAATGGAATGACATAAAAATAAGATCATAATGGGTGTTTCCATATACTTCTCCCTCCCAGCTTGACTAAGCCTGCCCGGTCTTACTCAAGGCTTACTTCAAACATGTTGTAGAGGGTCCCTCAAGCAACACGCCCACCCACCCCTCCACGGTTTCCTTCATTATCTTCTGGCACATCACTTAGTGCCATTACCCAGGAGCTATGCCAGATGCTTTGGGATGGGGCTCGTAAATTAATCATTGAGATTCCTCCCTGCCAGTTGAGTGGTGCCCCTGTTAAGCTGTGGAAAATGTTGATTAGAACTCATGGAAAGCTTCCACACTTGGTCTTCCAAATCGTTACAATTTTATGAAGAACTACTAAGGTTAATATCAGCCTCTAATAAGAACCTTCTGAGCCGTCTCAACACAGGTGAGATTTGTAGAATAGCTGAATAGCCAGTGAGAATCCTAGAGTGGTGTGCAAGATACAGAACACTTTCTAAAACATTTTGTGTCATTTTAAGAATATTTTATTTATTTATTTGAGAAATACACAAAGAGAAAGGCACAGCGAAAGAGAGAGCATTCATGCCATGGTCTCCTGCATGAACTATTTTGTGCATTTGACTTTAGGTGGGTATTGGGAAATCAAACCCTGGGCATCAGGCTTTGCAAACAAGTGCATTTAACCACTGAGCCATGTCTCCAGCCTCCAGTATTGTATAATTTATACATGTAGATATATGATCAAGCAATGTTGGCTACCATGTTTTCAACTTCCCCTTTTATATTTGCCTATATTTCTGCAAACAGGCAAACATTAAATTCTTGAATAAATAACATTAATATCAGGAATTTATATTTTGACTTCCACAGACAGGGAATGTATATTATAAAATTTATTCAAATAAATATGAGCTAGAACGATCTATTTCATCTTTTTTAGCATATAAAATCCTGTGACTTACTCTTCTGACTTTATAGCTATCTTGGTATTTTTATGCTTTACAGTAAACACAGTGAAACACAAAACATTTTAAAAGTGATAACAAGAAGAGATGGGCTCTAAAAATGTCCTATTTTTGATGTACCATGAAAATGAGATGCAGTTATTGGTACAACACACACACACACACACACACACACACACACACACACACGGCATTCATATCATGGCCCTGGTCCACCCAAAGATTTCCCACTTCAAAATTAACACACACCACAAGATTCCAAGATGCATAATGTTTTGGTTGTTAATGAGAGGGAAGATGTGAAAACCCTTGTCAGCAGAGAGCAGTTAACAAATGCAAACATATTTGGGAAGCCATGAAAGCAGCAAGCCAAAAGGAGTTCAGGGAAAACATTTTGCACCAGAAAATGTGAGTGTGAGCATTTGCATAAGAATGAAGGAGACAAAAATGGCAAAAGCTAAGGGATACACCTCTGTAGGCCTCCTAGACTCATGGATCTTCCTTCTTTATGCAAATATTGTAGCATAATCAGTGTGTGGTGAGATTAGTTGAGTGAGGCTAGTCACAGTTCACTTCCCAGTATGTAAAAGACTTCTAGATATCAGGAGAATTATAAAATTATAATATCACAAAAAGTTGGGCTGGAGAGATGGTTTAGTGGTCGAATACTTGCCTATGAAGCCTAAGGGCACGGGTTAGAGGCTCGCTTCCCCAGGACCCATGTTAGCCAGATGCACAAGGGGGCACATGTGTCTGGAGTTTGTTTGCAGTGGCTGGAGGCCCTGGCACACCCGTTTTCTCTCTGTCTCTATCTGCCCCCCCCCCCTCTGTCACTCTCAAATAAATAAATAAAAAGTTTTCTGAGCTGGGAACATGGACCTTAATTAAAAAGAATTATCTGAGGTGAATAAAATAAGTATTTGGAAAGAGTTTGAAACACACACACACACTGTGCACACATACTTCAGCAAAACAGACTGAGAAATATTGAAATGTCTTGGCAGATAGGACATCTTAGCATTTTATGTCCTAAGCTTAGACATAAGGTTATGTTTTCATTGATCAATATTTTTATCTTTTCATAGTTGCTACATAGTGAAAGTTGCATGCTGAATGGTAACATTGGGGTGATGATGCAAAGGAAATCACTGTTTTCTGCTAGGGCAAGTCAGCCTCTGATTGTACGGCTGCCTGTGTCCAAGACCACTTGTGTTTTATTACTAGCTAGGATACACATATGAGGGAGAACATACAGTTTTGGGGATTTCTGAGTTTGGGATACCTCACTTACTGTATTTTTCCCCACATATATCCTTTTCCTAAAATAAATCATAATTTCATGTTTCCTTATTGCTGAGTAAAACTCCACTGGGTCTATATACTACATCTTCATTACCATCCGTCCATTTATTGATGGGCATCTAGTCTGGTTCCATTTACTTGATGCTGTGAGGAGAGCTGCAATAAACATGGTTGTACAAGGATCTTTGTAGTAGAATATGGAGTCCTTAGGGTATACACTCAGGAGTGCTATAGCTGGGTCATAAGGAAGTTTTATTTATGTTTTTTGTGAGGAATCTCCATACTTATTTCCATATTGTCTGCACTAGTTTGTACTCCCAGCAGCAGTGAATAAGAGTTCCTTTTGGGCTGGAGAGATGGTTTAATGGTTAAAGTGCTTGCCTGCAAAGCCCAAGATCCCAGGTTCAACTCCCCAGTACTCATGTAAGTCAGACACACAAGGGGTCACATGCATCTGGAGTTCATTTGCAGTGGCTGGAGGCCCTGGTTCGTGCCCCCCCCTTCCTCCTTCCCTCCCTTCTTCTCAATCTCTGCTGTTCTCTCACACCCTCAAATAAATTTAAAAAATGAAAAACTAAAATAAAACTAAGAGTTCCTCTTGTCCCTCACCCTCACAAGCATGTGTTGTCAGTTTTCTCCATGACAGCCATTCTGGGGTAGGATTGCATTTCAACCTGGTTTTAACCACATTATCCTCACGACTAAGGGAATTGAACACTTTAAAAGTACCAGTTGTCTATTTGTCATAGTACTTCTAAAATTTTATATTTATTATAGGTATGTTCTCAGAAAGGAAATGTAATCCTTTATATTTATTTTCTCTGATTCTGATTGTTTATTATGAATTAATATTACTCTTTCATCTTTGCTTTTCTCAAAGTGTCCTAGGTTGAAGCTGTACCATTATAGAATTACTTTAATACTTGAGGCAAAATACTCTTATTACTTTAGATCAACATAGAATACATTTATCTTTGTTCACATAGTTGTTCTTTTCTTGATTATTTTGTGTCATAATCTTAGATCAAATTTATATAAGTAATATAAATGAATGTGTTCATAAAACACCTGAAAATAAGTCACCTTTGTGCTATTTAAGAATTCCCACCTTGATAAGAATAGCAAAAATGCTCTGAAATTGAGTTAGTTAAAACCTCATTTCAATAAGGTGACTATTTTTACAAGGCAAGGCTGACTATTCTATCAGATAAAGGTTTGGAATATATAGTTTACTGTTAGAAAAACTTAAAATCAGTTATTCCCAGGGAACATAGAGCAGTATCAATCCATTTAATCCCTGTCTACTGACATGTAATCTATGAGCAGTTATTCACTATTATCTTGCTTCTCTGCTATCTTTGGCAAAATGAAGACTTAGAAGGGGCATCATGATAGCACAAAAAGCCATTTTTAAAAGGAATGCAGTGATACAAACAAAACCATTATGCACTCTCAGTGTGATAGTGATTTACAATAATTGTGTAGACCTGTGATAATGAACTATCAGACAAAGAATAATGAGAAATTTGAAGAAAATAAAGTTAAAGTGAGGCATTAAATTAAAAATTGTGGCAACTTGCAATTATATTTTTGACTGATTTTCAAAGTTACTGAGGCATTACTTAGGGTAAGATTACCATTGTATTTAAGAAAGAACTGTTCTAAAAAAGTGATTTATGGAGGAAAATATAGTAAAGTCTGCACGTGGTTGACCTTAAATTCATGCTATATCATTACAGATCACAGTCAATTGACACAGAAGGATGGTATCAAAACCAACTCAGATCCAGTATGAAATTTGCCTTACTATGTGACAGTCACATCACTATGTCTTTATGCATACAATCTCATTATGCATATATCTCATTATGCAACTTTTCTGGTAACCACTTGAATTGACATCCTTATTGTCTCAACACCTGGACTCAGTTTACATAAATAGAAAATGGCAGACTTTGAGGTTAGAGGAAGGTCTGCTTCTCCAAAAACTCCCAGTCCTAAAAGCTTTACCTGAGCAGCTGGGAAAGTACATGCATAGCATGCACTAGGCCTGGGAGTTGATTCCTAACATAATATGAAATGAGCATAGAGATACACCCTGTAATCCAAGCTCTCAATAGGTGGGGGCAAAGAATAATTCTCAGCTATTCAGTGAGCTTGAGGACAGCATGGGCTACATAAGACCTTGTCTCAAAAAAAAAGAAAAAAAAAAGGGTAAAGAAAGAAGAAAGAAGAACTAAACCTAATTAGCTAACAAAAAAGCCCAACATGTTTCACCATAACGTCCCTTGGTATTCAGTATAATTTTAGAAAAAGCTATATTACCAAATATAAATTATGAAATGACAATATAATTGTGTAGTTGGTCCTTATAGCATTTTACTTGCGTTTTTTTTTTTGACTTAACAATGCTACAAAATTATACACATTCAGTAGAAGTTATATCAGAATTTAATCATTTCCTGGACTACTCCCCTGTGATGCTAGGCAGTGGAAGTAGCCATGCTTTCACAATAGTGAGCCACTGACCCCTGCAAGACTCAGGGACTATGTGGAGATGAGTGTCCACTCAGGGTATTAAGTACATTATAAGGTTGTGATATTTATACTTCTGATGAGTTTATCAAGACATGACACCTTGTGAGTTAAAGAAAATCTGAATTCAAATACCTTAAAGCTATCTGCTTTCTTTTTCCTTTGATGGAGGAAATTTGGAGTCACATTTATTAAAGTTGTATGAGTAACTAATGTGAATAAGAATATCAAAGTCTGGGCTGGAGGGATGACTTAGCAGTTAATGCATTTGCCTGCAAAGCTAAAGGACCCAGGTTTGATTCCCTGGGACCCACATTACGTTAACTAGATGCGCAAGGGTCCAACGTGTCTGGAGTTCTTTTGCAGTGGCTGGAGGCCCCGGCATGCCCATTGTCATTCATTCTCATTTTCTCTCTCTCTCTCTCTCTCTCTCTCTCTCTCTCTCTCTCTCTCTCTCTCTCTTTCCCTCCCTCCCTCCCCTCTCTCCCTTCCCTCTCTCCCTCTTTCTTTCTATCAAATATATAACTAAATGAAAACAAAATATTAAATTTTCCTCTCAAGTTTGAAAAAGAATATCAAAGTCAGGGGCTGGAGAGATGGCTTAGCAGTTAAGTGCTTGCCTGTGAAGCCCAAGGACCCCCGTTCGAGGCTCAATTCCCCAGGACCCACGTTAGCCAGATGCACAAGGGGGCGCACAGGTCTGGAGTTCCTTTGCAGTGGCTGGAGGTCCCAGCATGCCCATTCTCTTTCTCTCTCTCTATCTGCCTCTTTCTCTCTATGCCTGTCACTCTCAAATAAATAAATAAAAATGAAGAATATCAAAGTCAGTAATTGTTCTATGCAATACTAATATGGGTATTTTATGAATTGTTTTGCCCCCCCCCCATAAGGTACTCAAGTGGGCCAATTTCCCCATACCTCCATTGCCTTACTACAGAATGCTCTGTCAGTGGGGTTTTTAACCCCATCCCCATGGGGGTTGCACTGCATCTGGCCTACAGAGCAGTGACCCAGACCAGGAAATACTGACAGGAAGAAGTTTATGTTTACAGAAGTCTTTCTCATATGAAAGGTCACACAGGCTGGATTTTTCTGACCTACTGTGTGTAGTACTCTCCCCCAATGTCTGGAAATGGATATAAACTGTAATCTCAGGGAAAGAGGGAGGCACATAAGCCCACTGAGTAAAAACAATCATGACCACTGCTATTTCAGGTTACTGCCCATTCTCCTTTTGTTGTCATTTAAAAAAAAAAAAAAAATATATATATATATATATATATATATATATTTGTTTATTTGCAAGTAGAGAGAGAGAGAGAGGAAAGACAGAATGGGCACATCAGAGCCTCTAGCCACTACAAGTGAACTCCTTATGCATCCGTCACTTTGTACATCTGACTTTGACTTTATATAGGCATTAATGAATCAAACCAAGTTGCTAGGCTTTGCAAGTAAGTGCGTTAACCACTAATCAATCTCTCCAGCCCTTGCTATCATTTTGATTGTTTGCTATTTGTGTTTTTGTGGGGGGTTGTGGTAGGGTTTCACTGTAGCCCAGGTTGACCTGGAATTCACTATGTAGTCTCAAGGTGGCCTCAAACTCGTGATGATCCCCTATCTCTGCCTATTAATTTGTGTTTTTTTCTCATTTTGGGGGGCTTACTGTTTTTGTTTCAGTTGTTCCTTTGCATTTTGATGTTGATGTTTTGTTTTTGTTTTGCTTGTTTCAACATCTTATAGTTTTGTCTGCATACCTGCTTGTTTTTATCAATATTTTCAATTTTGGACATTGTTAGGCTGTTGTATTTAAACATCTATCTTGCCAAAATAGATCTGTATGGCTGTCTTTTTTAAAAAAATATTTAAAAAATATTTACTTATTTATTTATTTAAGAGAGAAAGAGGCAGGGAGCGAGGAGAGACAATGGTCACACTAGAACCTCTAACCACTGCAAAGGAACTGCAGACACATGTGCCACTTTGTGCATCTTGCTTATGTGGGTACTGAGGAATCAAACCTGGGTTTTTAGGCTTAGCAGGCAAGTGCCTTAACCATGAAGCCATCTCTCCAGCCCAGCTGCCACTTTTTTACACATACAAAAATCTACTTCTCTACATTCCTTTATCTACAATAGTCTCCATCCTACCTCATACACTGCAAACCCATATACTTATCTCCTCATACAAACTTCACTTCTCTTTTTTCCTCTCTTTATCTCTTCCTCATCTTACCACTAACATACTAACTTAGGTAACTGGTGTCCACAAAGTCTCCACAGAAATTTCTTAAAAGAGAAGCAATACAAATATCTCAGTGCCAACTTTACCTAACTATGAAGTAGTCAGTGTATCTCAGGATGGCATTACTATCATAGTCATGGCATCGCTGAGATCAGCACCAACTGAAGATGCACCTGCCAATGCTCACCGGATTGTCAAGGAGGATCTTCACCCAGCCTGAACCTAGAGAGAAGCTGGGGCCCTGAGTGTTATCAAGGTACTGCAGTATACCCAAATGCCACATGTAGGGATGCACCCTAATACTTTGCTGTGGAATTTACCCCAGAGAATCACTCTGAGCTGGCTCTGAGTGACAACAGGATCTACCATCTACCCCACTTCAGCTACACAAAAAGTAAACATCGATTTCTATGCAATGGCAGTGCAGATTAAGGAAACTACAACTCTGTGTATACAATGCTTCAAAAGAGGCAGTAACAAAAGACCTACATGTGACCCCAGTGCTTACCAAGTACACAGAGCAGTGAAAACAGTGGGGATTAATGCTGGGATTTTGGTACTGAATATTCTCTTCTTAATTGTCATATTAGCTGTTAAGAAAGGCAAGCTTCCTAAGTGAAAAAATACCATGGGAAAGACAGAGAAGATGACCCACAATGTGATGGTGATGGACTGAAATGATTTTGACAAAAGCTCTCTCTCTGCATGTACAAGAGCCCTTTTGCATCACCTACATGGCACATCTGGTCCAAGGTAAGAGAACCACAGCACTAGCACAGCCCAGTCACCTACATTCCCTGCTCTCTCTGCAACAGGGCGGAATACCGTTCCCAGACTTCGCAGACTCTACCCAGCCATTAGTGTGACCCTTATAATAGCACACTATTTAAAGAAGACATTAGACAGCTATGGGTTCAAGTGAAATAGGAGGGTTTCTTTGAATGTCAGTCAGCATCTTGGTATGTAGCTTAAAAAACTCAGAATAGGGCTGGAGAGATTGCTTAGTGGTTAGGCACTTGCCTATGAAGCCTAAGGACCTGGTTCGAGGCTCGATTCCCCAAACCTACAGTAGCCAGATGCACAAGGGGGCGCACATGTCTGGAGTTCATTTGCAGTGTCTGGAGGCCCTGACATGCCCATTCTCTCTCTCTCCCTATCCCTCTCCCCCCCAATGCTGGGCCCACAATGCACTGCACTACCTGCTCTTGAGGCAAGGACTGTTACTTCGTGATTCACATCATGCTGGGCATGGCTGGAAGAATGGACATCATTTGGAACCTTGGGCCATAAGGACCTTTGAATACTATGAGCAGAGTTTATGGAGCCATTCTTGTAGCTGGAGCTGTGGACTACCCAACCTCTTAAATCTTAGAAGATTTCATTGTGAGTCCCAGATGACATACATAAAGCCGCAGAATTTGGTGTTTGCCTTGTGGGTTTTGGTCTTGCGGTGGTTCTGTCCTTCCTTGCTGTGCTCCTATTTTCTCCCTTTAGAAGGAAATGTTTGTTTTGTACCATTATATAAGGGAAGTATGTTACTTGCTTTCTGATTTTACAGGGGATACCAGTTAAGAGATTGTTTTGAGTCTTAAAGCAGATTTTGGATTTTGGACTTTTGAACAGCATTAAGACTTAAAGAATACAGGAACTTTCCAAAGTAGACTAGATACACTCTGCATCACTGGATTCCTGTGAAGATACAGAGGCGAGGGGTAGAATGCTGTGGCATTGAATATAAAATCCACCCCTCCCCCCAGCTCGTGTGTTTTAACCCTTGAGTCCAGGTTGTGGTTCTCTTTGGGAAAGGTGCAGAACTTTTAGGAGGTGGAGCCTTGCTGGAGGAAGCAGGTCACTAGGGGGTGGACTTGAGGTTTTATAGCACATCCCCACTTCTCTGGTCCCTGATGTAATAATTTCTATGTCATTTTTCTCCTGCCTTGCATTTCCCACTATGAAGCATCTCCTTTTACTGTCAATGAAAACAAACTTTTTCCTTCCTTAAGTTGTTTATGGTCAGGTATTTGTTCACAGTAATGAGAAAGTGACTAATACAAGAAGGGACCTTTGAAACATCCCCTTACCTAGTTGAGTCTTCAAATGAGACCCCGGTTCTGGTAACACACTGGCTGCACCTTTGTATAGAAACTGAAATGATAAATGCATGACATTTTTGATTGCTAAGTCTTAGAGTAATGTGATTGTAAGGAATTCAGGATAGCAATGAGAAGGTCAAGTTTTTTTTTTTAATTTTTATTTTTATTAACATTTTCCATGATTATAAAATATATCCCATGGTAATTCACTCCCTCCCCATCCCCACACTTTCCCATTTGAAATTCCATTCTCCATCATATTACCTCCCCATTACATTCATTGTAATTACATATGTACAATATCAACCTATTAAGTATCCTCCTCCCTTCCTTTTTCTACCCTTTATGTCTCCTTTTTAACTTACTGGCCTCTGCTACTAAGTATTTTCATTATCACACAGAAGCCCAATCATCTGTAGCTAGGATCCACATATGAGAGAGAACATGTGGCGCTTGGCTTTCTGGGCCTGGGTTACCTGACTTAGTATAATACTTTCCAGGTCCATCCATTTTTCTGCAAATTTCATAACTTCATTTTTCTTTACTGCTGAGTAGAACTCCATTGTATAAATGTGCCACATCTTCATTATCCACTCATCTGTTGAGGGACATCTAGGCTGGTTCCATTTCCCAGCTATTATAAATTGAGCAGCAATAAACATGGTTGAGCATGTACTTCTAAGGAAATGAGATGAGTCCTTTGGATATATGCCTAGGAGTGCTATAGCTGGGTCATATGGTAGATCAATCTCTAGCTGCTTTAGGAACCTCCACACTGTTTTCCACAATGGCTGGACCAGATTGCATTCCCACCAGCAGTGCAGAAGGGTTCCTTTTTTTCCACATCCCCGCCAACATTTATGATCATTTGTTTTCATGATGGTGGCCAATCTGACAGGAGTGAGATGGAATCTCAATGTAGTTTTAATCTGCATTTCCCTGATGACTAGTGACGTAGAACATTGTTTTAGATGCTTATATGCCATTCGTATTTCTTCCTTTGAGAACTCTCTATTTAGCTCCATAGCCCATTTTTTGATTGGCTTGTTTGATTCCTTATTATTTAACTTTTTGAGTTCTTTGTATATCCTAGATATTAATCCTCTATCAGATATATAGCTGGCGAAGATTTTTTCCCATTCTGTAGGTTGCCTCTTTGCTTTTTTCACTGTGTCCTGTGCTGTGCAAAATCTTTGTAATTTCATTAGGTCCCAGTGGTTAATCTGTGGTTTTATTGCCTGAGCAATTGGGGTTGTATTCAGAAAGTCCTTGCCAAGACCAATATGTTGAAGAGATTCCCCTACTTTTTCCTCTAGCAGTTTCAGAGTTTCCGGTCTGATGTTAAGGTCTTTAATCCATTTGGACTTAATTCTTGTGCATGGCGAGAGAGAAGAATCTATTTTCATCCTTCTGCAGATAGATATACAGTTTTCAAAACACCATTTGCTGAAGAGGCTGTCTCTTCTCCAATGAGTATTTTTGGCATTTTCATCGAATATCAGGTGGCTATAGCTACTTGGGCTTACATCTGGGTCATCTATTCTGTTCCACTGATCTACATGTCCTTTTTTGTGCCAGTACCATGCTGTTTTTGTTACTATGGCTCTGTAGTATAGGTTAAAATCAGGTATGGTGATACCACCAGCCTCTTTTTTGTTGCTCAGTATTATTTTAGATAATCGAGGTTTTTTGTGATTCCAAATGAATTTTTGGATTGTTTTTTCTATTTCCATGAAGAAAGCCTTTGGAATTTTGATAGGGATTGCATTAAATGTGAAGATTGCTTTAGGTAAGATTGCCATTTTCACAATATTGATTCTTCCAATCCAGGAACAAGGGATGTTTCTCCACTTTCTAGTGTCTTCTGCAATTTCTCGCTTGAGTGTTTTAAAGTTCTCATTGTATAGATTCTTTACTTCCTTGGTTAGGTTTATTCCAAGGTACTTTATTTTTTTTGATGCACTTGTGAATGGGAGTGATTCTCTGATTTCATCCTCTGTGTGTTTGTTGTTAGCATATATGAAGGCTACAGATTTCTGGGTATTTATTTTGTATCCTGCTACATTGCTGTAGGTTTTGATCAGCTCTAACAGCTTGCTAGTAGACTCTTTAGGGTCCTTTATGTATAGAATCATGTCATCTGCAAATAATGATAACTTGATTTCTTCCTTTCCAATTTGTATCCCTTTTATGTGTGTCTCTTGCCTTATTGCTATGGCTAAGACTTCCAAAACTATATTAAATAAAAGGGGGGACAGTGGACACCCTTGTCTTGTTCCTGATTTTAGTGGAAAAGCTTCCAGTTTTTCCCCATTTAGTAATATGTTGGCTGTAGGCTTGTCATAAATAGCCTTTATTATATTGAGATATGTTCCTTCTATTCCCAGTCTCTGTAGGACTTTTATCATGAAGGGATGTTGGATTTTGTCAAATGCTTTCTCTTCGTCTAATAAGATGATCATGTGATTTTTGTCCTTCAACCCTTTTATGTAATGTATTACATTTATAGATTTGCGTATGTTGAACCATCCCTGCATCTCTGGGATAAAGCCTACTTGGTCAGGGTGAATGATCTTTTTGATATACTCTTGTATTCTGTTTGCCAATATTTTGTTGAGAATTTTTGCATCTATGTTCATGAGGGAGATTGGTCTGTAATTTTCTTTTTTTGTTCTATCTTTGCCTGGTTTTGGTATCAAGGTGATGCTGGCCTCATAGAAGGAGTTTGGTAGAATTCCTTCATTTTCTATTTCCTGGAAAAGCTTAAGAAGCAATGGTGTTAGCTCTTCCTTAAAAGTCTGGTAAAATTCAGCAGTGAATCCATCCGGGCCTGGGCTTTTTTTAGTTGGGAGATTATTGATAACTGTTCAGATCTCCATGTTTGTTATAGGTCTATTTAAGTGATTAATCTCATTTTGATTTAATTTAGGTAGGTCATATAGATCAAGGAAATCATCCATTTCTTTCAGATTTTCATACTTTGTGGAATATATGCTTTTATAGTATGTCCCTATGATATTTGAATTTCTCTGGCATCTGATGTGATGTTACCTTGTTCATCTCTGATTTTATTAATTTGTGTCTCTTCTCTCTTTCTTTTGGTCAGATTTGCTAAGGGTTTATCAATCTTGTTTATCCTTTCAAAGAACCAACTCTTTGTTTCATTAATTCTTTGGATTGTTCTTTTTGTTTCTATTTCATTAATTTCTGCCCTAATCTTTATTATTTCTTCCCGTCTACTGATTTTTGGTTTGCCTTGTTCTTCTTTTTCCAAGGCTTTAAGGCGAAGCATTAGGTCGTTTACTTGCGACCTTTCTAATTTCTTAATATAGGCACTTAAGGCTATAAATTTACCTCTTAGAACTGCCTTCATTGTGTCCCAGAGATTTTGGTATGTTGTGTTCTCATTATCATTTGACTCTATAATTTTTTTGATTTCCTTTTTGATTTCTTCATTGACCCATTCATCATTTAGTAGTGTATTGTTTAGTTTCCATGATTTTGTGTTTGCTCTATAGCCTTTCTTGCTACTGATTTGTAGTTTAATTCCATTGTAGTCAGATAGAATGCAAGGAATTATTTCATTTTTCCTGAATTTGTTAAGATTTGCTTTGTGTCCTAATATATGGTCTATTTTAGAGAATGTTCCATGTGCTGCTGAAAAGAATGTATATTCTGCAGCCTTTGGATGAAATGTCCTGTATATATCTGTTAGGTCCATTCCTTCTATGACCTCATTTAGTCCAGATGCCTCTCTGTTTATTCTTTCCCTGGATGACCTGTCAATTGATGAGAGTGGGGTGTTAAAGTCACCCACCACCACTGTGTTTGGTGTTATCTGTGACCTTAGTTCTAATAGTGTTTGTTTGATAAATTTGGGAGCCCCCATGTTAGGTGCATATATGTTTAGGATTGTAATGTCCTCCTGTTGGAGTGTGCCCTTAATCAATATAAAGTGACCTTCCTTATCTTTCTTGACTAACGTCCGACTGAAGTCTACCCTGTCTGATATTAGGATAGCAACCCCTGCTTGTTTTCTAGGCCCATTTGCTTGAAACGCCGTCTTCCAACCTTTCACCCTAAGATAATGTCTATCCTTTGTAGAAAGGTGAGTTTCTTGGAGACAACAAATTGTAGGATCCTGCTTTTTAACCCAGTCTGCAAATCTATGTCTTTTCTTTGGGGCATTGAGACCGTTGATATTAAGAGATATTATTGAAAGGTGTGTATTTATGTTTGCCATTTTTGTGTGTGTGTGTGTGTGTGTGTGTGACTGGTTCTACCTGTGCTCTCTTCTGTTAACTGGTATTTGAGTATAGCTGGTTTTTTCTAGGTTCCTTATATGTGTGCTTTTCCTTTTCTTCATCATGGAGGATTCTATCAAGTATTTTCTGTAGAGCTGGTTTTGTCTTCAAATACTCCTTTAACCTGCTTTTGTCATGGAATGTCTTTATTTCTCCATCTATTAGAATGGATAACTTTGCAGGATAAAGTAACCTTGGTTGACAGTTGTTATCTTTCAGAACTTGGAATATATCACTCCAAGCCCTTCTGGCTTTAAAAGTTTGTGTTGAATAATCTGCTGTAATCCTGATGGGCTTGCTTTTGTAGGTAATTCAGGATAGCAATGAGAAGGTCAAGTTTTTTTATTTTTATTTTTATTTATTTATTTGAGAGTGACAGACAGAGAGAAAGAGGCAGATAGAGAGAGGGAGAGAGGATGACCACGCTAACGTGGGTCCTGTGTAGTCGAGCCTCAAACCGGGGTCCTCAGGCTTCATAGGCAAGTACTTAACTGCTAAGCCATCTCTCCAGCCCAATAAGGTCAAGTATTTAAGCCAGATATAGTGACTTATGACTGTAATATCAGCAATTGGGAGGCTGAGACAAGTGGATTACTACGAATTCTCGATCAGTCTGGGCTACATAATGAGTTCTAGGCTAGCTGTACAGAGTGATTCACTTCTATGGATAGAAGCAGGGGGCTTCATAAGAGTGGAAAATTAACACTGTCCTGATGCAGGTTGGTAAATTTGGAAGTGAATAATGGAGTTTGTTCTCTGACTGAAATGATTGAACATTTTCAAATCAGAGAAGGGAGACAGGACAAGAATATGCTAACTTGAAGGTAAATAAATGTTCATTTGAAATATTTGTGCTGGCAAACTGAGAAGCAGATTTCCTGGAAAAGATCAGATGGCCTTCCAAACATTAATGAGGAACTCAGCCGTAGAAAATCACCCTATAATGAAGAGCTTGTAGGAGAAATTTCTTCTCTTACAATTCTTGAGACCAGAAATCAACATCAAGGTGTTTATAATGCTATAATCTCCCTGAGGCTGTAAGGGAGAGTCTATGCTTGTCTCTTCCAACTCTGGGTGACTTCAAACTTTTGCAGGTTGGGGCTGCCTCTCTCGACCACCTGCCTGTGTTGTCACAAGTTCCAGCCATCTCCTCATGGTGTGCTGTTGGGCAGGGTACTTCACCTCCTAGGACCTTAGATTGCCATCTGTAGCACCTAGCATTTTGGAAAGGATATTAGATGAGTGAATATAAGCAAAATATCTAATTGTTATTTGTATGTATTCATGACTAATGATTTATGGCAAATGGTGAGGGCACTATTCTTAATGAAAATGAAACTATAGAGGTACCATGTTACTTTTAATGGTTTATCTGAATTTCTCATATTCTTTGATGATGTGGACACTTTGACATAGCCACAATAAAACATTTTCAAGGAGGTGGAGGGATTGCTTAGTGGTAAAGGCATTTGCCTGCAAAGCCAAAGGACCCAAGTTCAAATCCCCAGGACCCATTTTAGCCAGATGCAGAAGGGGGCACACATGTCTGGAGTTCCTTTACAGTGGCTGGAGGCCCTAGCGTGCCCATTCTCTCTCTCTCTCTCTCTCTCTCTGTCTTTCTCCCTCTTTTCTGTCAAATAAATAAGAACATTTTCAAGGAGATACTATCATATTAGAAAGGTTTAAATTTTGCATATTTTTTATTTTAAAAGCATTATTATAAAGTATTGTTCTTCCCTGCCTGACAACTAACTTGTGAATGATGATGAATTTGTCTTGTAGTCAGAACACTGACAAGAGAACTTTCCATACATACCACAAACCTGTGGAAAGACATTTGTAAATAGGCAGAGTATTTCATAAAAATAATTATCTCAAACTAAATCTTATTCCTTAGAAGCCTTACCATACAGTTTACCAGTAAGGAAAAGCTAGTATATCAGTTAATTTACTGATTGCTGTGACCAACTACCTGACAAGAAGCAGCTTAAGGAAGGAAAGGGTTTATTCTGCCTTATAGTTTTGAGGGGATACCTTCCATCATGGTGAGGAAGGCATGGCTGTATGAGGAGGAGGAGGCCAGCTGTTCTCATTTTATACACAGCCTGTAGAGCCTGACTAGACACAACAAAGGATCACCCATTAGTGACTCCCTTCCTCCAGCAAGACTCCATCTTTCCCAAATAGTGCCACCAGTTGTGGACCAACTATTCTTGCACACAAGCTGACAGGGAACATTTTACATTAAAATAACCACAGTGATATTCTGTAAAACCAGGGTTTATGAAAAGAGAAAACTGTATTTGCATATTGACAGAAGTTACATGCTGGCAGTCATAGTGGTGGTGGTGGTGCACACCTTTAATACCAGCACTTGGGACACAGAGGTAGGAGGACTGTTGTAAGTTCAAGGTCACCCTGTGATGACTGCATAGTAAATTCCAGATCAGCCTGTGCTAGAGGGGGACCCCACCTCAAAAAAGAAAGAGAAGGAGAAGAATAAGAAAACATGTTAGCAGCAACCACAATTACATGAAACTGAATTCTTATAGTTGACATGTAAGATCTCTCACAATGGAAGTGATATAGGATTTGTGATGGAATCCATTGGAAACCCCTATAATTATCTTAATTTTTTTTCAGGAAGTCACCACAGGTGAAAGTGATTAAGTATTTGAGCCAAATTACACAACTTTTCTAACTAGCAACTAGGGATCTCAACCCTGGTTTGTCTGACTCCATGAGCCTTCTTTTACAATGCTGGCTTCCCTGGGCTCTTAACATTCCAAGTCCATTGTTCTATCACATTTTGCTCTGCTTATCAAAATCTAAAGAACAGCCTGGCATTGTGGTGCATACCTTTAATCCCAGCACTTGGGAGGCAGAGATGGGAGGCTCTCCATGAGTTCGAGGCCACCCTGAGACTTCATAGGGCATTCCAGGTCAGCCTTGGCTAGAGTGAGATCCTATCTTGAAGAAACAACAAACAAAAATTTACAGAAGTAAAACAGAAAGCAGCAAAGTTACAGCTGAGAATAACAGAGACAGAGTAATATGGGAGGGAAGGGTGGATCCAGGTGAAATGTTAGGAGAGAAGCTTGAAGGCCCTATGAACCCCCCTTAGGACAGAAATAGCAGGAACCTGTGTCAGGCTTTTCCTATAGGATTTGCACTAATTAAATCTTAAAGCCCTGGGCTAACTGAAAGAGTTAGGCATTATTACTAATCCCATCTTGCACATGGATAAGATTACTCCATCACCTGGCATAAAGCCAAGATTCTAACACAGAAAGGTGACCTACCTAGTTAGATTCTGTCAACAAAAGAGGGCTGACACCAAAGCAAGGGCTCAAGTAGACTGGGAAAGTCAGGGCTTCACTATTAAAGACTTGTTATATGGACCTTACAATTTGTAAACAACACATCCCAGAAAAAAAACCCTACTTTTTATTTAAGATTCAAAAAAGATAAATTAAGAACTTAAGAATTTTTATCAATCAACTATTTGTACATTTTTTTACGAAGTTTTAAATTTTTAATAAAAACAAAATTTTGCACTGATATGAAGCCATTATTTTATTAACCACAAAAGTAAATATCATTGTAGTAAAACTTTGGAAAACTAATTTGCATATAATACACATTGACAGAGATTCCTCAAATATCCATGGAAAACTTTTCAGCTGCATTACACTGAAATTTTCATTTACTGACATTCTATGGAAAATACTTGCTGTTTATACTCTATAAGAAAATTGTACTTATGAGTTTTAAGAAACTACAAGAATAAAAAAAGCATTTAGTACCAGCCAACATCACTAATAGGCAGGAAGGAGAAACATGCAATATATATAAGAAAAATGAAAATACAAAGAAATCCAAAGTGTACTGGAAGATTTACACAGTGCTTTTTTTAAAAATTTTGAAATGAAATTGAAATATCATTATATTAGGAGGCAAGTAAATGAACCTAAGCCAAGTATCCCACCAAATTACAAATATATTCATAATAGGATCACTTCCTGACAAAGAAACAAGATAGCATTCCAAAAGGAGGGGAAATTATTCCAATTGTCTTTTAAAAAATATTTATTATAGACAGAAAGAGGGGGAGAGAGAGAGAATGGGCATGCCAAGGCCTCCAGTTCCTACAAATAAACTACCGACACATGTGCCACCTTGTGCATCTGTCTTATGTAGGACCTGGAGACTCAAACCTGGGTCCTTAGGCTTCACAGGCAAGTGCCTTAACCACTAAGCAATCTCTGCAGACCCACAACTCTCCCTTTCTTCCTTCCTCCCTTCCTTCCTTCCTTCCTTTCTTTCTTTCACCTATTTTTATTATCAGATATAGATGTATTTTGTATGTAAACATCACATGTTGGTACCATCCTTTCCCTCCTCCCTGCCTGATTTCTAAAGAGGCCTTCTTCACTGGGGATGCAGGTCAACCCCATGGGGATTGTGGGTCATGCATTATGGCGGTAGCAGTTAGGTATGGGGGAGAGACAATGCCTCTGTGAAAAATATCCCAACTTGTGGCTTTAACAATCTTTATACCCCCTCTTCTGAAAAATTTCCTGAGCCATGCTGGGAGCATTTTAAGTCTACTTCAGTGATGGCCTCTTAGGAGCCTCTAGATTTCTGGTTTAGTAGATGTTGAGTGTCCTCAGTATCTTTCTTCATCACCCTTGTGCTGGTATTAGCTTAACTAAGGGAGCAGCATTCTTGCTCATTTCCCCAGTTCTTCTGGGGTTTCAGCTGGGGCTGGGGTGGAATGCCCGGGGGCACTTATCTCCTCAAGTCCAGTTCCAACCTGAAAAAGAGAAGCAGATTCTCCAATACAGAGTGAAGTCAGTTTCAGTTAAATGGGATAACCATTATTAATTTAGAGAGAATTAAAAGGGTTTAGACACTTATAGTCTAAGGTTAGTGGGAGCTTGACAATGGAAAGCAGAATCATTATCTGGATATGATTCTGACTAGTTTCCCAATAGCGGATATGGCTTCCTTTCCATGAGCAGATGTGTTAGTTAGAACATTTACTTACTCACAAAGGCTGTGTGCCACTATTGCACTTGTTTGAGCATCACGTCAGGTTGTTTGCTTCCGAGTCTCTTAGACTTTGAGTTGCTTGGACAGATGTTGGCCACTTTCTCCTGGTAACTTATGTAGCACCTTCCAGCACTACATAGGCTAATTATCCAAGGACTGGCTGTCCTCCAGATTCCAATTAGGTCTCTCAATGTTCTATTCTGACCTTGTTTGGTGTGTTCAGCAGTAGGGTCTTAACATTAACTTCTGGTGGGTAATCAAGTGCTCTGACAAAAGTCTGTTTTCTGTTTTGGGAGATCTAGTGGGTCTCTCTGATCATTAGCTCATTGTGGATGTAGACCAAATCCTGGTACAGGGAATTACAGGCCAGCACCAAGGGAAAAGAATAAAGAAAAATCCAGAGAGAAAGAGAAAGAGGAGAAATTTGAGGTTAGATTTTTGTCTTACTCTCTCCAAGGCCCTTCGATTTAGGTGCTCCCTCCAAGGTTTATTTGAGTATTCCACCTTTTAATCTGATTTCTAGGATATAGGATTCTATGGTACTAGTTCAATTTGGGTTTAGATTGTGTGTTTTCTCCCCCTCTCTCCCACATACCCTTTCCCTTCTCCTAAGCCCTACCCTCTCTACTGTTCAAGCCTTAAAATGCTATTCAGTTATGTCAGCAACTTGGGATAATCCAGTTTAGGAATTGCAGATGAGTGAGATCATGTGATGATTGTCTTTATGTGATTGTGTGAGTTCACTTAAAATGATCTCTTCCAGTCTGGAGAAATGGCTTAGCAGTTAAATGCTTCCTTGTGAAGCCTAAAGACCCTAGTTTGAGGCTGGATTCCCCAGTACCCATGTAAGCTATATGCACAAGGTAGCACATGCATCTGGAATTTGTTTGCAGTGGCTGGAGGTCCTGGTGCTCCCATTTTCTCCCTCTCTCTCTTTCTCTCTCTCTCCATAAATAAACAAAAATTTAAAAATAAGATCTGTTCCATGTCGACCATTTTTTCTGCAAATTTCAATGTGCCATTTTTTTCTTACTGCTGAGTAGAGTTCCATCATGTAGATATACCACATCTTGGTCATCTATTCATCCAATGATGGGTACCTGGGTTGATGCTAGATTTTAGCTATTATGAATTGAGCAGCTGTAAACATGGTTGAGCAAATATTTTTGAACTGAGATGTGAAGCTTTTAGGGTAAATGCCTAGTAAGGAAATAACAGATTCTGCGGGTAAGTCTATATTCATCCTTTTAAAATTTATTTATTTATTTATTTATTTATTTAAGAGCGACAGACACAGAGAGAAAGACAGATAGAGGGAGAGAGAGAGAATGGGCGCGCCAGGGCTTCCAGCCTCTGCAAACGAACTCCAGACGCGTGCGCCCCCTTGTGCATCTGGCTAACGTGGGACCTGGGGAACCGAGCCTCGAACCGGGGTCCTTAGGCTTCACAGGCAAGCGCTTAACTGCTAAGCCATCTCTCCAGCCCTATATTCATCCTTTTAAAGAGTCTCCAAATTGCTCCAGCACCGGTACCAGCGGCCCCAGCAGCAGCGGACCCAGGAGCGGCAGCGGCGGCAGATCCCGCAGCAGCGGCTTCGGGGGGAGCAGCGGCAGTGGACACGGCAGCAGCAGCTTCAGCAGCGGTGGTGGCTCCGGTGGTGGCAGCTACGGCAGCAGCAGAGGCAGCAGCAGTGGCTCGGTTTGCCCCGTAGGAAAAGCAAGTGCCCAGCTCCAGAAATCAGAACAGCAGCCCGACGACCCAGGCAGCAACTTGACTGAGACCAATATCATCCAAGGTAACTGGGATTGCACCAGGGAAGGGTCTCACTTGGTCACAAGCTGACTTGGATCCCTCAACAGACCAGAAATCTAAACCTCTTCGTTGATAGAGGATCTGGTCATTATAATAACTACTCTTGCATACATACTCGGGGCTGTTTTTGATTGAATGTGTACAGTGTTTAGTTAAATTTTAGAATCTACCTGTATTTTATTCCACTCAGCCTGCTTGAATACTCCTATAGCAGGGAAACTCAACCCCTAAGAACATCTTTGTAGATACTCTGAGAGTCTTAAGAGCCACACCTAATACCTTAAGGTCCTACCCTGAAAATATATTACATCAAATCAATTGATACAGCTAAGAATACACAGCTAGCAAGAAAATCCAAGCATTAACTTAATCCAAGATGCAAAAATATATACATTATAACACAAGAAACACTAAAAAGCAAGACGATATAAATCCACCTAAAAGTATTAATGCATCAGAAATGTCCTCCAGTGAGAAAGAGTTAGAGGAAATGCCTGAGAAAGAGTTCAAAAGAATAATTATAAATATGTTCAAAGAGGTCAAAGAACACATGAAAACAATCAAAGAAGAAATCAAAGAGGAAATCAAAGGAATCAAAGAAGAGGCAGGACACCAATTTAATGAAATAAAGAAGGCAATACAAGACATAAATAGGGAAATAGAAATAATAAAAAAAAACCAGTCAGAATTACTAGCAATGAAGAACACAGTTAATGAAATAAAAAACTCTGTAGAAAATCTCACCAGTAGGATGGATGAGGGAGAGGACAGAATATCTAAGCTAGAAGACCAGGTGGCAGACCTAATGCAGTCCAACAAAGAGAAAAACAAACTTATAGAAAAGTATGATTGGGAATTTCAAGATATTCGGGACACTATGAAAAGATCAAATATTAGAATTCAGGGCATAGTAGAAGGAGAAGAACTCCACTCCAGAGGCATGGTAGGCATCTTCAACAAAATCATAGAGGAAAATTCCCCCCAAATTGGGAAAGAGGTGCCAATACAGATACAGGAAGCCTTTAGAACCCCAGCCAGACAAAACCCAGAAAGAACCTCTCCTCGCCATATTATAATCAAACTTCCAAACACACAAACCAAAGAAAAAATATTGAAAGCAGTTAGAGAGAAAAATCAAGTTACCTACAAAAGCAAGCCCATCAGGATTACAGCAGATTATTCAACACAAACTTTTAAAGCCAGAAGGGCTTGGAGTGATATATTCCAAGTTCTGAAAGATAACAACTGTCAACCAAGGTTACTTTATCCTGCAAAGTTATCCATTCAAATAGATGGAGAAATAAAGACATTCCATGACAAAAGCAGGTTAAAGGAGTATTTGAAGACAAAACCAGCTCTACAGAAAATACTTGATAGAATCCTCCATGATGAAGAAAAGGAAAAGCACACATATAAGGAACCTAGAAAAAACAAGCCATATATATAAATATATATATCTCCTAGATACTAGGCTTCTGTCAGTGGTATAGCTGGCAACGATTGTTTTCTCATTCAGTGGGTAATCTATTGGCTCTGCTTCTGGTATGTTTGTCTGTGAAAAAGATTTTTAGCTTCATGAGATCCCATTGGTTGAGTGCTTGTTTAATTTTCTTGGCTACTAGGGTTTTGTACAGGAAGTCTTTTCCCAGTCCTATATTATGGAGAGTGCTTCCTAGTTTTTTTCCAGTAGTTGAAGACTTTCATGACTTATATTGAGGTGTTTAATCCATTTAGATTTGCTTTTAGTGTATGGTGAAATGAGTGGTTCTAATTTCATTTTTATTTTTTTCAAATTTTTATTAACAAATTTCATGATTATAAAAATATCCCATGGTAATACCCTCCATCCTCCCATTTTCCCCTTTGAAACTCCATTCTCCATCATATCCCCTCCCTATCTCAATCAGTCTCTCTTTTATTTTGATGTCAAGATCTTTTTCTCCTCTTATGATGGTCTTGTGTAGGGAGTGTGGGGCACTGTGAGATCATGGATATCCAGACCATTTTGTGTCTGGGGGAAACACGTTGTAAGGAGTTCTATTCTTCCTTTGGCTCTTACATTCTTTCTGCCACCTCTTCTGCAATAGACCCTGAGCATTGGAAGGTGTGATAGAGATATTTCAGTGCTGAGCCCTCCAGTCACTTCTTTCCAGCACCCTCATACCTTCTGAGTCATCCCAAGGTCACTGCCATCTGAAAAGGGAAGATTCTCTACCAAAAGTGAGAGTAGCATTAGTATAAGGGTATGAACATTAAGAGAAGTGCATACTGGGCATTTACATTTACATTTACATTTAGTCAGACAGCAGCAGATGTTATACCCCTAAGGTTCATGACTCTCCCCTGTTTTAAGTTTTCAGTATCAGGGATATATTTCCTCCCATGGAGCAGGCCTCCAGTCCAATTAGAGGGCAGTTGGTTTCCACCCATTGGCTCATTTGGCCTGGCTGGCAAAATATGAGGCTTGCGGTGTCCACTGTTAAGTATCTTCACTGGTAATATCTCTTTCTCCCATTGAACTGCATGCAGAATGGCTTCTTCTACCTTTCTGTCAGATGGTCTACATGGAAGAGGTTATCAACTCAGTTCCAGCAGGATTTCTCAGTGGCCTTGCAGACCAAGTATGTGGAGTCTTCAGCAATAGGGTCTTACCATCGATTCCTGGTGGGAAACAAAGGGCCTTGGCAATGGCCTATAATGTTTTGGGGTCTTCAGGGACCTCCCTGGCCAACAACTCACTGGAAGGTATCCCATCCCTGGTACTGAAAATTTGTTAGCAACAATCTATGGCTCCTGAGTGTTCCATTGTCCAAAAAAGTAGGATTCCATATGATTTATTTATATCCTCTTAGAGTTTGATTAGCCTTCCTTCCACCTATCCTTTACTCAGTCTCTTCCCCTGACCTCACTTTGGGCCATTTCACCCCCATTAATCCATTCTTCTACTTACATATAGATAATACTATCCCATTAAGTACCCCCTCCCTTCCTTTCTCTTCCCTTTATATCTCTTTTCCATATGATTTATTTATATCCTCTTAGATTTTGATTAGCTCTCCCTCTACCTTTCCTTTACTCATTCTCTTCCCCTGACCTCACTTGAGCCTTTATACCCCCATTAATCTATTCTTTTACGTACGTACGTACGTACGTACATACATACATACATACATACATACATACATACATACATACATATATATGTATGAAAATATTTAAAGAAACACTTGAGAGCATGCTGGCATCTGTAAATTTTGTGCTTGATCACTTTGACCAGGGGTTTTTCAATCTTGTTTATGTTTTTTAAGAACCTACTCTTCATTTCATCAATTTTTAAATTGTTTTCCTTGTTTCCAATTCATTAATTTCTGCTCTAATCTTGATTATTTCTTTCTATCTGGAGCTCTTTGGGTTGGATAATTCTTGTTTTTCCAGTGCCTTTAGGTGGACAGTCAAGTTATTGATTTGGGATCTCTCTGTCTTTGTAATGAAGGCATTTAAGGCTATGAATTTTCCCCTTACAACTGCTTTCATTGAATTTCATGACTTTTGGTAGGTTTTATTTTCATTATCATTCAAATAGAGGAATTTTACAATTTCTTTTTTGATTTCTTCCTTGACCTATTCATTGATAAAATTGTGTTGTTTAGTCTCCAGGTATTCATGGAGTTCTTAATGTGTCTCTTGTTAACTTCTAGCTTTAAAGAATTGTGATCTGACATGATGCAATGAAGTTACCTCAATTTTCCTGAACTTTTGAAGGTTTGCTTGATGTCCTAATATAGGGTCAATTTGAGAGAAGGTACTGTGGGCTGCTGAGAAGAATGCATATTCTGTAATTTTGGGGTAGAAAGTTCTGTAGATTTCTGTTAGGTCTATTTAATCTATAATGTTGTTGGGCTCTATTATTTCCCTGTTGGTTTTCTGCTTGGATGATCTGTCTATAGATGATAGTGGAGTATTGAAGTCTCCAACTATGATGGTGTTGGTGTTTATTTCTGTTTTATTTTCAAGCCAATTTGTTTTATAAACTGTGTTGCCCCTGTGTTTGAGGCACATATGTTTATGATTGTGATGTACTCATGTTGGATCATGCCCTTCATGAGTAAGTAGTGGCCTTCTTCATCCTTTTTATTACTTTTGGTTGGAAGTCTATTTTATCAGATGTTAATATAGCAACACTTGCTTGTTTTTTTTTATTTCCATTTTCTTGGAATATTAATCGTTTCCAACCTTTCACCCTAGGAGGTATTGGTATCTATCTTTAGTGGCAAGAAGGCTCCCGTTTTTTTAAACCATCCTGATAGCCTGTGTCTCTTGATGGGTGAGTTAAGATCATTAATATTTAAGGTTATTACTGTGAGCTTTGAATTAATCCCTGTTATGATAAGGTACTTCATGGGATTGTTTTGAACCTGGTCTATTCTAATCATTGTGATCTTCTTGTTGGCTCCTGATATTGGTTGTTTGACTGTTGTGTGTGGAGTATTCCCTCAAGTATTCTCTGTAGGTTTGACTTTGTGTTCATATAGACTTGACTTTTTTCATGAAAAGTTTTTCTTTCACCATCTCTTATGAGGGATATTTTGGCTGGGTAAAGTAGCTTGGGATGGAAGCCATAGTTTTTCAGACTTTGAAATGTTCCATTCCAGGCCCTTCTGGCTTTCAGGGTTTTCACTGAGAAATCTGATGTTATTCTAATGGGATTGCCTTGGTATGCTGTCAATTGTTTTTCTCTTGCTGCTTTTAACACCCTCTGTTTGTTTTCATTGTTAAAAGTTTCAACTGTGATGTATCTTGGAGAGGTTTTTCTTTGGTCCTGCTTGTTTTATATTCTGTGGGCTTCTTATATTTGGGTGGGTCTCTCTTTTGCAAGATTTAGAAAATTTTCTTCAATAATTTTGTTGAGTATATTTTCTATGCCTGTGGTCTGGATTTTTTCTCCTTCTGGTATACCCATGATCCAGGTGTTTGGTTGTTTTAGAGTGTCCCACAGTTCCCTCACATTCTGTTCACTTGATTTTTTGAACTTAGCAATATTTTTGGCCTACTGATCAATTTCTTCTTTCTTATCTTCCAGGTCAGAGGTTCTGTATTTCACATGAGTAACTCTGTTGATGATTGGCTATATAGAGGTTTTCATAAATGCTATTTGATTTTTGTTTTCTCATGTGTTGTTTTGTACAATGTCCATCTCTTTTTTGAGGTATGGTTTCAATTCAAATTCTGGTTTCCTTGATGCTTCTTGTAGTTTATTCTTGTATTTATTTATTTATTTATTTATTTATTTATTTATTTATTTATTTTGATCAGGGTCTCATTGGTTGTTGTGTTTTCATTTTGGGCCTTAATTTCTACTGATTTCTCTATGATTTCATTGGAGGCTTCCATAGTATGACTAGGCATCCTTGGTAGAAATCTCAGTTTTCTGACTTGCATTGGCTTTTTTTGTGTGCTGTTGTCTATACATTTTAGGAAGACTATTTTATTGAGGAGGAAGCAAGTTTGTGTCTTTTGGCTCATTTACCCTGTGAGTCAAGTGAACAAGTGTGTTGGTAATTTGTGGGCAGTGAAGATATCAGAGAAAAATGCCTGATTCCACAGATCACATTGGGGTCAGGCCTCTCTGAGCAAGACACAATAGGACCTACCGGGACTAGGGGTCTAGGGAGAGTAAGGGACCAGGGATCTGGCCTACTTTGTGCTGAGCCCTCCAGAGCATATACCAGTATAGGCAACATAGACTGGACAGGTGGGAGGAGCCCAGATACAAGGGTCTGGTCTCTTCACTCTAGAGGGCCATGGCTGCCCACACTCTGATGTGCAAGGAACTAATACCTGAGCAGTGGAAGGGGACCAGAAATGGGTTTGGCTGACTCCCTCCAGCCCACTTCACCTCCCATGCACTTAGTGCACAAAGAACTCAGACTCAGGAGGAGGTGGGAGGAGCCCAGATATAAGTCAGGCCTACTCACTCCAGACTACCACACCCACCCAGACACTGACCATGCAAGGAACTCAGACCCAGCTGGAGGGAGAGGACCAGAAATGGGTTCTGCATACTCACTCCAGACTGCTACACCCTCCAACTGTCTTCTTAAAAGCAAAATGCAAACATATAAGAAAGTAAAACATTCATAAATATATCACAGAGAAAGTATCCATTTGGCTTTATTTTCCTTTATTTTTCCTTCATGTAAGCAAAATTCAGGCTAGAAATAAAAAGCAGGCAAGTGAAAGAGGCTTAGGGAACAATGACATTTTACATATGACTCCTGAAATTAATAAATTACGTGGATCCTGATAATAATCATAATAAATCCTGATAATGCGATGGGAATACTGGCTCTTCCAGTTCTTATAGGACTGTAGTCCACATTCATATTCAAGTTTCTTATATTTTGGCACTTCAGAGATATCAGCTCCTCAAAGGACAAGTCTCAGATAGATCTTCATGTGAATTACCATAAGTCACATTCTAGAATTTAAAACTTGGTCAGCTAATTTTAATATTAATCTTTTGTAATATATGTTATTCTGCTTTTTCCTTTTCCTTTTGAAAGGCTAACACCAAGAATGATTGCCATTTAATTTCTTAGATATCTTGTCACAATTGACATTTGCACAAAGTATCTGCCTTTTCAGTTAGTTATACCTGGTAATGTCCAGAGTCCCTATTCTTCCACAAAGTTCCACTTTTGTGTAAATAGAATTTTGTAATTGGAGTCTCCCATCCTCTTAAACGTTTTTCACCAAGTTTTCCTCAGATGTGTTTGATCAGAAATAGCCGTGTTTCTTGCTAGTCTTGTTGCTATAGAAGATTTATGTAAGCTAAATAGGACAGAACAATTCGGCCAGAAAAGTAAGCTGAAGCATGAGGCTGAATTTCAAGAAACCTGTCTCCTGCAAACATCTGGCAAGCAATTCTCAGAAGCTACAGAAACTGAATTGGAATCAGAAAGCAAATCAGGGTCATGTGTTTCCAGTTTTTTTTTTTTTCTCTGTCCTCTGATAATCTTGATGTAAAAATCATTTCTTTCATGACATATGCTTTTACCTAATTCAATCCATCCTCAAAGAGCCCTCATTCAAGCAGAGGTCTTGTCCAGTTTTGTTCTTTTCTCTAGGTCTGTGCCCAGAATAATACCCAGAATATATTAGATGCTCTGCAAATATTTGGAAAATGAAGAAAGATAATTCATAAATAAGCACACAGGAGAACAATCAGTTTTCCATCTTCATATGACAGGAATAAGTAGGCAATATTTGGACCATTGATGTAAAATCTCCTCCTCTTTCTCATCCAGTACTTCAGCTCTGCTATATCCCCTTATTTGGCATCTCTCCTGCTATTGGCTTTAAGCACAGGGGATCAGAGGATCAAGATAGTGCCACACTCTAAGTTGGAGCAAAACAAGGATGGAATACTACCTATTCCAAATATTTCATCTCAACCTAATTTCCGTAGATATTTGTTTTAATTTTGTTTTGTTTTTATTTATTTATTTGAGAGAGAGAGAGAGAGCAGGAGAGAGAGAGAAGCAGATAGACAGAATGAGCATGCTAGGGCTTCCAGCCACTGCAAAGGAACTCCAGACGTGTGCGCCCCCTTGTGCATCTGGCTAACGTGGGACCTGGGGAACCGAGCCTCGAACCGGGGTCCTTAGGCTTCACAGGCAAGCACTTAACCACTAAGCCATCTGTCCAGCCCTCCATAGATATTTTTTCAGCCTGTAATTTAACTGCCTTCTGTAATTTCTATTAGTATAACAAACACCCTCATTAACACCTTGTTAAGAGTGTACTTTATTACCTGCTACAACTTGTTGAAACCTTAAGGGGACAAATCTTTGAAACTGCATAGTTTTTTTAAAATTATTTTATTTTTAGAAATATTTTTGTTTGTTTATTTGAAAAAGAGTAAGAGGGAGAGAGAGAATTGGCGCACCAGAGTGGCCTCCAGCCACTGCATACAAACTCCAGATGCATGTGCCACCTTGTGCATCTGGCTTACATGGGTCCTGGGAATCTCAACAGAGGTCCTCTGACTTTGCAAGCAAGCACCTTAACCGCTAATCCATCTCTCCAGCCCTGTATGAATATTAAAATACATAAAAATCATGTGTAATAAAACACTCAAGCACCAAATCTTCTGGTTTTGGTGTAATCATCCTTTGGTCTGTCATCTGCGCCTTATCTGGGGTGAAGAGGTGTGTTTGTCTCATCCTAAAGGATGCTATGAAGGTGCGAGGGGGAGAAAGGTCATCAGCAGTCTCCCATAGGATACCTCTGCCCAAAGTCTCCCTTTTATTTTTAACATTTTTTTCTATTAACTTTTTTTGGAGAGAGAGAGAGAGGGAAAGAAAAAGAGAAAGAGAAAGAAAGAGAGCATGCCAGGGCCTTTCAGCCACTGTGAATGAACGACAGATGCATGTGTACCCTTGTAGGCATGTGTGAAATTGCAGTGTCACTTTGCATCCAGCTATGTGGGACCTGGAGATTTGAACATGAATTCTTAGGATTCACATGCAAGTGCCTTAAATGTTAAGCTATCTCTCCAATCTTATTTTTAATACTTTTTAAAAATTAGCTAACAAAGAAGTAAGTTTCCATTTAGACTATTCATAACATATTTGGTTTTAAAAGTGCTTTACATTGTATTAAAATAACTGTAGCTATTTCCTTCTTAGTTTTATATATGTATTTGAGATTGGATGTATTCTTTCTAGACTTTAAAAATATGTGTAAGTATGGCTGGGGATGTAGTTCAGTGCTTACTTTATAAGCAGGAGGACTTGGGTTCAATTTCCAAATCAAAAAGACTAAATGTGGTGGTGTGCACTTGTAATCGAAGTTCTAGAAAACTGGAAGGAGAGGTTTATAGTACTTGTGGATGTGCACCTAGATTACTGATGAATTCTTGAGATCACATTTCAAAAAAAGTTATTAATAACTGAGGAGTTACACCTGAGGTTATTTTCTGGCCTCCACATACATGCACACATCTGTTTTGAATTTGTTTCCCCAACTCTACTCATAGCTTTGTTGAAAATAAAACTGGATTGAATGAATATAGTTTCCTAAAATTCTATTAATGATAAAAAAGGTAACTGAGATTACACCATGAATATGATTTTGATAAAGTTCCAATCATACACACACACACACATATGTAGAGAGAAAGTTTATACATATATATGTATATGTATAAACTCTATCTTTGTTTCTTTATTCATTTGAGAGAGAGAGAGAGAGACAGAAAATGAATACAACAAGGTCTTCTCCCACTGCAAACTCCAGATACTTATACTACCTTCATGCATATGAATTTACATGGGTACTGGGAAATCAAACTCAGGCCATCAGGATTTGAATGCAAGTGCCTTTAACTGATGAGAAATCTCCCTATACAATTCCCTATACAGATTTTCTCACTGATTGATTTTAAATTCTTTAAAACACTGAAAAACAGTCATTCTTTCTTAGATGCTCTTGAGTTATCCCTAATCCAATGTAATATTTGTGAGTCATTCAACATTATATAACCCAATTTTGTATTACCACAGAGACAGAAAACTTATTATTTAATCTTTGCATTAGAATATCAATATCAATTATAATTCTGTAATTTGGGGGAGTGAAAATTATTATTTCTATGGAAAAAAAAATGTTTCAATAGGAGTATACTGGAGGTGGGAATAAATGTGATTAAAGAACTAAAGCCAGATGGCACCTATTGAACTATGCATTATTTTGCTGTAAGTTAGTAGATCTCATTTTCTTTTCATCTAAAAATTTGTAAGCACTTGCTGCTACTTAGTAAATATTAAACATATAACTGTCTACTTTTTAATACAGTATGAGTAGAAGTCATGAAGTCCAAATTTTCTCTAAATATATCCATTTCAGAAAAGGGGAAAAAAATAAGCTAAGTTCAAAGCTGTGGTTTGACATTGCTTGTACCCTTAGAACCTCCATGTGGAGACATGACATCCATGGAGACATAAATATCTGACTCATAGCCAAATATTTAGTCATCAGATGAAGCATCAAATAGCTAAACTAACAGTGGATCATAAAAGCAAATTAAAACTTAATGGTATATTGGGAATTCTACACATGTGTGTATATAATACACTTATCCAACTAAAACATAGAGATATTTTAAAGCTTTAAATGATATTTTAATATGTTATCCTTATGACACATGATTTTTGGCAACAAGTAACTATAATTATCTTCTCCCAGCTCCTATGGAAAAACAAATGACTTGCTGTATAAAATACAGGTTATCAGCAATACTGCTAATTGATGGTGTAGCTGCCAAATTCCCAGTGAGATCCTGACAAAGATTATGATCTAATGCTGCTCCATGACATTTCATCAATCACAGACCAAACAACAACCAGCAGTCAGTATTTTCTTTGGGTCAGTAATACAACTTAATTGTGGCAGTTAACATAATTAAAGGCTAGTAACCAGATTTAAAATTCTTAGTTTGTAATTTTTTTCCTAAAATTAAATGTGAATTAAATGGTATTTGAGTTGGATCAAAACTATGGGTGAAGCCCCATCAATTTAATACAGCATCTATCATTGACTCTTTAATGAGTACATGCCTTTGCCCAGTGAAGGACACCCAGCAGGACATAATAAGAGAGGTCTTAATCTCTGATTTCCATACTCTTATAATATGATTGGTTAAAAAAATGTGAAGATTTAGCATGCAAAGCATAAATTCAATTGGTGAAAAATCTTTAGGAGATTCGAAGGTAAGACACATGAATT
Source organism: Jaculus jaculus (assembly GCF_020740685.1). NCBI lineage: Eukaryota > Metazoa > Chordata > Mammalia > Rodentia > Dipodidae > Jaculus > Jaculus jaculus. The sequence goes on along the minus strand of NC_059107.1, from coordinate 82,096,379 downwards.
GTCATGGTCAGAGAATGATAGGTAATGCAGAAAGTGAACTGAGAGAGGAGGTCTCAGTGGAAGGCATGTTATGGGTTATTCATGAGCTTCTTTCATGCACACTAAACTGAACTGGCATGGATAAAGGTCCCTGATTATAAGTGACACGAACATGAAAAGTGGTGAACAATGATCAGGTCATCTTGTATTTTTGCAGTCCTTAACATTCACTGATAACTAAAATTTCAGAAAGCTGGAACAACTTGAGTGAAGGTCAGAAGCAGGGAACCAAAACCAATGAAATATCAGAGTGTTAAAAATGAAATTATTCCATTGTTTGAGAAAGGGGAACAAAGAACAAATTGAGTAAATCTGTTGAATCCAAAGGAATAAGGACTAAAGGAACAGAAATTCTTACCTGGAGAAAGAGGAGGGGAAGGAAACAGTGAGGAGGGAGAGTACGCTGTCTAGCACATCTAGAAATACTGATGCACTCAGCAATCTGATTCTTTTGAAAACAAAAATAAGCTCTGAAAACATCACTGTTTCAATACTAGTTATTAAATGGTAATTGAACAATTCTCAAAAGAAAACGATCTTTTTCTCCCATGGTAAAGTCAAGGTCTGTGTTCGCTGTGACACAGTGCTCTAGCACCTCAGCATTTCATGGCTGGTAAGGCACAATCTCATGAGATGATGCTGTGAGAAAGACAACTGGTCTAGTTTGTCAGAACACAGGGTTTGGCATTAAAGAGAGCTTAGAGTGTCTTAGTAACCTCCCATTCTCGCCACTGACCTGTGATCAACTTGCTCATTGATCTTCACCACTGACTCATTTATACTTACTTGAAAGAAAATAGAATCTTATAAAAACATTTCAAGGAACATTATGCTTTAATTTCAGTAAAATATGGGAAACCAATAACAAAGAAAGATATTAAAACAAATTATCCCATCTTCTTTCCTTGTAGAAATCTAATCATAGGATCCTCAAAGGGACAGCTCTTCAGAAAGCTTGCCTGCATTATAAACTAAATCTATTAACTAGATTTGTGTTAAGATCTTTATATGACTTCTTATGCTTCAGTTTCCTCATCAGTTGCATAGCAAGCAAGGGTGGCTGCATTACAGAATAATTAGGAGTGTTAAATTATTAAAATTTTTAATCATGGATGGACACAAATTGCAATTTAAGTACTATTTAGGGCTAGAGAGATAGCTTAGCGGTTAAGCGCTTGCCTGTGAAGCCTAAGGACCCCAGTTAAAGGCCTGATTCCCCAGGACCCACGTTAGCCAGATGCACAAGGGGCACATGCATTTGGAGTTCGTTCATAGTTCTGGTCCGCCCATTCTCTCTCTCTCTCTCTCTCTCTCTCTCTGTCTCTCTCTCTCTCTCTCTCTTTCTCTCTCTCTGTCTCTCTTTCTCTCTCTGTCTCTCTGCCTCATCTGTCTGTAGCTCTCAAATAAATAAATAAACATAAACAAAAATTTAAAAAAGAAAAAAAGTACTATTTATTTTTCAATTTTTCTTTTTAGTTCTAGTTTCCTGAATGATTTTAGGAGGTTGGGATATCATTTCTGCCAGGTTCTTGTAAACAGAAGGTATTGTTAAATTCATTTGGGGCTGACTTGTGGTCCTCAAATATACTTTCATCTTCAACATTTGGTCCTGTCCTGATTGATAATAGGGAGCACATGCATAGCACATCACTTTCACAGAATAAAAGACCAAAAAGACGACCTTGTTTTCTTCTCATGCTGTGCTTTTGGAAGATTGTTTTGTCTGAAAATGTAGACTACTGGTCATATACTGACCTAGTTGAATACTTACTTATTAAGCTTCCTCACAAGTACTGGACCTACAGAAATTAGAATTTGGAAAATCTGTGCTTTGGTATCCTAAAAGTTGATCCACTACACACCAGAACTTCAGAACCCCTGACAGACTTTTTTGTTTTTGAGTATTTGTGTGCTTGCTTTTAACCCTTCTGCTTATATCCTCTTAACTACACATTCATGTCCACTCTATGCTTTCCTTCTGTGTTGTTCAAGGTTATAGGTAGAAAGAAAGTAGTGTGCTTCATTTAGCAAATTATTTTGTACTACACTTAATATCACAAATTGTGCATTTTAGATGATCAACTTCATTAACCAGATCACAAACACATCTATATGGTAAACATAATGAAGAGTATAACAAAAATAGCAATGAAAGAGATATAAAATATTGCACAAAATGGTACCAAATACATAATATTGATCATACCACTTATTTGCCATGGTCTCCTTAAGAGATAAAAAATAGGCTGGAGAGATAGCTCAGCAGTTAAGGTGCTTGCCTGCAAAGCTTAATGACCCAGGCTCAATTCCCCAGTGCTCAGTAAATCCAGATGCACAAAGTAGACCATATGTCTGGAGTTCATTTGCAGCAACTAGAGGCCCAGGCTGCCTGTCTCCCATTCTTTCTCTCTCTTCCTTCCCTCCCTCTCAAAAAAAAAAAAAAAAGAAAACTGATATTTAGGTGAGGAAACTTAGACACGAAGAGACAAAAGACAGGCATCCTTCCTTTAGGATAGCAACCAAGTTGAATGAGTACTAAAAATTGTACCTTTTATCAATTGTATTATTTTTTATTTAAGAATAACAGGTTATACTCTTCTGTCCCCTTGTTCCAGCCCATGCCACCCTGCGGTCCCTCCTCCATGGTATCATGGTATCTACTGTGGGGCATGAAGGCCTCAGTTACTGTCTGTAGGGTAGTGGTGAACTGTGTCTCAGGGTATTCCTACCCATTGTGTGGATCCTACAATCTAATCTTTCCACCCCCTGTTTCCAGGCCTGTTTGTAGTAGTCTGATTTAGAGTTGAGCTCTTTGTAGCCTCTGGATTTCTGCTTTAATAGGTTTTGATTGATGACCATGTCTGACACCATCACCTTAGAGCTGGTTGTCAAGCTAGTGGTAAGAGCAATATTCATATTGCCCTTCCTATGCAACATTTCTTAGGCACCTGCAGATGCGGTAGTAGAGGTGACACATCTCATGATGGGCACTCAATCAGCTATTCTCTTGTCCTATTGAAGTTCCTTGGATCTCCTCCATTTTCTCTGCCACCTCTAAAATAAAATAGATTCTCCAACCAAGAGTGAAAGTAGCTTAGGTTAAAGGGGATATGGAAAGCTATTTGAGAGATTTGTTGCTTTGCAGGCCCCCACTCCAGACGGGCTTATTCTGACTTTGTTTCCAGTACCAGATTTGAGTACTCTCCCACAAAACAGGCCTTAAGTCCAATCAGAGAACAGCTGGTTACCCATAGAGGCTGCATGACAGTATTGTCAAGTGTGTACTTGTTAGGCTGGTTGATTTCATAGTCTGCAGCGTTCCCTGCCTATACATGCTGTTGGTGACCATTGCCTTCCAGTGGCTCCCATAAGGCTTTCCAGTGCTATAAGGGCTAGCCGAGGATGAGCCTAGTTTCCCAGCATGGTGTTCTGAAGTCCTTTGGTGTCTTTAGCAATACTGTCTTACTTTTAAGCTCTGGCAGGTAATCAAGTGTTTTGGCAATGGCCCACATTGTTTTGGGTACCTCATGGGTCTCTTTGGCCAACAGCTTGCTGTGGGGAACAACTAAATTCTGGGTCTGGGATTACCTGCAAGAGTCCATGGTTAAGCTTTTTCCACCTACTGTCTGAGTTTCCAGTCTTCTCCACTGGTGATTATATCTTGTAGAATGAGTTTTATGAAGTGTTCTGTTTTCTTGTCTTTTATATAACTCCCTCTCCACACACTTTACCCTCTATTCGTCCAAGCCCCTCCTGTCCCTAATATTTTGCACCTCCCCCAACCTATTAGATAATTCCTCCTCTTCTCTCTCCCTATTTCTTCTGTCTACTGGTCTCATTCTAAGTTCATGCCCATATTTCTGGTGCTTATTACCATTTACACTCATCTCCGAATGATCACAGTTAGGATCTGAAGATGAGAGAGCACATGCAGAAATTATCTTTCTGGGCTTGTGAGGCCTTGCTTAACATTATTTTTGTCCAGGTCCCTCCATTTTTCTGCAAACTTGGTTGCTTCATTTTTCCATTTGTGCTGATTCCAATTCTTAGCTATTGTGAATAGAGCAGCAGTGAAAATGATGGAGCACATTTTTTTTTGCTGTTGTTGCTACATAGTACAGTCTTTAGGCTATCTTCCCAAAAGAGGTATATCTGAACCTAATGGTAGTTCGATTTTCAGCCCTTTGAGGAGTTTCCGTGCTGATTTCTATAGTGGCTGTACAAACTGCATGCCCACCAGCAGTGGATGAGGGTTCCTCTTTCCCCACACCCCTACCAGCACATGCTAGCATTTGATTTTTTTGATTGTTGCCATTATGACTGGGTTTATCTTTATATGTTACAAATTGTTTTTCTCTTGCAGGTTTTAGAGCCTTTTGTTTGCCTTTAGTGCTGAGAGTTCTGACTATAATATGTTCTGATTACCTCTTATACTTTGATGGGGCTTGGGAAATTTTATTTGATAATTTTATGAAAATTGTTTTCTATGCCTTTGGCCAATATTTCTTCCCCTTCTTATATGCCAGTGATGTAAATATTTGGTCTCTTTAAAGTATCTGACACTTTCCTCATATTCTGTTCACATGTATTTTTTTTATTTATCATTGTTTTTGGATTACTGAACTAATTTTTCTGTCTTGTCTTCAAGTTCTGATAGTCTATCCTCAATATGGTCTACTCTGTTGGTAAGACTTTCAGCGGAACTTCTTAAAGCAGTTATTTCATTGTTCTTATGTCTTATTTCAGCATCTCCATCTCTCTGCGGGATTTCAATTTCATTTCTTTTTTTCTTCTGATGTATAACTTTTTGTTCTTTTATTCTCAATTTTATTAAACATTTTCCATGATTTTAAAAAATATCCCATGGTAATATCCTCCCTCCCCCCCCCCCGCTTTTCCCCTTTGAAATTCCGTTCTCCATCACATCCATTCCCCATCTCAATAAGTCTCTCCTCTATTTGGTCGTCATTATCCTTCCCTCCTCTTATGATGGTCTTGTGTGGGAGGTGGCGGAAAGAATGTAAGAGCCAAAGGAAGGGTCGGACTCCTTACAACGTGCTCCCTTCAATTTCATTTCTTGATTCGATTTTCTTGTTGTTTGTTGGAATTCATTACTGCATTTGAGTATATCTTCATTGAGTGTATTCCACTGCCCATTGAAATCAATTTTTTTGTTTCCCTCCATTTCCTTTATCTCTCTCTCAAGATTTTTTGGATTCTCTTTAATTTTTTTTCAGACTTGTGTTGAAATGTTTTGGCTGACTTGTGTTTCCCTTTCCTTCTGCCATGCTTTGAATGCATTCTTGAATTATTTTTGTTGATTTTCTTCATTCTGCTTTAATTTCTTTTGTGATTTGTTTATTTTGGTTCTCAACTACTTCTTTCATCCTTTTATTCATGACTTCAGTAACTTTGTTGAATATATGTGTCACAGCTTCATTCTGGAGTTCTATGGCTGGAGATTTCCTCTAGGTTTCCAGTGGAGGCTTCTATTATATGGCTAGTTGTCCTTCATGGGATCTTTTGGCTTGGTATCTTGCATTCTTTGTTTTGTGTTCAAGTTTTCCCATCTTGAGGTAGTTGTCTTGAGTTTCTGGAAATGTGGCAATTACTATCCCTTGTTGAATACCAGGTTGATTGCCTTGTTTGGATTTGGTCAAGGTAGGAGTGGGAAGGCAGTATATTCAACATACTTTGGCTAAGTGCTCTTGAGTGTAAGCTGGGTCTTATGTATTTATTCTTCTGAAAATTCTAGTTGGGGCCTCGAATGCTTAGCCAACTCAGTGATCAGGCAGCTCTCTGCTTTCACTCTGGTATTCACTTCCTGGTCCTTGTTGGTAGACTTGGTTGGGGCTACTAATGGCACACAGGGCAAGGAGATAGTGGAAATCCCATTCTGTGGATTGGATCTCAGTCACAGTGCAGTCTAGGATCAATGATTGCAGGCAGCTACCAGCTTGTGAATCTGCCCCAACATATCTTCTGTGAGGATCCAGCACTTCCCTACCTGCTCTATATCATCTATGAATTAGGATAGTTTTATTTCCACATTTACAATTTGTATTTCTTTTGTTTATTTACTTTGTAGGCTTGTCCTAACTAAGACTTCAAGCATTGTATTGCATAGAAGTGGAGAGAATAGAAACTTGTAGCTCATTGCTAATCTTAGTGAAAATGCCTCTAGTATTTCACTATTTAGTATGATGTTGGCTATAAATTTGTCATATGTAGCCTATATAATGGGGAGATAGAGCCCCTTCATTAGTAGTCTTTCCAGGGTTTTTATCATTAAGGAATGCTTACTCTTTGAGCTTTTTGTATATTCCAAATATTAATTCTCTGTCATATATATAGATGACAAGGATTTTCTCCCATTCTGTATGACTCCTTTTGGCTTGGTTGATGATTGGTTTTCTTTTCTGTGCAATAGCCTTTTATTTTTGTGAAGTCTCATATGGTGTTTGCTTATTTCCTGTACTACTTGGGGTCCTATTCAGAAAGTCCTTCGGTATATATCTATATGTGAAATGTTCTCCCTATTTTTGCCTCTAGTTGTTTCAGGTTTACATTAAGGTCTTTGATACATTTGAAGCTGTTGTTTGTGCAAGGAGAGATAACAGTCTAGTTCATTCTTCTACAAGTATATATTCAGTTTACCCAGCACTGTCTGTTTAAAGTGCCTTTTCCTCAACGTGTACTTTTGTGAAAAAAAATCAAGTTGTATGAATCTATACTTGTATCCTCTAGTCTAGTCCATTTATTGGCATTTGTTTTTGTGCTAGTACCATGTTGGTTTTACTACTGTGGCTGTGTAGAATAAGTTGAAATCAAGAATAGGGAGACTTCCAGGCTAGTACCATGTTGGTTTTACTACTGTGGCTGTGTAGAATAAGTTGAAATCAAGAATAGGGAGACTTCCAGGCTGGAGAGATGACTTGGCGGTTAAGCACTTGCCTGTGAAGCCGAAGGACTGGGGTTCAAGACTTGATTCCCCAGGACCCACGTTAGCCAGATGCATAAGGGAGCACATGTGTCTGGAGTTCATTTGCAGTGGCTAGAAGCCTGGTGTGACCAATCTCCTCTCTCTGTCTCCCTCTCCCTCTTTCTCTCTCTGTCTGTCACTCTCAAATAAATAAATAAAAATAAACAACAACAAAAAGGAATAGTAAGACTTCCAACAGTATTATTTTTGTCAAGATTGTTTTGGATATCCAACATCTTTTTTGCTTCCATATGAATTTTATGGAATACTTTCATTAGCGTTGGTTTCCATTCTTGTTTTGCTTTTACTTTTGGGTTTTGTTTTTGTGAGGTAGGGTTTCACTCTAGCCCAGGCTGACCTGGAATTCACTATGGAATCTCAGGGTGGCCTCGAACTCATGGCGATACTCTTACTTCTGCCTCCCGAGTACTGGGATTAAAGATGTGTACCACCATGCCCGGCTGCTTTTACTTTTTTATTTGAGAGAGAGAAAGAAGCAGAGAGAGAGCGAGAGAGAGAGAGAGAGAGAGAGAGAGAGAGAGAGAGAGAGAGGGATAATAGGTCATGTTCCAGGGCATCCAACCACTGAAAATGAATTCCAGATATATGGGCCATATTGTGCATCTGGCTTAGGGAATTAAACCTGGGTCCTTTGACTTTGCAGGCAATTGCCTTAACTACTAAGCAATCTCTGCAGCCATCCCCCCATTCTTGTTTTTGAAAAATATGGCATGTTTCTGCATTTAATGTGTCTGAAAATTCGTTTTATTGGCAGGAAAAATTTTTATTACCACTTCAATCTCATTGCTTGATATAGATCATGCAAAATTTACAGCGGGCACTAATCCTCTCTCTCTGCCCAGTCACTGATACAAAGAGCATGACCAGTACCTTTACTAGAAATGAGTCATGTATGTAGTAAGAAATCATTATAAACCTCTAGACAAACTCATTGGTAATCCACTTTCCAGGACCAATCTCTGTTGAAAAGAGCTTTATACTTTTGGTTTTTTCATATTTAAGTAAACAACCTGTCTTTGAATACCCTCTAGCCCTCTCATATGCAGTGTCTCTGAGCAATAGCCCTTCTCTTTGATTTTTTATATAGTATTGCTTCCTCTCTACAATAATTTTTCCCCAAATTTGCTATCTTTTTGTAGTTGTTTCTCCTTTAAAACCCATTCTATTTATCCATGAGATTCATTCTTCTAATTCCTCAAGACAAAACAAAAACAAACAAACCCATAGCTTTGCATTTAGTACAGCTGTGGTGACCATTGAGAATCTGGCACACTAGTTCCAAAGTTAAGCACATCTAAGAGCTGAGACCCCACTCTCAAAGAGATCTTCCTTGCACTGTAACTGTGTAGGGTTAATCTTTGACTTCGTGTCTGCTACTATGTGCTTTATAAGATTGGGTGCCCCTCTGTTTGGTGTGTATATATTTAGAATTGTTCTGTTTGCTGAGTTACTTTTTGTTCTCCCTTAATCACTACAAAGAATCTTTTATTCTCTCGGACTAGTTTTGGTTTGAAGTTTACTTTGTCAGATATTAGAACAGCAGCTGCTGCTTTTTTTATTGGTTCCGTTTTCTTAGAATATCCTTTTACATCCTTTTACTTTAAGGTAGCATCTGTCTTTGATGGCAAGATGAGTTTCTTAAGATAGTAAAAATATGGATGTTGTTTTGAGGTAATCTGGTTCATTAGTCTGTGTCTTTTGATTATAGAATTGCAACAATTAATGTTGCAACTATACAAGGTTATTACTTCAAAGTGTGAATTGACTCCTATCATATTGATGACTTTGTGGTGTTTGGTGTTTTCTTGGTCTTAATTTGCTTAACAACTCTTCTAGCATTGATTGTTATTTCCCTCCATTAGCATCATTTTTTTTCCTGCCTTTCTTTTCTTTATTTATTTATTTATTTATTTATTTATTTATTTATTTATTTATTTATTTTAAGGTAGAGTCTCACTCTAGCCCAGGCTGACCTGGAATTCAGGGTGTCTTCAAACTCACCATGATCCTCCTACCTCTGCTTCCCGAGTGCTGGGTTTAAAGGCATGCTCCACCATGCCTGGCTTCCCTATAGCCTCTTGAATATATTTATCTTTCTCTTCAATCTGAAATATTCCTCCCAGGATCCTCTGTAGAACTGGCTTAGTTCTCATAAATTTATTTAACCTACTTTTATCATGGAAAATTTTCTTTCCTCTATTTCAAGAAATAATTGGTAGATTTGTTTGACAACTTATAGTGTTTTCAATACTCTCTGCCTTCTTTTAAAAATTCCATCAAAAAATAAGCTGTTATTCTGATGGGTCTACCTTTACATTTGACTATGCGCTTCTGTCCTACAGGTTTTATTCATTGTATTAAATATTCTGACTGTAATATGATAAGGGAGTTTCTTCCTCAGGACATGAAATTTTCCTCTATAACTTTACTAAAAATATTTCCTATGCCTTTAGCTGGAAGTTCTTTCCCTGTGACCCATATTTGGCATTTTCATGCTATTCCAAATCTCTTTTATGACTTGTTCATAAATAGTTTTGAACTTATAATTGATTTTGACTAACTGATCTATTTCCTCTCTTCTTTTTTCAAGCCCTGACATTCTGTTCTCTCTACATCATTGATTCTATTGATTAAACTTGCTACCAAACTTGTTATTTGATTCATTGCATTTTTTTTTCATTTTTAGCATCACTTTCTTTTTTAGTATTTCTATCTCTTTATTAAATTCCATTTTCATACCCTTGTTTGACTTCTTTGTTTCAATTAGCCATTCATGGTCTCTTGGTGTTCACTAAGGTATTTATTCATATCCTCTTTGAGTTCTTTGTATAGATATATAATTTTGCTTTTGAATTATATATTTGAAAATTCCTTTAAGTACCTCTTATGTGAGATTGATTGTTCTTAGAGGATACATGTTACCTTAATTTTGCATGATACTCATTGTATATATGGGAACACTGTGTTGATTAAGTCATCCTGAAGGTGGAACATCTGTGGAGGGAATCCCAGGATCTCTATCTTCTATGTAATATGGAGTGGTAAGCCTCTTCAGTGGATGTTATCTACTACAGAGTACAATGATGCCCTTCACATCATTGAAAGACTAGGAAAATATTGCAAGCTTTGGAAGTAGTACATATGGGGTGGAATCATAAGGCTGTAGTATACGTTGTGTGATCTTTGCTACAGGCAATATGACATACAACTGGGGTTAAGCTTTCTTCCCTGGAAGCAGTTACTCATTTAAGGGAGGGATTACAATGTAAAAAGATAAATACTCACTTCCACATTGGCCTTGTTTTAAAAAATATATATTTCTTATGTCTTTATTTGCAAGCAGAGAGAGAAGAGAGACAGACAGAGATAATGGGCATGCCAGGGCTTTCAGCCACTGCAAACAAACTCCAGATGTATGTGTCACTTTGGGGATCTGGCTTTACATGGTTACTGGAGAATCAAACCTAGGTCCTTAGGCTCTGCTGGCAAGTGCCTTAACTGCCAAGCCATCCCTTTAGCCCCTAGCCTTTGATTTAATAGAAAATGTGGAGAAAAATGGAGGATGAGATGGTGGCACTAGCCTACTGTTTAGTATGGGCATGAAGGGAATAGTACACATTAGATATGTGCTAAATACCCCTCTTGGGATTTAAAAAAATGGAACTTACAGAAAGATACATTAGAAGAAATGTATAAGTGATAGATGATTCCCCTCAAGTCCAACCTGTATTAAAAAAGGAGAAAATCCATGATTTGGCATGTATACAGGGGCCATAATACTAGCCTCATATAGGGAACTATGATAAACAGGGAATACTGCCTTTGAACCCCTTGTTTGGTAAAAATAAATAAATAAAGTAGAAATGGAAGGACCTCTCATGGACTGACTTGTAATGTTGTGGGACATAGGACAGATGGGGTTAGTTTGAATGCCATGGAAGTAAAAAAGCTGAGTAACATAACTGCTCATCCCTTCTGCGGAAAAAAAAGGTGCATAATGTGAAGCAAGGTAATCAGTCCCTGCTAGACAGTCTCATAGGAGCCATTATAGACATGTGTTTATAACCAGCTGAAATCCCTGTGAATCTCAGGGAGTTCAAGATAATAGAGGAAGGACAGGCATTACTGACATAACTGGGCATGAGACAGGCAGTGTTTGTGTTCCCCAGTTCATTAGGCTGGATAGAACCATGTTCTTAGGAGAAAGTTTAGTCAGCACAAACCTTGGGACTCTTATGGTTTTAGTGGTTTTTTCCGAGTCCTATGCTGGGGCATGATCTTTATGATGTAGGGGATGCTCTGTGGCTCTTAATGACTTAGATTGGCAAGTAAACTAGGTTTATAAAGTTATAGTTAAATCAGTCAATAGGGGATGACAAAAGTTAACAGCAGACAAAATGGCCTGAGTCATGCAAAATCAAATGTGGTAACATTTGTGTAAAATTGGGATTTCAAAGGGGAAAATTTTATGTTTGGTCCTTATGAGTCTCTGGCAGGCCTTAAACTCTGAGAAATAGTTCACCAAATGGGAAAAGAAAGGAGTGACTGATAAAGCAGTATAGGTGAAAGATAGTAAGCTTGCTTCAATTTATCAGTTATCTCTCAGAATATGTGGTATGTATATATGCTTACCTACAAGAAAGTAAACCAGTGAGGAAGAAGTTCAACCAGTTTAGAGCCCTTTCAACAGTCAAATGTGGCCAGTGAAGAGGTACCAGCATGCTTTGGCATACTGCTGGAGCCTACCAGAACTTGGGAGCCAATGCAGTCACAGCAGGGGAGGTCATGGCTTTACTCCACCTTGGGCGCAGGCCAAACAGCACAGGGGAAGACCCACAGCAGGCCTATGGCAGTAGCCCAGCCCAGTATGAAGAATGGAATGACTCGTAGAGAATGATTAGGATTATGAAAAATCTAAATAAAGTAGTATCTGCTACACATTCTGCTGTGCCCAACATTGCTGTTTAGAAGAAATAATTAATTCACATAATGAGCTTTTTAAATGTTTCTTGTGGGTTGCTTCCCTTTAGCTGCTAAATTTTAGGATCAACTGGTTTTTGCTTAAAAGAGAGGAGAATAGACCTTCAGAGATCCTACACATTCTTTCCAAAATATGTCATTTCATTATATAGAGAATATAATGCTGGCTCGATGCAGTTGTGCATGCCTGTATCCTCAGCTTATCCAGAAGATAAGGCAGGAGGATTTCTTGAGTCCAGCAGTTCTATGCTGTAGTGTGCTATGCCTATCAGGTGCCTGCACTGAGTTAAGGATCAATATGGTGGTCTTTTGGGAGAATAAAATACTAAGCTTTGAGCATCTTATAGATTTAAGAAAAGCATTTGAGGGCTGGAGAGATGGCTTAGCAGTTAAGGTGCTTTCCTGCAAAGCCTAAGGACACATGTTCAACTTTCTAGGTTCTATGTAAGTTAGACAGACAAACTGATACAAGCACACAGGGTTACACATGTGTACAAGGGGTCACACATATCGGGAGTTCAATTGCAGTGGCTGGAGGCCCTGGTGTGCCAATTCTCTCTTTCTCTCTCACTTTTGCCCTCTTGCATAAAGGAAAGAGGCCAGTCTGTTGGGCTTGCCTCAAAAATTTAAAAAAAAATTCAAAAGATAGACAAGTACACCTATAGGAGCAAGGTTGAGAAATCTGTTTGCACAGGATCAAGGGCCTAAAATAGCTGTGGCATTCTTAGAAATATGAAAGATACTTACAGAGTTAAATAAGATACCCCATATGATTCGAAAAAGATACTCCCAGAAGTGGTAATGTAATTAAGTGAAAATTAAAATGCTAATGATCAGCATATTACATGAACTTTTTTTTTTCTAAGGATACATGAACACATGTCTACTCAGCCCAGACAGGACTCAGGCTACATAACAAAGTAACAATTGTACTGAAACTCAGTTTTGGTGAACCAATGAGTTTATTGGGGTTATTTTCAGAGCCCAAGTGAAAGGGTACTTTTAGGAGTGTGAATAATTCAAAGACAGCATCTTTGCAAAGTACCACCCCATCCTGGATGGTGGCCTCATGGAAGCTCTATCTCATGGAATTCCTCTTCTGGCTAATCTTTCATTTTCTACATTCTCTACCTTCTCCTAAGATCACATGCATTTGACAGGGGAGGCGGGAACAATTGCTAGAATCTCCCATGAGAATCTTATGACTTTCCTCTCTTCCAACTAGGAGGGAGTGTCAATATTTCCATTGCCATGAATATATAACTGGCTATCACTATATGGTTCTGCTCTAAAGCTGTCTGTGCTACCAGGCCAAATCATTCTGTTTTCCCAGATGGCGTCATGTTATGACTGGAAGCAAAATGCTATATAACATAGCAGTTAGACATGAAGGTTCCTGAGGTTCTGTCATTCATGAAGGCTTTAGCCACTGCTGTTTGTTCCATACCAGATGAAATGAAAAAAAAAGTGGACACTATGTCATTCAGTTTCAGGAAATGGGGAAATCAGGCTAGGACTGATCCCTCTTGTTGGCTAGTTTTCAATTTATCAGCTGATCTATTTAGATATGGATAAATACCAGTAGCATGCCAGGAAAGATGTTCCTATTGATGCAATGGTTGTGTGATTTTTATAGATATGACCAAATGCTTTCCAATTTGATTTAAAGTCTGCTTCACAGGAGGGTGGACTCATATTTGGTAGTATGAGAAAAAAACAAATCCTGTGACTGGGAAGGTCATAAATCTTAGTGAGGATGCTACCATGGTCATTTTCTTTAAAACAAAAGTATATTGATGTGGTACAAATAGAATAATCATAAGTAGAAAAATGAAAGCAAACCTACTCATCTCCCCATACACAAAAATCAAGTCCAAATGGATTAAAGACCTCAATATAAGACCTGAAACTCTTCTCCTACTGGAACAAAAATAGGAGAAACTCTCCATGTTATAGGAGTGGGGAAAGACTTCCTGAACAAAACCCCAATAGCCCAGGAAATTGAACAATGGGATCTCATGAAGCTAGAAATCTTTTGCAGAGACAAACATACCATAAGTAGAGCTAATAGATTACCCACTGGATAGGAAAAGATCTTTGCCAGCCATGCCACTAACAGAGGCCTAATATCTAGACTTTACAAAGAACTCAAAAAACTAAAACATAAAAACTCAAACAACCCATTCCAAAAATGAGGCAGAGAACTGAATAGGGGTTCTCAAAGGAAGAAACTAATGGCTAACACACACTTAAAATGTTCGAGATGCCTACCATCAGGGAGATGCAGATTAAAGCAACCATGAGATTCCACCTTACTCCATTAAGGATGACAATAATTAAGAAATTTAACAACAACAAATGTTGGTGAGGATATGGGGAAAGGGGAACCATTGTCCATTGTTGGTGAGAATATAAAGTTGTTCAACAACTATAGAAATCAATATGGAGATTTGTGAAATGGATGAAAATAGAGCTATGAACAGACACAGTTATTCCCTTCCTGGACTTTTATCTTAAATGCTCCATGCATCAATATAGAAATACTTTCCCAACCATGTTTATAGCTGTTTAATTCATTATAGCTAAGAACTGGAATCAACCCATATGCCTATCATTGGATGAATGGATAACAAAGTTACGGTACATTTACACAGTGGAATTCTACTCAGCAGTAAGAAACAATAATGCAGTGAAATTTGTTGAAAAATGGATAGACTTGGAACAGATCATACTCAGCAAACTCACAATCACAGAAAGACAAATGCCACATGGTGTCATGTATTTGCGGTTCCTAACTTGGACCTGCTCAAGTTGCTGTCATACCTGATAGGCAACTCATGGCCCAGTCAATAGGGATGGAAGGGCTTAGAGGGAGGGCGAGGGGAGGGAGAAAAACAAGCACAAAACTAAATTGAAAATGAGCTGCTGCCATAGAAACCTTTGTCTCTGGAGATATCCTAAGAGATATATCCCTCAAAAGGTATAAGGGGGGGACACCTGAAATGTAGGGCCCTAGAGACTACAGGATGAAGCCTAATCTTAAAAGGGAGATTTTTTTCTGTCTCTGGCTGGTAACTCCCAGTACCAGAGATTACTTGCTACCTACATTGAGCTGTTGATCAGAGAGACCTGAGAGGTCCCCAGTCAAGACAGCTTTCAGAGCCAGATGTGGTGGCGCACATCTTTAGTCCCAGTGCTTGGGAGGCAGAGGTGGGAGGATTGCAGTGAGTTTGAGGCCAGTTTGAGACTACATAGTGAATTCCAGGTCATCCTGGGCCAGAGTGAGACCCTACCTTGAAAAACAAAACAAAAAGGCAGCTTCTGTCAAAGCACTTGATTACCCACCTGAGACAAAAGCTAACACTCTATTGCTAAAGACACCATATGCTGCTTACAAAGAGCATGGAGAGAGCTGGCTGGCATCTAGAAGAAACAGCCTGGCTAGTGCTAGAAAGCACTATGAGCTACAGGGGGAAAGTGGCCAACAATGGTTTGAGGTCTAAGCCACTCAAAAGCAAACACTCTGACAGTATATACATGATAGTACAATAGTGGCTCACAGCCTCAGTGAGTAACCAATTAGCTTTCTTATTGGCTAAGAGATCTGCTCAGTGTAAAGTAATCCATATCTGGAATTGGGAACCAGATGAGAATCCTATGGAGACAAAGATTATGTTCTCCAGTGTCAAGCTCTCATTAAAGTTTGGCTAAAAGAGGGATTACATAAATCAAGTTATCCTTAAATTAACAATGCTTATCTCATTTAAACTATGCTGACTTCACTCTTTATTGGTAAACTTGTTCTTCTTTTTCAAAACATAGCAAGACCAGCAGAGATAAACTGCCCCTCACATTTCAGCCAGGCCAAAGTTGAATCCATGAATGAATTGGGGAGATGAGCAAGAGTGCTGCTTCCATGCTGAATCTGATAATCAGTGTCAGGGTGTAGGAAATAGACCTTGAGGACAATCAACACTTACCAAAGCAGACATCCAGAGGTCCTAAGAGCTCATCCTGAAGTAGACTTAAAACTCACCCACCTGGCCCAGGGAATTTTGCAGAAGAAGGGGTAGAAAAAATTGTAAAAGCCACAGGTTAAGATATCATGCCCACAGGCATTCCCTTTACACACACACACATACACACACACACACACACACACACACACACACACACAAAAAAAAAAAACAAAAAAAAAAACTGACTGCTGCTCCCAAAATGAATAAACCATAACCCCATAGGGAATATCTGAAACTCCATGGAGGAGCATCCCCAGTGGAATAGGGACAGAGATGAGGGAACCAATTCATGAGGTATGCATACAAAATATGTTGTGAATAATAACAATAATTTAAAAAGCGAAAAAATACATTTAATTACTTATGTATTTACTTGAAGAGAGAGAAAGAGACAGAGAGAAGAGGTGTGCTGGGCTTCCAGCTATTGCAAACAATTTCCAATAGCATGTGCCACTTTGTGCATCTGGCTTATGTGTGTCCTGGGGGAATCAAACCTGGGTCCTTTGGCTCTGTAGGCAGGCACCTTAACTGCTAAGCCATCTCTCCAGCCCCTACTGTTTTTCCTTAATGGATAAGATATACCTGTCAACTTGCCTTCTAAACATTTAGGTTTATACTCATTCATTTTGATGCTATTGCTCTTCTTTGGGAAAGCTTGTTGCAGAGGACAACATGAAGTGTGGGTAATCATAATTGGTCAATGTAATGAGAATATGTGACTACTGTTGTGGTATAATGGCCCACTGCTCAGCCCTAAATGGAAGGAAATAATTGGACATTCACACAATCCCTTCTAAAGCTTAGAGAATATGGCAAAAAAATGAAGGTAGAAAAATGTCACACAGTTGGACTAAGGAGTAGAGTATGTTAGAAGTCTGTCCTCTAAGCATGACATGAGTTTATAGTTTTGATATATGAATATCTGTTATTTCATGAGATAGAGTATAATGTCTCACTCTGTCCTCAGGATACAGTAGTGGTTAACAATTGCTGGAGAGGGGGTGGGTCTCTTCTTCAGTGGTGTAACTGCCTGTAAGTTGTTCATGGTCCTTTGAGTAACCACTAAGATGTGTTCTTACACTTGACCCCTGACCCAGTGCTCCTGTAAGTAGCCCCAGCTAAATTCATTAGTTTATCATGCTGGACTTGGTTGTAAACATTTTATTGGTCTGTTGTCAGTTCCCTATCTGGGATGCATAAACATTTATTCACATTTCCCCAGGAAACATGTAACAAATGTAATCAGAATACTCACAGTTGGCTGGATTTGCTGAATAGACTGCCACATGCATGGATTGAAAAGTATAGACCACCTTGCTTCTTTTACTTTTGAAAGGACTCTGACCAGAGATCCTTGCTGTTATTATAAATGATAGGTTGGTGATGTTATTGTGTGTCTGACAAAACAGGACATCTTCAAAAGTAAAAGAAGCTCAAGACCAGTGGGGAGTACTGTTTCCCTGTCCTGGTCTTGCATGGCCGTTTCAAGGCCTTAGGAGATCAACAGCTCACAGCATATTTGTCAGGCAATGTTGCTGGTAAATCCCAATGCCAGAATTGCATTCTGCCTGCCCCACACAGTGAACTATTGTCCATGAGGCCCCCTAAACAATGCAGGTCATTTCACAAGCACTTGGTTACCCACTATATCTGAATATTAGGCCCTATTGCTGAAGACACCACATGGTGCTGTTATAGGATGAGAAATCATGCTGGAACTGAGATAGAAACCAGCTCTCTGAAGGCTAGCTTACATAATACTGGAAAGTACTATGCCAGTTGCTAGGGGATAAAGGTCAATACTAGCAAAAATAGACTACATAATCAACTAGCCAGACATATAATATGTTCAGATTGGTGCTATACTGACACACAGGCTATGGAGATAATCAACTGCTCTCTAATTGGCTATGAGGCCTGCTCATGAGAAGGCATTTGTATTTGGTATACAGAAACAAGTCAGAAGCCTAAGGCTTGTAATGTTAACCCACAGCAAGTACTAAGCATTGTAAACATCCTGAGGTATATAAGCTTCAACTTTGATTATCTTTTCTAATTTCCAGGAAAATAGATTATAAATGCTAATGGATATCTAATAAACCTAGCACCATTTTAATATGAAAGCGATTTCTTTAGGATTTTCACTTTTTTTTTCTTTATGTTATTTTAGAGAGAATGTGAGAGAAAATTGGCATGCCAGGGCTCGAGCCACTGTAATTCAAATACTGATGCTTGCACCACCTAGTGGGCATGTGCAACCTTGTGTTTGCCTCACCTTTGTACATCTGGCTATTGTGGGATCTGGAGAGTAGCACATGGGTCCTCAGGCATCTCAGGCATGTGCCTTAATAGCTAAGCCATCGCTCTAGCCCAGGATTCCTCCCCATTGTTTTTTTCTTTTTTACTGATATTTAATATTATTTGGTTTTCATCATATGGAAATTGTTTTGAGTTTTGCCCCACATAAATTTAACAACTTATGAAGAAGTACCATAGCACCAATATTGGTTTCTCCTCAGTTTACCAAAAAGGAATAGAGAGAAACATTTCAGCATGTGCAAAAAAGCAGTGGTTCACAAGCATAGTTTTGTTTTGTTTTTTAATTTTGATAAAATGTTTCATGGCTACTAAGGCTTGAATCCAAGTTTATTTTAAATCTTCAACAATGCTTTGATATCTCTACCCCACTTCATGTGCCACACTCAAGTTCCCCTTGACACTAACAAGATGAAAATGTTTCTTAGAGCTCAGCAGTTTTAGTCAAAATGATGTTAATGTCATGAAACAAACCCATTGGGCCCCAGTCAAATTGTACTGCATGCTAGATATGAAGTGCAATACAGCATATAAGGCTGTTATAGGAAAATATCCTACAAAATTTTGTTTTCATGTTATCTAAGTGACTTCTAACCTATCTGTATTTTCTATGTATATAGTTCCTATAAGAAAGACATGCATATTTTCTTTCTGATACTTTATAATTCCATGTCAAACATAAATGTTTTTGCTTAAAAAGAATTAGTGCATTTGTAACTTTTCTGCTAAAACAATGTCATCTAATTTTCAAATTAAAACCTATCATTAACATATTTAGTTTCAGGAAACAATTCAGGTGGGATTTTTTTTCCCTAATAAATATTTTCTATTTATTCTTGCTTTGAACACAAAGTATAGGTTAGGCATTCTGTACCCTAAAAGCAGGCACTGAGATGGACTGGCTCAGTTACTAGTGTGGGCTGTAACATAGAAGATGGTTAGAACCTGGTGATAACACAGGGGATGACACTGGCAGAGTGACATTGCAATGTTTTCCTCTGGTTACAAAGTGTCCTCTTATTCCATGAGTTTATAAGCAGGGGATGGAGAACATATCTTCCTAGACATCTGAAATGCCCTTGGTATGAATTTTCAACTCAGAGAAACCTAGGTTGGTTCTACATTATTTTTATTAAAAAGAATTCTAGGATGTCTGCAGTGGTATGTGTTAAGCTAATATCTGCAGACTTCCTAACTACTGAGAAACTCTAGGGTGAAATCTTTCCAACCCATCAAAGAAATATTTTCCCTTCAGGTTCATGAACACAAACCTGAGGTGAGCATTCAACTGGGTCAGGTAGTTTCTTTTAGATCTCTGAGATCATTTTCTCAAGATAGTGGATATATGAGAAAGAAGCTTAGTCCTTTCATCTCTCTTTGTCTTCCAATTACATGATATGGTCTCTTCCTCTTTCACATACTCCTACCACCATGTGCTATGCCATTATGTGATACTGCCAAGGAAATCCTACCCAAGTTGAGCTGATGTTACTGCTGGGCACTTGAACTTCAACAACTTTCTTTATAAATACCCAGACTAAGATATTTTGTCACAGTAATGAAAATGGACTAATATATGGTATTATTTGTGTTAATTGTTACTATAGATGGGATCCACTTGTAAATTGTACATATCCTTATCAAAAGACCAATGGATTAGCTATGCAATTTTAATTGATCCATCTTCCTAAATATTGCTTTTTAAAACCATTAATCTTGTCATAAATTTTGCATATCCAAAGTTGTGCAGAGTTGACAAGCTTAATTAATGTAATTTCTTTACATGTGACAAGTCAAGCAGACGGGAAGCAAAATAAGTTCTATAAAAATTTGGTAGCAGTGAACTGATGTGCCAAGGAAAGGAATAAAAGAAGGCCAGAAAAGGGAACTTTTCACCTTATGTACAAAAAATATTTGACAGGGGTGGTTTTAGAGTAGATTTTCTGGGCAGAGTAATAACTTCAACTTAGAAGGATAGAAAAGGGACATGATAGGAGCCTGGAAGTAACTTTCTACTAGTAAGTTTCTTTTAGTGTCTACCAAAAACATTCTTCAAGGTAAGAAAAATGATTTTTTTTTTTTTTTTTTTTTTTTTTTTTGTGAGGTAAGGTGTCACTCTAGCTGAAGCTGACCTGGAATTCACTATGTAGTCTCAGGATGGCCTCAAACTCATGGCGATACTCCTACCTCTGCCTCCCGAGTGCTGGAATTTAAGGCATGCACCACCATGCCCGGCTAGAAAAATGATTTTTTTTGTGTGTGCAGTAAGCATGTGAACAAATATAAGTTGAGACTCAATGAGTCACTGTTTATTTGTTGTTTATCATGAGAATTCTTCTAAAGTATCAAGTTTTCATTAACTTGAAACATGTTCTCATATATGCTAAAAGAGATTTTTTTTCCAAATGCCATGGAGCAAACTCAACTACCTGTACTTTTTATGACAAAAAAGATTAGAATTAAAAAAAAAATAGTGCTATTAAAGCAAAGAAAAGAATAAATCAAAAATAAAAATAAAGCAAAAGGACAAAGAATGTGAGCCACAGAATGCTTGGTTTGCTCTTTTTGTGGTGTTGACATTACAGTCAAGGAAGCCTCAAGCTCTCTCTGTTTAAATCATGACACTTTATAGATGTGAACTTGAATGATTTATGTCATTTCTCTAAACTTTGTATCTGAAAAATTAGGTTTTTGAGATGATTTGAGTAAAAATTATAGAAAGCCTGTCTGAGTTACATCTTCTGAGTTGTGAGAATCTCAATAAAAGTTAGCCTAATGTGGCTTTTTTGTTTGTTTGTTTGTTTGTTTTTTTAAGAAAAGGGCTGGGGAGATATCTCAGTTGGTAAAGTGTTTGCCCTATAAGAATGAGGACCTGAGTCCAACCAACAGAATCTACGTGAAGGTGTGATAGCCTATTTTTTTTTTTTATCCCAGTGCTGTGGAAGTGTGATAGATAGTTCCCTGGAGCTCACTACCCAGCAGGAATAGCTTACTTGGCAAATTCCAGACTATGGGAGACCCTGTCTCATAAAAGGTAGAGGGTGACTGAGGAGTAATACTCAAGATTGTTCTCTGGTCTCCATATGCACACACACACACACACATTCACACACACACACACACACACACACACACACACACACACACACATAAACCCATCTCTATACACCAACCAAAAATATATTGACTGGGAATTACAAGCAGACTTTGATCCACAGGTCCAACATATTGTATAGGCTTTTCTGTGGGGCTAATTATTAGCTAGTCTCTTCCCATATAAAGAGAGGAGGGCTGGGGCAGCATATAATTGATATTGAATTGAGATCCTCTCTCTTATCTTTGAGAAAACAGTGCTGACCTTGATCTAGATTACATATCTGCTATATATTAGTGATTGAGTAGAATTGCAGGTTGAGAATACTCATTTATACAACTCTGGAAATCAGTGGAGCACAAAATTTGCCAATCTCATGTGGAAAACATGGCAATAGAGAAGACAATTCCCTAGGTGGATGCAATCATAGTATTTTCCATTTTGTCAAATGCCTTATCTATGAGAAAAGTAGCTTGCAAGAGAAAATATATATCAAAGCAGATAGAAATTATGCTCTCTTCTCCACCTTTATTCTTTCTCCTCTTCCCTGTATTCTTCAAAGTGTTCTCTGACTAAGTGAAATATGTATTTCCTTAGTAATCTGTTTAATTCCCCATTCCTATGGAAAAATTATTGGATGAAACTTGTAGGTGATTTTACTTAAGAAATGAAGTCCTATCATTTTTTTTTTTTTTTTATCAAGCAAGCAGAGATTGAATTGCAGAAAACAAATGAGTCATGGTAATAAATATAACCTTCCATATATAAATCAATATATTATTTAACAATATTCCTGTCTTAATGCAGCAGCTAGGGGGAAAACATTCAATTAATGTACTTCTTCTAAAAATATGTAGAGATTAATAGGCCAAAAGACAAAGACAAATGAAATGGAGGTTTTCTTGTTCTTTTTACTATTGGTTCAATGAGATTTGGCTTGGAATTTGACACCATCTGATAAAGGATTAACTTTAGAACTTGAAGTGATCAGTGAGCTCTTCATTGCATCCATAAAATGCACTTTTTAGCATTGTGATATCAAACTATACAATGATATGAAACTTTTTCTTGCAATGTACCTTTTCACATGGCTTATCAGCATGTGTTTACAACTATTAGCCCATTAACATTTACAGTCTTTTTGAGGTGAGGTTTTTTCTCTTAATTTTTCTTTATTCTTCTTCAATAACCTCTACATTTCTTCCAAGACTTGAAGTATATTGTTTCCGTTATTTTTAAGACTTTATTTATTTTTTAATTATACACTCTTAAAGCAAGCCTGGCAAGAGAAAAAGGTGTTCAATGTAGAATTCTCTTGTAGATGTAAGGATGGACATATTGAGTAATTATCAAGGGATTTCTTGAGATATTTAATAATAACAGTGGATACTAATAAGCATAAAGGATTCTAATCAGAGATGTTGATGTGTGCTTGGGTGAGGATTCAGTGGAGGGAGGTATGGACATGTGTATAGATAACTAGTTAAGAATGTTGATTTCTCTATCTGTATTTCCTCCTCAGTAAGAGAGCTATAAGCAGTCACAGGGTGAAACTTCAAGATTGAGGACATGCTAGTAGAACATGATACAATAGAAGCTTTATCCTTATAAAAAATTTCATAAATTATGAATTTTATTGTATGCACAAATAGCATGTTGATTGTATTCCAAATGGTCTATACTCATATCCTCTCTCCCTTGCCCCCTTTCCACTGAGGGCCATCCTCAGTGGGGTTGTGAATGTATGTCTCTCTGTGTATAGGAGGAAATTCCTCAGTATACTTCTCACCATGTGACATTTATAATCTTTCTGACACCATTGTTCACAAAATCAGGCTCTTTGCAACCTCTGTATTTCGGCTTTGATGAGTTTTGAGTGTTCTGAATAACTTTCCATCTCCCTGGAGTAGTTTTCAGGCTAGGCATTAAAACAGCACTCATGTTTAATTCATAACTTCCTCTGTAATATCTTCTGAGCTCTGGCAGATGTGACAGAGGAAGTTGGTCTAGTGCCATCATTTCTTGATATATTAGTGGATCTTGGTTCTTCCTGGGTTTTGTTGTCATCTGTTAAAAAAATAATAACCAGCCAAACAAACAAAATAACAGGTTCTTCAAGCAAGAGTGAGAGCAGTGTGGATTAAATACAGAGACATTTTCTTTTTTGGTTTTCTGTCTGGCCTGAACACAAAGGTCAAAATAGGCCTCGAAGGAGGGAGTGGGAATGAATCTGAGACAAGAACACAAGGAATGGAGCCAAGACAAGTTCTGATCAAGGCTCAGGTTTATTCAGGCAGACACAAGCTTATATATAGAAGGTAAAACTTTCTCAATAATCCCTACATGCCTAAGGTCAGCTTCACCAGGATTGTATGTTAATGCCTCTGTATCTGACGCCCACTCCACCTAGGCTGTATAGTAAACAATGCCTTAGTATCAGGCACCTTATCGATCAGACCTTTGTATTAAGAGATTAGAGACCATCCTTGGCTCCCAAGGTCAAAGAGCAGCTGCAGCTCCCGACATGTCTCCCTTCTTTATTTGTTAAAAGAAGCAACTGTGCCTGTCTTAAGTTGTCAGAGGCAGAAGAACATCCTTACCCGTCATTGGACAAATGTATTATCCTTCAATACATGCCTTGTCTTAGGTTGGATGCCTCCTCCCCCAATCTTACCCATCTCTGGCTACCAGCCAGATAAAATTCAGGGAGAATTAATATAAAGTCTGAGGGAGCCAAGGACGTGTTCTATAGTGCATACCTCAGACCTCTGCGCAAACATTCACAATAGACTTCATTAAACACTTGAAGAAAATAGGCAATAGGCATAGGAAAAGCAGAAGGAAAATTCCCACAGCTGCAAAGCTGCCTATCCAGGTACTTTGAGAGTCCCAACCAGGCAACACAGACTTCATTGCAGCAAGTAAATCATTAGCAGCCTTAGTGGCATCAAAATCAAAATGACTGTTCTGTATAGCTAGAATTTCTGAATGTAAATTAATCAAATATAACAAAATGTTATCATGGTGCCAAATTCCTTCAAAGTGCATTTTGACCTTTACCCAATCTTCATAACTAGCATTGTAAGTTTTAGAGTTGATGCAGATCCATTGGTAATCTGCATGACATTCCAATCGAGCTCTAATCTTCATTCCTTGAATTTTCTCTCCTAAATAGATCACTACATCAAATAAGGCATCTATCTTTTCTTCTAACTTCTTATCTATGGCTACTTGAGTTCCTAAAGCAACAAATGTTTTTAGCTAGATTATTAACAAAGTGTGCAGTATGATCTTCTTGTGTAAGAGCAATAGCAGCAGTAGTAATAGAAGCTAATAATGTAATAAATGCAGCAATTCCAGCAATAATTAAACCTACTATTCTCTTTTGTCTACTTAAACTATTTTTAGTCTCCTCTAGAATTTGAATAACCCTTGTCAGAATACTAAGGCTTTGAAAGATTAACAGGAATCATAACAAATTCAGGTTGTTTGATAATCATTTCAGTTTCAGAATCATGAGAAACACAACTGGAAAGACTACAATTATCATAGGCAACATTAAACATTCCTTCAGACCCGTGATACCAAGTCATATGTATATTTCCTAACATCAGGGCATAAGGTGGTGTAAAACAGGCCATAACAGTTCCCTTCAGAAGACTATTTGAATTATTGCTGGCAGATGTAAGCTTGATACCTCCCATAGCAGCAGCAGCAATTTTCCACACATAAGTTTGCTGATGTCCATTGTCTGACCACCACAATCCTGAGGATACTCCAGTAACCCAATAATTAACCCATACAGTTTTACTCCCTACAGAACCAGGATCAGGACCATAAGTCCATTAAACTTCACTGTACGCAAGATGTAGATGACACCATATCATCAGGATCAGCAGTGTCCTTTTGTTTGATCTCATGCCCTGCATACTGGACCAAGCGTTCTGGCAGCCATCTGGCTCCGTTTTCTTTCTGTGAACAAATACAAACAGATCCTCGTCCTCATATTAGTACAGGGTTGGGTCCACTTCATTTGTTAGTCAATGGATCTTTCCACATTACTTTAGCATAATTAGTCTTGGTTTGTGCATGCCAAAAATGGTCAGCAGCAGAAAATCCTTTTGCATCCAAAAGTAAGAAATTTAAAATAAAGTATGATTTAACCATTTTGTTACTGATCCCAGTATCATCTCCCCTTTTTTAGTTTTTAGATTTTTAATGTTCCATTTGCTCGTTCAATGATACCTTGCCCTTGGGGGTTATAAGGAATTCCAGTAACATTTTCAATATTAAAAGAAGAACAAAAGTGCTTAAATCCTGTACTTGTATATCCTTGACCATTATCTGTTTTCAGTTGTTTAGGTACTCCTAAAATATTAAAAGAATAAAGACAATGAGCAATAACATGTTTAGTAGCTTCTCCCATTTGAGCAGAAGCACAAATGAAACCAGAATAAGTCTCAATAGAAACATGTACAAATTTCATTTTTCCAAACTCAGGAACATGAGTTATATCCATTTGCCATAAATAGCCAGGAGTCAAACCTCGAGGATTGACACCATGATGTGGCACAGGTAAAAATGTGAGACATTGTTGATTATTTTTAACTATTTGTCATGCTTGTTTACGTGTAACTCTATATTTAAGATGTAGAGTATTAGCATAAGATGATAAAGCTTATGAGCATCAATAGCTTCTTTTACAGAAAAAATTCTAGTAGCCTCATCTGTAATAGCATTTCCCAGAGCTAAGGGTCCAGGGAGACCAGAATGAGCATGAAGTTGTCTTACATAGAAAGGTTCTGAGCATTGGAGAATCAAATGTTGAACCTGTGCAAAAAAAATTGTAAACAGTAGAAGAAGGACATATTCTACTACAGGTTTCTAAATAAGGAACTTAGTGAACAATATATTGGCTATCAGTGTAAATATTAATAGATATAGTAGCAGTATGTTGCAATAAAGATTTAAAAGCTGCCAGTTCTACAAATTGTGCAGATTTAGAAGGAGTATTAAAAGTATATGTTTGTTCATTTAAAGAATAAGCAGCTAGGCCAGAAGAAGATCCATCTGTAAAGGCCAACAAAGCATCCTTGATAGGAGAAAATTGTGTATTGCAAGGAAAAATGACTTGATGTTGCATGAAGAATTGAATTAATTTATGTGTAGGGTAATGATTATCAATGCTTCCTGCAAAACCTGCCATGGATAATGCCCAAGTATCTGAAAAAGCAAAAAGCCAAGAAACCTGTCTTGAATTATAAGGCTGACAGATAACCTGTGGTTCTATTCCAGACTATTTAATAGTTTCAGCTCTTCCTTCCCTCACTACTTTAGCAACATCATCTTAATAAGGAGTGACAGTTCTTGGAGGAGAAGATGCAAGATGCACCCATAGTATAGGAGCTCCTTGCCACAGCAATCCTGTTGGAGTATACGGGGTAGGAAATATAAGTAACCACAACTCTTTACTATATAGTCAATATAAGTGATAAATTGTTCTTCTATAGCCTTTTGTACTGTAATTAATGCTTTAGAAGCCTCAGGTGTAAGAGAATGAAAAGAAGAAGGATTAGAGTCCCCTTGTAGAATATTAAATAAAAGTTTTAATTCATGAGTAGTAAGTTCTAAATAAAGCCTAATCCAATTAATACCTCCTAACAATTTCTGAAAATCATTTAAAGTGGTAATGTTTTGTGTTTTAAGAGTAACTTTCTGTGGTTTAATTTGTTTTGGATATAAATAAAACCCAAGATAAGAAAAAGGGGAATCTTGTACCTTCTCAGGTGCAATATTTATTTATTTATTTATTTATTTAAGAGCGACAGACAGAGAGAGAGAGAGAATGGGCACGCCAGGGCCTCCAGCCACTGAAAACGAACTCCAGATGCATGCGCCCCCTTGTGCATCTGGATAACGTGGGTCCTGGGGAATCAAGCCTCGAACCAAGGTCTTAGGCTTCACAGGCAAGTGCTTAACCACTAAGCCATCTCTCCAGCCCTCAGGTGCAATTTTTAATCCCCACATAGTGAGCTGTTGTTCCATGTAAGAAAAACAAGTCAAAACATCTGTCGTTTCCTTTCCAGCTAATAAAATATCATCCATATAATAAATAATATATATTTGAGGAAATTTGCTTCTTGTAGAAGTTAAAGCTTTAGCCACAAAATTTTGACATAAAGTTGGACTGTTAGCCGTGCCTTGAGGGAGAACTTTCCTTTGATATCTTTTCATAGGCTCCTTAGAATTACTAGAAGGAACACTCAAAGCAAAATGACAACAATCTTGTGGGTGTAAAGGCATAGTAAAAAAGCAATCTTTCAAGTCAATAATCACTTTAGAAAAGTCAGCTGGAATAGCTACAGCACTAGGCAGACCAGGTTGCAATGCTCCCATTAAATGCACAGTAACATTTACAGCTCTCAGATCTTGTAGTAACCGCCATTTTCCTGATTTCTTTTTAATGACAAAAGTTGGAGTATTCCAGGGTAAAGATGATTCCTCTATATGCCCTGCCTCTAATTGCTCCTGAACTAACGTTTGAGCAGCTATCAGTTTTTCCTGTGCCAAAGGCCACTTGAAAAGGAATTCCTTGTAACACTGCAGCCATGGCTATCCCCTACGTATAGCTAGGGCCAATATCAGCACATAATCTAATATATCCTTGTAGATCAACTTTCTTTCTTTAAGGCCGTATAGCTGCTTTGCAAGCACTATTTGCATTTTCATCAGCAAGCTGTTTTACAAAGTCCATAGTAGCGCCAGCATCTCCAAATACTCTCCCTGCCATTTTTATCAATCTATCTACAATATCAGCATAATTCTCATCAGGACCCTGTATAATCTTAGTTAAATTCTTCCCCACAGCTTCTCCTTTTGAAGGAAGGCTAAACCTTGCTCTAGGAGATGCTGTTGTTATTTGTTGATAAACAACAGGGGGATATACAATTTGATTGTCATTCCCAGCATAATCTCCTTCCCCAGTAAGCATATCAACATTCCAATTACCATTCCCTGCCTGTTGATTCAACATTGCAGTCTTTTTGCATAAGTCATAGAATTCTACTTTCCAAATTAAATATTCTCCTTCTGTTAAACAAGCTTTTCCTATAGATTTCCAATCATCTGCTGTTAGAATTTTCCCTGCCAATGCTTCTATAACTGACATAGTATATAGTGGCGTAGGTCCATATTTATACTCAAGCTGTTTCCCACTAATGCTCCTCCCTGATCAGAGAATTCTCTGATTTCCTTTTTCACTTTATTCTAATACCTTACATATTTTACATATCTCATTTAGTGAATCAGAGAACATTCACTGAGTACCTAATCAAAAGGTAGAGAAAGGTCACAGGAGATTGTTTGTTCATTGTTTGAAGGTGCTTGCTTGAAAAGCTTGCATGACCAACTTTGATTCCCCAGAACCACTATAAAGCCGGATACACAAAGTGGTGCATGCAACTGGAGTTTGTTGGCAGTGGCAAGAGGCCCTGGTGTACCCATTCTTTCTCTTTCTATCTCTGCCTCTTTGTGCTTAGAAATAAGTAACTAAAAGTAGCTTTTTAAAAAGCTAGACATATGGTCCATAGAAAGCTTCCCCATTTGTCCCAGAAAGATGGATGGAATTCTCATGTAAAACTCAGCATGCTATCTGTCCCACAGGTATTCTTTAGAAGTTAAGGAAGAGCAAGGAGAGTCACCTACTCAGCTACATAAAAAGAAGGGCCCAGAAGGAGCAGGAATCTGAGGTACCATGTGAATATCTGAGAAAGGCAGAGAAATACCTCATACAATGTACTAAGAGGTCAGAAATGAGAGGCAGTGCTCAACTCAACTGACCAGGGTAACTTGTAATCAATGAAATCTGTTTCTAATGGTAGATTTTACTGATTTACTGGCAACCATATCTTTACAAGTATATCTTAACATATTTTAATATTTGCATCAGGCTTGATATGCTAAATTTGTGCCAACCACTGCCAAATGCAAATTCAGAAAGAAACAGAAGTTGCTAGTGGAGAGACTAGCATGGGAGAGGTTACTCCATAACATAAAAAAATAGTTTTAAAAATATTGGCCATTTGAAATTGCTGTCATTTCCTGGAATCTTCTCTACATTTTAGGGCACTCCTGGGGAGTCCTGGGAGAAGCAAGTTGGATTGTGAAACACCCTCTTTTATTTCAATCAGAACTAGACCATTTAGAAATCATATACATTGCCCTTTGCAGGAAATGGTTTTCTGAAGAAAAGTTTCTATGACAAACAAAATAAAACCATAATGAACCACTATTGGGCATAAGAGAATTGTTTCTTATAGTAGAATTAAAGGTGGATGTGATAGCATTTTTAAAGAAATCTACAAAGATGAAAGAGCAAAGGCAACATTAGTAAAATCAGTAATCAATGGGCCTTATTAACATTGTCAGAGTATTTATATTCATAGTGACATTTCATGGTATATTTCCAAAAAAGCAATTGAAAGTTACACATTTGTTGAAGATCTAATAGTCAAAGATTTTAGTGGAAAATGTGATATAGATTTTTTTATATCAAAATATATTTTACAGCTCATTCATCACTTTTCCTAATTATTTCCTTAAGTAATGGCTCAACATCCCACTATTGCTTTCAACAGTAGCAGAGTAAAGATTATGAAGTAGGAATAGTAAACAGAGAAGAGGCAAGCTATAGAAGAGAAGAAATAATCTATAGGACCAGAAGCAAATATGTTTAAAGCCCTATTTTACCACCTAAAATGTCAAATGCCTTCTTTGAACCTCTTTCCTTTATCTGTGAATAATGAGTCAGACAAAAGGTTTTAGTAAAGGGTGTCAGGGACTTTTTAAATATAATATTTGTTTTTGTGCAGGACCCTATGGGACATTTAGTATCAGTGTTTCTATCTTTCAGATGAGGAAAATAGAGCCTAGGGAAACTAAGTACCTTGTCCAAGGCTATGGCTTTGTTGCTAACAGATATACTTTTGGGATTTAGTCTGACTCCAAAGTTGTGCTTTCAACTGATAATTTATATTGTCTCTCTCTAGGGACACTGGAGACCATGTTGCTTATCAAATATCTCAGTAGATAGATGTTTATTTGTATTGACTTATGTCAAGTACTCTCCTTTGCAATGAACTAGATATGGTTACAAAAGCAGTAAAAAGAATGTAATGATGGGCTGGAGAGATGGCTTAGCAGTTAAGCACTTGCCTATAAAGATTAAGGTCCCCGGTTCAAGGCTTGATTCCCCAGGATCCATGTTAGCCAGATGCACAAGGGGTCGCATGTGTCTGGAGTTCGTTTGCAGTGGCTGGAGGCCCTGGTGCTCCCATTTTCTCTCTCTCCCTCTGTCTGCCTCTTTCTCTCTGTTGCTTTCAAATAAATAAAAATATAATTTAAAAAAGAATGTAATGATGCTTATGTTATAGAAATACAGGCAAAAATAAACAATAAAATATGTCAGGTGATAATAAATGATGTGAACATAAGAAACAGGAAAAGAATATGAGGAAAACAAGAGTCACTCCACTTTAAATTGCTTTTCATAAAAGGCTTTCCTGACAGGATGAGATCTGACTAGATGGAGGAAGAAAATGAGTGAATACTTTGGTACAATGATGACGATTACATAAAATAGTAAAATTCCATGACAGTGCCTCTGTGATGAATAAATAGGACTTTCTTCTTAAGATAAGACAGTTGGGTCTTAGTAGAAGTTTTGGTGTTAAGCTTTGTCATTCAAACAGATTAAAAACAAAACAATAAAAATACATATCGTCAAAAGTCCCTAAATGCTTTGAGCCCTCAAATTTAGAAAAGCAAATACACTTTGAACTGATATAAGAAGCATAGGCTATGATTGTGTGTGTGTGTGTGTGTGTGTGTGTGTTGATGGTTGTGTGTCTGTGAGATAAGTAAAATGGGTATATGAAATAGAAAAAGTTAAGTTTGTAGGAACATTCAAAATTTTACATAGAAATTTCTGACATATCTTAGAGCATTTCAGATCACAAACAGTGTAGTACACTAATAAATAGTGTTCCTGTCAGGTCAGAATTCAGAACATTTGTATATAGATGGGAGATGAGTATTTGATTGCTTCTGGATTTCAACCAGCTTAATTAAGTCTATATATATAATACAGCTCATACAGATCAATAAATCATGGCTTTAATGCACATGCCCATGTTTTAATGGTGCCATGATTATCATAACTGTGCCAAGAAAGTAAAGCTTCCTTTGAAAAACTGATGCACATTATGAGTTTATAGGACCAGCTAGAGACAAAATACAGAGCTGTAATGGCTATGAACTTCATTTTATGATGTATAACTGTAATTATAACATGAAAGTATCTAATTTGCCCAAGTCTATGCAATCAATGCATTTAGCATGACTTTACTTCATGCTTCTGGTATTAGAGTAAACTTTATATAAATACCAATCAAAAATCTTATATAGAATTTGGGCTAAGGGCTTGTAAAATTATGACTTTGAGTTTCTTGGCATGGACAGGTGACTGAGTTAGGTGGTTGTTAATTACTCTGTGAAGTTAGATAAACTTTGCAGCCACTTATTGACAATCATGTCCATCATATTTAATTTAAATATGTAGTCAAAATGCACAGGTTCTTGAATATGGTATTTGGTATATATAAGTGTGCTTTTGTTTCTGTAACTATGACAAAAGTCTGTGTTGGAGAATATAACTAGAGAAACTCTAATACTATAAGCTGCTTACTATTCCAGAACTTGATGAAGATCTGGCTTCCCTGTTGGGGAATTCTATAGGGCATGGGTTAGCTTTGCATCCCCAAGCATCTTTTCCTTCAACTCTTCAAGCTTGCCCTTTTGTTCACCCAGCATGACTACTTTTGAATCATCATGTATATTCTGTCTCTCCTCTAATGCACTCTCAGATTAAATTTCCTAAGAAGGTTATGCCCTGAGTTTAATGGCATTCCATGTTTTAGTCATGTAGTAAATCTCAGTCAGACTTCATGTTCCTTAAAACGTGAGTTTCATGTTATAAAATTGGAAAGATTTGTGTGTCTGACCCTTGTTGTGGTGACTTATCTCTATTCTTCATCTCTTCACAAAATTTCTCCATATAATTTAGGCCTAAATGTTTTAAAAGAGGTGGTAATGACTATGCCTGTAAATAGTATTGTTTCTTTTTATTTTATTTTGTTTATTTGAGAGTGATAGACACAGAGAGAAAGGGAAAGAGAGAGGGAGAATGGGTGCCCCAGGGCCTCCAGCCACTGAAAATAAACTCCAGACGCCCCCTTGTGTGCCACCTTGTGCATCTGGCTAATGTGGGTTCTGGGGAATTCGAGCCTTGAACTGGGGTCCTTAGGCTTCACAGGCAAGTGTTTAACCATTAAGACATCTCTCCAGCCCCTGTAAATAGTATTCTACAAGTTCAGAATGGTTTATCTTTCAAAGTCATAGTATAATTTTACTTTTTAATGATTAATTGAGCTGGATAAAATATTGATAATAGTTTTTCAAACTAATTTGTAAAGGGATAACTTATTAACAAGTCATTCTAGCCATATCTATTTCCAAAATAATAAATTACATGAAACTTTAACTTAGCATGTTTCTTTAAAATATATTTTATTTATTCTACTTATCTAAAGAAAGAGGCAGAGAGAGAGAGAGAGAAAGAAAGAATAGGCACTCCAGGGCCCCAGCCACTGCAAATGAACTCCAGACACATGGGCCCCCTTGTACATCTGGCTTACATGGGTCCTGGAGAGTTGAACAGGGACCCTTTGGCTTTGCAGGCAAATACCTTAACTTCTAAGCCATCTCTCCAGCCTTTAGCAGGTTTTTTTTTTTTTTAAATAACACAAAAAGCTTTGTAGTCCTACATATTCGATATATATTTTAAGTAGCCAGTTGAATTTATATGAATTTCATATTTCAGTAACCAAGTAACATTAAAAATATAGTGGCTTATCTCCTGTGCAAGATAAAGATAACAGTATTGTTACTATGGGAACAACTTTTGATCAAAAATATTGTTAAGACACAGACTTTTCCATGAGCATAACATTCTGTGTTCACACCCTTTTTAGGTGTGGTATTACTTCTCATTCCTTATAGAATCTAAATACTAAATATAAATAATACTTGCCATATATATATATTTCACACTAAAATGGACATATATTTTCAGTTTCTGGAATTTTCATTTCTGATCTTATCACATTCCCTGAAAACTATGCATTCATTTAAATCATGTCTTGCCTTCTGAAGAAACTTACCGGACATCCTATCATGGAACTTCATGACATTATTTATCAATGTAAACAGACTTCCTTTCCTTTGTAGTGGTGGATTAAGCTTCAGAATTTGATTCTTAAAGTTTAATTTTATCCATTAAAGTCTGTGATTTTGAGATATAGGCTTAAATCCTATTGGGTTTTTGTCATTTATGTGAATGTTGGGCAGGGATGGCTTTGGTGCACTTTTAGATTTTGAATTTCTTTCCAGATTTATTTCCATTCAGTTACTACACCATTCAGATTTTGTTTTGTATAGGCTAAGAAAACATCTTCTCTAATTGTGCTCAATTAGAATCTATTTGGGTCATCTTGAATTATAAACCATACTGGCAAAATATAATAAACAATAAACTGTGATGAAATCAGAAAAATAAATATTCAAACAAGTGCAAACATCAGCAGAGACATCAAGATGACTTGCTTTAGGCAAGTAGACTAAAAATAAACAAGAAGAAAACAAAATTCAATAGGAAAAATGAGGCACTTTGGAGACCATATGCCCTGGCTGAGAATGTACTCCACAAATGGAAAGGAAAGTTCTGACCAGAGATTAATGGGAAGTAATTGTAGACTTTTTGAGTTAGGACTTTGAAATCATGGAAGTGGAAGTATTTAGACTTGTGAGCTGTTACAGAAGGCAGACATAGGATTTTTAGCAAGGACATGGCATGGATTGCAGTGGAGAGGTGGTATGGTCATAATCTCATAATCAGCAGAGGATTGTTCTTTCCGTCATCCAGGTAACAGTTATATTGAGGAATCAGTTGTCTACAAAGAAAAGAATTGGAAAAGTCATGAAAACAAAGTAAAGTAATGGTACTTCAAGCTAAAAATGATATTAAGATGTCTATAACTAGTCAGACAAGTATGCCACCTTTTTACAGCTTTGCCAGGCTGTCCATTGCCTCTTGTCATCATTTGGCCACAGCATTACTTTTTCAGGAATGCA
The DNA here is from genome assembly GCF_020740685.1 of Jaculus jaculus. Taxonomy (NCBI): domain Eukaryota; kingdom Metazoa; phylum Chordata; class Mammalia; order Rodentia; family Dipodidae; genus Jaculus; species Jaculus jaculus. The sequence continues at coordinate 82,061,680 of NC_059107.1, read as the reverse complement.
CAATAAGAGTATATGCTATTAACATGTGGGTTTTCTATCCTTATGACTTTGAGATAAGATAACCTTTATCTTACAGATAGGACCAGGAGAAAGTGATTTGTCCAATTACATAAACTAGAATAAGACACAGGCCACTTTAATAAACACATTTTTTAAAACTTTTGGTAAACCAAAGGAAGCATTAAGATATGGAGCTTAGCTAGAATTATCCCTGGTAATTGCTTTTGTGATAGTAGCTATTCCTATGTGTCTATGAAATGGAACTTGGTTTAATTTTCATCCTTCTCATCTTTCCTAAATTAAAATTCTGATATTTATACTCTATATTGTTTCCTGTTTGTTGATAGAAAATTCATGTATTTCCTCTTTTGTTTTATGCCTAGAGTAATGCAGAATTGAACAGCTTCTCAGGAGTATAGAATGTGGGTGAGTATGAGTTATTTGCACACAGATTATTTTCCTGGAGGGATGGCTAGTTTAACTTACATTTTTGTTTATTTATTTATTTTTTCAGTATTCCACATGCTCTTCAGCTGGCTGCCTAGAGTATATAATGATATTTAACTTGCTTTTTTGTTGAAAGGGGACAGGGTCATTTTAAGACAAGACAAATCTAAATGTAGAATAGACTCAGCTGTCTAATTCTGAGTGTTTTGTGGGGGTGGCACTCAATCGTTCACCAGAGCATCTTTGGTATGTGCCAGAGCACCCCAATGAGGGAAAATAATTTTTTTCTGAGGATTAATCACATGTGCATGTGCTTGGCAATTCTGCGGCTAACCAAAGTGTAACAAAAAGAAAAAGTGGATCTGTGGGGAAACTAATGAATGTTTCAATAGATTTTTTTTTTGAGAGGGAAAGAGAGAAAGCAAGAGAGAATTGTGTACCAGGACCTCCAGCCACTGTAATCAAACTCCAGACACGTGTGACATCTTACATGCCTGCACAACTTTGTGAATGTGTCACCTTGTGTGTCTGGGTTATATGGGATATGGGCAGTTGAGCATGGGTCCTTAAGCTTTGTTGTCAAGTGCCTCAACCACTAAGCCATCTCTCCAGCCCATGTTTCAATAGTTTTGAATATAAAACTTGATCATTACTAATAACCAACAGGGGGTGCATTTTCCTGGTACCTAACTTCAATTTTATACAAAGTGTAATTCTTCTATTGAAGAGACTGTGTAGGGCACTGGAAAATTACTGTACTGAAGTCTCTTGTAATGGGGGATGGAAAGTTAGCAGGAATGGAGACCACTACATGGCAGGCAGGGATACAGCTATGTATTGGATATTAAGAAGAGTTAGTGGGCTGGAGATGGCTTAGTGGTTAAGCGCTTGCCTGTGAAGCCTAAGGACCCCAGTTCGAGGCTCGATTCCCCAAGGACCCATGTTAGCCAGGTGCACACGGGGGTGCATGTGTCTGGAGTTCATTTGCAGTGGCTGGAGGCCCTGGTGCGCCCATTCTCTCTCTCTTCTCTCCCTATCTGCTTCTTTCTCTCTCTGTCACTATCAAATAAATAAATAAAAATAAACAAAAAAAATAAAAAAGAAAAGTTAGAATTTATTATGGTTTGTTACATGTATGTTAACCATTGTGAGAGCTCTTTCTCTAACATGTGTTGCTATTTTTCTTTTCAGGCTTTTATTCCTTCCCCTACTCTCCACCATCCCTGAATTACAGTAGTAAGGTGTCCTTCTAAACATGTCTCCATCAGAAGCTTCACCAAGTTTGTAGGTGGGAAAATCGTGCCTCAGGCTGCAATGTGGACCTGAACATCACTTGCTTCAAGTTCCTGAGCTCTCACTGAGTTTACACTGCAAGCCATAGAATCTTCCTTTTAAATTTTATTTTTATTTAATTGTGGACTTTACAGTATGAACAAATTGCATGTTGGTCATAGTCCCATTGAGTTATACTCTTGCAACCCCACTCCTTTTTCCATTCCACTGAGACCCATCCCCAGTGGGATTGTTGGTATTTATTGTTGGGTCATGAATGAACCAGGGATTGTCTGTGTAGAGTGTGGAAACAATGCTTCAGTTTACACCATCCCACACTGCGGCTCTTACAATCTTTCTTCCCCCTCTTCTGCAATGTTCCTTGAGCTTTGTTGTGCATGTTATGTCTCTCTAAGTGTTGCACTCTCTGTATCTTCTGAATTCCTGCTTTAATACGTTTGAGTTTTCTTGGTGTCACCAGTCATCTTGGAAAGGTTGTCATGGTAGCAGTGAGAGCTGTATTTGTGTTTAAATTTCCACTTCCTCTGGGCCCTGACAGATTGGATAGATATGGCTTGATTTATGCTAGGCAGTTGGCTATCTTTTCTGGTATTGATGGATCTTTTGAGAGAGAAAGGGGGGAGGGGATATGGCAGAGAGAGAATGGGTTCACCAGAGCCTCCAGACATTAGAATCAAATATCTGGCTTATGTGGGTACTGGGGAATTGAAATGGATTCTTTGGACTTCGCAGCAAGAACCTTAAATGCTAAGCCAGTTCTCCAGCCTAGTTCAGTTAAATTTAACAGTAAGTCTTTCTAGGTGATAGAGAACAGCCTGTTATTTTAAAAGAAAATTGTATTTTTTAATATCTTGGAGGAAGTTTTAATAAGGTTTTTTTTGTAATTAAGTAAATGCATATAAGTTGTGTTTAGTGATATTAAAATACAAGTTATAAAATTATTTCCTGTTGATGTTCATACTGCAGAATAAGGTAATGTCTAGTAGCACCTCTATGGTAGAACCTAACTCCAAGCCACTCTTAGCACTAGACATGTCTATGTTTACCTTGTCAAAGGTGGAAACCTGATAAACACCCTATTGAAAGTATTAACATGCACTGTTTGAGCAACTAAGACCAAAAAAACATAGTACTTTAAAGAAGGAAGCTATGTTATCCAGTAATGGAATGCTTGAAGCCAAGAAAAAGATAACAGCTAGTTGTAAAAGCATCAGTTGGTTTGTGTATTTGGAATGACTTAATCTAATTTAAGTTCTTTTCCTACTTTTTCCTTGTCTTTTATTCTTTTCATTTATTTTCTCTACTACCTTCCACTCTTCTTCACTCCTTTTCTTTCCTTCTTTCTTTCTCTTTTTCTTTCTTGTTTCTGGTTTTGAGACCTAGAGTAGCTGAGTTGTTTCAGGTAGTTTCAATGTTTCCATTTTATTATTATTACCAAGGGATTAATGGTCCTCTGTTTAAATGAATAGGTCATAGACTGTAGCTCTGATGTCCAAAATAGTAACCACTAGTCTTATGAGGATATTAAGCCATATATTAACTATCATTAACTAAAACTTATAATTTGGTGTCTCTTCACACTGGCTACATTTAAATACCTCAATGGCCACACTGGGTAGAATAGGTAAAGGAAACTTATGTCTTTTCAGAAAATCCTAGTAGACAGTGCATCTGAACAAATTTTCTCTGTTAAAGTTGCTTTTCTAAACATATTTTATTTATTTTAGAGAGAGGGAGAGAGAGAGAAAGATGCAGATAGAGAAAGAGAATGGGCACACCAAGGCCACTAGGCACTGCAAACACACTGAAGACATATGTGCCAATTTGTGCATCTGACTTTACATGGGTACTAGGGAATTGAACCTGGGTCCTTTGGCTTTGTAGGCAAGAGCCTTAACCTCTTAAGCCATTGCTCCAGCTTGCTTTTTAAATATATATAATATTTCTTTAGATCTACTTTCCTAGGTCAGTTTTTCATTTTCAAAAGAAACAAGGTATCCTATTCAGATAATTTAACTTGTTTAAGACTTGGAGCTAAATAAGGAAAACCTCTAATGCTTAGTATTAAAATTGACTTCAAAGGATAATCTCACTGTCCACAAAGCACTGTCTCAATTCTTACAAGTCTTTTAACCAATGACATTAGCCACAGAGTTTATATAATCAGCCTAATCACAATAGGTTATTACAGTTACAATTTGGATTAAGCAGAATTTTTTTCAATTTTTTAGGTTTTTATGAGACATTGTACAAATCTCCAATAACTATGTGTTTGACACATTGTAAATTTATTTTCCAGTGATAGAATTAATTTTCCTAATTGTGGGAACTTAAGTGATACCTACATCAGCTACGTTTAAGTTCCATGGGACATAACTTTTCCCATCAGCAAGAAAGGATCAGAGTGAATAATGATGCTTAGCCCAACAATCTCATGGATTAATTTAAGATACCTCTTGCTTAGTAAGCAAAATGGTAAAGCCCTAGGTATTAGAATTAATTGAATTTCCTTTACCTAAGAAAACCAATCCCCCTCTCCAACTGGGAATAAGCATTTGTATTAACTCTGTTGACACTTTCTTAATACCAGTGATTAATGTTAATTGCTTTTCTAAAATAATAGCATTTGTGGTTTCTAGTGCCACACACAAATCATAATCACCAGCACTTAAAATGGGTTACTATGTGAAGTTGGAATTGTTTCTGAACAGTCTGTGAGCTCATGGTGAGACTGATATAATAATCATGCCTTTCACATATTAGTCCAGAAGGGTTCCCTCTCCTGAGTCATTTCATATATTCAGTTTCATAACATTTTCACATATATTTGTAAACAAATAAATCATATTAAGCCAAAAGAATAAAGACATAATTTAATTTCTATGCTGTGCAAATAAGAACATGGCTCCTAAATTTCTGGAGTCAAGAATTATTTATTTATATATTGAGAGTTGTTCACACTCTAGTCCAGGCTGACCTGGAACTCACTCTGTAGTTTGAGGCTGGCCTTGAACTCACAGTGATCCTTCTACCTCTGCCTCTAGAGTGCTGGGATTAAAGGTGTGTGCAACCATGACCAGCTAAGAATTCATTTACTTGACTCCATATTTGTTTATAGACACATACAAGACTACAAAACCAACAAATAATATATAAAAATAAAAAGAAATCAAATTATATTAAAAAAATCAATCAGTGAAACTATTATGTTGAATGATTATTGGTCTTATTTTTTAGATTGCAAAGTCATATTACAATTTTCATTTAAATTAACTTTTAAAAATATTTAATAATTAAAACCTGGATAAATGCTGCATTTTATAAGACATTACTCCTAAGATAGTTTAGTCCTGACAGAAAAAAATGTCCAGATGACTTTAAAGATGAACACTCCATATGCTATCTTCCCAGAGATATCATGGAAAGAGAAGCATGAAGTCATTGTTGGGCAGGACATTTGATGATACACATGAATATTTAATGTAATTCTAGAGACTTGAGAAGATTCCATGTTGCAGAAATTTTGAGATCCACAAGGATTAAGAGTGACCTAATAGAAAGTATTTCTGTGTATTGTTAGTTCCAACAGGAATAAAGCAGAAAGGTGAGGAAAGACCCAGTGATACCAAAGGAATGCCATCTCCCACTCTGCCCCTCTGTTGACACCTATTGTGAGATTCCTAGCCTCTTAAATTCTCTGGGAGCCCAGGTAGTTCTTTTCAGTGAACAGGAGAATCTGCAGGTGTGCTGACACCAGTTACCATTGCTTTCAAGAGAGCAGATTTTGATCTTATCTGTACTTACCTTTCATTCATGAGTCAGCAGATTTGTATGTTTGACAACCTCAAATTAAAAAAATTACTTGCATAAGCAAAACCATTTAAACACAGTGAAAAATAAAATAATAAACTGAAACATATATGTAATACAATGTTACAATTAATAGAGCAGAAAATCAGAGACTTCTGAGAGCTGTACCCTAAGCAGACTTCTAACAAGCCCTCAGAGGCTCAGAGAACATTATGTAGCTAGAATTACTTGATAAAATAACCCCATCCCTCACTACTGTCTATAGTATGCATTTACAGTGTCATAAAAGGAGAGTCTCAGTGCAAAGGGAACTTGCATTTATTTGTGGGAATCATGCTTTCTCCATGTGGACCTAGTGAGAATTTTGATTATGTTGTCTTGGCTATTTAAGTAGTAGTATTTGTTCCATGCTACCAGGCTTATAATGAGATGTTTCTAGAAATAAACTTAAACTTTATGTAAATTGAATGCACAGTTATTTTTGGGGGGCAACAGTAAGATGTTTATTTCTTTATAATTTGTACTCATTCATTAAAAAGGACAAACCACAGTCCTATATTACTCCATTGAAAATGATAAAAAATAACTAAAAAAGCAATTGAGGATTTTTTTTCAGTATCAAATAAAACTATTACCTTTCCTGAAGTACAAAGAAACAACAGATGTGTCTATATCTATATAAAGTTTAATTAAGGATCTTGCATCTTAAAGCATATGATACGTTGTTAGTTTGACAACAGTTCAAAACTGATGGTCCCACATCTAATTTGTACCATTGTATGAGGAAATGAAAAGCTTAAGTTATCAGTGTATGAGAGACTTTAGTCTACTTTATCTGTCACATGTCCAAAGTCTGCTTTCTTCTTATCTTTCAAAACCACTTCATGCGCAGTCTAGTCAGTTTTGGTCTTTAAATCATATGTTAAAAAATAAAAGGCAGGCATGCATTTGGCAAAAGATGTAGTTATTGTTGATTATATAAAAAATGCCCAACATGGGTCACATTGCAAAAGTAAACCCCAAAACATAACATCAAAAACACAAATATTTGTACAGAAAGCTTACAGAGTATTCATTTCCCTAAAATATGAAGTCATCTTGTTTCTTTTTCAAATAGTTAAATATTTTATGAAATCTGGCAATGATCTCAAGTGTTGAAACACTTCCACCAGGAATTCATCATCCACTTCACTGATTTTAAAAATTTTCATTTTTATAACAAAGTGTTAAATGTAAATTAATGTAATATTCATTGGTATTTTCATAATGAAGACTTTAAACATTTACACATAGATATATAGTACAAAAATTATACAAATTAAAGATAGGGGTAAAATATTAATAGATCTATTTTTGCTTCCTGTAAATATTTTTATGAACCTATAAGGTATCCTTTCTAAAAAGATAAACTCTATCTCCAATTAGCTGGCAAGGTTGTGCTAATACAGTAGGATTATACCTCTTGAAACATTGCACTATTTCACAAGCCAGCTAATTCTTTATTACCCGAGTTCCTTCACATCCACACTCAGACATATTTCCATGCACACCATTAGAGAATGAAGAAATGTGCATCTTCTTTTTCACAACTTATAAATTCCTTATCACCAATAAAAGGAGACACCATTGGACAGACACATTATTTGTCTCCTCTGGCCATCTTGTATTGCATATTCTTCATAGTACCATTAACAATATATTGATTTGGTATTTTTAGCCTTTTTTCAGTATTGCCTTGAAATGGGAAATGAGCTTTAAAGGTATATATATATATATATATATGCATATATATATATATATATATATATATATATGCATATATATATATATGCATACATGGAGGAATTCTGTAGCTTTTTCAACCTATGCATGATTTCTTGATTCCATACCTTCTATAAAGAAAGAATATTCTTAGGCATGAAGCACAAACAAAAGATATTAGAACATTATTATGTAATTCTGATATTCATTTTACTGTTACTTACTTCTAGTTGTATAAAGACTATCATATCTCAATAAAAAATGGAAGCACTCTAATTCTCAAAACTCATCATTCCACATATGAATAAATACGGAAAGAATTATGAACTCTAGATGAGCGATATGGGTCATAAGGTTTGATATTGATGGTTAAAACAACTTCAGAGAATACAAAAGTTAAAAAAAAAAAACCCTCGAAAGCATGTTAACTGACCATTAGTAATCTAATTGAAAGCAGTACTGATTCTGAAAATCAAATAAGTAGAAAATTATTTCCAAAGTAAGAATATTGATACTAAGTTCTAGAATTTGGTTTTCAGTATTCAAAACCTTTAGATTTACTCAGTAAAGTGAGTTACTTGGTAATGTGGTTTATGTCAAAATGTTTCCATTATATTCTATTTCATTGTTTAAGAAAACTTAAAATGTCATGAATGATAGGGGCCATTAAAAATATGCTAGACCCCAAACAGAAGATAATACAACAGACTTATTACTCTTACATTTACCACGTACAATCAACATTTCAACCTCTATTATGTTTCACAACTTGTTATTACATGTAAAGCACCTGGGTACGGTGATTTTACTTTCACTCTACAGCCTATAGTATTGAATTGAACACTGAAATGTCCCATTGAATTAAATCATGCAACTGTCACAGAATCAGGTTAAGTGTTTTATAAGGCATATTGGAACAAGTTAAAAATCATTTTATAACCATTTGAAAGTTATTCTTTTGGATGAAGGGGTTCCTGGATGCCTCAGTCACACTGTGTTGTAAATAAGTTGGAGAGTTTGTTAAAGTAAAATTTGTTTCGTTTGGATGGAGCTGCGGGAAATAGAGGGAATTGCAGTCATCCCAGGATGAAGGGGCCTCCTCTGAGCTGGGCTGGGAACAGCAGATGTCATACCATATTCAGAATTCCGAATAGAAAAAGACGCCAAGGGTGGGCAGCAACAAGCTGAGGAGACTTGAAGACAGCGTGGACACACCTATGAATAAACCAGAAGGAGGCATATCATTCCATTGATAAGTCACTCTGGCTCAAGTTCACTCATTCTGCTCTGGAGAAGCATAGGCTCACTCTGTAGTCCCAGGCTGGCCTCAGACTCCTGGCAATCCTGCTGCCCCAGCCTCCCTAGTGCTGGGGTTAAAGGCGTGTGCCAGCATGCCTGGCTAAGGACTAAAAACCTAATGTCTCCTTTTACAAAAGTGGTTTTCTTATTCTTAATGATGTGAAAAAATAAAAATATGTGATGGATGACTATATCTATGAGATGATGCTTACTACTTATACACTGTTTATACTAGCTATTTAAAATAGTAAGACTACAAATGGCAATGCCTTCTATTGCTCCTAGGATCCAGCAGTCCTAAATTCCAACCAGAAGGCAATAGGCCAAGAAGCATCCATAAATAAGGAAACACAAATGCCACCATCTGCACTAGTTCACAGGTTTTTCCATACCTGCAGGTTTATTTTGAAACTTCAACTTTTCCACATATTTTAAGAGATAAGTCTCAACCTGCACATAGTTTTATTCCAATAAGATGGCAGATGCTGAACCTCATTTACATATAGCAAACATTTAGTTTCCAATGTTTGACCTAATTTAAGCAATCTATCCTGAAGTCCTTTGAAGACTAAAAAACAATAAAAATGTGCAATAAAATACTAATAGTGCTAATAAAATTAGAATTGTATTAGAGATATTGCATGATTTCCAATCTCAGTTATTTTAAGAAATGGATGTATGCACACAAAGAGTTATGAAGGCATTTATAATATTTATCTTTTTTAAAATTTAGTTAGTAAATGGCCCTCAGAAATTATACTGCACACATTGGTTACTTTTCTTGTCACTATGATCAAGTAGCTGACAAGAAGCAAATTAAAGAGGAGGTGTACTGTTGCTTATACTTTGAGGGATACAGTCAGCAGAGCAAGTAGTTCTCTGTGGTGCTGGGGCATACGATAGCTGCTTGCTCACTTTTTTTTTTTTTTTTTTTTTTTTTTTTTTTGTGGTAGGGTCTCACTATAGCCCAGGCTGACCTGGAATTCACTATGTAGTCTCAGGATGGCCTCAAGCTCATGGTGACACTCCTACCTCTGCCTCCGGAGTACTAGGATTAAAGGCGTGCATCACCATGCCCAGCCTTTGCTCACATTTTAACAAACCAGGAAGCAGAGCCTGGACAGGAAGCTGGGCCTAGCTATATACCTCAAGGCCCAACTCACAATGATCCACTTCCTCCAATGAGAGACTTCCCAATGGTTTCACAGCCTCCCAATGTCACTAGCTGAGGAGCAAATGTTCAAACAAGCATATGGAAACATTTCAAATTCCACTACTGTGAAATTAAAATCAAATGATATAATATGCTATGAGCCTATGTGAGTTGAGTTTATGCCTTGTCTTGGGTGTCACCCACTAAGGACTATTGTTGTGGTCATGTGGTCTTATGGGGTCATTGCTGCTCACTCGAATCCCTGAGGATATGTTATAAAGTGGGTCTAAGCAGACATAGGCTATTTTTTTTTTCTCATTTTCCACTCTGTTTAGGAAATTCTATAAACTCTGCTGGAATGAGTGAAAGGCTAAAATGTATTGTTAACAGTTTGCAAAGACAATAGGCTTTTGCCATTTTTGCAAGTTTATTTCACAAATTTGAAACCTTCATTATAATTACTTATTATATTAAAAAACTATCTAAAGAAGCTCATTCTTTTAATATTTCTCATATACTTAGGAAGACTTAGATCATGTAGGAATCAAAATGACATCTAAGTTCCCTATAAGGTGGAAGATAATTGTGCCTTATCTGCATGCACATATCCCCCCATTGCTCCATTAGCTTCATTTGATAGTGCATCAGAAAAACAATGGAAAGCATTAGAAAAAGGTCAAATATTGGATAAAGATAAAATATAATAGTGTGGACTGTCCAAAGGACAAAACAGCAAAAGCAATAAAAATTGTCCTTGGTAGCTGCTTGAGCTTCAATAATGCAGATGTTGTATAACATTACCAGTAACTAGACAACACGAACGCTAACCAGGGTAGCTGGAATTCACCATGCCACCACCAAAAAAATAAAAAATAAATTAAAATCTTCCTTTCCCCCTATCACTTTCTGTCTCTGAGACAAACATACACACACAGGCACACCACATTAATATCACAGTCTGAAGTGATTGGAATGGATTAGTAACCTGATTTTATTGATTTGAATACCCAGGGAAAGTAACTTACTAAAGGCCAACTACCTGTTGAGGACAGAAAGAATTGCACCTCAAGATCATCAAGCTCTTTTGACCTCTGCTACTCAGTCTCTAGAGACCACTTCAGAGAGGGGCTAACTTTAACAATGCATGAGAACACTGCAGCCACACTTGAGTGTCAGTACGAGGGTATAGAAAGAAAATAAATTCAGTAAGGAAAACGCAGCAGCCACCTACATAGTTTAAATGATGTTCCTGAACTCTTACAGGTTTTGCTAACCTTCTACTTTTCTTCATATTTAAAAATATATGTCATAACCCACATGTATTTTCATTTTGATAAGCTAAGCCATAATAAGCTTCAAACACACAGTTAAACATTTAATTTTCAATATGCAACTGTGTGAACATGATCTATCCTGAAACCTTTTGCCTCAGGATGACTGTAGGGTCTCTACAATACTTGTCCTTTGACCACAGATGACATCAGGGATGGGTACATGTTTCTCTGATTGCCTGAATATGTGGCTTGGCAGAGGCTAAACTGTGGCTGCACAAAGTAGTTCAGTCAGTCACAGATGCCATTTCGAAGCTTTGGTGTTAGTATGAAAACCAAATACAATTCCATAATTTGTGGCTTCAACATCAGGATATTTGGTTTATTTAAAATAAATGTCTCATGTTTATGTGTGTTATATTTAATTTCTCTAATGGCTCAAGTTTATGAAATTGTGGCCTACATCTACATTTCTCCTCTACATCCCATGAAGAAATTATAGACACAGCTGGATCACTCTTTTGTCATTATAAATGTGAAATTTGGATATTCTAGAAAGGTTCTTCAATATGAATTAGCATTATATCTAAAAAACATACATTACTGCTATTCAGAATAATCCTAGTACTCAGATGGTACATACTAAATATATATTTTGCTTTTCATATATCTACTGAATAGTAACTATGAATAAATTCTCAATCTTGTAAATAATTTTTCCCTTATAAGAAAATATGTAAAACTAATTTAGACTACTGTTTTGTTCCTCTGGGTGTTCTTGATTTTTTTCTTCCTTAAAATACTAGTTTTATTATGACCTTCAGGAAGGACTACTGTTTCAGACAGATACATATTAAGAACACTATGCCAGTTAAGTGTTACTAAAAAACAAATCACGTTATTCTGTTTTGGTTTTTGTTTTATAAAATATACATTCTGATTGGTTCAATCCAGGTTGCTGCTGCTAGACTATTAAACATGAAACCATCATGCTTAGAATTCTCTTTTGTAGTTTCACTCTTTATATTCACAATTGATGAAACAACTGACACCACTTCTGGACTGTGAACATCTTCCAAAGGGTAACTATGTATGGGTTAGTTTGAATGTATGGCCCCATAGGCTCAGGCATTTTTATTCAAACTTCCTACTTAAGTCCCTAGCAGGAAAATCCCTGCTTAGATCACTGGGGCAGATCTTCAGTCCACCTAGGTGTGTTAAGAGCAATTTGGACTCTGGTGGTTGACAGCATTCAAACTGTCTAAACCTTAGCAGGGAAGTGTAGAACAAAGTATAAAATTTACAAACCTCCAAAACAGAAAGGTTTTATTTCCCTGAAAACTGGCATGCAATTTACTGAGTTTAATATTAAATGTTTTTAGGTGATATACCATAGTTATTCTCTTACCAATTTCTCAAGTGTTTCTTAAAAATGAGCTGTTACAAGAATAGATTTAAAAATTTTTTTTTTTTTTTATTTGAGAGTGACAGACACAGAGAGAAAGACAGATAGAGGGAGAGAGGGACAATGGGCGCGCCAGGGCTTCCAGCCTCTGCAAACGAACTCCAGACGCGTGTGCCCCCTTGTGCATCTGGCTAACGTGGGACCTGGGGAACCGAGCCTCGAACTGGGGTCCTTAGGCTTCACAGGCAAGTGCTTAAATGCTAAGCCATCTCTCCAGCCCAAGAATAGATTTTTAACATTATTACTAGAAGAATAAAGTTTGCTAGTTTATGAATATGTTCATTACTTTGACTCAATCCACAGTGTTGCAGCTATGCAGGACATTACTTTGTATCCTACAAAATGGGCAATGATTGTCAATAAAAAATAAAAGAATATATTAATAGGGGATTATAATAAAAAAGTACATGAAAGGCCTGCAAAATACTGGGTCCATCAACATATCGTGGATTATGGAGGAGGGCAAAAATAATGATAACTGAAAGAGGGACAGGTTGGAAAGAAGGGGTTCAGTGGAAAGGGGAAAGGATGAACAAAAGAAGGTAATGGGTGGGGCTTATAGTCAAAATATATTATGTACACATATAAAAATTATCAATAATCATTTAAAAAGAAAAGAAAAAAGTTAAAAAGCAAAAAAGAATAACAACATACTTTCAAAAGTATTTAAATGAAATAAACTAAAACAGTGAAAATAGAACAATGAAAGGTGATATATTTTTAGGAAGTAGTTATATTTGTTTTAAAAAGTTTTCCCACATGGCTTTATAGTTTAAATCAGTTATTAGAAGTACCTTTTTCTGATTTTGAAAAAAAATAAAGTAATTGAAAATACTCTGTTTTTAAGCATTTCTAGAATAGAAAACACGAGACATTGGAAGTTAAAATGAATTTGAGGTTTTAGTACAGTGGGATTTTTTATATTTGAAATTTTTTTTCCTTTTAGCCTTGGGATCAATATTTCATTCTAGTATCTATTTGTATATTTTGATTTTAATGATTTATTTCTCCATAGATCTTTGATACAGCAAATACTGATCTGTGTAGGAAGAAAAACCTTAAGACCTACTCTTAGTTCTGTCAGTAGCTACTTGTATAATTTTGGAGAAAGAAGAACTATTTGGGCTCACATGCTGTTCCTACATGCTGTGATCATTGGCTGCCTTACTTCTCAGGATGTGGATTCTCTTTCTTTAAAATGACAGGGTTCCATTTTAAGGCTTAAGGGTCCTACCATGGCTAAGAGGCTATGATTATAAGCAACCCATAATATATTTAAGAATATCTATTACTGAGCCATAAATTTTTAAACATATTTGTTATAGTTTTTCTCATTTATAATAATCAAAATTGATATAAATTTATATGTATCTGTATCAAGGCTTGGTCATATAAGTGTTGGTGGCTTTGGTGGGATTTTTCCAGAGTGGAAGCCACTAACACATTTTGTTGTTCCTACTTGTTCGGCAATTATGAGCCAGGAGTCATGCGTAATAGCTGTTTATAGTTTTGGCCATGGTCGTTTGTTGGCAGTGTATGTTGCAGTGGTATTTGTTCCCTACTCCTGACTGTGGCGCTTCTCTGCCACAGGCTGCTATAGTACATTTCCTCTGAGAAAGGACTGAAAAGCAGTGGCCAGTAGCAGAATTACTACTAGTTGTTTGCTGGGAAATGCAAACACCATTTACTCCTGGCTGGCAAGCATACGCTCAACAAAACTCAACTCTGATTATGCAAGGAGATACTGCCTATGGAGACTTTTAAAACTGGCTTACTACTTTAAGAAAGCAAGGTGACTTTTTCACAGGAATGTAAAAATTGTGGGAAGAGGGATAGCTATTGATTAGATTATAATAGAGATTATGTGGGCCCAATTGTAGGCAGTTTAGTAAGAGACACAGGTCCTCCAAGAGAAGTAAATATTTATTTGCCAAGTCTGTGACAACAAGGCAATTCCAGTCTAGGGACTGAAAGTCTAAGAAAACTCCTACTCATCAGATGGCTGCTGACTTATCAGGATGCTGGCTGGCCACTGGCCTTTGCTTATTGGTCTACCCACTTAGTGGTCCCTCAACTTTGCTAGAATTTTGGTCAGCTCTTTGTGAACCTGAAGAATTTTACTTTCCCCTTCACCAATCAGAGCCCCTTGCATAGGTTTAAACTGACCTCTTGTATCTGTACCTGTACAATGCCTGAGTTCCACATGAGTCACCACCCCAAATTCCAAACCAGTATGAGTCATTGCAATCCTGAGTACCAGCTGGAAGCTCTTTGTTTTTGTTTGTGCTTAAAAAATAATTTATCTATTTGAGAGAGGATGAGAGACACGGGGGCGGGGGGAGGGAGAGAATGGGCATGCCAAGGCCTCCAGTCACTGCAAATGAACTCTGGACATAGGTACCATTTTATGCATCTGGCTTACATGGGCACTGGAGAATCAAACCTGGATCCTTAGGCTTTGTACCCAAGTGCCTTAACCACTAAGCCATCTCTCCAGTCCTGGAAGCTCTTTTTGAGTCTGCTTCCCTCCTCTATGGGAAGCTTTGTTCTACATCTTCTTTTAAGAAATCTTAAATTGGAAGTGGTGGCTCACGCCTTTAATCCCAGCACTCAAGAGGCATAAGTAGAAGATCTCTGTGAGTTCAAGGACACCCTGAGACTACATAGTGAATTTCAGGTCAGGCTGGGCTAGAGCAAGACCCTTCCTACTTTGAAAAACAAAAACTAATTTAAAAAATGTGGGGGAGGGGGAGAAAATAAAAACGAAATCTTGCCTGCATACCCTTCTTTGAAGGCCTCCTGTTTGCCATTTCATGTGACTCAGAAACAAAGAACCCAAGAATTGACATGGATTATTAGGAAGGTAGCATTTCTCCTGGAGGCCCTGATGCACCCATTCTCTCCTTTTCCCTCCCTCTCTTTCTAGCTCTTTATCTTTTTCTCTCTCAAATAAATAAAATAAAAAAGTACATAATATAAGCAATATTAATTAGTAATTTGATACATTTGGTCCATTTACAAAAACAGTTTTGATCTTGCATGTATTTACTAAGACTACATGGGGCCTGGAATGAGACAGAGTAGACCAATACTCATGGCTTAGCTCATTCTATGGAATGCACAGCATAAATACAATGGATTTCATGAGCTTGTTTTTTAAAATATTTTATTTATTTATTTGCATACAGAAAAAGAAAGGAGAAAAAGAGAGAGAATGGATGCACCATGGCCCCTAACAACTGCAAACACTAGATGCATGGGCTACTTTATGGGAAAGTGCCTTAACTACTGAGCCTTATTTCCAGTCCCTTGAGTTTGTTTGCTCACAGCTTATACAAAGTCTTTAGTAGGGATATTTTTCTGTTTGTGATTTCTTCACCCATATCCAGAGCAGATTTAAAAAAAAAAATTTGTTTATTTCTATTTATTTGCGAGTGACAGAGAAAGAGGCAGATAGAGATAAAGAGAGAGAGAATGGGCGAGCCATGGCTTCCAGGCACTGCGAACAAACTCCAGACGCATGTGCCCCCTTGTGCATCTGGCTAAAAATGGGTCCTGGAGAAACAAGCCTCGAATTGGGGTCCTTAGGCTTCACAGGCAAGCGCTTAACCGCTAAGCGATCCCAGAGAAGATTTTTAGGCAGCCTGTACCTTTGACACTGGATCTAGCTATTTGACAGAACAGTCTTCCCAGCAGCAGCCTTGACTTTATAGAATATATCCAACCACCACCATGATTGGGTTTTCTTAACCTCAATTAATGTTAGATGGCATAGGGACTAAATGTGTCATTCTATTTAATATCATGATCACAAAAACAAATATATATATTCCCATTGCCTCTACCTTGCCTTCTTTCAACTAGTTTTGAGGCACAAACCAACATGCTCTTCTGAGCCAAGTCGGTGGTTCCTCCTTATGTCAGGGTTGAAGGTTCACCTAAGCACATCTACAGTTAAGATTTCCTGGACATATTCAAGAGCTACAGATACAGCAATTTATGCTGTAACATCACCTCCTGAAGGAATGAGGAAGGCTCTCAAGATTCAGGAAATAAAACAAACAAACAAAAACACTCCACAGAATGTTCAGGTCTCAGGAAGCTCTTGAAACTTACAAGACTCCCACATTTCTCCTTTAAGTTATAAAAGCAGTAACAAGTGCTGGGTAGAGACTCAAATCCAAAGCTACCTGCCTGCAAGTATTTTCAGAAGCTCCAGGGTATAACCTTTAATAACTTTTTAAATTTGTACTATTTTGTATTGACAACTTCCATAATTATAGATAATAACCCATGGTAATTCCCTCCCCTCCCCCACTTTCCCTTTTGCACTCCAATTATCACCAAACTGACATGGGCTTTTCTACCACGCAGCTGCCCCTGAGTCATTCACACCCCTGTAAGTAACCCCTCACTTATGCTCAGTGAGTAAGCACCATGAACTCACTGACCAGTCAACTTTGACTTTGGTGTAATCCTTACTTTACTTTGCTCTGTCTCCAGTACCCACTCTGGGGTCAATAGACATTTCCTCAAGTCTTACTAGAAAAAGTCACATAGCAAAGGCCTATTGGATTTCCTGAGCGATCAGGAAGACTGTTTCCCCATATACTCTTTTTCCTCATCTGTTTTTTCTGTTTTGGAGTGTTTACTGGTGTTTTATGTGGGAGTCCTAAATAAAGAGAAAGATGTTCTTTTCCAAGAGAAAGATCCTAACTGGTCACAAAACAATTTTCCTTAAACTTATAAGTATATCTAAACAAAAGAAATCCAAACTAAGGAAAATAGACCATTTGTCTTCCCACAAAGCCCACTGAATGCTTCTCAGTTCTTTGACAGAAATGTAAGTAGATGATAATTCCCTGGTCCAAACACCTAGTTATGCTAAAGGTCATGGTGTGGCCAGTGTATTTACGTAGTTGGGGCAGTGGACTCCTTCCTAAGATCTGCCCTGCCATGAAGCTTGAATTATGCCAGCTCTGTCAGAAAAAACTCTGTTTTGTGTGTGTGTCTTTAAATTACTGGTTACTGGTAAATGTAATACTTGTAAGACACACATGTGCTTGCTACTTAATGTGCCAGTGTGGATGAGTTCCTTCCTCATGCTAGACAATGTTGCCTGTCTACTTTGCTTAGAATAGTACCTTCTTCAAGAAGAGAATTGACTCAGGGCTGGAGAGATGGCTTAGCAGTTAAGCATTTGCTTGTGAAGCCTAAGGACCCTGATTTGAGGCTCGTTTCCCCAGGACCCACATTAGCCAGATGCACAAGGGGGCACAGGCATCTGGAGTTCATTTGCAGTGGCTAGAGGCCCTGGCGTGCCCATTCTCTCTCTCTCTCATTCTCTTTTTCTCTCTCTATCTGCCTCTCTCTCTCTCTCTCTCTCTCTCTCTGTCACTTTCAAATAAATAAAAATAAACAAAAAAATTTAAAAAAAGAGAACTGACTCAAAAAGTCTCTATCAGTATAGTACTACAGGCCCCAATATGGATTTACATAGTTTCATATCACTCCTGTGTGAGTCCTCAGTTAGAAGCAGGCATTCAATGGGATGGAGGGATGGGTTGTTGCTTAAAGTACTTGCCTACAAAGCCAAAGGATCCAGGTTTGATTTCTAGGACACGCATAAGCCACATGTACATGGTGGTGCATGTATCTGGAGTTTGTTTGCAGTGGCTGGAGGCCCTAGCATGCCCATTCTCTCTGTCTTTCCCTCACCCCGCTCTGTCTCTCTCTAATAAATAAATAAATAAGCAGTTATTCAAGTGATTGTCCTATTTGGAAGTGATTTTGAGCTCATATGTCTAGTTTTAACAAAGTATAGTCACAGATTAAATTAAATCTTATATTTAACCTTTGCTTTCCTTCATAAAATGAGTGCTTCATCCAGAAATGGTGAAAATTTAAAAGTTTAAATAGAGTGATAACACGAGAACACATTTCATTATAATGATTTAACTTATTCAGAAGTTTCTGGACAGCTTTATCTGTATCATGTCTTTGATAAGTATCCTTGCAATGTATTGCTTTAGTTCTGCTTGTATAGTAGCATATATTCAATACTTTGAAATATTACTTTTTTCTTAACTGTTATATGTACAACTGAGATATATATCTTCATCTTTACTTACAGAAGGAGAAGTATGGATCACATTTACTCACCAAGAAAAAGGCAAAACTGTGTATTGAACTCAAGTCCCATGACTGATTAATAAACATCTCTTATTGTTAACAGAGAATATAGTGATCCATTTGTAGATAATATCATGTTGCAATGTCAAAATATTGGGAAGTCCTAGAAGGCATTGGGTCTAGCTTCTCATCCAGACTGTATAAAATAATTTTAATTACTTCATATAAAATTATATATACACACCACACACACAGAGACACATATATATGAAGGGTTTCCTTGTTTCTTCTTATATATTCTTGAGAATTTCTTCTCTTTTGAAAAGGCTAATTCTTAATCATAGTTTCATGGTACTAGACTCTGAAACACTGCTTTCAAATATTTTTAGGTTTAAAAGCAGGTTAGTTTTGATCACTCCTGAAGGGATTTATAGAGCTAACCCATTAGTTACTCCTTCCACCACCAAGAGTTTTTGAAATTAAGGAACCATTATGTTTATATTAAAAAAGTCAATCCATATACAGCAAATGAGAGACAAGGATCTTTTTCAACAGTACTATTTTATGATTCTTTTATTTATTTTTCATTTACATATTTTCCAGAGTAATTGCCCTTTTTGTCCCCAGGAATTTGTATCTTATTTTCTTCAGAACTCCTGAATACAGATTTTATACAAAATGACTTTTAGTATTAATATTTTATAAGAAATTCATGACTTCTGATTAAGATGGTGGTGTAGGTACCATGCCAAAGCAGCCTAGGGAGGAAAAAGCCAAAAAAAAAAAAAAAAAAAAAAACAGCAAAATACACACTTTTACTAAAAAGTGAGGTGTATAGGAAATTGAAACAGCAGCAGAGACGTAGGAAAGATCCAGAGCATCCAGACCCCGCATAGGCCAGGCCTGCAGAAAGTGCTCCAGCAGAGTGGGTCTGCGCACCAGACTGCGGCAGCGTCACTCGGCTAGAGCTGCAGGAAAAGCCAGGCAAGGGGATTTTCCACTCACACCAGAGCTCTTGGCAAACTCAAGAAACATAAAAGGAGAGCAGCATGGTGAAATGTGTGGATCAAGTTTTAGTTTCCTGCATGTGGTTATCCAGTTTGTCCAGCACCATTTGTTGAAGATGCTATCTTTTTTCCAGTCTATATTGTTTGGGCCTTTGTCGAATATCAAGTAGCTATAGTTGCTTGGCCCAAAATCCGGGTCCTCAAGTCTATTCCATTGGTCTATACTCCTGTTTTTATGCCAGTACCATGCTGTTTTTATTACTATGGCTTTGTAGTATAACTTTATATCAGGTATGGTGATGCCACCAGAGGTATTTCTTTTGCTGAGGATATGTTTGGATATGCGAGGCCTTCTGCCTTTCCATATGAAATTTGAGATCATTTTTTCTTTCATTAACAAGGAGGGTCTAATGGGAGGGGGTTGATCACAGATGAGCCTAAATAATGGTACCAAACTGCCTGTATTCACTGAAATGAAAACTAATAAATTAAATTTAAAAAAAAAAAAAAAAGGAGAGCAGCAGTGAACAATGGAGGGGCAGATCACAAAGTAGAAGAATGCATGGAACAGCAGGGGAACTAGAGCAGGATAGGCTCCCTCCTCTTCCCCACCGCCAGTGACCAGCCCTCCGGAACACAACCTAATAATTCACCTTAAAGCATTGGAAAAAGAAGAACAAGGCAAACCAAAAATCAGTAGATGGGAAGAAATAATAAAGATTAGGGCAGAAATTAATGAACTAGAAACAAACAAACAAAAACAATCCAAAGAATCAATGAAACAAAGAGTTGGTTCTTTGAAAGGATAAACAAGATTGATAAACCCTTAGCAAATCTTACCAAAAGAAAGAGAGAGGAGACACAAATTAATAAAATTAGAGATGAAAAAGGTAACATCACAACAGATTCCAGAGAAATTCAAAAAATCATTGGGACATACTATAAAAGCATATACTCCACAAAGTAGGAAAATCTGAAAGAAATGGATGATTTCCTTGACTTATATGACCTACCTAAATTAAATCAAGATGAGATTGATTACTTAAATAGACCTATAACAAACATGGATATCTGAACAGTTATCAAAAATCTCCCAACTAAAAGCAGCCCAGGCCCAGATGGATTCACTGCTGAATTTTACCAGACAATCAGGGAAGAGCTCACACCATTGCTTCTTAAGCTTTCCCATAAAATAGAAAAAGAAGAAATTCTACCAAACTCTTTCTATGAAGCCAGCATCACCCTGATACCAAAACAAGGCAAGGATAGAACAAAAAAAAAAAAAAAGAAAATTACAGACCAATCTCCCTCATGAACATAGATGCAAAATTTCTCAACAAAATATTGGCAAACAGAATACAAGAATATATCAGAAAGATTATTCACCCTGACAAAGTAGGCTTTAACCCAGAAATGCAGGGATGGTTCAATATGCACAAATCAATAAATGTAATACATTATATAAATGGATTGAAGGAGAAATATCCCATGATCATCTCATTAGACGCAGAAAAAGCATTTGACAAAATCCAACATCCCTTCATGATAAAAGTCCTACAGAGACTGGGAATAGAAGGAAAATATCTCAATATAACAAAGGCTATTTATGACAAGCCTACAGACAACATATTTCTAAATGGGGAAAAACTGGAAGCTTTTCCACTAAAATCAGGAACAAGACAAGGGTGTCCACTGTCCCCACTTTTATTTAATGTAGTACTGGAAGTCTTAGCCACAGCAATAAGGCAAGAGACACACATAAAAGGGAAACAAATTGGAAAGGAAGAGATCAAGTTATCATTATTTGCAGATAACATGATTCTATATATAAAGGACCCTAAAGACTCTACCAGCAAACTGTTAGAGCTGATAAAAACCTACAGCCATGTAGCAGGATACAAAATAAATACATGGAAATCAGTAGCCTTCATATATGCTAACAACAAACACACAGAGGATGAAATCAGAGAATCACTCCCACTCACAATTGCATCAAAGAAAATAAAGTACCTTGGAATAAACTTAACCAAGGAAGTAAAGGATGTCTACAATGAAAACCTTAAAACACTCAAGCGAGAAATTGCAGAAGACACTAGGAAGTGGAAAAAAACACCCCTTGTTCCTGGATTGGAAGAATCAATATTGTGAAAATGGCAATCTTACCAAAAGCAATCTATACATTTAATGCAATTCCCATCAAAATTCCAAAGGCATTCAACATGGAAATAGAGAAAACAATCAAAAACTTCATTTGGAATCACAAAAAACCCTCAAATATCTAAAATACTACTGAGAAACAAAAATAAGGCGGGAGGTAACACAATACTTGATTTTCACATATACTACAGAGCCATAGTAACAAAAACAGCATGGTACTGGCACAAAATCAAGACATGTAGATCAATGGAACAGAATAGAGGACCTAGATGTAAGTTCAGGTAGCTATAGCCACCTGATATTCGATAAAAATGCCAAAAATACTCATTGGAGAAAAGACAGCCTCTTCAGCAAATGGTGTTGGGAAAACTGGATATGTATCGGTAGAAGGATGAAAATAGGTCCCTCTCTCTCTCTATGCACAAGAATTAAGTCCATATGGATTAAAATCCTTAACATCAGACTGGGAACTCTAAAACTGCTAGAGGAAAACGTAGGGGAAATCCTTCAACATATTGGTCTTGGCAAAGACTTTCTGAATACAACCCCAGTTGCTCAGGCAATAAAATCACATATTAACTACTGGGACCTCATGAAATTACAAATATTTTGTACTGCAAAGGACACTGTGAATGAAGCAAAGAGGCAACCTACAGAATGGGAAAAAATCTTTGCCAGCTATATATCTGATAGAGGATTAATGTCTAGGATATACCAAGAACTCAAAATGTTAAATAATAAGAAACCAAACAAGCCAATTAAAAAATGGGCTATGGAGCTACATAGAGAGTTCTCAAAGGAAGAAATACGGATGGCGTATAAGCATCTGAAAAAATGTTCTACATCCCTAGTCGTTAGGGAAATGCAGATTAAAACTACCTTGAGATTCCATCTCACTCCTGTCAGATTGGCTACCATCATGAAAACAAGATCATAAATGCTGGTGTGGTTGTGGAAAAAGAGGAACCCTTCTACTCTGTTGATGGGAATGCAATCTGGTATAGCCATTGTGGAAATCAGTGTGGAGGTTCCTAAAACAGCTAAAGATTGATTCACCATATGACCCAGCTATAGCACTCCTAGGCATATATCCTAAGGACTCATCTCATTTTCTTAGAAGTTCCTGCTCAACCATGTTTATTGCTGCTCAATTTATAATAGCTGGGAAATGGAACCAGCCTAGATGTCCCTCAACTGATGAGTGGATAATGAAGATATGGCACATTTATACAATGGAGTTCTACTCAGTGGTAAAGAAAAATGAAGTTATGAAATTTTCAGGAAAGTGGATGGATCTGGAAAGGATTATACTAAGTGAGGTAACCCAGGCCCAGAAAGCCAAGCGTCGAATGTTCTCTCTCATATGTGGATCCTAGCTACAGATGATTGGGCTTCTGTGTGAGAAGGATAAAACTCAGTAGCAGAGGCCAGTCAGCTAAAAAAGAGATACACAGGGAAGAGAAAGGAAGGGAGGAGGGTACTTAATAGGTTGGTATTGTATATATGTAAGTGGAAAAATAGATTAATGCGGGTGAAAAGGCCCAAAGTGAGGTCAGAGGAGGAGATTGAGTAAAGGAAAGGTGGAGGGAGGGGTAATCAAAATCTAAGAGGATATGATTTCATATGGAATCATCCGATTTTGGTCAATGGAACACTCAGGAATTGTAGATCGTTGCCAGAAAATTTTCAGTGCCAAGCATGGGATTCCTTCTAGTGTGTTTTGGCCAGGGAGGTCGCTGGTGCCCCCAAAACATTATAGGCCATTGCCAAAGCCCTTGGTTTCTCACCAGGAATTGATGGTAAGACCCTATTGCAAAGACTCCACATACTTGGGCTGCAAGGCCACTGAGAAACCCCGCTGGAACTCAGCTGATAACCTCCTCCATGTAGTCCAGCTGACAAAAAGCTGGAAGAAGCCATTCTATATGCAGTTCAATGGGAGAAAAATGATACCATCAGTTGGCTGGAGAGATGGCTTAGCGGTTAAGCACTTGCCTGTGAAGCCTAAGGACCCCAGTTCGAGGATTGGTTCCCCAGGTCCCATGTTAGCCAGATGACAGATGCACAAGGGGATGCATGCATCTGGAGTTTGTTTGCAGTGGCCAGAAGCCCTGGCGCACCCATTCTCTCCCTCTCTCTCTCTCTTTCTCTCTCTCTCTCTATCTGTCTTTCTCTCTGTGTCTGTTGCTCTCAAATAAATAAATAAAAAATGAACAAAAAATATTAAAAAAACAGAGATACCACCAGTGAAGATACTCCACAGTGGATACTGCAAGCCTCATAATTGGCCAGCCAGGCCAAATGAGCCAACAGGTGCAATAGTGGCACATCTCTCATGGTGTAAACCAACTGCCCTCCAACTGGACTGGAGGCCCTCTCCAAGGGAGGGAATACATCCCTGATACTGAAAACTTAAAACAGGGGTAGTCATGAGCCCTAGGGATGTAACATCTGCTGATGTCTGGATAAGTGTATATACTATGCTTATCAAACTGCCCAGTAAGCACTTCTCTTAACATTCATACCCTTATATAATGCTATTCTCACTTTGGGTAGAGAATCTTCTCTTTTTTGATGGCAGTGACCTTGGGATGACTCAGAAGGTATCATGGTGCTAGAAAGAAGTGACTAGAGTACTAAGTAACATCTCGATCACACCTTCCAAGGCTCAGGGTCTAGTGCAGACGAGGTGGCAGAAAGAATGTAAGAGACAAAGGAAGGGTAGGACTCCTTACAACATGCTCCCTCCAGACATAAAATGGCCTCAATATCCATGACCTCATAGTGCCTGACACTACGTACACAAGACCATCATAAGAGGAGGAAAAGATCATGACATCAAAATAAAAGAGAGACTGATTGAGATAGAGAGGAGATATGACAAAAAATGGAATTTCAAAGGGGAAAGGGGGAGAGGGTATTACCATGGGATATTTTTTATAATCATAGAAAATGTTTGAAAAAATTAAGAAAAAATAAAATTAAATTAAAAAGAAAGAAATTCATCACAAAGTTCTAGGGGACTAAAGGTGGATGAGATTCTTCACTGATGTAGTCCTCCCTCATGAGTCTCTCTGCCTCTTATCTGTCTTACCTGCTTTTCCCAGGCTGGGTTTCTCCAGAGCTTGTCACAGGACTTCTCTCTATATACTACCCTCCTTCCAGTCATTACTCTCAGAAAATTGGATCAGTATTATACATTACTTAGCTTTGTTCATAATGTTACCACTCTTTTGATTGTGAATACAGTAAGAATGTTCACCAGTAGATGTTACTAAAAAGAGAGAAGCTAATAAAAACAAATCTTTGATGTTCAAAATAATTCACCTTCTATTAAAGCCAGCTATTGACAAAACATTCCATTAATGTAAAGTTATATTTAATCCTTTATGATATATTAATATATATTCCATTAATTAATAGAACAATTTAAAACAACATATAAATCTTTTATCATATATAATATTTTTATTATCATTCATAATATTTTTATTTTAAAGTTTTTGTCTTGTTTATTTTTATTTATTTGAGAACAACAGAGAGATAGAGAGAGAGAGAGAGAGAAAAAGAGGCAGAGAGTGAGAGAGAGAATGGGCACACCAGAGCTTCCAGCCATGGCAAACAAACTCCAGATGTGTGCACCCTCTTGTGCATCTGGCTAACATGGGTCCTGATGAATCAAGCCTTGAACTGGGGTCCTTAGGCTTCACAGGCAAGCACTTAACTGCTAAGCCATCTCTCCAGCCCTGAACATAAATTTTTAAAAATATATTTTTTTATTTATTTGATAGAAAGAAGTAGAGAGAGAGTGTGTGTATATGAAAGAGAGAGAGAGAGAATGAGCATGCTGGAGCCTTTAGCTACTGCAAATGAACTCCAGACACATGTGCCATCCTGTGCATCTGGCTATGTGGGTACTGGGGAATTGAACCTGGGTCCTTAGGCTTCACAGACAAGCACCTTAACTGCCAACCCATTTCTCCAGCCCTAATAATAAATCTTGTAAGATGCAAAAACATATTTTGCTAGGCTATATTTCAGACACAGTTGTTCAAATACCAGTGGAGCTATAAGCTTGGAAACAAAAGCTTCAACAGAGGTGGTTGATACTTGGAATAATGCCTGATGTTTATCTTTAGGTTTGCAAAACTGCGCTTTGACCAACAAAAATTGCTGAGGATAAGCCACAAAAGAGATTGAACATTGACTACAAAGCATATCTGTATAGAAAATATACTAAAATGATGGAGGCACAATGTTTTTATATGAATATACATAATGAGAATTCATCAAGTGTGCAAAAATAGTTTCCATGACTTTGCAGTTTTTAAGTCACAGAAAAATATTTAGGGTCATCTAACAACCAAAAATTGAATATTTTAATTAAATAACAATTGCTTAGATAATATAAACCATTAATTCAGTATGAAGCACATTCTTCATGTGCTACCAAGATACACTTTAGTGATAACTGGTAAAAGATAAGTAAAATAGCCAAGTAGCTACAGGTCCTGCTATAAGTGTCTTGGTGCATATTATCTATAGGTTAATTATGAAGACTGGAAATTTCTTCAATTTTATAGTGAGGAAAGATTAAACATTTCTTTCTATGTTAAAGCAGAGACTCTGATCAAACTCTCAGGGAAAAGATTAGAGATTGGCACAAATTCTTTCTTATTTTATGGAGAAATGTTAAAAATGAGATGTGTCCTAGGATATACTTATAATACTGTGATTGTCAGTATCTACCTGTATCATCCTCCTTTTTTCCTCCTACTAACAATGAACTAACTCATATCAAAAATCATTATTTATTTTTTTTTTAAAAAAAATATTTTTTGTTCATTTTTTATTTATTTATTTGAGAGCAACAGACACAGAGAGAAAGACAGATAGAGGGAGAGAGAGAATGGGCACGCCAGGGCTTCCAGCCACTGCAAACAAACTCCAGATGCGTGCGCCCCCTTGTGTATCTGGCTATCGTGGGACCTGGGGAACTGAGCCTTGAACCGGGGTCCATAGGCTTCACAGGCGAGTGCTTAATCGCTAAGCCATCTCTCCAGCCCAAAAATCACTATTTATTATATGACTTTCAAATGTCAGTAAAATAAACATTGTTCTAAAAAGGATAATATAGTTATGTTAAGTACTGTGTAGTTCAAAATAATATCATAATTTAATATATTATATATAATATAATAATTTAAAATTCATGCTCATTTCATGGTAATTTCCCCCCTTTGAGAAAAGGGGGCAAGTATATAAAATTTATATATACTTTGATGTTTCCTATATGTAATTTCTGAATTGTCATTTCAAAATTTCTCCTAAACAGAACAACACAGAGAAAAATCAACTCCTACCAAATCAGAGAGCCACAGCCTCAGAGGTCCCCAACACCGCAGCACTGAAGCAGACCAAAAATGAACCCAACATGGCTCAGGGAAATTTTGCGGTAGAGGGGGCGGAAAGACATGTCAGGTTCACATGTTGGGTCATGATATGCAGAGACATTTATCGTACCAATAACTGTGGGCTAACTCCACAATGCACGACCCATTTACATCAACTAGGAGGGTCCAATGGGAGGGGGTAGATTATGGATGAGCCTAAACAATGATCCTAAACTGCCTGTATTTGCTGAAAAGGAAACTAATAAATTAAATTAAAAAAAATTTTTTTTCCTAAACAATTCTTTATTTCTTAACTGAACCTGAAGCTCTGTGAAAGTTCAATACTTAGATAAACATGAGGGTATATTATTTTTTACTCATATTTCAATATGTTTTACTTATTTTAAATCTATTAAAACCAGTTAAGAGTTTTTGTTAGAGTATTAAATTCCAAAGGAGGAAAAACTACAAAATGACATGTTGCTTCATGGAGTAAAAAGATATAGTTAATGATCAAAATTATTACTTCAAAGTAATGGATAAAATCTTAGAAGTGTCTGGGTTCTCAGAAGTAAATAATCTTCTTTTTTTTTTTTTTTTTTTTTTAATTTTATTTATTTATTTGGGAGCAACAGACACAGACAGAAAGACAGATAGAGGGAGAGAGAGAGAATGGGCGCGCCAGGGCTTCCAGCCTCTGCAAACGAACTCCAGACGCGTGCGCCCCCTTGTGCATCTGGCTAACATGGGACCTGGGGAACCGAGCCTTGAACCGGGGTCCTTAGGCTTCACAGGCAAGCGCTTAACCGCCAAGCCATCTCTCCAGCCCATCAGAAGTAAATAATCTTCTAAAGGATCTATTCTGTACTATTGGCAGGAAAAAAAAAAAACACATACTAGGTGTAAACATAAAGTAGAAAAATCTAAATAAATTTATCTGCACAAATTTTTCCTGATCACATATATTCTTGTAAATATTTGGAGTTTTAGGTCATTTACCATAGGTTTATGAAAAAGAAAGGTGCTCTTTCATTTATAATAGGTATTTATTATTATTTTTTTATTTTTTGTTTTTTTGAGGTAGGGTCTCACTCTGGTCCAGGCTGACCTGGAATTAACTCTGTAGTCTCAGGGTGGCCTTGAACTCATGGCAATCCTCCTACCTCTGCCTCTGTAGTGCTGGGATTAAAGGTGTGCGCCACCATGCCCAGGCAATAGCTATTTTTTAAATACTTCAGAAGATAATGTTACCAAAAGACTGTAAACTTGGAAGAATGAGAATTATGATGACTGTATTTTTCAAGTATGGTTACATGATTATTCTACCTCTGATCATTCTATATTAAATTGGCTTTCCTTATGTATAGGAGTTCTCCTTGAATTGCAATCTTCTTGCAGTCTTAGAATCACATATACTAGTTCTCTATTAGCTATGAAAATTATTTTACTAAACACAAGTGCTTCTTAATTGGGTTAAATTTCCTTCCTATATTCCTCTTATTTTAGATATTTTCTCATTAGATTTTATTCTTTCTAACTTTAAATAACAGTTTAAAAATTAAACTTTTCCTAGCTTATAATGAACCAGGAGACATTGACTGGAAATTAGTTTGCAGCACATATATTTGTTGAGGGTCAATATCAATGCCTACAGTATCAATGATTTCACATCTTTCAGATATTAGAAAGTAAAAGTAGTTTTTTTTTTAAAAAATTTTTGCTAGTATATTTTGAAGCAACACAAATTGAATCAAAATGCTTTTTGAGGTTATTTGGGGAATAGAATACAAAATTTACTTTCAAAGTTATATACTTCCTCATTCTAAAAAGGATTTGAAATAATTTAAAAGATAAAATATAAGAGAAAAAAATTAAAGACTTTAGAGAAAAAAAAAAACAAATTTAAGAAAATGGGATGAGTTAATACCAAAATTGCAGTATCACTTAATAAAATTATTAATATTCTTTATATGGCTTTGGGGGTGGGTCAGAATACACAAACAAAAGCAAGTAATATTCTAGGAAAGCACATGTTTTTCTAGACCTGTGGCAGAGAACAGACATAGTACAAGGGCCAGACTACTGACACAGGTGTCTAGGATAGCAATCTGGAAGCTAAGACAGTACTTGAAATGCAATAAATTAAGAAAGCACCTCTCCCTTCCTGATTGAATGGCCCTAGGTCCCCAGTTCCCGGATCCCCTGCTCTGGAGGGTACCTCGCGCACACAGTGAGTAGCCCAAAGCTCCCAGTTCCTTCCCCACTTCCCAATTCCCTGGTCCTGGTTCTCCTGCTGTTGGTTGATGGCTGCCTGGACCCTGTGAGCTTCCTGTTGAAGCAAGCCCCTTGCTCCACCTTCCTGATTGAATTGCTCCTGGGACCCACCCCATATCCCCTGATCCAGAGGAGGGTACATGTGCTGAGTGAGGAGGCCAGAGCTCCTGGCCCATTCCCCACATTCCAGTTCTCAGGTCCCGGTACACCTGCTCCTGGCTTGGGGAGGACTGGTCCCTGCCTGTTTGCTGCAGAAGCAGATCTTTTGCTTGGGTTTCCTGATTGACTGGCTCCTGAGTCCCCAAATCCTGATTCCCCTGAGCTAGAGTGTACACTAACCACTGTGGGAGCTGACTCATGCCCCTGACTCCCCACATCCTACCTCCTGGTTACCCAGACCCTGGTCCCCTTGTGCTGAAGAATATGCACAAGTGAAGTGAATAGGACAGAGGTCCCAGGTCCTCACCTCCCAGTTCTCCAGGTACCTTTGATGTACTTGCAATCTCCACAGTCTGTGCATCTACAGTTATGACCCCTTCATATGCCAATCCAGTTCACATTTAAAACAGAACACTCGCTGAAGATCATGCAATAAAATATTTCCCCAAGATGGGTAGACCACAAGGCAATAAGAAAAAAAAACAAAAAACAAAAAAGAAAACACTATGAAAGTCAGAAAATGGAGAGATCTTCACCAAGGATGCCTAGTCCCAGAGTGGCCTCCAATGAAAACACAGAGAAAACAAAGAAATTGAATCCCAAAATGAAAACATAACAGTCTATGTGACCCTGATCAAAAAAACTGCCAAACTGGAAGCAAACTATCCAAAAACTAGCAATCACATAAGTGAAATTGAGAAGACTTGTCTCTTAGAGCACTCAACTTTTGTCACTAGGCTTAAATTAGTTGAATAAAACCAGAGAAGCCTCAAAAAAGATATGAAGTTAAGTCAACAAATAAAGGATCTCAATAACCAGATTAAGCTTAATGAAGACATGATCAAATGCAAGAATGAATTCCAAGAATCATCAAGAAAAGCAGACCTCAAACTGAAATCGTACCTCCACAAAATTGAGCAATCTGGAAGAAATGAATTCCTAACCACATACCAAAACTAAACCCAGAGCAGATTAATCTCCTAAACAAAACTTTCACATCCATCAAGATTGAAGATGTATTCTAAAACCTCCCCCAAAAGAAAAGTCCAGGACCAGATGGCTTCTCAGCTGAATTCTATCAAACCTGCATTGAAGAACTGAAATGAATTTTTCTAAAACTGTTTAACTGTTTTACTTAATCAGAGAGCAGAGAATGCTCCCCAATTCCTTTTATGAAGCTAGCATCACTCTAATACCAAATCCAGACAGAGATACAAGAAAAGAAAACTATAGACCTATATTCGTGATGAATTTTGATGCAATGACTCTGAACAAAATCCTCACAAACCAAATACATAAACATATCAAAAGCATTATCCACTTTGATGGATGGTTCAAAATATGGAAAATAGTTGATGTAATACACCACATAAATAAAGTTAATCACAAGAACCACATTATCAACTTGATTGATGCAGATAATTCCTTTGACAAAATACAACACCTCATCATGATCAAAACACTGGAGAGAATGGGCATGGAGGGCTTATAGCTCAACACAATACAGGCTATATATGAAGCTCCTAAAGCCCAAATAATACTTAATAGGAAAGACTTGAGGAGTTCCAACTGAGATCAGGAAAAAGATGGGTGCTCATTCTCACCACTGCTCTTCAACACAATATGAGAAATCCTAGCCCAAGAAGTAAGACAGGATAAAGAAATAAAAGGAAAACAAATTGAAAAGGAAGAAATCAAGTTAGGCTTATTTGCAAATGGAATGATTTCATACATAAGTGACCTGAAAATCTCCATCTCAAAACTTCTAAACATAATTAATTCCTTCAGTGAAGTGGTAAGATAGAAAAATCAACACATAAATGCCATATAAATACATAAATACTGGCATAGCCTTTCTGTATGCAAAAGACAACTATATAGAGAAAGAAATCAGTGAGGCTGTCCTATTTTCAATAGTAATAAAAACATAAATACCTTGGAATAATACTATCCAGGTATGTGAACAACCTATATAATGAAAAACAAAACAAAAAACCTCAAGGAAGAAATCGAGGAGGACTTGAGAAGATGTAAAGACCTCCTATGATCCTGGATAGATAGAACTAATACTGTGGAAATGGCAATTTTACCAAAAGCAATATACAGATGTAATGCAATACCAGTAAAAATTACAACATCATTCTTTATACAGATAGAAAAAAATAATCTCAAAATTCAAATGGAATGTCAGGAGGCCTCAGATATCAAACATATCCTCAGCAAAAGAAACACCTCTGGAGATATCACCATACCCAATAGGAAGTTATATTACAAAGTCATAGTAACAAAAATATTATTATATTGGCCTAAAAATAGAAATATATACCAAAGGAACAGAATTGAATACCTGGCCCTTAGGTCAAGTAACTACAGCTACTTGATCTTTAAGAAAAGATGACAATAACCTGGACATGGTGCCACACGCCTTTAATCCCAGCACTCAGGAGGCAGAGGTAGGAGGATCACCGTGAGTTCGAGGCCACCCTGAGACTCCATAGTGAATTCCAAGTCAGCCTAGGCTAGAGTAAGACCCTACCTCCAAAACAGAAAAGAAAAGAAAAGGTGACAATAACAGACTTGAGAAACAACAGCATCTTTAATAAATAGTGATGGACAAATTGAATAACACTAAGTAGAAAAATAAAACTAGACCACTCATCTCATCATGCACAAAATAAAGTCAAAATGGAATAAGATGTCAATGCAAGACCTGAAATTCTGCCCTTATGGAGAAAAACAATCAGAGGAACTCACCACGATATAGGGATGGGGAAAGACTTTCTGAACAAAATCCCAGCAGCCCAGGAAACTAAATAAGCACTCAACCAAAGGAATTTCATGAAATTAAAAAGCTTTTGCACAGAAAAACATAGCATAATCAGAGCCAATAGATTACACACAGCAACTGACAAAGGCTTAACATCTAGAAAGAATGCAAATAACTAAACAATAAAAAAGAAATCAAGCAACCCACTCCAAAAATGGGACAGAGAACTAAATAGGGAGTTCTCAGAGGAAGAAGTTAAAATGGCTAACACACACTGAAGAAAATGTTCAACATCCTTAACCATTTGGGAAACAGAAATTAAAACAAGTCTGAGTTTCCACCTTACTCTGGTAAGGATGGCAATCATTAAAAGAATCAAACAACAACAAATGTTGGTGAGGCTGTAGGAAAAGAACTCATTCCCTGTTGGTGAGAATGTATAATTTTACAAATACTATGGAATCAGTATGGAAATTCCTGAAAAGGATGAATATAGAGCTACCAACAAACCCACTTATTCCCTTTCTTGGCATTTATCCTAAATGTTCCATGTTTCATTACAGAGATATTTGCTCCACAATGTTTATAGCAGCTCAATTCATAATAGCTAACAACTGTAATCAACCCAGATGCCCATCATTGGCAGAATGTACCATGAGGTTGTGGTATTTTTACACAGTGGAATTCTACTTGGCTATAAGAAAAACTACACAATGAAATTTGTCAAAAAAAAAAAAATGGACAGACTTGGAAGATATCATACTTACAGGATTCTGTCAAAGCACTTGGTTACCTGCCTGAGACAAAAGCTAAGACCCTATTGCTGAAGATATTACATGTTGCTGACACAGAGCATGGAGAGACCTATCTGGAATCCAGATGAGAGCCTATCACCACACAGAACCATCTAGTACTAAAAAGTAATAAATGAGATACTGGGGGAAAGTGGCCAACAACAGTTTGAGCAACCCGAGGTCTGAGCTACTCAGAAGCAAACACCCTGACAGGATGTACACACCAGTGCAATAGTGGCACACAGCCTCGGTGGGTAACCAATAACTTTTCAGATTGGCTAAGAGATCTGATCAGTGTAAGGGAACCCATATCTGGAATTGGGAACCAGGTCAGATTCCTATGGAGACAAAGATTATACTCTCTAGTGTCAAGCTTTCACTAGTCTTTGGCTAAAGGAGGAGCTACATATATCAAATTCTCCCTAAATGAATGATGGTTATTGCAGTTAAAGTGTGCTGACTTCACTCTGTTTTTCTTTTTCTAAAGGTAGTGAGATTGGAGGAGAGAAACTACCTCTCGGACTTCAGCCAAGTCACAGCTGAAACCACAAAGGAAGTGGGAAGATGAACATGAGTGACGCTTCCATGCTTAACTTGATAATCAGCACCAGGGTGTAGGAGACAGACCTCGAGGATATGCAACACTTACCAAAGCAGAGATTCCGAGGCTCCTAAGAGCTCATCACTAAAATAGACTTACAACACACCACCAAGGATTAGGGAATTTTGCAGAAGAGGGGGTGAAAAACTGTAAGAGCCACAAGTTGAAACATCATGCCC